>NC_135784.1:201743593-202402760 GCF_051106095.1 Pogona vitticeps
AACCCATGAAGCTAGTCCAAGGCCACAAAGACATTGCTTTTTACCAAGGAGGTACAGTGGGGTGTTGATTGCAGTACTGCAGTTTAACTATTTCTCCAGGGGACTCTTCAGGACAACAGATGCACATAAGCTTATAATTCAAAATAGATTTTAATACACTTGCATATGTTTACTCAAAAGTAAGCTCCAACTCACTAAGGTATCCAGTGCCATATTATATTATATATTTATTTATTTATTTTATTTTATTTTATTTATATCCCGCCTATCTAGTCAGTTAAGACCACTCTAGGCGGCTAAAATAATATAGCTAAAATAATATATTATTGAACAATATATAATACAATATGAATTTATTAATATAATATAATTTTGTTCTGCTATGGCAAAATGTGGTCTTGGGCTTTGTCTGTGATTTTTCCCAGTCACAACAAAGTTTTCGTATACTTCAAAGTACCCTTCAATAATAAGTAATATAGGAAATCTTTGTCTTCATGGCTGAGACCAACGCAGCTTGGACCACATCTTTTCAAGTGTCATGCAAGATATTGAAACGTATCTATACAAGCATTTAGAGCAGGCCTATTTGTATTTTCAAAACACTTGATTTACAAAATCAGCACATTATAAGCAAACTTTTGTGACCAGTACTTTGGTTTCATACTTCTGGAACATTTTTGTTTTTAATGTGTAAAATGATAAGATGCTGTTTCTTGTTGTCTAAAGAGATAAACAAAACACAGGTTGTAGTGAGAAATAAAATGAGTGGATATGTCAGTAGTAACTGAGGGAGGCAAAGACAGAGGTTGCTGAGTATCGCTGAGTGACTGTGATGTATCTTCACTACCTTTTCTTTCCTTTTTTATATCTTGAAACATAGTATCTCTTTTTTAAAAAGGTGACAGATGAAGGGATGTGAGTGAGAGGTTGTAGTGAGAAATAAAGGGTGAGAAATAAAGGGAAACTTTGTGTAGAATTGATTCATACACACACAAGTTTTCAACTGGATTACTCATCGCAAAGACTTGCAGCTACTGTAAATTCATGAACACTCTTTATGTCATCACTAGGTGGCTTAAAATAATAGAAAATCCAACGTTCAATTGCTTGCCATTTCACAAAATGTATATTATATAATCATCAAATGATATGTGTCTGTGTGTGAACTACCTCTTGGGTCACATCGATACATGTGTCAGAGTGAGGTAGCTGACTGTTTTGTTTATCAATCGAGACAGCAGGAAAGAGCATCTTATCATCTTACATATTAAAGACGAAAATGCCCCAGAAGTGGGAAGCCAGAGCGTTAGTCAGAAAGATTTACTTATGGTAACATAATGGTTTCGTAATTACAGTTTTTGAAAAAATAACATGTTTTGTAATTTGATTTTTGAAGATTTCTTTAACATAGGAAATTATTTTAAATGACCTTCCATCATCAGATGCTGGCTGATCTTTCTACTGTGGAAACCCCTTTGGCCAAGTCCCAACATAAATGAGAAACAAGAAAGATCAGATATACACATAAGCTCTGACTTAGTATAGTCTTCCTGTTCCCTATTTCTACTGTTTGTTTCTATCACGCATTTCTGCCCAAAATATTTGCAGTGGCTTACAAAATTAAATACAAGGTGTATCCTAAGCGAAAACAATTAAAAAGTGTGAATCAGTCATGCATTGGAAAAAAAAATGTTAAATAAGCACAGCTAACAGAAAGAGCAGAACTCATTTTTGAACTATGCTTCTAAAGATGACTGGAACAAGTTTTTCAGTAATCACCCTGAAACAATTTACTTGGATACTGTATATGTAGGTTCAGCTGAAGTGTAACTATTCTGTGAAGTTTTGAGTCTTCAGTTCTGGGTCAGTTTGCAATTGCTGCGTCGAAAACATACAGCAGCTGCGAGATTATGCAATGTGGTGATTTAGAAGATGCACTTTGCAAAAGAACTAATTCAACCCGTGATTCAGAGCTGTCATGTTTCCTGTTATCAGGGAATGTACTGTTGTCCCGGGAGCAGTCTGTTTAGCAATAAGCCATTAAACAGCCTGAAAGATTTCTAAGGCCACACGTGGAGTTCCTAACATATGAAAATGACAGTACCTCATGGTTGGTTTATCTTTTTTTGCCAACACGCTGCTGAAGTCATCACTTCCTGGATGTGTTGTTTTAATGGCTAATTGTCAGTATACAGTGTATTTAAACGTTTGTAGAGGGACTGGTGTGCAATATGAAAGAAGCTTATCTGCCACTGCCAGTACCTTTCCAAGGAATACTGAACTTTATGAGAACACCATTTGAAAAGCATGCTTGCCCAGGGTTACCTAACACTTTCTTGTCCAAAAGGATCCTTGGCTGAAGTAATAATGGAAGGATAATCTGGGAGTACCTTTTGTGGTGCTATCTGCACTTGAGGTAGCTGATGAGAGCCACACAGATACAGTGGGATAGGCTGCTGGACTAGGATGATTCAGAGTATGGTCCAGAGACTCCCCACTGAGCCATGAAATTCATAGGGTATTCTTGGCCCAATAATCTCTCAGTATGGCCTCCCTCTCAGGGCTGTACGAAGGATTTAGTGTGGAAAAGCTATATACACCAGTGGTCCCTAAACTTTGTCAGACTGCGGACTGGTTGGGGTGTTTGGGCTCTGTGCGTGGGGGGGGGGACCCTGCATGCTTGCGGGTGGGCGTGCTGCGCTTTGCAGAGGGGCATAGCATGCTCGTGCGCATGAGTGCAACATGCCCGCCCGCGACCACAACATGCCCACCGTGTGTGCGGGCAGGGTGCCGGAGATCCGTGTCCGCGGCCCAGTTCAAGGAAGCTCATGGACCAGCACTGGGCCACGGACCGGGGGTTGGGGTCCCCTGATATACATGACCTTGAATCATTAGAAGGTAGGGACATAAATGTAAGAAATTGACTGGATTGATAGGACATCCTGAGAATTGTGAAAACTGGTTCTGTTCCTGAAGTCTTAACACATTATTAGAAGACTTTTAGGTTTCACCATTATCTCTTTTTCTGTTTAGGTGGCTTTGCTTTTGTATATGAAGCTCAGGATCTTGGAAGTGGCAAAGATTATGCTTTAAAGGTAAATATCCTCCCCCCCCCCCATTTCTTTCTTTCTTTTTCTGCATTTTGCCCCTTGGCTATATCTTTTCATTACTAATCTTATTTAATAGAAATGCAGTGAATGTCAAATACATTAGCTCATAATGAATCAGTTCAGTTTCCAGCTTGTCTGAAACATTTGTCTCTTCTTTTAAATTCTAATAGCTTGCATGAGATAATGCTTGTAGCTACGTTTAATTTGTAGTTGGTAAAGGTGCTGTAAGTCATAGTAGAAGAGATTTCCCAATCTCTTGTTCTCTGTTGTTTTAGATTATGATTGCTGGAAATCCTCTTCTAGCCATGCTGGCAGCAGTGTTTAAGAACAGATTTAATTGCTGATAGCTCTTGGCTCTTCTCACTTTGTTGCTAATTGTGCTCCAGTTTTATGTACTGAAATATTTTTTTATTCTTTGTGACTAATTTTATCTTGATTTTGCTATTTCTGTATTTAGTCATAGGTTCTTTTATGTACAGTATTTAATGTAATGTATACTGCTCAGACCCCTGGCTGTTGGTGAGTCTAAATAAATAAAATGAATGCTACTGCTCTTGGAGTTTTCAGTTAGAGATGACAGGCATGTGAAATAATGCATGCCACCAACTTCAGCTGATTCTTTTCCCATCCAGTATCTTCTGGGTACCAACCACAGTCATCATGTGTTTGCCCTTGGAGTTATCTAGGTCCCTAGACAACGTTAGCTCTTGTTTGCTGTCTTTTGAGTGTTTTGCTGTAATAACGACTCTCTCAGCGATGAGGGCAACCATGTTCTGTCAATGCAGATACACCAGTGAAGGAAAACCAAAGTTTTCTTCCTACTTTGTTCTGCTCTTTGGTGAAAACTTCAGGCTTGGAAGATATTTGAATGAGGGAATGGTAGTTGCCCTCAGACTCCAGAAGTCCTTTTTGAGGAGGGTTTTGTTAACTTTATTGTCTTTTTACTAGACCTTTTTATTCAGGTAGGCCTTTGTTGGAAGGGGGCCTTGCAAAGACAACCCGCCCACCCTCGGTTAGAAGGGGGTCTTACAGTTTGGGTGCTAAGCTTTGTCTTTCAATGTGATTTTTATCATGGTTTTTAAGTGGACTTGTATTTATTTTTTTTCCTTGAGCTTTAAACATAATTTTGTTTTAATATGTATTTTATTCTTTTTGGCTGCTTCGAGTGCTGGTTTTTCATGGAAAGGCAACATGAAAATTAAACAATTTTAAGTAGATAAATGAGCTCTGCCTGCTACCAATGCACTGGCTTAAATATATATATTTTCTGCTGTTCTTGGGAAGAAAGTGGAGGCTGGGTCAAATGCGGGACTCTCCTGGTTAATGATATGCCCATGAGGCATTTTCCTCCCTAGCGCAGTGCAGCCACACAGAGTCATTATGGTGGTGGCATTTGATATTGTATGTTTTTGCAAACTCATCTGAGGTGATAGCAGGAGGAGAGTGACTGAATACACGGGAAACATTTCAAATGAGGTTTCTCTCCTGACTTTTTTGATCATAGGCTTATGTTTCAGAACAACCCAGAACAGCCGATAAACCGTTAAACCTTTGTTGTAGACACCCTACATATTGTTTTCTATTTATCCTGAACTGCAAGCTATTAAATTTCTACTAGACTGTTCCAGGGCATTGAATAGTAGGTAACCCAAATGTTCACATTCGGCTCTAGGGCACGGAGTCAGAAATGTTGTGTATGAGCAATAAAAAAGTAATAATATTGAAGTGAATACGTTGGTATTCAGGTTGAAAGTCAAGTTTAGTAAAATCATATCCAAGAACCTGCAAGTGAATTAGCTTAGAACTGTCTTATTGCCGCAATAGGTTAGCTATTTCTTTTACCTGAAATGCCTAAAATAAGAGTAACTGATAGAAAAAGTTACCTTTATCTTATTTCTTCAATCTGTACACCTTCCCTTTGCAAGTGAGTTCAGGGTGAGGTTTTAGCTTCATTACAACTTTTTGAGGTAGATCAGACAGAGAAATAGTGACTTGCCAAAGGCTATGTCTCTCTCCCCCCCCCCCCCCCCCGTGAATACAGTGTTTTAAATATGGTTTGGAATGTGCGCCTCCCCTGCAATATTGGATTCACCACACTGGCAGTTTTGTCGCATGCTGTTCTGCTACTCGGAAAGGTGGTTTCCAGAATCATCCCCATAAGACTGCCTCAGAGCTGACCAAATAGTTTTTCAGTGTTTGAATACATTTAGCCTTTGAGAGGTTCCTTTCTGTTTATTTAAAGCATTTGTTGTTGTTTTTTCCAAACAGGACTTCCAAAGTCACTCATGACATTTTGTAAAAAAAAAAAAAAAATTCAAAATTTGAGAAGCTGATTAAAAAAACCCTTTAAATGCAGATCCAAACATTCTCTCTAAAAGCCACTTTTTAAAAAAATCCTAGAAACCAAAGATCCTTTGAAACAGTATTGTTTTAGCTTCTAGTTAGAAGGTCAACAGAGATCAAGCCAGCCTATTTTCCCTTGGGAGAGAGTTCCACAGCTGAGGTGCTGCTACTTAGCCTCTCAAAGCAGTAGCATGTGCAAAAGGGCATTTACGGCTCTCAGACTCTGGGCAGGTACATACAGGAGGGAGGGGTCTTGAAGGTAAATCTGGCAGAGTCCTCTCCAGTTATTTAATGTTTATTAGTTACATTTTGAGCACATCTTTCATCCAGGAAGTGAAAGGCAATATACATGATTCTTCTCGCATTCTCTCCACAACAGCCCTCGTGGGGTCGTGCAAGTTGATGGAGAGCAACTGACCCAAAGTCATCCAATGAGTTTCATGGCTCCCAAGGGATAAGAAACCAGACATTCTAAATTTCAGATCAGCGTTCTAACCACACTGCTTTGGTCAACTTAATCTGAGGGTAATCCCTTTTTGGGAGGGGATGAGAGGAAGTCTCTTGTCCTCCTCACATTTCTTGATCAAACCTACATGTAAGTGCGTAGATCTTCCCCTCCCTGAGGGAGAGAGAACCAATAATGAGAATTGGGAATACTGAAGCTTCCCCTCCTGAAATACTGTCCCTCAGATGTTACTTGCATAGGTTTAACTACAATACAGTGAGTGGCCTGAAGGGGAAACTAGACTGCCAAGAATTTTGCATCCAGTATTATTTATTTATTCAACTTATATGCCGCCCACATTACCCAAAGGTCTCTGGGCGGCTTACAACAATTAAAATATAGTAGAAAAGATAAAACTATTAAAATACAATTAAAATATATACTCTAAAAATTGCAATCAGGACGCTCAGTTAATATTACAGTATTTCAATTAAAAGCCTTCTGGAAAAGGAAGTTTTTTTACCTGGCACTGAAATGTCATCAGCATCGGCACCAGATGAATCTCACTCAAGAGGGCATTCCATAGTCTGGGGGCAGCTGCGGAAAAGGGCCTTTGTCTACAAACCATCACTCTTAACCTCCTTGAGGGACGGCTCTTTCAAAAGGGCCCCCTGGCTAGATCTTAACTGCTGGGTAGGCTCATATGGAAGGAGGCGGTCCTTCAGGTATCCAGGGCCCAAGCTGTTTAGGGCTTTATGTGTCAAAACAAGCACTTTGAATTGGGCCCAGGCAGCAACTGGTAACCAATGTAATTTAAACAGAATCAGCTTGATGTGTCCCCTAGCAGCCCCACCACTCACCAACCACGCAGCTCGATTCTGGACCAGTTGCAGTCGCCGGACTGTCTTCAAAGGCAGACACATGTAGAGTGCATTGCAATAATCTATATGAGATGTTACCAGTGTGTGTGTAACTGTCATGAGACTCTGCTCGTCCAGGTAGGGCCACAGCTGGTATAGGCACCCCTGGCCACCTGGGCTTCCAGAGTTAGACTTTCAATCAGCACCAAGGCATGATAGCTCGGGTTGCATGACATGGGATATCCATACACAGGCCCAGAACTCTCTCTTAAGTTTCCATGTAAAGTTTGCATTTGATCTGAGTGGGTCTATGGAAGTAATTGCTACTGCTTAAACTGGAGAAGGAGAAATCCAGTTCCAGCAACATGTCCACGAAGAGGCCAGCCACAGCAGATTTTTGCCTAGGTTATGGCTTCTGTACATTCTTCAAACGCAGTTGCCTGTAGACCTTAGGAGCCATTTTTCAGTACGAAGAACAACATACAAAACAGCACCATGTGATGGCATTAATATCTTCCGAACCCTATTAGTCTTAACATTTTAAAACCTGATTTTCTTATGTCTAAGCACTGTTGTTACAAAAGAAATGACCTCCTCCTTTGGAGTAACCCAGTTGTGGAACATCTTTCCCATGGGGCAGGGTTCCTTAGATGTTCCTATTCTAGCAGGCATTAAACTAGTTAATGTGAGTTGTCTGTTTAGATATTTTGTGACTTCTTATGTTTGTAGCTGATGTTACTTGAATGTATACAGTATCATGTTTGAATTTTTTAAAACATTTCCTATACTGAGTCGTTGTCATGATATAAAAAGCAATGTAACAGTACGTATTTTAATGAATAACCGAAAGGAATTGATTTAGAGTTGGATTTTTACCTATAACATCTTTATTTTCTAACAGAGATTATTGTCTAATGAGGAAGAAAAGAACAAAGCCATCATTCAAGAAGTTTGTTTTATGGTATCCTTTCTAAGAGAAGATAAAAACACTTTTATCTGCATTTGCATGATGAAATCTATGCTTAATAAGCCAAGATATGCATAAGCTATGTGTCTTCCGTTCAGCCACTTTGCTGCCACATCACTTCTCTCTTCCCATAAGCTGCATTACTTGTAATTAATTCAGTTTGGAACTATCTGAAGGTGAAAGTGAATTAACTTACAATTGAAAGAGGGATAAACCTACTCTTTTTGTAGTGTTTTGTACTATAGACCAGGTCTTGTATTTAGTGTTCAAGTGTCGTATTTAAAGTAATAGAAAACAGCTATGTTAGTTACTTTTGAAGATTGAAAGCAACATTTAAAATTAAAGCAGTAATAACTAGAAATAAATGCAAAAATCCTTAAAAACATTATTTCAAACTCTGAAGTGGGAAATATTGTTAAGGGCTTGCAAAGAAGGCATGATTCAGAAGCTAGCTCTAAACCAGTGGTTCCCAACCTTGCGTTCCCAGATGTTCTTGGACTTGAGTTCCCAGAAATCCTGGCCAGCTTAGCTAGTGGTGAAGACTTGTGGGAATTGTAGTTCAAGAACATCTGGGGACCCAAGGTTGGGATCCACTGCTCTAAACCATTTTCCAGCATTATGGCTTTGC
Source organism: Pogona vitticeps (assembly GCF_051106095.1). Taxonomy (NCBI): domain Eukaryota; kingdom Metazoa; phylum Chordata; class Lepidosauria; order Squamata; family Agamidae; genus Pogona; species Pogona vitticeps. Next base: position 201,751,947 of record NC_135784.1, read on the forward strand.
TTTGTTTCATTGCTGGCATAAATGGAGAAGCTAAGGGACTGTTTAAGGCACATATGAAGCTAATCCTGGGATCTCTGAACTGGGCCTTTTGCGAAACCAGTTGATAATAAAGTAACAGATTTTTTTTGAACTGTAGTATAAGGAATAAATTTCTAGCAACATGTGTCTGGAGACAAACTACACTAGTATATATATCATGTATAGTTGCTGATACCGTTTGTATCTCAGTATACATGAAAAAATGAGATACAAGCACATTTGGTTTTTAATAAGTCTTGGCTTTCTTTTGTTCACTGAAGGTCTGTGGAATGAAATTTTCATTTGGCTCTGTTTTCCTAATTCACAGTTGAACAGGACATTTTGAACATATGGACAATAAAGTCAAATGTGCTATGTGAACTTTGCTGGAACTGTGATTGTCTCTGTCATTTCAGAATCAGCACAGAATGTTATTGTGCACAGCTAACCTTTATATACTCAGCCTAAAATTAACTAGGCAAGTTAAATTTTATAAAGTCATACTATGACAAAGAGGAATATAATGCTGTTCACCAACCTGAACTCTTTTGGGCAGGTTCTGCCTATGCAGTAGGAATGAAGCCATTCTTAGTGACCAATTGCCACTGATTAAAGAGTTCCTTTTTTCAGTTTTGGGGTGCACGCGACTTCATCTCATTGCATATGAGCTGTGAACACTCAAAACCAAAAAAATGAAGTCTTTCATCAGTGGCAATCTGCAGTTGATGTGCCATTGCACAGGGAGAAATAATAGGATTTTGGCCACAGAGTTTCTGGGAAATAAGCTGGGTTTGGTTTGTTTGTTTTTTTGTGTGTGGGGGTTAGCATTTTCTTGACTTCTCCTTAAAGGGCTGGAGACTGGAAAACAAATTGTGCTTTACTGTATAACTGCAAAGTGTTCCAAATACAGAAACCTTTGAAACTTTAACCATTGTAATCCTTTAGAAGAAGCTGTCTGGCCACCCAAACATTGTCCAGTTCTGTTCGGCTGCATCGATTGGAAAAGAAGAATCAGATACAGGCCAAGGGGAGTTTTTGCTGCTAACTGAGCTTTGTAGAGGTAAAATGACATGGACTGCATGTGTTAGCCTACCTCAAACTAGTGCCCTTCGGACATGTTGGACTGCAGCTCCTGAAATCTGGTATAGCTGGCCAGAGGTTCCAGAGTAGGCCAATTTAAGACAGCCTTCCTCAAATCAGACCACAACATACCTAGCTGGGAATGCCTTGGCTTCAGGGTGGCTGCTTTATCTTTTGTTGGCTTACTCCAGTGAGTGAAGCAGAGACATGACAGGGGCCAGTTTTCTCAAATAAAGAGATGCAGAATCTGTGCACACTTCCAGCCAGTACTACACGCCTTGTTATCGCTGGGAGGCTCATGGTCTTGTTACTTTCATTTCTTACACGGGAGTTTGGGAACAGCGTCAGGAGATTCTCAAAGAGGTCACTGTGCTAGTTTTTTCCAAATGCATACCAAATGTAAAATATTGTGGCACCTTTCAGGAAAATAGATTTATTGCTGTGTGAACTTTTGTGGATTATAATCCGCTTCCACAGACATCGGGAGTGTTGTGTCATAATCCACAGAAGGTTTATTTCAAAGCTGGCACAAAATGTTGGTTTTGGTTTTCGTGATAAGCCTAAGCGTTATGGAATAATGACTAAGAGCTGTTCTCTTTCCTTTCTTTCCAAATGGTTACATATTTTTTTCCCTGAGATGGATATTAATTAGGGTTGTGAGCTTTAATCACCACTTTAATTGAGGTTTACAATTTGCTCTTGAATTAATTGGTGTGACCGAGACTGAAGGACGTGCCGCTGTGGAGGTCACGCAGACAGGTTGGTTCCTTTGTCCCTGTGCCAAATTGAAAGAGGAGAAAAGAAATTCGCTTGCAGCTCTGCCTTTTGATGGCTTTCCAAAGCAAATAGATATTTTGCATTTGAAGACATGAATGCCTTTTCTTCTGCCCAAAAGAACTGTAGGCAATGGAAACTGGTAGCATACAGGGCTTTGTTCCCCCTCTCCCCCTTTCCTTTGGGAACTAAGTCATAAATAAAGAACAGAGAGTTGAGGGCTGGGTGATTGATATGACATGTACGCAGGAATTGCATGTAATGGGATAGGAGGGCATATTTTGTATCCAAAGATTGCAAATATGATGATGAAAAGCATACCGGCAGGGCAGGTCTCAAAATAAGGCCAGATGAAGTGCCCCCCTTCACGGTGGCAGCATTTTTGAGGTAGAGATGTTTCCCCTGTTTTATGATAACTGCTGTTTGTGAAGGGAAGAATCTTGGCTTCTTTTAACTCAGTGAGTTAAAAGAAGCCTCCTGCTAAAATTTGCTGGGGTGGGTGGCCAGACTGAAGCCATTTGGAGACAATTTTTTCCTCAGGAGGAATTGAACCTATCCCCTTTTCTTCCATTCATTGGCATTAGATGGGGGATGGGCAAAGCCTTCTGAACAACCAACCCTCTTTCTGTGGCAGTGCAGTCAGTCAAATATGATGTCCAATAATGATAAAGAAGATTTCTGCACATCTTTGATGTGGATAACCTGCTCTAGTGCCTCCTCCTTAATCAGTGTGACCCATCCATTAACTTTAATTTTATGTCCATAGGGCAACTAGTGGAATTCTTAAAGAAAGCCGAATCCAAAGGCCCCCTCTCATGCGATACGGTGCTGAAGATATTTTACCAGACCTGTCGAGCAGTTCAACACATGCACAAGCAGAAACTTCCTATTATTCATAGAGATCTAAAGGTATGGAATCCAAAGTTGCTTCTGTGGTGGATCTGGGCTCAAAAGGAGTGTTTCCAGTTTCACAATGAACGTCAACAGTACCGAGGTAGAGTTTGTCGTGTAGTCATTTGAAACGTCTTGCACCGGTTGTGTCAATTGATTAACCCATGCCATAGCTGAAGATAAAGAGCTAAAGAATTGTGAGAATTGACTATATGTGTAGTATCCACAATGGAATCCAGTTACAAGTTTAGCAATCAAGATGTGGGGAGCCACACCAAATACAGCATGTAACAGTGCCATGCAGGATCCATATCTGCGGAATGCATTCCTCGGTACAGCCTGCCTGGCTCCAACATTATCATCTTTCAGTACCAGAGTCTGACTTTTCTGTTCTGACAGGTATTTCATGGGATGAAAATGCCCAGGTTTTTTTCTAAAAATAGCAGCCTTAGGCCCATTGATTATTCCTAAATTCATTCTCAGCAGAAGTAGAGTTTTGTTTTATTTGTTTTCATTATTTGTGATTTTTGTATAATCTACTGATAGGACATTTTTAATGATAGTCCTTTTTTAGAAAAAAAATGTATCCAAGAAATTATTTATTTATTTATTTATTGAGCTTATATGTCGCCCATTTAGACATAGTCTACTCTGGGCGGCTCACAAACACATAATAAAAACAATCAATATAATATAACGGTTCCCGACATTAACTCAAAACAGAATAGATAAAGAGAGAAAGAGAATTACGTAGAGTCTGGAGGGAAGGCCTGTCTATATAACCAGGTCTTGAGTTGGTTTTTGAAAATGCTCAGCGAGGGGGCCAGACAAATCTCGGGGGGGGGGAGCATGTTCCAAAGCCTGGGAGCCACTGCCGCTGGACACCAATCAATGTGACAAACCCAGACCTACTGGGATCTATCACACAGTTACTAAGCTGCCACCAACCATTCCCTATAATAAGTCACACAGACCAGGGATGGATTTTTAAACAACAAAAGAATAAGGTTTATTTTAAATACAAACAGGGTAAATAAAACAATCAGGTGAATAAAATAAAGTAACGTGGCTTATTCTCACACACACAAGCATACAGTTTGGTTCACCTAGAACCTTTAACTTAAAGCACAGACCCTGAACCCATCAGTTCTGGCTAACCCACAGACCCCTGAACCTTTCAGGCTGGTACTCTGACACACAGTAGTACCCTGTCAGACACCCAGACTCCCACAACAGCTTCTTCTTCCCCAGCTGCTGCTTCGTCCCAACCCAGTGTCTCACAGTCTGTCTCAGCATCTACTCTTCACCACACAGGCATCACATATTTATACAGTACAGCCCCTCCTCCTGATGTCCCGCCTTCCACTCCCCATAGGATGGAACTTTCCCTCCAAACCCATGACAGACAGGTAACATCAGTGCTGTTATGTAACACCTCCCCTCTTTAAAAGTTGTTTTGTAGGGGGAAAGCTAAAAGTGCTTTTCACCAAAAAAAACAACCTGCATAAAATACACAACAATATTTATACATACCAGATAATACTTACATATACTTACACTCCAAGTTAACCATAGCAAATATGCATTTAAACATTTTACCATATACAGTACATCAATTTACCTTTATTAATACCAACCAAATTCAAAACCAGGTACATTTTAACTTTTTGTTTTCATTATATACATATAGTCCATGTTCTTTCGCCGTCTTCAGTCTTCAGGTCTTCTTGATAAGGCGTCAGCAACACAGTTCACTGACCCTCTGACCACCTTCACTTCAAAGTCATAGTCCTGTAAGTTCAAAGCCCACCTCATAAGTTTGCTATTGTGGGTTTTCATCGTCTTTAACCATTGCAATGGTGAATGGTCAGTACACAGAACAACATGTCTTCCCCAGATGTAAGGCTTGGCCTTCTGGATCGCGTAGACTATGGCCAAACACTCCTTCTCCACGGTTGCCAAATGTCTCTCACCTTTTTGAAGTTTCCTACTCAGGTAGGACACTGGATGCTGGTCACCATCCTCATCCTCCTGGCACAGAACTGCTCCTACCCCGCTGTTAGACGCATCGGTGTAGATGATGAACTCCCGGTCGAAGTCTGGAGCACGCAGGACAGGATAGTTGATTAACGCCTGCTTCAACCTCTGGAACGCCGCCTCACAGTCGCCGGTCCACGGGATGCGGTCATCAGCCTTCTTCCTCGTCAGATCGGTCAGCGGAGCCGCAATCTCGCTAAACCTCGGGATGAACTTTCTGTAGTAGCCCACCAACCCAAGAAATGATTTGACCTTTTTCTTGGTGTTGGGTCTAGGCCAATCACGAACTGCTTCTATTTTGGCCTCCAGGGGTTTTATCATTCCTCCCCCTACCATGTGACCCAAGTATTTTATTTCTGGGCTACCCAGCTGACACTTGCTGGCCTTTACTGTTAGCCCTGCTGCACTTAACCTCTGCAGCACTAACTCCAGGTGTATCAGGTGATCTTCCCAGGTATTACTGAAGATCCCTATGTCGTCAATGTAGGCCACTGTAAAGTCACTGAGCCCTGCCAAGGTCTGGTCCATCAGCCTTTGGAATGTGGCTGGTGCATTTCTGAGACCAAAGCTCAGGACTCGAAACTCATAGAGACCAAAAGGGCTGCAAAAGGCAGTCTTTTCTTGATCCCTGGGATCAATTCTTAATTGCCAATATCCCTTTACCAGGTCCAATGATGAGATGAACCGACAACCCCCTATGGTTTCAATCAGGTTGTCTAGCCTGGGCATTGGGTAGGCATCAGGAGTGGTTACACGGTTTAATTTCCTGTAATCGACACAAAACCTAATGCTCCCATCAGGCTTGTCCACAAGGACTATCGGAGAGGACCAAGGACTAGAAGAGGGGACGATTATGTTCTCCCTCAGCATTTCGTCCAACTCCTTCCGCACCTTGTCCCTATAGGGTCCCGTTACTCGGTATGGGGATACTGCCTGCGGGGGTGCATCCCCTGTGTGGATCCGATGCATCACTCCCTTCACTATCCCCGGCTTGTTGGAAAACACCTGTTGATATTTACTAAGCAGCATTTTTAGTTCTTGCTGCTGGTCTTGGGTGAGTGCAGGACTGATCTTTACCTCCTCTGGGTTGTATTTTACTTCCCCTCTACCCTCCCAGAAGGGTAATTCCGCCTCCTCACTCTCAGCTGCTTTTATCGCAAATAAAACCCTCTGTTCCCCTCTGTAGTAGGGTTTTAGGGCATTCACATGAACCACCCTCCTTGCTTGGTTCTCCTCCTGCTCTATTAGGTAGTTCAGGTCTGACATCTTGGAAATGACCCTATATGGTCCTGCCCATTTGAGCTGCAGTTTATTCTCTCTGCAGGGCCTAAGCCAAAGCACTTCCTCCCCTGGGTCAAAGTGCCTCTCTCTAGCTTTGTGGTCATACCATGTTTTCTGTCTGACCTTCTGAGCTTGCAGGTTTTCTGCTGCCAGCTCTAGATTTCTCCTTAGGTCATTCATCAAGGTGTCTATGTAAGTCACAACGTCTTGTGGGTCATCCTGGGTGATCTGCTCCCAATTTTGTTTGATCAAATCAAGGGGCCCTTTCACCCGTCTCCCAAATAGAAGTTCAAATGGACTAAACCCGGTACTGGCTTGTGGCACTGATCGATAAGCAAACAAAAGGGGTTGCAGCTTCTGGTCCCAATTGTTTGGATTCTCTGCCAAGTAAGCCCTAATCATGCGCATTAGAGTCCCATTGAACTTCTCAGTTAACCCATTACTTTCAGGATGATAGGCAGTGGTTTCCTTGTGCTTAATTCCACAGATCTGCCATAAGCGTTTCATGAGCTTTGATGTGAACGATGCTCCCAAATCTGTGATTATCTCTGAGGCAAATCCCATCCTGGACATATACCCCACCAAAGCATCGGCCACTGTGTTAGTTTCAATGTTAGTCAGGGGTATGGCTTCAGGATACCTTGTGGCATGGTCCACAATTGTTAGGATGAACCTGTTCCCCCTCTTTGTGGCCTTGGGCAAAGGTCCCACTATATCCACCCCTATGCATTTGAACGGAGTGTCAATCACAGGCAAAGGGCACAACTTTGCTTTGGTCCTGTCGCGGTTATTCCCCTGCCTTTGACACACATCACATTGTTTACAGAACTCCCTGATCTGCTTCCCTATGTCAGGCCAGTAGAAATTCTGTGTTATTCTCTGCTGTGTTTTGTTCACTCCTAAGTGTGCAGCAAACATGTCAGAGTGCCCCCTTTGTAAGATCATGGGGCGATACTTTTCAGGTACCACCAGCTGACTTCTGATCCCATCTCCCCCTTTTGAGATATTCCTCAGGGTTTCTCTATATAAAATCCCCTTTTTCTCCAGAAATCTCACTGGGGTTTCAGGTGTCAGCTGGGCGTCAGTCACCTGTTCAAAACACTTTTGGAGAGTGGCGTCTGCCTTTTGCTCCTGTCCAAATCTGCTGTCTGTGGTTAAGGTTTCCACCACAGCTTCTGAACTCCCCCCACCTGCTTCCGTCTCTGGCTCATCATTACCCCCCTGAACTGTCCCTGTGGTGGCTTGTGAGCGTGTAATCACTAGCACCCGTTTCACATGTTCAGCCAGGTCATTTCCCACGAGCACGGCTGCTGGCAGAGTCGATGAAATCGCTATCCGCCAATCTCCCCTCCAGCCTTGAAAGTTGACAGGTACCTCTGCTACTGGCAGAGAGATTATCTGCCCCTCAATCCCTGCCACCTTCATGCTCTCATTTGGGATTATAAACTCCCTAGGGATGATATCTGGATGGCACAGGGTTACCTGGGAACAAGTGTCCCGCAGCCCCCTATACTGACGGTCAAGTATTCCTACGTCCACCCCTGCTGTCTCAAACAACTGAGAATCTGTTTTTATCAGCAAGCAGCGCTTTACCTCCAGAAGAGGACCATTTTCCTCAGCCTGATCAGCAGAGGCAGCTGTCCCAGACTTAGTAGTCATGGCAACAGGCTCCCTCTGTGACAATGAGCTTTGCTCTTTCTGGACACAGAACACAGCTTTTGGCTTGGTCCCACTAGAATTCTGAGGCACCATTCCTTTTAGCTGCTTTAATTTCTCACACTCTGAGATTAGATGACCCTTTCCCTGACAGAAATAGCATTTTCTGGTATATTTTGATTCTCTCTCATCTTGTTTTGGTTTTCCCTCCAAAATCTGAGGTCTTGGTTTCATATCTGAGGGCTTCCCTTCACCATGGGCCCCTCCCCCTTGCTGCAATTTCTTCCCTTTTATACTCAAATCCAGCTCCTTTCGCTTAGCCTCAAACTCAGCCCTGATCTGTAAAATTTCTTCCTCAGCCCTAGCTTTTATCTCTTTTACTTTTTCTTCAGTCTCATCTCTGATTTCTTTTAATTTAATGTCTTTTTGCTGATTATATTTTTCAAGATCTTGCTCACTTTGTCTGACCTGAGCCTCATACTTTTCTCTTTCCGCAATTTCTTCAACTGATAAGTTGTTATTTTTCTTATTTAGGAATGTTAATTTTAATTGTGCCATTCTAACTCTGTGTTCCAGTTCCATCTCTTCTATCCTCATGGCCATTCCCCTTTTCTTGGCATCTGCCTCTGCATGACTGATTTCAGCTCTTTCTCTGGCCTCCCTATCCAATTGTCTCATTCTAAATTCATGCTGTTGGGCTAGGAGCATTTTTCTGAGTTCTAAGGTCTGTTCTCCCGTGCTGTCACCCTGCACTGAGCCAAATTCATCCTCAGAGCCTTGGTCAATCTGGGGGTCTTTCACTTCACTCATGTCTGCCACTTGGCTTCGAGTCAAGGGCATAATCCCCCCTCAGAACAGGCTACTTTAAAAAGTCAAGCCTCAGAATAAAACGACCACTTTTTTCCCTTTTTGCCTCAGAACCAGCTCTCCCTAGAGATTGCTGCTGTTCTTCAGCACTACTTGCAACAGTATCGAGTCAGAGCCTACCCCCCTCTGCTGGGCCTCTCAGCTGGCAAGCTAGCTCGCTGTTGCTACGCAGATTTGCCTCAGCGTTTTCCCGCCAAAACTAGGCTGCCTCAGAGCACCTTAATCTAAGTCTCCCCAGTTGGCACGTTCTTCTACTAGCGCACCTCCCCGTGAGGTACACCTAGAAGATTACCTACGCGCCTCAGACTGTCCCTGACTAGATCCCCCTTGCTCTGGGCACACTTGCCAAGGCTTTGCTGGACCGCTGGACAACTGGACCAGTCGTATCCCACCGCTGCCACCAATCAATGTGACAAACCCAGACCTACTGGGATCTATCACACAGTTACTAAGCTGCCACCAACCATTCCCTATAATAAGTCACACAGACCAGGGATGGATTTTTAAACAACAAAAGAATAAGGTTTATTTTAAATACAAACAGGGTAAATAAAACAATCAGGTGAATAAAATAAAGTAACGTGGCTTATTCTCACACACACAAGCATACAGTTTGGTTCACCTAGAACCTTTAACTTAAAGCACAGACCCTGAACCCATCAGTTCTGGCTAACCCACAGACCCCTGAACCTTTCAGGCTGGTACTCTGACACACAGTAGTACCCTGTCAGACACCCAGACTCCCACAACAGCTTCTTCTTCCCCAGCTGCTGCTTCGTCCCAACCCAGTGTCTCACAGTCTGTCTCAGCATCTACTCTTCACCACACAGGCATCACATATTTATACAGTACAGCCCCTCCTCCTGATGTCCCGCCTTCCACTCCCCATAGGATGGAACTTTCCCTCCAAACCCATGACAGACAGGTAACATCAGTGCTGTTATGTAACAGGCCCGGTGTCTTGTTTTTTCTTTCCGGGCCTCCCTTGGCGTTAGGCCCCTCCTGGCTAGATCGGGTGATATGAGTAGATCTAGGTGGGAGGAGGCATTCTGCCAAGTATTGAGGTCCTAAACCGTTTAGGGCTTTGTATGTGATCATTAGAACTTTGAAATCAACGCGGAATTGAATGGGCGGCCAATGCAATGCAGCCAGAGTGGGAGTAATATGTTGATATTTCTTCACCCCACTAAGAAGTCTGGCTGCTGCATTCTGCACCATTTGTAGTTTCCGCATTAATCTCAAAGGCAGCCCCACGTAGAGCGCATTACAGTGGTCTAATCTTGAGATTACAAGCGTGTGGACCAAGGTGGTGAGTGCCCCAACGTCAAGAAAGGGACACAGCCGGGCAATCCGTCAAAGATGGAAATAGGCGGTGCGGACCACTGACGCCACCTGAGTTTCCATGGTGAGCGCCGGGTCCAGATGAATCCCCAAGCTGCGAACCTCATTCTTAACAGTGAGAGTCAACGCCCCCCCCCAAAGAGAGGGAGTTTTCCAAACCACTGACAGTGGGTCCACCGACCCTCAGGACCTCCATCATGTCCGGGTTCAGCCTCAGCCCATTTTCCTGCATCCATTGCAGTACAGACCCCAGACAGCGCTGCAGGGACAGAATAGCATCCACTCTGGTTGGAAAGAAGGAGATGTACAGCTGGGTGGCACGATGCTCCACACCCCCTGATGACCCCACTCAGCGGCCTCATATAGATGTTAAACAGCATTGGGGAGAGGGCCGAGCCCTGTGGAACTCCACAGTTGAGGCTCCACGGGGCCGAGTCCCCCTCCCCAAGCTGGACTCTCTGAAGATGATTCTCCAAGAAGGATCAGAGCCAGGCCAACGGCAGTCCACCGATTCCCAGCTCGGAGAGCCTCCCCAGGAGGATACCGTGGTCGACGGTATCAAAGGCAGCTGAGATATCGAGGAGGACCAACAGAGACATTTTCCCTCTGTCGGCCTCCCTCAATAAGTCATCTAATAGGGCAACCAATGCCATTTCTGTACCATGGTGCGGCCTGAAGCTTGACTGGAATGGATCCAGGGCATTTGTTTCATCCAAATGTGTCTGAAGCTGATCGGCCACCACCCTCTCGACAACTTTACTAATGAAAGAAACATTGGCGACGGGCCTATAATTGCCAGTATCGTCCGCTGCCAAATTCAGTTTCTTTCTTTCTAAGATAACAATTGTCCATAAACAATTTAAAATATATTATAATCTCTAAATAACATTACTTTAGAAAAACATTGAGATATAATTAGTTTGTTGTGTCACATGGAAAACATATACAGCATAAATTCTGTTTTCCCCTTGCTTAGAGAACATGTAAAAACCATAATGTTTTTGAAATGTGTTTAAAATGTCCAATATTAAATTAGAATTTCTTAAGAAACAATTGACTAGGAATGCCTGTTGTATAGGTATAACACAAAATGGCAAGGACTCAGGATGTATATTTAAGTTTCTGACCAGCATATTGTGTTTTTGATTTTTCATTTTCAAATGTTCCAATCAACAATTATCTTGCCTGTTTGTCCTGTTAACCTCCTATAAGACTTGTAGTCTTGCAGGAAAAAAAAGCAGAAAGGAGAAACAATTGAAATATTGGGTTAATTTTCAAAAATCCAATGTAACTTAAAAATCTAATTTTTATAATTCTTTTCATTTAAATCAGATTTCTAAAAATCAAATCCACCCTGATGTTTTATGCCGAAAGGGGTGAAAAGAATCAATGCGGACTACTTCAGCTGTACGCAATAAATATTGGAAGGTTAATGAAGTACAAGAATTGATAATGCTTGTGTACTTTGAGCACAGGCACGTAGGAATACATGACTAGCTGCCCTTTATATATATGCATATACTTTCTCATCTTAAATTGCTAGCTGACTTGTCTCTGCAGATCGAAAATATGCTGATGAGTAACCAGGGGACCATTAAATTGTGTGACTTTGGCAGTGCAACCACCGTAGCACATTACCCAGACTACAACTGGACTGCCCAGAAAAGAGCAACCGTTGAAGAGGAGGTGAGAAACCTGGCACTGTGATTAATTTTCAATGTATCCCTAGTACATTTATGGCTGAGTGCACAGCTGGAAATCTTAATGCCTTGCTCCATTGTTTGCTTGGTATTCCAATTACATAGCAAAAGCTGTCTTCGCCTCTGTTGTTAAGAAGTCCCAAATAAGGTGGCCTTGAATATTTTCTTCTTCTTCTAAACCACAGCTTGTGTACGTGCAGCATTTCTTGTGTAGTTTAGACTTAGCCAGAGAGGGCTGCATATGCTGCGCATGAGTAACACAGATGATGTATCTGAAGAGAACCCACGTTCTGCATTAGGTTTTCAAAATGTGTTATCAACTGAGCTACATGCACTGTCCTGTTTTGTGTAATCATACTTTCTTTCTTTCTTTCTTTCTTTCTTTCTTTCTTTCTTTCTTTCTTTCTTTCTTTCTTTCTTTCTTTCTTTCTTTCTTTCTTTCTTTCTTTCTTTCTTTCTTTCTTTCTTTCTTTCTTTCTTTCTTTCTTTCTTTACTTACTTACTTACTTACTTATTTACTTATTTACTTATTTACTTATTTATTTGATTTATATCCTGCCCATCTGGTCTATACGACCACTCTAGGCGGCTACTTCTTAGAACAGTTTTCTTCCAAAGAACGTCAACATTTTTTACAAGCATTAGTAGAATGGGAAAGAAAAGTCGAGATTAGAAAATAGCAGCCAGAGGGAAAAGCAAGGAGCCATAACAGGCTCTGAAGTGCCTTCCCCCAAATTACAGGAAGTTATGTTATTCTGCTGAAGCTTCTAGAGTTTCTGGCAAAAGAGATTAGAAACGTGGGGGCGTCCAAATGTAGTTAGACTGGAGTGCTGGTTGCACTGCTGTAGCTGTGCGGGTTAGGACTGATGCTGGTGGCCATCTGGCAATGCCAGGAGAGCTGACCTTGTACTTAAAGAGAGTCCTACATGACAGGCCATGGTAGTAGTCAGCTCTTATGGATCCAGGCATCTAAGTGATGTTGCGTAGAACCGTTTCCTCTTAAAAAGACAGCACAATAAAAAGGCTGTGTATAAACTGTTAAGTTGTTCAAAACCACCATTGTTGCTGAAGCATCTGGGCACAGGCATGAGCATGCCTAAACCTCAAGAATTGAGGGGGGGGGCGGACTTTGGGCCCTTCAGATATTATAGACTACAGCCAACACAATCACTTACTATTGGCAGTGTCATATGTGCCTGTAGATGAAAATAACTGGAATGCCAAGGCTTCCCCACATTATTCCAATGTACCATCTGCTGGTGAGGGCAAAACTTTGAGTTAGCATCTCTCTTCCTTTTTCTTTGCTGCAATTTCAACAAAATTTTACCTTGGAGAACTACCCTGTGGTTATAGGTATACTCCATTCATTTAATTACATACTTATAAGAAAAATGAGTTTAAAAAAATATTAAAGTATCCCAGGCTGCTACGTTTTTCAACTTGTGCAAATCCCGTATTTGTGCAGCAGTTTTGTGGACAAAATATATCACAAATATATTGTATGGCCCTCCGTGTGAAAAGTTTGGAGACCCCTGTTATAGATGAATGAGTTGGGGCTAGAGATGGGACATTCATATTTGTATACAAATTTGTATACAAATATGAATATCCCGAACCCAGGTGGCCAGGAAGCCCAGTCTCGCCTCCCCAAACCAACCCATCCTCTTACGGTTCACCACTCAGCATGCGCGGCCAGCATCCTGCTTGTCATGCGAATCTCAGACATAGCTCAGCTAGTGCTTTTCCATCTCCCTGCGCTGCTGGCCACTCCAGCCAGGGGGTGGAATGATGAGTCTTCCCACTCAGCTGCTGATTGGTCAGCAGCACATGGAAGTGGGGAAGCTCCAGCCGAGCTACGTCCAAGATTGGCGCAACAAGCAGGATGCTGGCACTGCATGCTGCACAGCAGCCCGTGAGTGGATGGGTTGGTTTGGGGAGGGAGGACTGGGCCTCCTGGTTATGGGATATTCGTATTCGTATACGAATACAAATATCCCATCTGTAGTTGGGGTATTGGCCTCTGGGTTCTCTGTTATGAGTGATATATTGAATTTTAAAAGATTGTAAGAACTGATGTTATCACTGTGTTGTACATTATAATATCTACTGTCAACAAGTTTTCAAACCACAGACTGCTCTTCTCTTTCTTGACTTTGAGTTGCTATGAATATATGGAGATTACTTGAACGGTTCTGTGGGGAAAAGGAGGATTCTGACTATGTTGGTAACAATATCCTCTTCTTTTAAGTTAGTGATATAGTGGTAAGGAGGTCTCAGAGAGGAGGATCAGCTTACTCAAATAGCCTGGTTTCCTTCCCACTTTAGCGTAACTAAAAGCAGATCCTCTGCTTTCAGAGTTCACTGTGCAACCACCCGTGACTTCAAAGAAGGAGACATTGTTAGCCTACACAGTCACATCCAGTCTGGCAGGCTACTAGTAGTTAGGAGCAAGAATCAGCCTTCACCTTTGTGTTGGTACTGTGCGCTCCATTTTTGGCTTGCTGCTTGCTTTGTTTGCAAAGATTAGCATCCGCCCCACACTTCAGGCAGTTAATTTTCTGAAAAAGGTGCTGAGATGTACACAAGCCAAATTCTGGCAAGAGGACTAGAGATTTTTAATCTTAACTGAAGATATTCATTTTATTTGATGTCCTTAATTACTTTCCAGGTGTGTTTGGTATGAGTATTTATAAGCATAAAATATATCAATAGATCTCTTATTTTGTGTCTACAGATCACAAGGAACACGACACCAGTGTATCGGACACCTGAAATAATAGACTTGTATTCAAATTATCCAATAGATGAAAAACAGGATATATGGGTATGCATTTTCTTTCTGTCCACAGATTGGATTTTATGACATGTCTCTGAATATTATTTGGACTTCTTATTTATAGGATTTTCACCCATTTGTTTTCCTTTTGATGAATCTACCAGGTGACTTACAACAAAGTGCTAAAATGTATATAGAGACACCATTGTAATATGTATCATTTCCTGAATTTGCAAGCTAAAATATTAGCAGTCTATAATTCTTGGAAAACATGAGTGCATGCATAAAGGAGGTGAGTAGGGCAACAATGTGTTTATAGTGTGGTGTGTAAGTCCTTTCTATCATGGAGGAGTGACAGCACTTTAGGAATCACATCAAGATAGATAATGGTCAAAGACAGAGAACCAGTTAGGCCTGGTCTTACATTACAGATGAACAATGAAGTATAAAATCCACAACTCAAAACAGCAACAGCAACAAAAAGGGCATAAAAATGCAATGATACTTAAAAGCTGGTATAAAAATGTTGGCTAATGTTTCATGAAAACAGGACTGTTTATCTGAGCTGGTGAACAGGGCATTCATCTGGAAATTCCATCTCTATGAATGATTCTAATTTAGTTCCTAATCATCCCCTTCCCCCACCCCCCACCCCAATTTTATCAATTTCTGGGTGAGAAGGGAAGAATTATGTTAGCCTGTATCTGAAGAAGTGGGTAGGAATCCAGAAAATTTTATGCCAAAAATGTTTCAGTCTTTAAGAAGCTTCAGGACTCTTCTTGTTTTTCCCATAGACTAATTTATCAAATACACAGCACCGCACATTCACTGAGCATGGCCTGCAGACTAAAACCGAGTCAACCCTTGCCCACAGATTTATAGTCTAAAAAAACAGTGGTTCCATGCTTTGGGCTATGCAAGGGTTCTTGGACTGTGATTCCCAAAAGCCTTTACCACCAGCAGTGCTGGACGGAGTTTTGGGGAGTTGCTGTCCAACTGGTCTAAAAGATAATATATGAAAAGAAAGAAGAGAGGAGGGAAGTGGGAAGCAATTTAGGCACCCCATCGAAAGTTACATAATTATTCACTTGTCTGAAACTGCTGAGGGGGGAAAAAAGCCAAAGGCCTCTTGTTTGAGAAGATGAACTTGGGTCCTGCTTTTCCAGCTCTCCTACTGTATAGTTTCCATCTTGTGGGAGTCATTAATTAATGTGTAAGAAATAGATGGGATCCCACTTCATTGGGTTGATATTCAGATCACCAGCTCTGCATTTGATTACTTTGTACCTTATGTTCTGTCAATTACCTGTAAAAGCACAATAGCCCCAATAGTGGGGACATGAAGGTGACATCTAAAACCTGTCTTCAGAGAGATCTCTGCTGATTAATCTGTATATTGTTAAGTAATACCTGATCTCTTCGTTTTAATATTTTGCCTTCTAATTAATGAAGTGGTAGATAGGCTGGTGTTTCTCCACCTAAGAAGAGAGGATTTGTGTATGTGACGGCTAGTGTTTGGAACCAGTGGAGTATGAATCCAAATTGCCATCTGTATGCTGAAGTTTGTCAATGACTATTCCTGTACTAGCCAACCTAGCTGCCTGGTCCAGTTTCAGATTTTTGCTATTGGATGGATATCGAGCAGCATCACTAGCTGCAGCTAAATTTCTTGAAGGCAAATAGTTGGCATTGGTAGAAGGTTTCCTTACAATAGGCTGCTAGGACAGTGTACAGTGTAGTTATCAAGTGGTTTATATCAGTGGTCCCCAACCTTGAGCCTCCAGATGTTCTTGAACTACAACGCCCAGAAGCCTTCACCACTACCTCTGCTGGCCAGGATTTCTGGGAGTTGAAGTCCAAGAACATCTGGAGGCCCAAGGATGGGGACCACTGGTTTATATCAGATCTTGGTAGATCATAGAAATTAACTAGCTATGTTAAGTAAACTGATTAACATACAGTTCTAGTGTAATTATACTTTTGTTACTGAAGAAAGGTATAGTTGAAATTGTTTGTCAACAACTTATAATTTCAGTTTATGGCGACCAGGTATAAATACTCAACATTGGTTTACCAGTCCTTCTTGTGATTAATTCTTTTTTCTAATATTAAGAATGTAATTACATTGCTACCGTAATGTAATAAAGAATAATGTTATTCTCTTTGTGGTTTAATGGTCATATCTCACAATCTGTATTGTGGCAATACCTTTCTTAGGCCAGCGAAAAAGGCATAAAATTGTATGCAGGCTTTCAAGTTATTAAAGAAGTGTGAGTTTCAATCTAGTTTTACAAGGGAGGCTTGTATTTTCGAAATGGAACATTGAACCTCATAGGTTTTCCCCTTCCTAGTAAGCCAAGAGGTGACTCTAGTTGAAATCTAATTGCATCAATTCACTTGATGAGCAAGTTCATGAGGCTGTCAGGCACTGCTTCGCCATTGCAAGCAACAACAGCTTAAAGATCAAGTCTCCTTCTTCATTGATCGGTTGGTCAGTTGGTGTGTTTGCCTAAAATATTTTTGCCCCACCGTTGTCCTTAAAAGGACCCAGGGTGGCTTACATCATTAAAAGACAATATTAAAGCTAACAACAGTAAGTATACAGATACTAAGATGGATCAAACAAATACCATACTAAAAAAAACACAAACAACATCAGAACACATTCAAAGCAGCAAAGTGGAACAATCCATTTAAAAAGCTCTAAAACGTGAACGCTGTTTTGTGCCTTTGGGGTTGGGCAGATGAATGTTGGTGTTTCCATATGATGAATATGCGTCCCCCTGGTTTCTTTCTTGCAAGTTTTTGGTTTCCAGCATGTTTCTTGTTGTGGTGGCGGAAGCTCCTGGCAGAAGAGGAACAGCACCCGGTTCCAGTGTTGATTCATGTTGTGCCTCATGCTGTGTTGTGGTTGTTAAAGAAATGACTGTGGGAGAATGTGGTTTGTTCCACAGACCTCCAATTTGTAGCCTTCAGATGTTTGTTTGCTCCAAACATAACTGAAAATTGATCACTGGCATTGGCCATAGTCCGTGGGGTAGGTTGCTAGTTGGGGCAGCAAGACCTAAAAACTGCTGAAGTGGGAAGGCTGGTGTTGGATCCTTAGCAGAAACATTGGATGGCAAGCAATTTTTATTTTGACCTGCAATGGCGAGATTTGCCTTGGGAAGCCAAACTCTGATTTCACCAAACATTGGGGACCTTTAACAAGTGTTACAGCAAAGAAACATAGTTAGCACTGATTCTGGCTTACTGTGTCTGTGGCGTGTTACTCAATGATATAGCCTTCTCTGAACTCATTTTTATCAGACAGGCCATCAGATGAAACAAAATAATTGCTCCCATAGCTGATGGCCATTTAACCTGGAACGGTTCAGACTTGTTTGATCTAAGTTTATTTATCTGTTGCTTTATCAATAACCACTTTATTTTTCCCTTCCAGGCTTTGGGTTGCATCCTGTACTTGTTGTGCTTTAGGCAACATCCCTTTGAAGATGGCGCCAAGCTTCGGATAGTCAATGGGAAATATTCTATTCCAGAAAATGACACGAGATACACAGTGTTTCATGATCTCATCCGTAAGTTTCGGGCACTGATGTTAAGTAAGCAATAGGGTAGGTGAGCTTAATGTAAGTGGATAGTTTTATAAAGGTGCATATTTCCCCCCTATTAAAACTGTGGGTGTGCTTTTCCAGATTGTTTTTGTGTACATGGAGTAGAACACAAAAGGGCAGCATACAGAAATAGTTTGTAGAGGAAATCCATGAGTGCAAGAAATTATATCTGCCACTGAAGTTTAGAGGTCCCAGCTTTCTATTGCTTGGGCATTGTTTTGATAAAATATGTGGTTTGATCCTAAATTTAAAAATTGATGGTTGCTAGTTTACCATTCTATATAGAAATGCTATTTGCACATATGCACCTTTTAGTACCAGGACAGAAGCAAACATATGAATAAAATTAAATGCAGAATGTTCTGAGCCTCTCCCTATTATCACAGTTATTCAAAGCACTTTGCAATTTAAGCAAATAAAGTAGCCTTCCTCAGCCCTCTATAATTTTAGTTACAGCACCCTTCATCCCCAGCCAGGAGTACCACTGGCCAGGCTGTCTGAAGATGGTGGAAGCTATCGTTACCACATTCTGAGGGCACTAGCTTAGGGAAGGCTGCATTAAAGCCATGTCTTTATGACTTGTAGATTCAATTATAGTTGTACAGACAAATCCTTATGTTAACCAGGCATTTTAGCCATCATGAAAGTCTCTTTTGCTTCCTGATAGGATGGAAATCTTAGAGGAAAATAAAAATTCTTCAAGGAGATTTGCAGATTGTTTACTAGTCTAAATGCTGCTTGTTTTGTGATTATTATTTTTAAGGCGCCACTTTGAAGGTGAACCCAGAGGAGAGACTGTCCATTACTGAGCTAGTGAATCAACTGCAAGAGATTGCAGCCGCTAGGAATGTAAACCCCAAATCCCCCATCACAGAGGTAATGGGCACTTCTGAGCAAAACCCGGTGCTTTGTGCTGTGGATGATGGTTGCTTTAAAAATTTTTTAACTCTTCTATCAAAAGAAAAGACTACAAGAAGGCAAATGAAGTCCGAAACAGTGAAAATGAAACAGAGCACAGCTGTAAACAATTTAAGAGAGAGTAAATTATGAAATTAGTAGGGGCGTGGTGGTGCTGTGGGCTAAACCGCAGAAGCCTGTGCTGCAGGGTCAGAAGACCAAGCAGTCGTAAGATCGAATCCACGTGACAGAGTGAGCCCCCGTTGCTTTGTCCCAGCTCCCGCCAGCCTAGCAGTTTGAAAGCATGCAAATGCAAGTAGATAAATAGGGACCACCTCGGTGGGAAGGTAATGGCGTTCCGTGTCTAAGTCGCACTGGCCATGTGACCACGCAAGATTGTCTTCGGACAAAAACGCTGGCTCTATGGCTTGGAAACGGGGATGAGCACCGCCCCCTAGAGTCGAACACGACTGGACAAAAATTGTCAAGGGGAACCTTTACCTTTACCTAAATTATGAAATGAATAAAAGATACAGCACAGCCCAAATTAATGGGGAAGTGAACAGGTTTTAAACTGATACTGGAAAAAATAAGAAAAGTTTGTGCCAGCTGAAGTTTTATTCATCAAATGGAATGTCACGGCAGAGAAGATTCTCATTTCTATAATTATATAATGTGTGGAAAGTATTGTGCGATAACTCTTCCCAGCAGATTTTAAGATACAGGCTGGTTGGTCTAGGATATAGCATTATTGTGGCATATTTGTTTAGGTTAAAATCATGCTGTAATTGGACCCAGAAGCAGTGCAACTCCCTTAGGATCAGTATGAGGTGATCTCATCATTCTGTACCTGTTAGCCGTCTGACAGCCAGATTTCATACAAGTGAAACGGTTGTCTTCAAGGACTGCTCCATGTGCAGTGTGTTACTGTAATCTAGTCAGGAGGCTGCCAGAGTTGTTGTTCACTGTGATTACACTGTCCTGATCCATGAATGAAACTCCCAGTTGCTCAGTGAAAGATGCTTCAGTTCTGGAGGCTGAAATAAATGTAGCAGATCAGCAGGTTTTTGCTTTACCAAATTTGTCTAAATAGTTTTTTTTAAATGAAATTCTGTTTTCTCTCCTCCCTTGGAGTGGTTTCAGGAATAAATGAACTGAGCAGTAGAGGTATATAGAGCAGCACCTGCTTCACTTTTTATAATAATATTTGGCACTAATAATATTTGGCATGTTTGATCACTATGTGGAATGTACAGTGTTCACTGCTCATAGGCTTCCAGTTCATGAAACGTTCTTATTAAGAGAGTGAGACTGAATGGACAGAAAACCGTAGCTTGCCCAAGCCCACTTACTAAAATTCAGGAGTTAGCACAGAGTGGTTGAGAGGTATGCTGCTGTCAGAACTAAAAGCTTGAACTTTAATCTTCCACCTTCTCAAAGCAGAACCACCTTTAAAATCATCTTGTATTATAGCACCCTCTGGCACATTTCTGCTGTATGCACCAGCCTTCCATCTTTCTAAGGCAATGCAGTGCATAGGAAGGAATCTTGGTGGGTGTTGCAAAAGCTATACCAGTGGAAGCTGTTTCTTCTTCCACATAAGAAAAATAAAAGAGCTCTAATATGCCCAGTGTAGTTCCCAGTGTGGTATAATGGATAGAATGACAGAATAGGACTCTGGAGAACAGGGTTCAAATCCCACTTGGCCATGGAAACTGGCTGGGGGAGTGGAACTGGTAAAAAAAATCCTTAAATATTTCACTTACCTTGAAAATCCTGTTAGGATTGCTCTAGGTTGCTTTTGACTTGACAACAGTATACCCAACCAGTGCTTGTGAGATTCAACGTGGGACTCTGAGATATAAAACATAGTCAGCAACTATGGGCCTATGTCCATCTCTCAGTTAGACCTGCTTCACAGAACTGGGGCAAATATATGAGTTTAGGGGAGTAGAGCCATGGATTTTGCCTTGAGATTAGTGGAGGAAGTTTAGGATACAAAATAACACATAAATAGCCCTCTTCCTTGCATATATTTCTTGCATTTTTCATTTTGGGGGGGGGGGGTGAGGGGAAATTTTTTATTATTTCAGAATCATTAACAGTTGTGCTAGTCAGGATTTGATTTGTGTGTCTCACAACTTTCTGTTTCTGAGACCTACCTGTTTGTCCTTTTTTCTTGGTATGTGAGAGAGATGTAGTTATACTAATTTATTCTGGAAATTATTTTTTCTCTAGCTTCTGGAACAAAATGGAGGCTATGGAAATAATGCTCAGCCCAGAACATCATCTCCTCTAGTGCCACAAAACTCAAAACCTGCAGGGCAGCTCAGCAATATGTACAATGCAGGTAAATTGCTGAATGGTGTTTTCCTCAGAAATTACAGTGCAGGGGGAGGCGGAAGGAGTGATGGCAATCTGTGACCTTCCACATGTGGCTGGATTGTAACTCCCATCATCCCTTATCAGTGTCTGTTCTTGGCAGGGCCTATGAGAAATTTCCTGTCTGCATTTGTGGGATTCCAAATGTTTTTATTTCTTTAAAGCCATAGTTGTTTTGGATCCACAATACATGCCTTTATTAGTAAAATATGTAGGCCAGAACATTGGCTAACTAGAATAGTAGTAGCTGACTGCTATCTGAAATCAGATATATTGCTGTTGTGCATAGCTAAACATATGTGATGTTTCCTAGATGTGAGGCTATGCTAACTGCATATTGATTAATGTAGGGATGAGGAATGCAGTGCCTTCCAGATGTTGTTGGACTCACCATGGGTTCTGCTGGCTTGGTCTCCTGGGAGCGACAGTCCAGAAACATCTGGAAGGGCATGTGTACCCCGCCTTTGATTTAATTCCTTGTTAGTAATTCATAACAGCTCCTCAGGAATCAGTGGACTGTTTGATTAAATAAGGGAGTAACCCTTCTAAAAGCAAATCATGAATAAAAAGGGTGACATTTGAATACATAAGCAAATTGTTTGATGTTGGAAACATATGAACTGAAATAGATGTAAATAGTTTTTAGCATAGTGGTTCCCTGTCTTGCATCCAGTTGCACTACAGCTCCCAAAATTACTATCAGCTATGCTGGCTAGGAGTTCTGGGACATGAAGTCCAGCAAAAACTGAGGAGCGCCACTGTTTTGGGGATCTGAATAGAAATCATGATGGTGAAAGGTCTTTGGGCTGTAATCCCGTGTTCTTGGTTTGACAGTAGCAGAATATGACCAGACCTATGCAGGATTCTTCGATATTCTCAGGGGCGGGACAGAGAGGCTTTTCACAAATATCAAGGACACGTCTTCGAAAGTTATTCAGTCTGTGGCCAAGTAAGTAGAAATGCTATTGTATTGATAAATAATTATAACAATGTCAATTGTGGTATGGTGACCTTTTTAAAGGGTATTCCAGGTATAGAGTACCCAGAAGTGGTTTACTATTCTCTTCTTTTGGGGGTGTCCTGGGACTGTGCAGCTTGCCCAGGGCCGTACATGGTGGATCTGCTCTCTGGAGGCACAGTGAGGAATTGAACTCCCAGCTTCTGGCTCCACAGCCAGATATGCAAACCACTGAGCTATCCAGCCTCCAGCCATTGTGTCGATAAAGGAGTTGTAAAACCACTAATTATTTATCTTTCCTCATGCTCTACGTATTTCATGTTCTGTGTTATTTGATATGTGTGCTTTATTCATTTTGAGTAATGCACTTCAAAATCTTGCGGAGAAGGAGGTGAAGAATCAACTGGAGAATCCTTGCTGTGCAGCAGATACTTTTTTAAAAAGGGAACATTTGCCACATGGCCGTTTCTGATTCGCTGGCTTCATTTGTGTATAAAAATAAGCAACACAGAAGTGGCCATTTGCTGCATCTGACAAATTCTTAATATTTGTGTTTATACTGTATATTTTTGTTATGTGCTGTCCAGTCATAACTAACTTATAGCGATCCGAATAGGGTTTTTGAGGTAAGTGAAGTATTTAAGGAGTGGTTTTACCAGTTCCTGTCCCTCAGTGAGTTTCCATGGCATAGTCGGGGAATCAAATCCAGGTCTCCTGAGTCCTAATAAATTACTGTATTCACTAGACCACACTGGATACCCTGGTGTGTGTGTGTGTTTGGTTTAACCTGAAACTGAAATATGAAATATAATATGCATACACACCAATATTAAGAGCTTGTATCTTATAAGACCTTGCATCTTGAATCTGAAACCTCTCACCCAGGGGTCCTAATTTAGCCTGCCAGGGTTGATGCATGGATCTTCCAGATTGGGCCGCTCCCCACAAAGCCCCATTCCTCAAAAAACCAGGGGAGTGACTGGTCTGTGGGCTTGAAAGTGCGAGCAGCCAGTTGTTGCTATTTGGAATGAGAGTAAGCAGTAGTTCCATCATTGAGTAATTAAAGGGAGCTCCTATTCTCTCCATAGTTCCAAGGGGATTGTGGCACTTAAAAGAGGCTTTTGTTTAGTAATCAGAGTAATGAAGTTGAGTAATGTTGAGTAATGAAGTGATTTGTTGGTGGAGACCTCATATGTCTTGAATCACGATAGTCCTTTCAAGTTCAGGATGGGTGTACCAAATGCATGTATGGAAATGAACTGGTATCTAGTGGCATTCTCTCAGTATGGGTGTCTGATTGTAAACTCTCTTGCTGGTGCCGTTTGTAAAACTGTATTGACCTAAGCAAGATCACCTTCACCCAGAACCACAGTAAGAATAGCTAAGAATGTGGCTGATTGCCCACTAACAAGCATTTGAGTTGGAATCTGACAAAAGGAGTGTACAGTGGCCTAGCTTCCTGCTTGCTTTTAGCGCAGGTTGCGTGTTGGTATCTTTGGGCAGAAAGCTACAGGGTTCTGATTTTTAGCCTAGTACAGAATTGTAAGAGGACACAATCACCTGCATTAAGGGAATGAAGGAGACCAGAAATACATCTGGGGTTCTTCCTAAAGCATGTGTTACTTCAGTTTTGAAAAATTGCTTGACACCTATCAGAAGGGATTGTTTTGGTCTCTATTTGGGTCTAGGATCAGTTATTCTGTCAAAAGTGGCTACAATAGAAGTGGGGTCAGGAAGCAGAGTTTCTCCTCTATGGCTCCATCTCCTGTTGCCTTCATCATTTATGAAGGTTTAAGTTTTATGAAGCACACTGAACACTTCAGTTCTTCTTAAGCTATTTTCCATGACCATATAGAGCATGTAGGTATAAAAGCGATCAGTCCTCATGTAGTATGGGTTATTATATGATATGGGACCATTTATATGGATTTGGGTTTTGTGCATAGTTGCCACACTACCTTGGTATCTTGAACATATTACTTTTTTCCAGTGTAACTTTTGAATTTGATGTCCACAGTGTGGGTTAAATTTGTCCTTTTTTTGGTGTTTGTTTATTAGATGCTGGACTTCTAACAGTTGGTGTGTGGCCTTCACACTAGAATAGGAATCCATTCATGTTTACATACACTCTTGTGTTAACTTGAGACTCACCTGGGTTTTCAGTAGAGATGTTTGCCCCAATTCTTCAGCTTGATCCAGCTATATACGTCTTTTACTCTCAACTCCAGAAGGACATGTTTTTCTTAATGAGAACATACAGTATACTGACTGCAAGAGAAAATGGAATCTCTTCCCTTCTCCACATATGTTCATCCTGGGGTTGGGAGGTCTTGAGGCCACCCTGTCTTACTTGATACAGGAAGTCCAGGACTAGAGGTCCTCAGGACCTGGCTGTCCGACTGCTTACAGATATCTCATGTGGGAAATATGCCAGATCTGTAGGTAATATTTGCTTCTTTAGTGGTTTTTCAGAATGGACCATAGGAAGTGATTGTTGCTTTCCCTCGTAGAAGGCAGCTGCTCTCTTTGCAGCTATATGGAAGAAAGTAAATAAATAAGGTTTATGTTAGTGGAAACAACAGTGTTTATGTGTGTGCTGGTGGGAGACATCCTACTTGTGACAAAGTGGTGTTTCAGTGGATTTACATTTTCCCAGTAAGCTGGCTGGCATCCATTTGTTTACTCCCAAGAGGAGTGCAGCAGTGGAAGGCATCAGGGGGAGTTGGAACCATCACTTCTCACTGCATCAACAGTGCAGGTTTCCCATAGTATTGTACAGAACACATACTTTTATGGGAGAAAGCAACAAGAGTGGACTAGAAGAAAATTTTGGAGTTAGACCTTGACCTCTTGCCCTGGACACTCAGCATCTGAGTCACCCCTGAAGGGGACTTTGGAGAGGGAAGGTCCTTTTCCTTAGGCATTCACCTTCAGCTGATTCATAGGGGAAGGTCAGTCCAATTCCTCAGGGGTATTTATGATGTCAGGGTTAAGTAACCAATTGGAAATCATGTTACATGAATACTTTTCATGATACAGTTCCATTGGCTATACTAAGCCATGACAGTACAGAGGGCCCCAGGGTCAAGAGTAGGATCAGTTTGACCCTCTGTCTTCTCCCCTTGCTTAGACACGTGGTGGTTCAATGCTAGCTGCTGTCTTCTGCCAGAGGCAAACACCTTTGGGATGGATTGGAGCTGTGACTTTCAAACAGTCCTTTTCCTGGGCAAGGTGAAGCATTTGACTGTACAGTAAAGGTCCTTATGACACCCTGTGGCTCACATGTGGGTGCAGTTGTACAAAGAATATGAGGGATTTAGAGAGGGGAGCAGGAAGTGTTTTGCGGCACCTACCTAAAACAGCCCTGTTAAGCCCCTTAGAGATGTGTTGGGTTAGTTATCAGTGATTTGAGGGTGTGATACTGCACATAGCTGGAAAAATGCGAATGGATCCACTGTGAAGTCGCACCCAGGAAATCATAATCTACACATTTGATGAGCATTGCTATACAGTATATCATTTCCCAAAACATGCTTCTCTAGAAGCAAGCTATGTTGAGCTGGCTGGACTTCCAAGGAAATGTATATTTATGATTTGAATATGCCAAGTTTTCTTTGGAACTCTGAAGTGCATGTGAAGCCATTCTCAGTGTGGCGTAGGCAGCACTCATTAAAATGGTTAAGTTGGCTAAAATGAACTGTTTTTCTCTCGACACCTAACCAATATTTTGTTCTGGCTAAGTGTAATTACTGTTTGGTCCTCTAAGTCAGTGGTTTCCGACTGTGGGTGCCAGTATGTCCTTAGATGTCCTTACGACTCCCACAAATCCTGGCCAGCACACCTAGTGGTGAAGGCTTCTGGGAGTTGTAGTTCAAGAACTTCTGGGAATCCATGGTTGGGAATCACTGGTCTAAGCTGTGGTGGTCAGAAGGCAGCCCACCAGTTGAGTTGCACCTTCCAGTGTTCCTTGCTATGGATTTTGGTACTAGGAATTACAGCAGCGTCTGCAGGGTTGGAATTTGTTCACCCTTCTACTCTGTGGAATGAATTGGTTGGATGTAGGGTTAATGCAACTAGAGATGGGGGTATTCATATATGAATATGAATATTCCTTTCTCTACTCACAACCCCAACTTTACATTCTTCTTATTTTATGCAAGGGGGGAAAATGCAATGGCTAATGCTTTTTCATAGGTGCTTGTCATGAATGGCTTTTATTTTTGGAATACAGTAGTGTTCCTCTAAGTTGATGTAAAGCATTTCTTATGAGGGGAGGAAGAAAGCTTTGTATGGGGAGAGTTGTACGGAGAGGATTTTCCCTTTCTTTCCCCTCCCCACATTTCTTTTTGTTTCTTATTTTTTGCATTTCGATTATTTTGATTTGGGATGTGATGCTTATTGCTTTGCCCATTTTTTCCCCTTCAACTTTCATCATTCCATATCCACGTTCCTTACCAGTCCAAGGTAAATATGCATAAAATTTTTAGTACATGTTCTGAGTGCTGCATACTAACAGGAATGTTTTGACCTCACTTGCTAATTTTAACAGCTTAACTACTGAAATAGTCCAGAGCTCTCAAGTTATATGTAAAAGATAATATTTTGGTAACATTTGTTGTGTCGGTCTACACACATCAGTAGACCTGCACTAGAATGATTTAAGGAATTGCCATGTAACTCCTAAATTATACTTGAGTATCAAAACATTAAGGGACGTGATGGCGCTGCGGGCTAAACCGCAGAAGCCTGTGCTGCAGGGTCAGAAGACCAAGCACTCATAAGATCGAATCCACGCGACGGAGTGAGCACCTGTCGCTTGTCTCAGCTCCCGCCAACCTAGCGGTTCGAAAGCATGTAAATGCAAGTAGATCAATAGGGACCACCTCGGCGGGAAGGTAACAGCATTCCGTGTCTAAGTCGCACTGGCCATGTGACCACGGAAGATTGTCTTTGGACAAACGCTGGCTCTATGGCTTGGAAACAGGGATGAGCACCGCCCCCTAGAGTCAAACACAACTGGACAAAAATTGTCAAGGGGATCCTTTACCTTTACCTTTATCGAAACATTATTTATTATTTCTTATGTGCATATAACTTCAGAGTGTCTGTTCTTTATTAATCAGCTAAAATACCGCATATTTCATATTTTCTTGAATATGAAAAATTCACTTGAAAAAGAGAAATCTTGTTCTTTGGGTTGCACAAAAGCTTCTTGGTTCACCCTAATTCTTAGGGGTCAGAAAAGCAACTACACTTTTGAATGCTGTATGACCACACCAGAGTGAAGAAACTCTACATATACAAGCTTCTTAGCAACTTGAACTTAAACTAATTCATTTGCTGATATGATATCTTTTTGTAGTAGTGTCATGTCAGTGTATATTACTTTGGGGATTGTTCATGTGCAGTGCACTCTTTGTTGACTGGGAAACATCATTTTCTTAAAAAGGAAAGTTGCAACATCCAGTCTCCCTGTGAAGAAGAACCACCACACACTCTCGAGTAATACATATTGGTGAGCTTGATTGAGCTTCATCAAAACCCTCTTCTAGACCTTGATATTTAGGCCCTTTAAAATGCCTAACTGTTGTGTGACTGCCATTATGTTGCCTTTGTTTTTTGCTGCTGTGGGTGAACCAGTAATCTAAGTGCCGCTTCTAGCCCATCACTTGATTCTATGTGTTGCTTCCTTCTCATTGTGCCTTGTGCAGTCTTGTTGAAGGAGTGGCGCTGGCCAAGTTCTCTCACAGCACACATACCTCCCAGTGCTAAGTGAGAAGGTGCCCTGGAGTTATTTGGAACTCCTTAGGATGATGTAAAGCAGCAGTGTGCTTTCTCTTCAGGAGGGAAGCAGCTTGTCAGACTGTGTGCACAGAGAATATTGAAGGCTGGAAGACTGTTGGGTTTACATTGGTGGTCTCTTCAAGCACTGAGAAGACACGAGTGTCTTGAGTTGCACTGGCTGCCGTTTGGAACTTGACCTCATGCTAAATTGAGGACATTAAAGCTCTGGCCATATGTGTGTGAGCAAGCTCTTTGGGTGCATTCTGTTATCAGTTGACTGCTTTAGACTAGAGGCAAGCAAAGTCTGGTCTTTCTGATATATGGGACTACAGCTGCCAGCAGCCCTCAATGTCTACTCCTGGTTGGCTATGCAGTCCAAAAACCCATGGAGGCCTGTGCAGGCAAGCCTTGCCCTCTGTGTAAAAATGGTCTTTGCCTCTTAGTCTTGATAATACTTACAAGCAACTGTACCCAGGTCAATTTTGGTCAGCTGAATGGATTCAGTCTTGTATTTTACTAGTGAGATATCCACTACAACAGTGGTCCCCAACCTTGGGCCTCCAGATGTTCTTGGAGTTCATCTCCCAGAAATCCTGGCCAGTAGAGGTGGTGGTGAAGGCTTATGGGAGTTGTAGTCCAAGAACATCTGGAGGCCCAAGGTTGGGGACCACTGCACTACAGGACACAAAGAGAGATCCATGGTGTGTTTTTTTTCACTCTCTTTGGCTGTTGTTATTTGTAACCCATTCAGTGTATCAAATTTGGACACAGAGAATAAAATTGATTCCTAAGATACGTAAAGCAGTAGTGTTGGTGTGTCCTGTTAAGGGATGATTTGGGAGAAAACTTATGATTTGAGTGGTATTCTAAAGAGACCTGTCTTTGTTAAAGAGGGGAAAAGACCAACTTGTGCTTAAGGAGAGGCAAGTCCTAGCAGGTTTGAAATGAAAGGTTGTGTGGTTTTGAACCGAGCTCTGTGCTTTCCTTCAGAGGTTTAAAAATTTGACTGGCGGTACCAAAGGGGCAAGAATTCTGGCAAGGGCTACTGATCGGAAAGATCTATGTCCTAAAATATTGAAACAGAGGCCTGTGATTGTCCCAAGCGTTCTATGGACTCAGAAGAATATAAGAATGCATTCCTTCCTGGGGCTGTATCATGTTGCCCAGGAGGTGGAGATGTGAGGGAGATTGGACGTCCCTGGTGTGGACAGAGCGAAGATGAGGCTATAACTTTCGTTGTTAGGCCAGAACCCTGTGGAGAAAACATGGAATGGAAGGACAGTTATACAACCACTTTCTCCCCAGCTGAACTCTCCTCTCTGCAACTGGTATATATTGCTTATGAAGACAAGCACAGCAGGACTGACATGATGAACAGCCTAGGATGGTGGGAGAGAACACTTGACCAATTGCCATTGTATATGCAGTTTCCCCAACTGGGTTCCGACTGTTATGTGCTAATTTTCTACATGTCAGTGCCCTTTTCTGAGATCCAGAAATTCTGCTTCCTGCCCTGCCATCTGAAGACTAGAAAGGATTCTTCTGTGTGATTTTTGTTGACCTTGACTGTTGATTTCTGTTGAAGGAGTTATTAAGAATACCCTTGCTAGGACTGGGCATTGTGAGCATGGATATGCAAGAGAGAGACAATAAGTTACTGTGTAGCTTTGCTACAGCATTTGTTTATTTGTGCAGTTGTGTGTTAAATTTTTATCCTGCCTTTCCTCCAGTGAGCTCAAGGTGGGGCCCTTGGCTGTCCTTCTGTTCCCCTCCTCTCATAACAACCGTATGAGGTATGTCAGCCTGAGGGAACGCAGATTGGCCCCAAGTCACTCAGTAAATTTCATGGCTGAGTGGGAATTTACACCCCATCTCCCAGGTCCTAGATGAACACTCTAGCCATGACATCACACTGGCTACAGCAAAAGCAGGAATGTTTTAAGGAGTTAAAGAGGTTTGCTGGGTTGGAGGGTGGATGTGAACTGCACCCTAATTTTCTGTCTTCCCAATGTTTCTTTAATGCTGCTAATCCTGCTTTCCAAACTGTAAACACACTTAACTCAATTAAGGAGGCTAAGTGACATCTCTGTTGATCAGTATTTCTTTGTACTGTAACTACTTCTGTTAGCTGCTTGAGAGTGGTCATCTTAATATAATACTAGTGATGTACTATGATCTTACAGATTTCTCGTGCTAATCTGTGCAGCCTAATATAATTTACTTTTAGGAAGCTTGTTTCTGTTTGTCTAAGAGTGACTTTATTCCTTCTGTTGAGATGGTGTTCAGTATGTTTACAGCTCTGTGAAATCCTGTAGATTTAATGTTTGTCTGGAATCATGGCTTCCGGTGGTGCCCTTGTAAAGGTGTACTTTAGGCTCAGTGTATCAATTTCATGAGAGTCTAGAGATTACCTTTTGTTTTGAAACAAGACACCCTACTTTCTAGTCCTCATGGTTACCAAGATGTTCTAAAAAGCAGGTAAGTAGTTATTGGTGACATCTGAGAAGCCAGAGGAGCTGCTGAATATGAAGACCCAGAGGTTGGGGGCTCAGAGCACAGGATAGCCCCCTTCACCCTCTTTCAGTCTTCCAAAAGCAGAATAAAATAAAATAATAAAAGTAAAAGAATTGCAAAATAAAATGTATTTCTTTATTTATTCAATTTGTATCCCTCTCCCATTAGTGTCACAGTGATTCAGATCTGCTTATGTTGCAGAATCTTTCATGGAGGAGGGGTGCTTAAACAAAGGGTGAGGAGACGTTGGCGTTCTAGATGGCTTGCCCTATAACTCCTCATAGCACTTGCCAGTATGGTCAGTGTAAAGGATTATAGAAAAAGTACTCCAGAATCTTAGGAGGCCTCAAGTTCCTCACCCCAGTTATGCACAAGCCTATGTGGAACCCAACCAGTTTGTTTCCAGCTCTTGTAAGATACGACACTAGGGCAGCGGGTTTGGAGGCCCTTGTGCTGATGGTAAGGAAACAACGTCTTAACCTGAGACCTGACCTTAACATGGGTACGCGTGCTTTTTCTTACCTCAGTGGCACCAGCATCCAATTCTTTGACTTCTATAGGTTGGAAGGTCCATGCCATGAAGCATATTCAGAGCAGGACTAGCTGGAAGTTGTTCTCCCCACATGGTTCTTGGCGTAACATAGTAGGATCTCTTTTTTCCATTTGGCTGTGGAAGTGATGCCAGTGATAGAGCTTTTGCTCTAGAATCTGAACTGTACTGAGAGTTTAAAGTATCAGATGGGAAGAGTGAGACATGCGTGCCCAGTTTAGCTAAATCAGAAGAGATTCTCTGGGTGCTGTGGCTGAAGCCACTAACGAATATTGCAGTGGCTGTTTGACTAAATTAGGTAATTCATTTCATGAATTCTTTCCAGCATTCCATTGAGAATTCTTTCTCTTTATTTCCAGACTTTTATGAAAAAAAATTTTTTTGCCTTAGCTGAACAAGCCCTTTCTGCTTTTGGATGACTGGTATTTACTCTACTCTGCCTGAGAGACAGATTTTCCAGATAAGTGGCCCATCAGGCTGGGGGAATGGTCACCTATCTGTTCCAAATACTTTAGATACCTCCCCTCATTTAGTTATTTGAGACAGATGTTTGAGAGACAATTTTGATTTAGTTGGCATCATTCTTTCTTGAAGAGCAAGAGAGACAGTAGAGAGAGGCTAGTGAATTACCCCCCAGACTGAAAGCTCCATTTCACTTTTGAACAAATGTTGATTCTGGTCAGTCAGTTTCAGTATTTCTCTTTTTATATTTCAGTTATGCAAAGGGAGATCTGGATATATCATACATCACTTCCAGAATTGCTGGTACAATATTATCACTTTTTAAATCAAATTATATACTTCAGCTACTTTAATTAATCCAAGTTTAGCCTTGACCATTGATCCCCCCCCCTTCTGTCTTTTTCCTACTGCCTCCTTCCCCAGTGATGTCCTTTCCAGCAGAAGGTGTTGAGTCTGCCATAAAGAACAACATAGAAGATGTGCGTTTGTTCTTAGATTCGAAACATCCTGGCCGCTACGCTGTTTACAATCTGTCTCCCAGAACGTACAGGCCTTCAAGATTTCACAATCGGGTTTGTACACCAGCGCTGCTTTGCTGCCATTTGTTTGCTGATCTGTTGTGATACTTTCCCAGTGTGAACCCATTGCATGTTAAATTTGTGTGAAATTACAAGAGTGCTGCAATGCAGAAAGAGGAACTATTTGAACTTCCTGCTACCAAGGTCATCATTTAATTGAATGGGTAGCTTATAACAGTAATCATTAATCATTTTTTATTTAAAGTTCTTCTTCCCAACCCTTGGTTTCAGTTCCATTGCTTAAGGCTGACAGTTTTGAAACTAACTATGGCAAAATGTGATGGCCATCCCGAGGTAGGTTTAATAGTGTATCATACCTGGTCATGGAGAACATGTGTACCAACCCTGTATAGGTCTTGATGGTCCAATAGAATATCTTGTGTTCAGCACAAAAATGAATAACATTTCTAGGGGATGTGGGAGCCTTGGTTCAAAAAAGTGACCTTTTTGGTCTCAGGGAAAAGACAGGAAGGCACCACACTCTTTAGAATATCTGCTGCTAGCACAGAGGTTGGAAATACGGACCACAGCTCCTAGAATCTGCCAGCCAGCGTGGCCAATGTGGACATATTGCGAACCCATGAACATACTATCTGAAGGATTCAGGAAGTTACAGATGCAAATCCCCTTGTGTAGTTACATTGGCGTCACACAGACTGTGTAACCTTTGGAGTTAAATAGCCTTAGGTTAAAAAATCATCATAGACATTACCCGTTGCATATGGAGCTGTGTGACTCAGCATGCGACTGGCAGTGGCTACAGGGATTTTTTAACGCGCATCAGTTTGCCTCAAAAAGCATAACTAAGCAAGAGGATTTGGGTTGCCATCGAAAAATGGAGCATTCCCAAGCTTTGGGCCAGGAGTCCTGGCAGGGATGGCCCAGAACCAGGACATAATAAGATACAAGTAAGGCTGTTCCCTGTGAATCACTATTTCTTTTTTCTTTTTGTATCAAAGGTGTAATAAGAATACATTTCAAAAGTACCCGTAGTATAATAAATTGAAACGTTGGGGTCTTCGGTGATACAATAAGTAACATTTTTAAAGTTTTCTAGTGACATTTCAAGTGGATTTTCCTCCCACATTTTATGTTATTTTCTTTAATGTTTTTTGCCCTTAAAAAAAGAGAATGGAAAAGCAACAAGCAGTGTAAAAAGTCACTAAACACTTGTTTTGTAAAAGTAAGTGCCTTGTACAAAGTAAGTGTGTGTACAATGTGTAAAATATGAAATCACTTT
Source organism: Pogona vitticeps (assembly GCF_051106095.1). Lineage (NCBI taxonomy): Eukaryota > Metazoa > Chordata > Lepidosauria > Squamata > Agamidae > Pogona > Pogona vitticeps. The sequence continues at coordinate 201,785,347 of NC_135784.1, forward strand.
TAAAAAGTAACCTCCTCCTCCTCCCCCCTCCTCCTCCTTCTTATTACAAAATATACCACCTCCTAGTGTTAGAGCACTCTGTGGGCAGTTTACAACATAATTACGGAAGCAACATTGTGCCACCCCCTCCCCCGCACGAGCTCGGTACTCATTTTAGGGACCTCGGAAGGATAGAGGTTACGTGAACCTTGAGCTGGCTACCTGAGCCCGTCAGGATTGAACTCAGGTTGTGAGCAGAGACTTAACTGCAGTTAACTATTGTGCCAGTGATGGTGTTCAGAATGAGAGTTCTAGGTCAAAAATCTGGACTTCTAAACAGGCCACCAGGATGTGTGAGTTGCTTTGGCGTGCAGGAGTCAGGTGTGCTTGGAATGTTTGTTCTTTGCATGCTGCAGAAGTAATTAAATTCAAGAATTCCTCTCTAGCTAATATTCTTCTTTCCTATCTGGTGCTATCTTTAAAACAGGTGTCTGAATGTGGCTGGCCAGCAAGGCGTGCCCCAAGTCTTCAGAACCTTTATACTGTTTGCAAGAACATGCACGTATGGCTGAAGCAAGACCCAAAGAATGTTTGTGTCGTTCACTGCCTTGTAAGTAGCAATTTCCAAAGGGATGGTCTTGTCCTTTGGCCATCTATTCCAGGATAAACTTTCCAGAATAAAAATAAACAAAACTCCAAAGAAGTTTTCGTCAGAAATTGGTCCATGAATATTTAGTCCAAGTAATATTTTTAAGGTGCCACTTTTTTTGGTTGTAAATGGCAGTTGGTTTTGAAATATTTCTGTAGCTTCAGCAAAGCTTGCTGTATCTTCTAGCGCAAAAAAATTGCTGATTAAGTCCTTAGTGAGTCAGTGGGGTGGAGTGGAGATGCCAAGTGGAAATGGAATTTCTCTGCCTTTAGTTAGCGTAATTAAACTTTTACCTTTTTCCTGGATTTTGGGGTTATTTTAATCTCTCTCTCTCTCTCTCTCTTTTGTTTTTGTGTGTGTAGGATGGAAGAGCAGCATCAGCTGTTGTTGTCTGTTCTTTTCTGTGTTTCTGTCGTCTTTTCACTACTGCTGAAGCTGCTGTTTATATGTTTAGTATGAAGCGCTGTCCCCCAGGTATCTGGCCATCACATAAGAGGTGAGGTGTTTACAGAAACATTTCCAGTTTCTTGAAAACTGTGCTCACGTTATGTTTGGGCAAAGGATGTTGGACTTGCTATGCAAAAACAGACCTGGTATATGCACACCCTGTGCAAATATAAACAGGGGTGAAGCAGGTTGAGCATTGGAGCCAATTTGCATGATCTTGATTTATTTATTGTTGGATTTTTATCCCGCCCTTCTAGACAGGAGTCTACTCAGGGCGGCTCACAATATATTGTGCATAAAAAAAAATTAAAACAACAATTAAAATCTACAATAATAATATAACCAAGATGGAGGATAAGCAACAAAACCAAGAAAAATAAAAATCATGTATTGGCAAGAGGGAAGGTCTGCCTAAAGAGCCAAGTTTTTAATTGGCTCTTGAAAACACCCAGCGAGGGTGCCAGGCAGATCTCTGGCAGCAAGCTGTTCCATAGTTGAGGGGCCACTGCCGAGAAGGGCCCGGTTTCTTGTTCTTTCTTTCCGGGCCTCTCTCGGCATCAGGACCCTCAGCCCTCTTTCTTGGCTATGGCGAGTGACTTGAGTAGATCTAGGTGGGAGAAGGCATTCTGCCAGGTATCGAGGTCCTAAACCGTTTAGGGCTTTGTATGTCATCATTAACACTTTGAAGTCAATGTGGAAACGAATGGGCAGGCAATGCAAAGCAGCCAGAATGGGAGAGATATGCTGGAATTTTCTCGTTCCACTAAGTAATCTGGCTGCCGCATTCAGCATCATTTGAAGCCTCTGCATCCATCTCAAGGGTAGCCCCACATAGAGCGCATTACAGTGGTCTAATCTCAAGATTACAAGCGCATGGACCAGAGTGGTGAGGCCCCCGCCATCAAGATAGGGACGCAGCTGGGCAATCTGCCACAGATGGTAATTGGCGGAGCGGACCACTGACACCACCTGGGTTTCCATGGTGAGCACCGGGTCCAGATGTACAGTACTCCCAAGCTGCGAACCTCACTCTTCACGGCGAGAGTCACCCCCCCCCAAAAGAGATTTCTACCTACAGTCAAAGAATTTTAATATTGGCATTTAAGTCCCAACATCAAAATATGGGTGAGCCACAGGAGACCTCGTGGCGCAGTGGTTAAACTGCTGTACTACAGCCAAAACTGTGCTCACAACCTGGGGTTCAATCACAGGTAGCTGGCTCAAAGTTGACTCAGCCTTCTAACCTTCTGAGGTCAGTAAAATGAGTACCCAGCTAGCTCGGGGGTGGGGCGGGGGATGTATAGCCTGCATAATTAACTTGTAAACCACCCAGAGAGTGCTTTAAGCGCTGTGAGGCGGTATATAAGCAGCATGCTTTGACCTTCTCTAGAAAGGAGGTGTTGAAGAACCCTGGCCCACCCAGGTGTTTTGGAGTACAACTCCCACAATTCCTTACCTTCAGCAAGGCCTGCCTGTGAATCAGTGACTTGTCTCACTGCATATGGCATGCAAACCTCCAAGGAAGCTTTTACTAATTAAAACTAGGTCCCCCACCCATATCATTTGAAAATATGTGAGAAAAGGTTTAAAGCAGATAATCTTCCCATGTGTGGTTAATTTAAAAAAAGGATTAATATGGACTGACGTGCAAGGTTAATGTGAGGTAGATGTATGTGAATGTGGTGCTGAAGGAATTGTAACACTTCAGCTCCATACACCTGGCTTGACTTACAGATGGTACATTTTGGATACATTTTTATGTTTTTTCCTAGATATATTGAATATATGTGTGACATGATGGCAGAAGAACCCATTATCCCTCACAGCAAGCCAATTCTCATCAAATCTGTCGTCATGACCCCAGTCCCTCTTTTCAGCAAACAGCGCAATGGCTGCAGACCTTTCTGTGAAGTTTATGTTGGGGATGAAAGAGTTGCCACAACCTCACAAGAATATGATAAAATGAAGTAAGTGCCAGTTCTGAAGGACAGCTGTTTAATCACTTCCAGCAAAGTGAACAGCAGCCATAAAAAGCCCAGTGCATCTTGGCATCTAAACAACATTTATTGTGGCTTGAGCCTTCACCAGGTAAAGCCCACTTGATCAAGTATATGCTAACAAAGTAGATTACTTTATCTAAAATATTTCTTTACCCTCTGTTCAACCAGTGACCCTCAAAGTGATTTCAAGTTAAAAAAAAAAAAAGAAATACAGTCTGTGCCCCTAGATTTACAATTCAGAAGATAAGGAAGAGGTAAGCAAGAAGGAGACAAAACAAAAAGTTATGCACTGCTCCTTACACTTACAGAGTTCTTATAAAGACCAGCTGAATTGAAAGCACTACAGAGAGTTACTACAAGTACCAGTATGTAATACTATAGCTGGAATTCCACAAATGCTGTTTGCTTCTGAAATACTTGGATTTATGTTTCTTCAACTGGAATTGGACAGAAGGTAGATCAAATTGATTTGCATGAATGAGAATGGGCTTCCACCTCCTGGTTGCTTTCCAGCAGCAAAAACTGAGAAGTTTTCCTTCCTCTAAATTAGTCTGCTGAAAAAGAATTGGGGGAAAGCCAGGAGTGGATTTTTATGTGCCAGAACTTGTGACTTTGGTTCAGGTTCTGGCCACAAATTCCTAGGCTGAGTGTATGCTTAAAGGCATACAATTGGAGAGAAGTGTACATGTATAAAAAGATAAGCATTTATGTGCCTAGTGATCCATAATGATGTGCATTTTTGTACAAATTTTTAAATGGGAGAACTGCATTGCAAAATGTGTAGAACTACGACAGCTGAAGGACAGTTGCATTGCATTCCCTATAATTAGTACAAATTAGGTTGGGTCATATTAAAATGTGAATCAAGCAGGTTTCTCCCACGTACTTTTAGTGGCCTGTCTTGGTCCTCTCAGGCCAATCTCTCTGGATCCAGAATTAGATTTTAACATGCAATTTCTTCATGAAAAGCCAGTCTCTCACAAACATAGGTAACACTGCAGGCAGATTGATGTCCGCTCATCTTGGCTTCTGTCAGCATTTAGAAGCAAACATTGAAGTCTGACATATAGTTGAAGTCTCATCCTAAAGTGAAACTTAATTCTATTCCCTAGCAAATAAAGATTTTACTTTTATTTTATTTTTTTCCAATGGCACATTTTGTACCTTGGCTGCAATACAGCCTCCAAGTCCAGTTGGGAGCCAACCAAGTCTTGGCATTCCAAAGCTGTCTTCAAGGGGAGGGACTGGAAGGAATCACCCTCAGTATTCTGTCATTCTATTGTTTATGAATTCCGGTTGCTACCAAACTTTAACATAATGATTCTTGCTTTTTCCTTCCCTCAGGGATTTTAAAATAGAAGATGGCAAAGCAGTAATCCCATTAGGCGTAACAGTCCAAGGAGATGTACTTGTTGTAATCTATCATGCCAGGTCCACCTTAGGTGGCAGACTCCAAGCCAAGGTAAGGCAATAGTTGTAAACATGTACCTTTTATATTCTAGAGCAGTAGTTCCCAACCTTGGGCCTCCAGATGTTCTTGGACTACAACTCCCAGAAAACCTTCATCACCACCTCTACTGGCCAGGATTTCTGGGAGTTGAAGTCCAAGAACATCTGGAGGCCCAAGGTTGGGGACCACTGTTCTAGAGCAGTAGTTCCCAACCTTGGGTCTCCTGATGTTCTTGGACTACAACTCCCAGAAATCCTGGCCAGTACAGCTAGCGGTGAAGGCTTCTGAGAGTTTGACTCCAAGAACCTCTTGGGAGCCACTGTTTTATAGCCATAGTTCCCAACCTTGTTGTTGGACTTAAAATTCCCAGGCAACAGGATCAATAGTTAGCCAATCTGAATGCTGCTGTGTTGAATGCTACATGGTTCTTCGAAGGTATGCTTGTTTGCTATAATATCTAGCTACTAAGTCAAAGAATGTACTTGCTCATTTAATTTGACAATCCTGATTATTGTTGTCTGCCTGTACCTGCAAAGCATAAAGAAAACTGTTACTAATTATACAGGAGGAGTGATAAATAAATTATTGTGACATAAAGCAACACCTTCACTAAATTCACAGCAACATAGCTGAGCAAGAGTCAAATGCCTTGAGTAATATTAATGCCTCCAACGTCTGCTGTCCCACTTATAAATTCTGTTCATTTTTCTACTCCTCCATAAGATGGCATCAATGAAGATGTTCCAGATCCAGTTTCATACAGGATTTGTCCCTCGGAATGCCACAACTGTGAAATTTGCAAAGTATGTTGATGACCTCTTTGGAAAGAACCTCCCAACATAACTGCAAGGAATACAGCCATGTATGATTTTAATTAATGGGACAGAGTTGCCGTCTTGCACTTGTGGTTGGGTTTTTAAATGGATATTTCTGTTGACATTCTTCCTCAGTCATGCATTTTACGCTGGACTAGTACAAATGCAATGTGAACCAGTGTTTAAAGAAATGGCAGGGTGCTGGGAAATGCGTGTCCCATTCCCATTTGGTCCTAATATGGACATTCTCAGAGCTTAGAGAAGTTAAATTTTGGGGTCTACAGTTCTCAGAATCCTCAGATTGTATAATACTGGACATACTGATTGTGGTGGGGATTCTAGGATTCGTGGCCCCTCTCTCTGTCCTGCAGATTTTCATCACTGCTCAACAGCACTTGCCATTGCATCTGGCCACTCCAAGACTAACTTGAGTTAAGACAAATTCTAAATTTTGGTTTCTGAAAATGAGTTGGAGGCTTCAGGTTTATCATGAACCCATGTTGAAGGTCAAGGGCATACTACTAGAACACTGGTAGAGCTGGGTAAGCAGAATTAATCTGCAAGATGGGAGGTGCTAAGGAGGGACTCATAAATTATGTGGCTTGTACAACAAGTCTTGTGCAAAAAATAGGGTTATGTTTGCACAATTTCCTTGTGCAGTGTTTCCCTCTGGAGTATGTTGTCTATTGCACAGCCAGTTGTGCATTGGCTACAAAAGCAGGCATGCAAAGGACAGTCTGCTGAAGGGGAAGATTGTTTCCACAATTACCAGTGCAGGCAGAGTTTTTCCAATCACTCGTGTACTTGAAAGCATATTTATACCAATATGTTTCCAGGTTAGTGTAGTTAACATGACAACCATGTTGGAGGATTCTGGGAGTGGAAGTCAAAAAACATGACTGGTACATTCCTAATAGACATTGGCAATGCAGCTATCATAGGCATGCAGTGGGACAGAAGGGAAGAGGAGCAGCAAGTATCATAGGCTTTCAACATGGGAGTGCAGGGGAGTGCTCTATATGTATATGTATATGTTTCTGTTACATTGTATTTATTTTGAGACCAGTAATGTCTACTTACGATTATCTGTGGTGAAAACTGTTTTGATTAGCCTGTCTTAACATTACAGTGGTGCCCCACTTGACGATTACCTCGTTAGATGAGGAAATAGCTTAATGATGAAGTTTCTGCGATCGCAAAACAATGTTTAAAGAGGGAAAAACCGCTTTACGACGATTGGTTCCCTGTTTCGGGAACCGATTTTTCGCTTAACGACGATCAAAACAGCTGATCGTCAGCTCTTCAAAATGGCTGCGCACTGTGCAAAATGGCTCCCTGCTGTGTTTTAGGATGGATTCCTTGCATTACAGGCACTTGAAAATGGCCACCCTATGGAGGATCTTTGCTGGACGCTGAAGTATTTCATACATTAGAACGCATTAACTGGTTTCTAATGCATTCTAATGGGCTTTTTACTTTCGCTTGACGACGATTTCATTCTACAGCGATTTTTCTGGAACGGATTATTCTTGTCAAGCGAGGCACCACTGTATATACAAAGACTCAAACATACTAGGACTTACTTCCAATATATTTTTCATATGATAGCTCTGTCAATCTGATTTGTTTATTTTTTGTTAAGAAGGAGTGGAAGATTTTTATGATTTACAAAAATGCTTTTAGGCTTATATTTCATTGCTCTAGGAGAGTTTATGTGGGGTCGATAAATAATTGATTTTATGTGCTGTCAAGTCATAACTGACTCATAGCAACTCTAATAGGGCTTTCAAGGTAAATTAGATACTTAAGGAGTTGTTTCAGTGGCCTTCCATGGCTGAATGGGGATTTGAACCCTGATCTCCTTAGCCTGTTATTCTGTCCATTACCACTGGTTCTTAACCTTTGTTACTCAGATGTTTTTGGACTGCAACTCCCAGAAGCCTTCACCATCAGCTCTGCTGGCTGGGGTTTCTGGGATTTGCAGTTCAAAAACACCTGAGTAACAAAGGTTAAGAACCACTGCACTAAACCACACTGGTGTTAGATAATACCAAGCAAATAAATAAGTAATATCTAACTGCACAATCTGTTGGAAGGTGTGCCTGACAAGTACAACTGAAATAAAAGGGAAATGCTTGTGGACATTGTGGTGCAGCTTGATTGAACAAGACTGTTTCAAGGTGGTTTAGGCTCTAATTTCAAATAAAAACAAATGGTGCTTTCCTAACTGTGTAAAATTGCTGCAGATATGACCTGGATGCCTGTGACATTCAGGAGAAGTATCCCGACTTGTTCCAAGTGAATCTGGAGGTTGAAGTGGAACCACGGGACAGGCCCAGCACTGAACGAGCCCCTTGGGATAACTTGAACATCAAGGGTTTGAACCCCAAGATCCTTTTCTCCAGCCGTGAGGAACAGCAAGAGATTCTAACGAAATTTGGTAAAGAAAAAATGCTACTAGATTCAAAACCTTCCACCGTTTTGTGTGTGTGTCTTAATTTGTAATATGGGTTCTATTAAATACATTCACCCACTATAATGGGAGGGAGTCTAGAAAGGGGTGTTGCTAAATTTCTTGGGTTTGAATTCTCACCTTGTAGGTAAGCCTGAACTGCCCAGACAGCCAGGGTCAACAGCCCAGTACGAAGCAGAGGCATCGAAGTCTGAACCATCTTCTGAAAGTACACCTGTGGAGCCAGAATCACCACAGAGCAGCGGCATGGAGGCCAATTTCTTCCATACGCTAGACTGGCAAGGTGAAAGAACCAGCTACTTAATAGGCTGTTTGTTTGTTTCTTTGCTCTTTAAGGGATGTTTGCTCTGCTTTTGTGCTAAGGAGTCTCCCAGAGTAGCTTATATATGACCAGCAAATAAATAAATAAATAAATAAATAAATAAATAAATAAATAAATAAATAAATAAATAAATAAATAAATAAAAGGCCGGCCTTGCCTGCCAGTTTATAGTCTCAGGGGTATGATGCAGGATTAAAAAAGGATATGGAGAGCATAGGAAAATAATTCTTAAAGTAATGGTCTAGAGAAGTTACTGTAACATCTCGCTAGCATGGAAGTAGCTTAAGAGGGGAGTAGAGGAGTGAGCTAGTATGTCACCAGAGCTGACGGAGTGCTGATATTCTTGACAGAGGAAGGTGCTGGGTAGGGTTTGTCTTTTTTCAGCAGAGCCAAAAGGGTGGCCTTGCTCTGTGCTGTTTTTTCTTTTCTTCACTGGCTTTAAGAATTCTCCCTCCAACAATTGAAAAATCCACAAGGACAATACTTTGTGTGCACTTAACGTCTTAAAATCCTTCAGAAGGTGCCAACAACGAGGCTGATGATTTTGCTCAGGAAAGCTGTAGTCTGCAACATGGTCAGGAGCCTGCAGTTGCCTTGTGGTGGTCCAGGTGTTTCTGGAGGAATGTTATTTGCATACTTTGCTCCTTTTCTGGCTGCACCTGAACAGCCTGCCTTCAGTTAAGGGGCTATCCAAGGTTGGACTGCTTGGACCCTAGAGAAGCTCCTCTCACTGCAGATAAATGAAAAATGAGGTGGCATTTCTCTTTGCTTCCTCTGTTTTAATTCTTTTGAAAGAAACTAGGCTGGCTAAAGCTAATAGGCATTATGGGTTAGAACCTTTAGAGGACCACAGCTGTCTACCAGTGCTTTACTAGAGGGATAGAACCAGAGGTGGGCAGTTTCCATAGGACAAGCTTTCTGCCCCTGCATCTTTTTGCTCTAGCGGGCAAAGAAGCATAGAAAGAAAGAAGTGGCCATGAATCAATTTTCAGTTGTGAAAAATAAGCCTGATGGGTATTCAACAGTTTGGAAGAAGGGACTGTGACTGATTTGAATTGCCACTCCTGATCCTTTTTGCTGGAAAATGAGTGGGCTGGGGGTGGCTGATATCTCCAAAAAGCAACTTGGGAGGGGCCACATGTAGTCCCAAGGCCATGCTTTGCCCACTCCTGCGTACTTGCTTCCCTATTGGTTTCCTTTTGAGTTTGTTGGATATGGGCTTCCAAAGCACCCCTTTGTCCCATAAAGCATCGCTTCTCCTCTGGTCAGTTCTGCTCCTGGAACATTCCCCGATTTCCCTTCAACAAGAATGGTGATCTGCAACTGGAGTTCCCATTCCACATTTGGCACTTTGTTGACATGGTGGTGAAGTAGATCTGAGAGAAGCCTGTGGAAAGAACGAGGTGTGTAGCATTCATTTGTGGAATAAGGGTTAGAATCATAGAATAATGGAGTTGGAAGAGGGGTCTGTGAGGTCATCAAGTCCAGCCCCCTGCCCAGTGCAGGAATACAAATTGGAACCTTCACCCGTGGGGCTTAGCAAGTGGAGGGGAAAACAGGGATCAAAGTGTTGCAGGATCACTTTGATCCCTTTCCCCCTCCACTTGTTTTTTGTTCTTTCCTCGGCTTACTTCTGTGTATAAGACGACCCTCAATTTTTAGTCTAAAGATTTTAGACAAAAGTATTGTCTTATACATGGAAACATATGGTCGTTGTTGGCTGGAGGGATGGCACCACTTAAAAGTTGTTACCAGAATGTCATGGTGCCTTCTTTCCTGAACAGAAGGCAGAAATGCTGAAGGGGGCCCTGAGGCTCACTTTTCCAAAGGAAGTCCTGGCCCTATTGAGGAGAGGGAGGACAGTGAGCTTTCTGATGAAGAATTTGCTGCCTTTCCTGGTGATGTCAGGCCAGCTGAGGAAGAGGAAGAATGCACGCCAGACAAGGAGGACGACGAACAGCTTTTTGAAGCTGACTTTGACACTCCAGCTGCTCCGGCAGAAGAGACTCCTGTGGAAGACAGTGTTGATTTGCTTGGGTTGGATTCAGAAGCGCCCCCAGAATGCCTCCAGCCTCCTTCAGAAATGAAGAGCTCTTCAAGCAATGCAGACTTGCTGAACGACCTGTTTGTGGGTGGAACGGCCGAGACTTCCAGAGACTCTACTGCAGACCTTCTGGGAGGAGGGACGGACTTCTTTTTCGGGGGCCAGTCCCAGTCCTCGACACAACGCCCAGGAAGCAGCGCGCCCTCAGCAGGAGCTGCCTCTGCTTCTGGAGGTATGTAACCAGGGCTTCCTTTTCACTGGGGTTCGGATGTAAAGTGACACAACCGCTTTACTTTTATTGTGCTCGGTCCTCTGTTCAGTTTTCAATCATGCTAAGTCTTTAGATGAGATGTTGCTGTGTTGTTGTGTGCCGTCGAGTCAAAACTAACTTATAGCAACCCCAGTGGAGCTTTCCAGGTGAGTGAGATATTTAAGAAGTGGTTTTGCCTGTTCTGCACCCCCAGTGAGTTTCAGTGGCTGAACAGGAATTCAGGCTCCTAAGCTCTAGTCCATCACTTTATCCACTGCAGCATACTGAGTATCCTTAAATGCAATAAGCTATGTATAATCCTTCTAGACATTGCTGGACTACAGGTTTCAGCATGATAATCACAAGCAACACCAGAGGTATTGGTTTCTTACTCTAGCAGACATTCAGTGTGTTGAGGCTTCAAGATTCAGAAAACCTTAGTTGACAGGGCCGCTTTTGGTATTACCTTGACTTTGTAATTTTTATTTTAGGAAATGAGGATTATGAAATATTTATCTACTTGTTAGAACATGCTGATCTGTGAATTCTTCTCAAATGGAAAAGGAAAGGGGCACATTTACAGTTTCAGGGTGATCTCATATACTAGTACAGGAGGCCTTGTTGCATCTTTTGTGAGCATGGAAGATGCTGTGTGTGAGCCCCAAATGTCCCATCTCTTTCTCAGAAAAAGGATAACAGATTTACCACTGGTGAAGAAGATCTGCGGGAGATTTGTTTCTAAGCCAGCCATCCTCAACCAACCATAAAGAAGCATTACAGCTTCCCATTGTCCTCTTTTGCTGCCTTGGCTGTGAATGATGGGTAGTTTTATAAGAGACATCTGGACAGTGCCAGATTGGGCAAGCTACTTTAAGCTAACTATAGTACAAAATTATTGTGATAATTAGATTTTTTTTTGGTAGGGAGTATCTCCAGTGGTTGGGTTTCTTGTTGGGAATTCATAGATCTGTTACACACCTACTCTGGCTGGGAAACCCGGCTGACTCCAGTAGGTTGTTGAGGAGATTCAGCATCCTGGCAGCCCCACTGAAAAAGTTCCTGTCACTCTCTGGTAGCTCTGGACCTATCATTTGGCTTTTGGTCAACAGGGTATGCTGGTCTGTTCTCATTATAACTCATCCAGGAATTTCAATCAAGATGTTTCTGGAAATTGTGCCCCCAGAAAAAGATGATGTTCACGTTCAAGGTGATATGCATGAGAAGTTTATTTTCTTGGAGAGGTCATCAATATTTGCTGGACTTAAGCAGGCTCATCCTTCTAAAATTATCACGTCTTCTGATGCAGAGTTTCAGGGTGCATTAAAAAAACAATGATTTTTGAAAATCAAATTAATTTGAATCATGATTTAAATGTTAAAAATAGATTTTTTTTATTTAAATGGTCAAAAATTCATTTTTTAAAAAAATTGAAATCATGATTAAATCAAATGGATTTAAATCATATCCACCCTGGTTTCAAAAGCTTAATTTTGGACTACAGACCCCCCACAATCCTAGAGCCAGTATGAGCACTAATCACTTTTTCCCCCATATTCTGTTCTGTTAGTTGGAAATGTGATGGAACTTGACTGGGTGGGTGATGGGCAGAAGTAGTATGACTTTGTCACATGGCAACCCTCTCTCCCAGCCCATACCACCGAACACACAAAATGCTTTTGAAAAGCACATTGTTCTGGTGTTTGCAAATAGATCTTGGTGTCCCATGAGGGCAACAGTACTGTGATTGTTTAGAATGCTTACTAATGCAAGATGAATATGAGAAATGTCCACTGGTTCGGACAACTTGCTCGTTCATTATTCAATTCTACTGATGTATGGTGAAAATGAGTGTGTTTGGGGAAAGGGGAGGGGAGACTAAGTATATGCTTGCCGTGGCAGGGAAAAGCTTGGTGTGGTATTTCAGCAATGGGCAACACATGATTCCCGACCGAATGTGCCTGCCTCTACGCTTGTAAGAGTGAGAGTGTCAGAACAGGCTTGATTCTTAAGAGATTTTGACCTTTGAGTACGACAGCCGCAAGGTAGAGAGAGTTGGCCGCGATCCCTGCTGACCATGGCATGCCACTCCCTGTTGAGTATAAATACTGTTCCCTGAGCGGCTCCAATTATCTCCTGCTGGACAGTGATCAGGGAAAGACTTTCTGTCTAGAGACTGCCTTTCTGCATCCCTTCTGCCTGCTTGGTTGCCCTGTTGCTTGCGATTCTGAAAATACCAGCAATGCCTTCCATCCAGACGGGTACAGTATGACTTTCAGACTGCTACTAGGGTGACTATTAGACCAGTTGGGTTATTTTTTTTTCCTAGAAGCCCCTGGCCAGCTCCCGCTCTGCTGATTATTCTGTAGTGATATCACTTTTTAACTGGGTTTTTCCTTTGCAGAATGATAAATCGAGTCTTGCAGATCATATTTTAGGGTTTGCAGGGTTTTCCCCATCAGGAGCTGGGGGACTTAGCAGGATGAAATGTAGGCAGGGGTCTGAGGACTTATCTTGACAGATTGTTTTGCTTCCTGTCAATTGGCAGAAATCCAAATCCTCAGGTTATGTAATAGCATGTAAGCCCTTATTTCGAGGGCGGGAGGCCGAGACGCAGACTGCGAGGAAGATGCTTTAATATGAGATGCTTCCCCAAACTGATGGTGCTCATGAGGTCAGAATGGCCTCATGAAAGAGCCAAAAAAATTGGCTCTCTTGGCAGGCCTTCCTCCTGTCAATACTTGACTTTATTTTTACTATAATTTTCTGTTTTTCCATCTTGAGCTCTACTAACCATTACTTATTACTATTGTTTATACTTGTTTTAATTGGTTTTAACTCTTTTTAGCTTTTAATGTTTGATGGAACCCACCCAGAGTGGACTTTGTCTAAAAGGGCGGGATAGAAATCTGATAAATAAATAAAAATTAAAAATAAAATAAATGGTTTTGTAACAAAGTCAACAGTGTGCACAACCATTTATGCTATCCTAAGCATGTCACTCTTCATCTTCTTTTTGTGTGACTTATTGTGTGAGGCCTCCTCTCAAGTAACACCAGCGCCGTCTGTTTCCATCTTTAGCGGATCCATTTGACCCATTCACAGTCACGCCAGACAATCCGTCTCTTGCTGGTCCCGACCTCTTTGGCGACTTCCTCAGTCCAAATGCGGCAACTATATCCGGTATGTTTCCTTCCACACACAGTGCACCACCTCCTTCCTCCAGCACAGAATTCCTTAATTTAGGTAAGTGTCATGATTTCCTTCCTTCCCCATCCTCAGTCACACGGCATGCGGAGTAACACAGTGCGCCCAGATTATGAAAGGTGGATTAGCTTTGAACAAATCAGCTTGGTAGTGTTGCTATTTTAACCAGCTTTCTGTTGCAGTTGTATGTGTCATAATCTCCACAGTAATATGGCTGATGTTTCACACAGGTAACCATTCTCTTATGTTCAGAGTCTTTGTGCGTGCAGGGGGTTGAACTGGGAACAGACACTGTTATCTTTCCAGTGAATGACCTCCTCCTCATAGTGTCTAAAGGCTCCAGTACGTTAAAGCAAAGAAAGCCAATTTCTGTGTTGTGGAGAGCTTGTGCTAAGGCAGTGGATGCAAAATGCCAAACAGATGCATTGAAAGGGCTTTCCTTATAATTTGGAGCCATGATGCTCTTTCTGTAGGAGTGAAATTGCGGACAGTCTTCTACCACTCTTGAATTTGACCTTTTCACCGTGGTTCTTGAAGGCAGGCAGTTCAAAGTGCTTTGGGTCCCCTGGATCCCAATTAAAGCAGGCCTTCCAGACGTTTTGGTTTATAACTCCCATCAAGCCCATCCAGCATGAGGCAGTGGGAACCATCCAGCATAGTTGATTTGGGGTTGATTGAAAGTGAGAGGTAGCTACGAAAGATCATGTCACCCTGGAAGATAATAGGAATGTTTTAGTTTATTTTCAACACTTTGTGCAGATGGGGACCATCCTTACTCAGTTGTATTTAGCATTGAAGTAGCATCTTGTGCTATCTGACCTTTAGAGATTACATTTTTTTTTGTTTAGTCGTTAAGTCGTCTCCGACTCTTTGTGACCCCATGGACCAGAGCACGCCAAGCCCTCCTGTCTTCCGCTGCCTCCCGGAGTTGGGTCAAATTCATGTTGGTAGCTTCAATGACACTGTCCAACCATCTCGTCTTCTGTCGTCCCCTTCTCTTGCCTTTCCCAGCATCAGGGTCTTTTCCAGGGAGTCTATCTTCTCATGAGATGGCCAAAGTATTGGAGCCTCAACTTCAGGATCTGTCCTTGTGAGCACTCAGGGTTGATTTCCTTCAAAATGGATAGGTTTGTTCTCTTTGCAGTCCAGGGGGCTCTCAAGAATCTCCTCCAGCACCACAATTCAAAAGTATCAATTGTTTACCTGTCAGTCTTATTTATGGCCCACCTCTCACTTCCATACATCACTACCGGAAAAACTATAGCTTTGACTACGCATACTTTCGTTGGCAAGGTGATGTCTCTGCTTTTTAAGATGGTGTCAGGGTTTGTCATTGCTTTCCTCCCAAGAAGCAGGCGTCTTTTAATTCTGTGACTGCTGTCACCATCTGCAGTGATCACGGAGCCCAAGAAAGTAAAATCTGTCACTGGCTCCATATCTTCCCCTTCTATTTGCCAGGAGGTGATAGGAACAGTGGCCATGATCTTAGTTTTTTTGATGTTGAGCTTCAGACCATTTTTTGTCTTTCACCCTCATTACGAGGTTCTTTAATTCCTCCTCACTTTCTGCCATCAGAGTGGTATCATCTGCATATCGGAGGTTGTTAATATTTCTTCTGACAATCTTAATTGCAGTTTGGGATTCCTCCCAGCCTTTTGCAAGATGTATTCTGCATATAAGTTAAATAAGCAGGGAGACAGTATGCAGCTTTGTCATACTCCTTTCCCAATTTTTAATCAATTCGTTGTTCCATATCCAGTACTAACTGTTGCTTCCTGTCCCATGTATAAGTTTCTCAGGAGATAGATAAGGTGGTCAGGCACTCCCATTTCTTTAAGAACTTTCCATTGTTTGTTGTGGTCCACACAGTCAAAGGCTTTTGCATAATCAATGAAGCAGAAGTAGATGTTTTTCTGGAATTCTGGCTTTCTCCATAATCCAGCACATGTTAGCAATTTGGTCTCTAGTTCCTCTGCCCCTTCGAAATCCAGCTTGTACTTCTGGGAGTTCTCTGTCCACATACTGCTGAAGCCTACCTTGTAGGATTTTGAGCATAACCTTGCTAGCGTGTGAAATGAGTGAAATTGTACAGTAGTTGGGGCATTCTTTGGCACTGCCCTTCTTTGGGATTGGGATGTAGACTGATCTTTTCCAATCCTCTGGTCACTGCTGAGTTTTCCAAACTTGCTGGCATCTTGAGTGTAACACCTTAACCATCATCTTTTAAGATTTTAAATAGTTTGACTGGAATGCCATCACCTCCACTGGCCTTGTTGTTAGCCATGCTTTCTAAGGCCCACTTGACTTCACTCTCTAGGATGTCTGGCTCAAGGTCAGCAACCACACTATCTGGTTGTCCGGGACATCCAGATGTTTCTGGTATAATTTCTCTGTGTATTCTTGCCACCTCTTCTAGATGTCTTCTGCTTCTGTGAGGTCCCTCCCATTTTTGTCCTTTATCATGTCCATCTTTGCACAAAATGTTCCTTCAATTTTCTTGAACAGATCTCTGATTTTTGTCTTTCTATTATTTTCCTCTATTTCTTTGCAGTGTTCGTTTAAGAAGGCCCTCTTGTCTTTCCTTGCTATTCTTTGAAAGTCTGCATTGCATTTTCTGTAACTTTGCCTATCTCCAAAAGAGAAGTTTGTTTCCCTTCTCTTCTCTGCTATTTGTACGGCTTCGTTGGACAGCCACTTTGCTTTCTTGCATTTCCTTTTCTTTGAGATGATTTTTGTTGCTGCCTCCATCCGTAGTTCTTCAGGCACTCTGTCCACCAAATCTAGTTCCTTAAATCGGTTCTTCACTTCCACTGTGTATTCATAAGGGATTTGGTTTAGAGATTATGCCTGACTAGCCCAGTGGTTTTTCCTACTCTCTTCAATTTAAGCTTGAGTTTTGTTATAAGAAGAGGGACGTGGTGGCGCTGCGGGCTAAACCACAGAAGCCTGTGCTGCAGGCTCAGAAGACCAGCAGTCGTAAGATTGAATCCACGCGACGGAGTGAGCGCCCGTCGCTTGTCCCAGCTCCCGCCAACCTAGCGATCCGAAAGCATGCAAATGCAAGTAGAGAAATAGGGACCACTTTGGTGGGAAGGTAACAGCGTTCCGTGTCTAAGTCGCACTGGCCATGTGACCACGGAAGATTGTCTTTGGACAAAACGCTGGCTCTATGGCTTGGAAACAGGGATGAGCACCACCTCCTAGAGTCAAACATGACTGGACAAAAATTGTCAAGGGGAACCTTTACCTTTGCTATAAGAAGCTGATGATCAGAGCCACGATCAGCTCCAAGTCTTATTTTTGCTGACTTTATAGCACTTCTCCATCTTTGGGTGCAGAGAATATAATTAAAAAAATATATTTTTACTAGGAACTAATTGGATTAGTTTTATTGTCATCTTTGGTACCATGCAGACTGGTTGCCACCATTTAGTTTAAACAAACAAGCAAGCAGGCAAAGCAGCTGCTTAACAATGATAGATTACAATTAGGAACTACAAAAAAAAACAAAGGATACTAAGTGGAATGCTTTGTTTTATAGCAGATGGCTGGAACCTTGCCTTCTTCCAGGGTAGTTTATTCTATATTGCCTTCCTCTTGGTTTTCTATTCCCCACTCTTGATTGTTGGCTGGTATTCCATGTCTTTCTTGGATTATGTTTGCAGCAGGACTCTGCCCCAGATATGTGTTTTGCACATTCTGTTGTACTTTTGTAAAGAGAAGGGTTCCCGCTAACCTCCTGATATCTCCACTGTGTACTTAGAACATGCCGTTTGGGACATAAGGACTGGCATTTGCAAAATAGATACACTGTTGGTATATATGAAGTCACTTAGATTGAACCCAGGAACAAATTATAGGTATTAACTAATCGTGGTGTTTCAAAATGGCTTTTTTGACTTGGAACCTGTAAGGGGAGCAGAGATGTTTAAGTGGGAAGTTCATTTCTAGATTTCTGACTCAAAAATCCTCAAAATAAATAACTTGGTGTAACCACAGTAAAATACAAATTAGATGTAGACACGTGTACCATTTTAAATTCCTCTGAGAATCCATTCAAAACCTTTTAAAAAAATGAAATGAAAAAGGATGTCCCTTTTTTGTTTCATTTTTTTAAAAAAGTGTTGAATTGAATTCACCACAGTAAGTCTCTGTGGCTTAGGATATGCTTCCTCAGTTTTATTCAAACTGGCAAGAAATCAGTGAATTCATTGCACTGTCCATAGTGCCAATCCAAAGCCCCACCTTGCAAACAGAGGTGTTCTTGTTTTATAATTTCCTTATGATAAGAAAGTACATTGGGAGTCACCTGGTCATATTTGAACTTTCTTTTTACTGTGCATGCGTGTATTCTCTACTACAGGTAATGAGAGAGGTGATCATAATGACTTTAAACTATCCCTTGGCTTTACTCATTCTTTAGTGTCATCATGACTATGGAATGTAGCACCAGTATTTCTGTGTTGGAGCTGGTACTATGCCACCAAAACGCACAGAAACTCTCACTGCATGTTTACGTGCATGGGCACTAACAGGATGTATAAAATAAACCAAATGCCCCCCCCCCCTTGTATAGTGGCTTAGAACTGTCCTGGGGAGGAAGATTACATTTGCTGTTTAGGCCTCTCTCCTGATTAAAGCTATAAATAGCAGTTTGCAGAAGCAGGAAGAGAGAGCTCTCGCCGACTTAGTGACACAGAAATAGCATCCAGTCCACACCTTCTGTAAAGCAGAACAGAGTCTTTCTAAAATTATCATGCTCAGTCTACAAGTGGGACTTAGTGGGCTTGCTGTAAGCCAGTGTTGACCTCTTGACCTCAATGCATTTTTGCATTAGAAACAGTATTTTTGAAATATGGTGCTGACAGATTATAACTCCATCTTTCCCAGCTTTGCAGAGTGCAATGCTAAAAAGAATCCTTTGGGGGCACCGACTGGAATGATGTATATGCTCAGGCCTTGTACATTTAAGAGATGTTTCCCAAGATAATGGACATTTACAGTGAAATAACCTTGTAGATCAGTGATGTAGAGCAATGGTCCCCAACCTTGGGCCTCCAGATGTTCTTGGACTTCAACTCCAAGAAATCCTGGCCAGCAGAAGTGGTGGTGAAGGCTTCTGGGGGCTGTAGTCCAAGAACATCTGGAGGCCCAAGGTTGGGGGCCACTGATGTAGAGCAGTGGTTCGCAAACTTGGGTTCCCAGAGGTTCTGGGACTGCAACTCCCAGAAATCCTGGCCAGCACAGCAAGTGGTGAAGGCTTCTGGGAATTGCAGACCAAGAATATCTGGGGACCCCAGTTTAAGAGCCACTGATGTAGAGTGCTTGAGCGTGAAGACCTGAATACTAACTTTTTAATATTAATTGCTAATCAAACAAGAAAGCAGAAACAGTTTCTGTGTATTCTTTTTCTTCAGATATGTGCAATTGAGCTTCCCAGTTGCTCCCACTTGACCTAGAGCAGCACCCCCCAACCTGATAAATACTCTTCTGGTATCCTGTGTGGGAAAAATGGGACTGCTTATTTTTTTTGTTTGTTTGTTTGTTCATTCGTTCGTTCATTCATGCATGTATTTATTTAGTTTCTTCACTACCAGGCATTTTGAAGATTAAAAGATACATAATTTGAAAATGAGTAAATCAATACATAACACACAAATAGTTGTACAAAAGCAATCAAGCACCTTATCAGTGTCCTCAGATACCACTGATTAAATTATTGTTCAAAAATTCTGGATGAGAGCTGGGAGGAGGAAGGCAAACTTAGATAGTATTTATTTTTGCTTAGCTAGCCTGATTGTTTGGGACATGGTGGCGCTGCGGGCTAAACCGCAGAAGCCTGTGCTGCAGGGTCAGAAGACCAAGCAGTCGTAAGATCGAATCCACGCGACGGAGTGAGCGCCTGTCGCTTGTCCCAGCTCCCGCCAACCTAGCGGTTCGAAAGCATGCAAATGCAAGTAGATAAATAGGGACCACCTCGGTGGGAAGGTAACAGCGTTCCGTGTCTAAGTCGCACTGGCCATGCGACCACGGAAGATTGTCTTCGGACAAAAACGCTGGCTCTATGGCTTGGAAATGGGGATGAGCACCGCCCCCTAGAGTCGAACACGACTGGACAAAACTTGTCAAGGGGAACCTTTAACCTTTTTAGCCTGATTGTTGCAACAGCAAACCGAATTAGGGAAAACAGCTTTCTTAAAATAGTCTCATGTTGCATCTGGAAGACAGATATCAATCATTATATTCAGAGTAGTTTAAAAAGCCCTATTGGATATGATCTGGGGTGACTTCCATGTTGTACCTGAGAAAAAAATAGCACATCTGGATAGTTGTCTATCTGTGCTGAAGTGTTAAACTTACTAGATAAATTTAAAATATTGTGTACAACTGGAGAGTAACCTGCCAAGGATTTTTCCTTCACCCACTGTTTGGTGAGCACCATCCCTTCACCCAACAGAGATGAAGGAACACCCCATGTCACTCAAGAAATGGGAGAATATCTATCGTTGAGCATCTGTTTCTCTCTCTGAACTGGGAGACCATTTAACCCAGTGCTAAAGACTTCCTCTTTATTAACTGCAATAATCTCTGTTAAGTGTGCAGAAGTAAGGCAATGGACAGAAAAGGAATGGACAGTTTGAAGGTTATCTAAGAGGGAGTTAAGTTTTATTACATATGCAAAATAGGTTTTGGATAACATTGTTTAAAACAGGAGGATAATGCAAAGGCAGAATCAGATCATGGGGTTTCTTTCCTGGGCACAACTTAGTTGAAACATGCCCTCAGTCATTTCTGGAAATAGTCATACATTCTTGCCTGTTAACTGATAGTCCCTGGTATAAAATCCAGACTTAATTGTGAGTATACTGTATCTTTAATCAAAACTTAAGGAAGGAGTTGTGGACATTCAGTAGTCACTACTCACAATCCCTGGCTTGCAGAATGTAAATGTATAAAAAGCACGAGAGAGTAACAGAACATAATTCTGCCTATAACTGCCATCTTGAATTGAGCCCAGATTTTAAAAAATAGACTTTAGCCTGTGCTCTGTGACTGTTGGAAAACAGAAATTAGAACTCTTATATGCTGATCTTGTCCTGTTGTATCAACTTTCTTTGTTTTGGTTTTACTCCACTCTTATTTTTGTTGGGTGAGGGGGGTGGAATTTCAGAACTGGATGCATGTAACACTTAGAAATCTGGCTGGTTGGGAACAGAAGGCAATTCATTGGGGTCTTGTTTATTCCTTCATTTATTTCCTGCCTTTCTGTCAGTACAGGGATCTAAGATGACTTACAATTTTTTTTAGAAGGAATGGGGGAAATAGATTACTCCTTGTGTCCTTTGGGGCTGATGGGAAAAATTGCCTTATTTTTGAGGGCCCCCCCCTTTTTAATGGACATGCATGGCCCAGACCTCTGATGATTGTCAACCCTAAACTGCAGGTACCTGTAGACACTGTGAATTTTTACCTACTTGGGAAGAGCAAAACGCAGCTGCCTTTGTAAGGAAGGCTAACTCACAACACAAAAGATAGTTAACATTGACGGTGACAGGAATGAAATGACATATAAATTGAATGCAAAAATGAACCACTGCGGAAACTGCAGTGTAACCTTCAGTGTATCTCCCCAGCACATGTCCTTTGCTTAAAAAAAAAAGAGCCAACATTAAAATCAAGGCTTTCATATTTTAATTTCCATTGATAGATTAATATAATGGCTTCTGTCTGTTGGAATCACTAAACCAAATGTATCATTCTCAGAGATTTAGCAAGCGTGCAATAGAAGCTGTATTCGAACTTGAGTTGATCTTTCCCAACACCTAGGATATTTTGCCAAAAAGATGATAAAAGAATGAATGGCAATACGGCATGGCACATAACTCCCTGGGCCATAGAGATCTATGCGAGTCTCTGATTTAATTATCTGCTGCTTTTATCAGTTTAATAACTGGTGGTCTTATTATTGCCATTATATTGTACTTCTAAATAGGCTTTATGGATTTGCTGTTAACAGCCTGGAACACTAGATTTTTTTAAAAAAATGGGACAGGGTATAAACTATTATAAATAAACAACCTGAAAATTCACCAGGAATCTCACTGCAAGTTAATAAGCACTCTGTTAAGATGGCAAATGAAAATTTCAAAAGCAGGCTGACTTGTTGTTTAGTTGTTAAGTTGTATCTGACTCTTTGTGACCCCATGGACCATTGCACACCAGGCCCTCTTGTCTTCCACTGCCTCCCGGAGTTGAGTCAAATTCATGTTGGTAGCTTCGATGACACTATCCAACCATCTTGTACTCTGTCGTCCCCTTCTCCTCTTGCCTTTACACTTTCCCAACATCAGGGGCTTTTCCAGGGAGTCTTCTCTTCTCATGAGATGGCCAAAGTATTGGAGCCTCAGCTTCAGGATCTGTCCTTCCAGTGAGCACTCAGGGTTGATTTCCTTCAGAATGGATAGGTTTGTTTTCCTTGCAGTCCAGAGTACTCTCAAGAGTCTCTTCCAACATCACAGTTCAAAAGCATCAATTCTTCAGCGGTCAGCCTTCTTTATGGTCCAGCTCTCACCTCCATATATCGCTACTGGAAAAACCATAGCTTTGACTATGCAGACCTTTGTCAGCAAGGTGATGTCTCTGCTTTTTAAGATGCTTTCAAGGTTTGTCATTGCTTTCCTCCCAAGAAGCAGGCGTCTTTTAATTTTGTGGCTGCTGTCTCCATCTGCAGTGATCATGGAGCCCAAGAAAGTAAAATTTGTCACTGCCTTCATATCTTCCCCTTCTATTTGCCAGGAGGTGATGGGAACAGTGGCCATGATTTAGTTGATGTTGAGCTTCAGACCGTTTTTGCGCTGTCCTCTTTCACCCTCATTAAGAGGTTCTTTAATCCCTCCTCACTTTCTGCCATCAGAGTGGTATCATCTGCATATCGGAGGTTGTTGATATTTCTTTGAGCAATCTTAATTCCAGTTTGGGATTCATCCAGTCCTGCCTTTCGCAAGATGTATTCTGCATATAAGTTAAATAAGCATGGAGACAATATGCAGCCTTGTCGTACTCCTTTCCCAATTTTGAACCAATCAGTTGTTCCATATCCAGTTCTAACTGTTGCTTGCTGTCCCACGTTTAAGTTTCTCAGGAGATAGATAAGGTGGTCAGGCACTCCCATTTCTTTAAGGACTTGCCATAGTTTGCTGTGGTCCACACAGTCAAAGGATTTTGTGTAGTCAATGAAGCAGAAGTAGGTGTTTTTCTGGAACTCTCTGGCTTTCTCCATAATCCAGTGCATGTTAGCAATTTGATCTCTAGTTCCTCTGTCCCTTCGGAATCCAGCTTGTACTTCTGGGAGTTCTCTGTCCACATACTGCTGAAGCCTATCTTGTAAGATTTTGAGCATAACCTTGCTAGTGTGTGAAATGAATGCAGTTGTACGGTAGTTAGAGCATTCTTTGGTACTGCCCTTCTTTGGGATTGGGCTGACTACTTAACTACAAACTAGTTCCATTAAAGTTGGTCAGAGTGATTGGGGTTTTTGCTGTTGATGAAGAAATGTATATATGACCATAGGATCAAGTTGGGTCTATGCCATACCAGTCTGCAAACAAAGACCAACATTAAGTTTGGAATACCACTAATCTGTGAGTTCATAGATTAAGGTTGAAACACAAAATGTTGCAATGTTTTTGAAGGAGAAGAGAAAATTAGAGAAACAAGTAAATTTTGACAAAAACACAATACCCATGACAAAGAACTGGAGCTTTTGCCTATAATTATATATGATCAGAGCTGGCCCTACCATTGGGCAAAGAGGTATGGTTGCCTCAAGTAACAGATGCTGGGTAGTGTGGAGGAACCAGCGCTGTTTGTCCCCTCACTGTTTATTTCCATTGAAGCTCTTTGTCTAGGGCAACCTGCCCTACGTCCTCTAATCTCACCTGTTCTCCATAGGTGGCACGGAAGAGGTGGTCCTATCACTGATATCAAAGTCAAACTCACCTGCCAGGCTGATCAGCTTCTGTATGTGGAATGGGGAGGGGGTGCTATCTAGTTTTTCTCTTCAGGTGTCCAAACATCTGGAGATAGTACTATAAGTATTCAGAATGCAGAAGCCAGTATGTAAGTTGCAACTAGAGTAGACCCATTGAATCAGTGCAGATTTGGTGAGTCGACTCCTCTGTAAGTGCTATTGATTCAATGGGTTTAATTTTGGCTTATTTCACTTAGCAATAGGATTTCAGCTTGCATTTTTGCATGGCAACGCATGTGGCTTGCTTTGAAGCAGAAGTGTTGTCAGGAATACTTGGATTGTGATAGTTTCATTTCAACAGTTCAGTGGTTTAGGTATCTGGCTGTGAAGCAAAAGGTTAGGAGTTCAGTTCCCCACTGTGCTTCCTGGGAGGGCAGCCAGCCTGTGTGGCTTTGGACAAGCTGCACAGTCCCAGGGCATCCCCAGAAGAAGCAAATGGTAAACCATTACACCCAGTGATAAGATTGGCCCTGGTTTTGGCACTAAAGAGCGGAAACTCATGAGGTACTAGTTTTTACCCTGTTGTGTCAACGTGTAACTTTCATTCACTAATGTTCTGAGAAAATCCTCAAGGTCCTATTATTGTTAGATGATGCCGTAAGATAAAATGCTCCATAGACAAATGGAAGTTCATGAATATGAACATGATTAACAATTGGCAGTGACTATCCTGGTTGTGAATGATGGGGATTGTCCTTAATACACCTAGAGGGCACTAAGCTAGGGAAGATTGGACTGCTCCAGAACTTGGCAATGGCTTGCCGAATACTGGAGTGGAGTCCTTAGGTCTTTGCTAGCTTTTTAACCTGTGATCTTTTAATAGGAGAAAGCAGTGGAAGGTTGATCTTGTATGAGTTTTTACCGTCAAACTATAGGCTCATCTTTTAAAATAATTTCTTAAGATTACTTGTTGGTAAGACTACAAAGTTCACTGTGGTTTTAAAACAATTCTGTTCCAATTCAAAAGGGCAGACTTTGTAAAACATTTGGGCCGGGGGGGGGATTTAATAGATCTTGTTTCCCTTAAGAACATGCGCTGGAGAACATGTTTTATTGTTACATTATTAATTCTGAGCACTCTTGAATTGTGTGTGTGTGCGTGTGTGTGTGCGGTCCGTGGAACTGTATGCAACCACTAGGCGCTTTTCTAAGGCTCCCCCCGGTTCACTCCAGAACATCTCTGCTGGTCTCCTGTCCAATATTTATATGTATCTGTTTGGCCAGAAAGGTCTTTTTTCTTGCCTAAAAACCTTCAGGAGTGGCAATTATACCATCACACCACTTGACCCTGCTGTCCTAAACTCTGCCCCTGCAAACCCAAAACAATGGAAATGGAAGGGATATCTAATCACTCTTCATTCTAATATTTTTTTTCATTTTGCCCCTGCCATTTTTGTGGGTGGCACAGTCTGCCCTGCCTCCAGGAGGTGGAAATGTGGCCTCTGGAACCTGCGGACCTCCAGATGGTAATGAGTTCTTCCTACCACTGTTCCTCAGCATTGGCCAAGTTGATAATTGCTGATGAAAACTGCAGCCCCCACATCTGGAAAGCCGCAGACTCACTAGCCCTGCTGCAGAAAGACAGGGCACCAAAAGGGAGGTTGTGCAGGATAAGCTTTAGAAGTCCAACAGCAATGAACATAAAGAAGTAGATTTTAAATTGTGTCATTATGCCCTTTGTAGATGATGGAAGCTGGATAATGAAGAGCAAGTATAAGTGGAAGCTGATCTTAGAATTAAATCTTATGTCATCCTAAGCCACTATCTTGAATCTCAGGAAATTCTGGTTGTCATCTTTAATTAGAGAATTAAAAGATCTCTTTTGTGCAAGGCTGTCTTAAGGCCTTGTAGGAGGCCCACTGGCACAGCAGTGACAGAAAACTCAGTTGTGCAGATTAGTAATGCTCAGGATGTTTTCCTAAGAATCGGTAGATTCCCACCCTTCTCAGCAATGTGTGAGTTTTGTTATTCATACCATTAACAGATCTTCCTCCTAAGGCTTATAATACATCTGGGTTGTGTCTCTTTGCTGTGCTTTTTAATAATTGTTTCATTATGAGCAGGAATGCCAATTAGACTCTCAAGTTCAATAAAGGATTGTTTAATTTAAAGGACATCTGTATTAAGAATAAAAATGAAAGGTCTTGTGGGGGGGGGCAACCCCCTTCACATTTGCAATTAAGCCATACCTTTATTAGGATCAACCAAAATACTACAAAGGTGTGCAAGCTTTTGAGTTTGCCAGATGCCTTCATCAAGCTGTGAATTTGAGGTTTGAAATAGACTCTACACCCTAAGGCAAAGAATGCAAACAGCATAAATCTATGGCAGTGGTGCAAATATCGAGTTAGAACTAGAACTACAGACCGCTGGACTAATACTATGATAAATCTTTTCAAAAAATATTAAGATTTAAAATTCTGTTTCAAATTAAAAACTAAAATTAAATTTTAAGAGCCAATTTTAAATTCTTTTAAAAATGGACTTTCATCTACAGTAGTATGCCACCAAATTATATATGCTTATATATTTTTTTAAAAAAATCTCCTTTCACATCTTTCATAATTTTTCTAATTGTATCTTAACATTATAGGTTTCTTTGTTTGATATCCCATTTTAATCTTCTTGTGAGCTATCTTCTGAAGTAAAGATAAGAGAGATAAAAAAAATGCACACTCTTTTTCATTTTAATCAACTTTCATCCTATGGATTGGCTTCTTTGTAGCAAAAATATGCCATGCAAATGCAGAAATTATTTCAAGATGTTTGGTAAACTCAGTATTACAGTGTTGAAATTGGCCAGTGCTTTGAAGAGGTTAATGATTTTTGAAGTAAAGAAAATTAATGCTTCCTGAGGTCTTGAGAAAGATACTTTGTGCAAAGATAATTTTAAAGGGTTGTTTGTAGCAAAAAATTAATATAAGACCCTGTCTTATTTTTGGGGGAAACATGGTATGAAGGTTCAGTGTGTCGCCTTTGGCGAATGTTTTCCTCTTTCCCTCCCTCTTTCCAACATGGAGGATGTGGGAAAGAAGTGTCGTTCTGCTGTAACAGAGATGTGAAGTTCTTCCAGAAGTCGGGGGTGGTGGGGAGGATTTAGAGGTCATTCTTTCTACTGAGTATTTCTCAAAGGAGCTTTATAGCACTTTGGTAAACAATCGTCTTCACATTTAAAGGAATTTTTGGGGGATGTAGAGGGTTGACATCTTGGTATTATCGATAGGTTTTAATTTGCATGATATCAAGTACGTGCCAAGTTCTTCACATGCTTTCCCCCTAATGCTTGGATTTTGGTTTTTATTCCTATAGGAGGTTTAGCACCAGACCCACCTAAAATAGCTTCTTCTGCAAGCCAGCCTGACCTTCTAGGTGGCTGGGAGTCTTGGGCAGATTCCCCTTCAGTTGGTACCTCGGCACCAGTGGCACCGAAGAAGGCCACTTTGGAAGGTATTGTCACAGAAACGTTACCTTATATTTTTAGTTAATTGGAAGAAGTACGTAACACTTCCAGTATATGAGGCATGACTGCTGGGTGAATGGAATGCCTGTTTTTATATGAAACACTTTGCTGTGTAGAAACCCTGAAGCTTATTTATAAAAAACCCCTTTCCCGTCCAACAGTAGTTTCACAATACTAAATTAGGGTTGTGCAAAACATAGGCTAAGCCTAGTTTTCTGTGCCCATTTTTGAAGTTGGGACCTTGGCTGTATTTGCTGCTGAATTTTGGTGATATATGGTGCTCCGAAATTGCCTTCAAACAAAGCACATGGAAAATTTGTTCCTTGTTTCTATAGTATCCTCATTGTCTTTTGGTTTTAAAAGTAAACCACAGTTGTTCTTTCTTATTGTTTCTTCTTTGCTGGCATCACTACATTGTACAGGTGGTAGCAGCAGTTTCAGGTGTGGTAGTGGTACAATTGAGACCACCCTGGCTTTGGGGAGGACAACACATCTTGCCCTCATCACTGATATTCTCCACCCACTTATTGCATAAAAGTTAGCAAGAATCCTTAAATAAGTATCACACAATTTCAGAGCCTGCAAAGGGCTGAAGTTTCTTGTCAACAAATTCTCCCAAATGTGGGCAATCCGTATAACACAAATGAGTGGTGAGCGACTCCTAAACCCCAGCCTCTATTTTATATTAATGCTAAAGTTGCCGTGGGTGACACTACTGAATCTGTGATGCTCTTGTGGGCTGCGGTTTTTAACTGACTTCCCATCATGGTCACATCAGTTGGAATCTAAAATAGCAGCAGTCAGTAGAATAAGGCAGGGGTCCCCATTCCCCCAGTCTGCGGCCCGTGCCAGTCTGTGGCCTGGGCCGGACTGGGCCACAGACAAATCTACCCCCCCGCCGCACGCACTCCTGCCACCTGCACAGCCCCTTTGTGCATGTGCACGAGTGTGCAAGCACCCCCACCCCTTCACGAGTGCCCCCAAGCACCTCTTCATGCATGCGCACAAGTGTGCACATGCCCGCGTGTGAGCCCTGCCTTCCCCAACCAGTCTGTGGAGTTAAAAAGTTGGGGACCATTGGGATGATTACATGTTTCATATGTAGATTACTAATAAAAGAATCAAACAAGGTGATCGTTCACCAGATGGTCTCTAATTCACAATTGTATGAGCCAGAAATCACCCCTTTATAGCAACTGAACTTGTGTGTATACAAGCGGTAGAGCATAATCCCTTCTCCCAGTGACACGTTAGCTGAAATCCTGTTGCTTAGCATACTAAGTCACACTAGACGAGACCCACTGAATCAGTGGTTTGATGAGTGAACCCCCTGTATGTTCCATAAATTCAAATGGGCCTACTCTAGTTGCAGCTTACTTTTACACATTAATTTGCAAGTAGAGTAGGCCCATTCTTTATGGAAGAGTTGACTCACCACATCCTCACTGATATCATGAGCCTACTCTAGTGCTAAGCAACAGGATTTCTGTCAAAATGCTCTCTACAATTTGCAGAAATGACGAGTATTCTGATCCTTATTGTGTTTATCCTTCCAGTTTCTTTTATTTTTCCAGCCTGAAAAATAAACTTAGCAAAAGTCAGCATATTTTAAATGTTGCAACATATATATTGTATGCATCTCTCTCTCTCTCTCTCTCTCTCTCTCTCTCTCTCTCTCTCTCTAGATAGATAGATAGATAGATAGATAGATAGATAGATAGATAGATAGATAGATAGATAGATAGATAGATAGATAGATAGATAGATAGATAGATAGATAGATAGATAGATAGATAGATAAAATTAGGCATGTATACAAATACAAATATTGTGGCAATAAGTTTGTTCATATAGTAAGTCTTCCATGTTGGGAACAAAACAATGTGCAGTTTGGCACGTTGTACAAAAGCGTCTATTATAATTCTACATCTGATTTCCACCGTGAGAATAATTTGCTCTCCCTTGGAAACACTTTAATAATTCTAGGCTGTGATTTCAAGCTATAAAAGCGCATCTCAGCCTACAACTGGAAGAGAAGGCTAATGACATGGGAACATAGGAGTATTTGTCAATGTGACATTTTATCCTGTAATAATAATTACATTTTGCTACATAGGCCAAGCTTTTACGACAGGCGGTCCAACGAGTGTTTCCTCAGGCCTTTCATTCAGTCAAGCAAAATCACATAACTTTGACCCTTTTGCTGACCTTGCTAACCTGAAAACAGGCCTTCCAGGTAAGTGTGTGAGCGACTAATAAAAGGAAAACAACTAGTGAATATGAATATCTCATCTGTCTAGGGTGGTTAGCATATGTAACTCCCTAAAACACAGGGGTTGATCTTCAGAGTAAAATATGGTCTTCTAGAAACAAGGAGATTGAAATTGAGCAGCATCATCTTCAAATATTTCATGTCCTGGTGTTTAACACTGGTTGCCTGACAGGTCAAGAGGCTGCTTGAGACATAATTGGAGGTGTGTACTCTTGGGAACACAGTGTAACTAGGACAATTTTCTAGTTACAGGGTGTTGTTGGCATTTTAACATCTCTGAAAGGCTAAGAAACAGGGGCTGTGTTTGACGCACATGTAACAAGCTTCTTGACTGCTAAAACCTCTCAGAGGGGCCCTAGCCTCCCTCCAGCCCAGTTTCAAGGTGTAGAAGCCATTGGAAGAAAAGCTGTGCTTCAGAAATGCTTTGTGTAATTGATTTTGACAGCCAAACAGGGCCAGGTTTTTATTGCGACAATTTTCAAAGCTGTCATAAGTTCTTCTCTATATTTTAATCTTGCTTTCTGGATTACATTCTAAGTCAAATACTCGCCTAATGCTACCAGGAGTAGTACGCTTAGTCGTCCGGCTTATTTTCATTAGTTAACCTAAAGGTCTGAATAGACCTAGAACCGGTTGGGCTCCCCTGCTTTGCAGAGACTGCTTGACAAGATACCCCTATTTTAAAAAAGAGCATCTCTCTCTTTCTACTTTTGCACCTTCTCAGCCATAGAGTTTGGTCATTGCCATGATGTAGCTCAGTATCCTGCCTCAAACAGAGGACAATGAAATGCCCTTCTCTGTTCAGGGCATCCAGTACTCAGAGAGTTCATCATTTCTGACCATGGAACATTGAATGTGTAGGGCATCGTATTACCAGTGAGCTCATTGTTAATAGTCGTAGTTATTTATTTTTAGAGCCAGTGTCTTTTCCTTCAGCAGAAGGAACCCTTTGTTCTACCTTCGCCCAGTTAACTGTTGCTTTAGAGACCCTCCTGAAAAGCCAATAGAAATGCCATGTTTCCATTTGTCCCATCAGGCTAACATGAACTGCAGTGTCTCAGAGAGGCTCCTACCTTTTATCACCAAGCTTGTACTTCACATTGTCGGAGGTGCCTCTGTGCTGCCTTTTCACTTCAAGGTGCAGCTCTGAAATTCTGCTGTTGGAGAGTGCCACCTGGTTAATAGCTGAGCCATCTCTGCCATTAGGCAGAATACAGCAACTGCCTCTTCTGGTAGATGTTTGGGGGCAATGGTAGTGCTAGTATTTATTTCTCTGCCTCTTGAGCCTCCTTGCTATTACCCTTTCCCGGAGGGCAAAGCTGTATGTGCCGTGCTGCCCACCCTCATCCCCTAAAATAATCTTGTCTGAAATTGACATATTTGAGTGGTTTATGAATCCTGATAATTAAATAGATGAGGAGTTTTCTCCTGCTGTTGTGTGCAATGAAGGACACTGTCTCTTTGCAGTGCTGGATTCAACAGGCAGTCCAACCACTTTATGTATGTAAACAGGGGTTGGGGGGCGGGCTTTTCTTTTGCTTCAGACAGTAAAAAGTCAAGGACCAGCCCTGATTAATAATGCTGATGCAGCCTTTGGCTTCTTTGTGTACTCAGTTGTTTAGATAAAAAAAGTTTCTTTGTCCTTTGAAACAAAGGGTGGGAAAGCTAACCAAGAACTGATCCTTGCTGTCCAGGTATCTCTAGTGGAGGATTCCCAGCTGGCAATTTCCCTCCGAAATCCACTCCGTCTCAGAAAGCAGGGAATCAGTGGCAGGCAACCAAACCACAGGCGGCGGCAGGCACATCATGGCAATCCCAAGCACAGCCGAAACCACCGGAACAAGCCAAGCCAAGCGCCCAGCCAAAGCCCAACTACACGGTGAACTTCAGTGTTATTGGAGGGCGGGAAGAGAGAGGCATCCGAGCCCCTGGCTTTGGTAAGTTCCTCCATCTGATGACGACACATAGGAGATTTTGTAGGCGCAACCCTATATGCAGCCGATGGGGGAGTGGATGGGAATGTGTGGCCCTTCAGATGTGTGCTTCAGGTAGCCCAGAAGCTGATGGGAAGACAGCCACATGGCCCCCATCCCTGGGGTGAGCAGTAAGCAGTAAGCACAGTCATCCATTTATATAGATTTGTATACAAGTGTGCATCTTTATTGTATTGTAACCCTGTCCAGGGTGTTCTGGTTATCAAGTAATCTAACAGCATAGGAAATAAAATAAATCTGCTTCTGGAGGACCCCACATTCCCTGCATCCCTGCTATACTCCCCAACCTCCTAATGCCAATAAAGGTTTATCGTATCGTACTCCCCAACCTTAGAGTATGTCCCATTCTTCTCAATGGGAGAGATTTCTAAATGCACGTGTAACAGATTGCATTGTTAAGAACTGATTGCGAAACTTTTTTGTTGAACTATGTAGAAGAGAATATTCACAAAAATATAGTTTACCTTCATTTTTTTTTCATGTTTCCCTGTGTGTCATTTCCCCACATGTCTTTATGATGTAGGGGTTGGGAGGGAGATCCGTTAATGTAGATCTCCAGCCTTCATTCTCTAAAATACATTGGACTGGATTTGTATTTAGAGTAAATCCAGCAAAAGAAATGGGATTCATTTATGATGTCTGATTCAAGAAGCATAATGGGACTACTCTAAATATGGCTGAATTTGGATCCAGCCCATACAAATCAGGTTCCCTTATTTTTATCTGACTTTCAACAAACCTTAACGGCCATCGGGTCATTGTTGATGTTGTTATGTGTGCCGTCCGGTCCTCTCTGACTTAGGCCGACCCTACGAAG
This sequence comes from Pogona vitticeps, assembly GCF_051106095.1. Classification (NCBI taxonomy): domain Eukaryota; kingdom Metazoa; phylum Chordata; class Lepidosauria; order Squamata; family Agamidae; genus Pogona; species Pogona vitticeps. Next base: position 201,817,553 of record NC_135784.1, read on the forward strand.
GAGAGATCTCCAACATATCCTGTCCTCAGCAGCCCTGCTTTGCACTTGTACACTTGAGTCAGTGGTTTCCTTTTTGGAGCCAATCCATCTCATCTTTGGTCTGTGCCTGCAAGGAAATGGGCTGTTAATATGTAAATATTTCTCAATGACAGTAGATTATGGTAAATACAGTTTCTTCCAGTGGAGTGAGATGTCAGACTAGAACTCAGGAGCCCTGGATTCAAATCCCTGCTCAGCGGTCACAGCTCATTAGGGGGTGGCATCAGTAAAGCCACTGCTTAAATATCTCACATACCTTGGAAACTGTGCTATGGTTGACATGAGTTGGAGTTAACTTGGTAGCACTTAATTACTAAAAAGTATATGCAGCGGGTGGGGAATAAACAGTTTTTTTTTAAAAAAAAGATGCTGTCACTTTCCAGTGGTCAAGGAACTTCATCGTTCTTGTTTTATTTTACTAGGACAGAAGCCCAAAGTTTCAGAAAATGATTTTGAGGACCTTTTGTCAAATCAAGGGTTTGCAGCGAAATCTGACAAAAAAGGACCAAAGACCATTGCAGAGATGAGAAAGCAAGAAATGTCTAAAGATATGGATCCTCTAAAATTAAAGGTTAGACTTTTTATATGGAATTCTTAGTCACATTGCAAATTTCTTATGTGTGCCAGGAGCTAACGAGAGTGTATAATTCAGTTTTCAGTGTGAGGGGTGGAGAGGGCAGAGGTGGAGGTGAGTTTGGTCGGTGAGAACTAGTTGGTGCTGGTAGTGTGGGAAAGACAATTGAAGAAGGCCAGGTTGCTTTCCCCTGATGTGAATATTATATACAAGTTAGAAATCAGAGTATTTAGTAGTAGTAGTTACTGCTTATTTCTTTCTTTCGCTTTCTCTCCTAAGATTCTAGATTGGATTGAGGGAAAAGAGAGGAATATAAGAGCTTTATTATCGACTCTTCATACTGTGCTTTGGGAAGGTGAAACCAAATGGAAGCCTGTCGGCATGGCTGACCTCGTGACTCCAGAACAAGTGAAGAAGTTCTATAGGAAGGCAGTGCTTGTGGTTCATCCAGATAAGGTGAGTGTTTCAAGAGCGTTCATCAGACTGCTAGTGACAGATTACTCCTGTTTACATAATGCCAGGGTGAGCAAATTCTGCCTGCCCAGATGGTGATGAACTCCCACTAGCCGTAGGTAGCATGACTCAATGAATAAGGAGTTATCAGAGTTACATTCCCAACATCTGCACTTTGTATCATTTTCAGCGCACTCATTGCCCAAGTACAGAGTGCTCTCCACTATGTCCGCTAGGAAGAAAGTCCTTTTATACAGCAAAAGCAATGGCAGCTCATAGAAGGCCCTTTGGGTCTTGAACTAGAGAGCAGAGAGAAACTATGGGCACTTAAGCATGTGTGCGGCCATCGCCACCTTTTGACCAGAGGAAGGAGCTACAGAGAGGCCGGTCACTCTAGCAAAGAATCTTCTTGAGTAGGCTTAAGCAAGTGAGAGTTTCACACTGATCTACCATCTAAAAAGGGCACATGAGCAGCTAGGAGAAATCTGCTCTCGCTGCTTTCTCGTTCTCCTGTTGTTCTTTTGCTGATTTGACTGAACAACAATCTGACAGAAGAGGTCTGACACAAGTGTTAGTAAAATAACTAAAAAAGCACACCATCCTTAACAGTGCAGGCACAATTAACAGAGGAAAAGAAACTGAAAACTAAGGTAGAAAACAACAAATATTGTAGCACTTTAAAGACTAGCACATTACTTACAGGATCAGCGTCAATAGATCAAAAACCACTCCTTCAGTTGCAAGTGGATATTGATCGACTTACACTGGAACGTGTCCTTCACTTTTAAAGTGTTGCAATATTTTACCTGTGTTCTTTTTTTCCTTTTCCCTCTTTAATTTTGCTGAGACAGACTAACACAGCTGTATCTGAGGAAATTCCTTAAGAAGATCCAATAAAAGGATCAGATCAGAAGGGTTATATAATGAAATGATATAACCAGATACAAAACCAAAGTAAGGACAGAAACTGCAGCCATAGTAAAGTTTGCTCCAAGGGCCTCTTTGAACATTTAGGCTGCTTGTCCGTCTCTCTTTCTTTCTCTCTGTCATGGCTAGGCGACACTGCTTCCATGGCAGAAGCAAGAGTGGTTCCATGCTTGGGGCGTGGCTTGTCCAATCTTACTCCAGCTCCTTCTGCCCCATCTCAGTCTGCAGTGCTGTCTTCAGTTACGTTTGCCATTGCATTGGTCCATAGCGCAAAGCTTGTTTGTCCTTTAGTCGTTGGGGAATGGGGGCGGGAGGACAGACAGTGGTGAGAATGGTGCATCACTGACCAGGTGGTAGCCATAGGATGGCCTTCCTTTTGTCTTCTGGACTTAATTCTAGAAACAAGGGCAGTTGCTCTTAATGGAGATAGAGGCTGTTTATGCTGAAACCCTTGTTCTCTTATTCTTTGCAGGCCACGGGGCTACCTTATGAACAGTATGCCAAAATGATCTTCATGGAACTGAATGATGCGTGGTCAGAATTTGAAAACCAAGGCTCAAAATCCCTTTTCTAGTGCACCTCCTTTGAGAGACGAGGGAGTAGCTTTCAAAATGTATCGGCACCAAAACCGAATCGTGTGTGCTGTTCGTGTTCCCTCCGTAGATCGAGGAGCCTGTCTCTGTGTGGGGGATATTTCCCCGTTTTTGCACACATTGAAACTCAGCACTCGCAAACACGGGTGTTTCTTGCAGGGTGTAGAATCCAAAAGATTACACCGGTGGCACTCTGCTCCATCAGTATGAGGAAGCTTCTGCCCTGGGAGTGCAAAGTTCCAGGCCAGCTGAGATGGGGTGGAATACGCCTCTAATTCGAATACTAGCTGTTGGCCTGGGCAAAGTTTGCTGTGGGGAACATCATCCACTTTGAATCCTGAATTATTAATTTAACTCCCCTCCCCACCCCACCCCCATATTTGAAGAAACACACAACCTCTTGTTTGCATTTCTGTTCCCCCCCAGGTAGTCCTTGTGATTTTTCATTTTGCTATTAACTTGTTGGCCTTATTCAAAGTGCTTTAGTTTCCGTATCAGCTTTGCGTTTGCTCAGCGTCTCTTGTTTCTGTGAGAGGTGTACATTTTCTTCTTCTTCTTCTGTATTTTATGTAATCATTCCGATAATCATCCTGTAAATAATTAAAGTGTTTTTCTGACAACACCTGCATTCCTTACACTGCATTGACAGTTGCTTAGCCAAAATGCTCCTGTGGGGTGAAAATTTGGCTAAGGCAACTTTTGGGAGGGGTGGGGTTGAATCTATGAAATAGAAACACGGGGACGGATCTGGGCTTTAATTTAAGAACTGCATGGCCTTGCCTTATTTATCATGGTTTTTTGGAGGCAAGACTATGCTAAGTGTTAATTGTAAAGTGTTCATTTGAAACTATATGCATCATCTCTTTCCCTCCTTAGTTTACTGAATGGGAGGTGTCTGTACCTTCTGTTGGCAGTTAGCAGATGTGCTGACATCCAAAATGTGAGCGTAGTGGTTTTTTTGCTTTGGTTTTTATTGAATGAAACTGAGTAAATGTTGTGTCGTTAGCTGCCATTTTGAAAGTGTGTACATGTTTTTGTCAGCCATGGATAACTCCTGCTCACAGGTTTGATAGTTTGTGGATTAAGATGTTTGTGTGTGTGGTTCAAAAGTCCATATAGTTCTCACTGTCTTCAAAACAGCCTCAGACTTCTTTTACCTTTTGATCCCCTGGCTAGTTGTAAAGGAAAGGGATCTGTGCTTTCTGTTTCCTTCTGTAAACTGAAGGGTTTAATACAATACTCGGTGCTGAGTATTAGGATTCACTTTATGCAATCAGCATTATGGTCTAGAGAGCTTGTGTTGGCCTTGTAACTATTATCATTCAAGTTGCTTCAAGTGGGATCTGCCTCCAAGTCATCATCATAGTTTGTTCAGCTGGTTTTAAAGCTTCTTCACTGAAACAACTGATTTGGAATAGTCAGAGAGGAGTATTTTTCAGATGCTGAGCTTCTGGACAAATTTCATATAGAGCTCAGTGAACTGAGACTTCACAAAGACCTGGCTTTTAATTCTCAGATGACCTGTTCTATTCTTCAAAGAGTGGATCAAAGGGGATTGGTTGACTGATGCAGAAGTTGCCATTATACAACCTGTCTTCTTGCTTGTAGATTGTACAGCCAGGTAATAAAAGACTCCCAAATTTTGGTCAACCTGGGGAAGGAGTACAAACCCAAAGATTGTTGAAGTGTGGAGTATGTGTGTGCCATGTTTTTTTTAATTGTCATTTTTATTTAAATGAAACTGAGGCATTTTTTTAGAAAACCTGCATTGTAACTCAAACTCAAACTGGTTAAGACTATTGGAAAGGAAATCAGATGCTTGGGCAACCAGTGGGCTGACCTATTGACTGGGTCAACTCAAATTCGCACCCATCCCTAATGTCAATGTTATACAGACTGTTAAATCAGTGGATTGTAATTCTCTCATGATATATACTCGGAAAACAAGGTGGTGGTGCTTTTCTTAGGGAAGACACTCAACCACATTGAGATGTGGTTGAACATGGCCTCCTTCTCTTGTGGCATTGGGTGCCAAACAGCTATATGAGCCCTGTGATGAGGCAGCTGCGCTGAGTTATGTGTTAACAGTTATTGGTTGCTTAACTTTTTGGGGGGGGGGCTCAGAACTCATGTGGATTCCATGTTGCTCTGGATGGTACTTGGGCTATCCAAACATTGCCCTATAAGGAACTTTCTGAATTTGGTTTTCATGAACTCAAACTGCCTTTCATTCAAGGAGCCATTCAAAATCATCCTGTATAGATTCAGTCGGTAGGGTTCTTAAAACAGTTATTTATTATATGGCTCTTAGTTGTCCAGTGTTGATGAATGAGCTGAATTCCCCAATGCCTTTGAGAATTGTAAAGTGGCTGAGAAGACCATATCAGTCTTGAAGGTTGAAGAGGAATTCAGAAGGTTAGAGCTGTCAAAGTTTTCAGTCAACTGGGCAGTGTGGTGATGGCAACTGCTGGAAAAGAGCACTTTATATAAGAAATGTTGGGAGCGTAAGTTAAGGGGTCACTGCAGTCCATGTTGCACCTCATTTCGTCCAGCTATGGAAGAATGTCTCCTTGCAATATTTGCTTATCTGAGAAGATTCTGGTTTTGAGAGAACTTGGCCTAAAGAACAGCACTGCATTTAATAGTACAAGTTCATGTTCAGTGTTCCTATGCCGACCCCATGTTCATGCAAAAGGTCCGGTAAAGGAGGTCATACTGTTGTGATAGGCAGCATATCACGTGGGCCAGCCATATTCCAGATTCCACTTTTTTCAGCTGCCTTTGATTCCATTTTGCAGTAATATGTGGTCTAATGGATGGGAACATCAGCATTGTGGTATAGGATACCATACTGTGTGTATACTATTACAAAACACAATTGAAAGGATAGCTAACCCAAGAGGTCTTTGCTGAGCTGCCACCTGGCATTGAAAAGTGGACATGTTTGCTAACGCATTCACCATGTCTGGTGCTTTGTTTTGCCTGTAGTAACTCTGGGCACAACCACAGTTGCAAGCAGAGCCTAGAAATTTTCTCTTTTGAGGAACCTGCTGAATGTAACTCAGTATCTCCCCCCCCCACCCCCCGTTTTTGTCTCTTGGTGGATGGAACTAGTTTTGGAGAAGATGTGTATAAAATTTTAATGAACACAGGTCTCCTGTTTTAAAAAACAGCCTCGCATCAAATTCCTTCTCCCAGTGTAATCTGTAATAAAGCCATATCTTGTGGTCAGCTTCATATCAGCGAAACTTCCCACATACTTTCAGGATGTTTGTAGCAAACATGAAGATTACAGATTACTGGCTTCTTTCCATGCCTCACCCCCCACTCTGAATTAAACCTTGCCTTTTCATAACTCTGCACCACGTTGTCTTCTGATACTGCAAGTGCAGCAAATTATTTTGCAGGAAGACTCTCCTGAGCAGTTGTTCTACAAATGTCACAACGTGGTTACAGACGGAATAAGTCTATTTCACCTCCTTCCAGAATATGAAGTTTTGTTGCTGCTTGAAGCCAGCATAGGCCATTTAATTTGGGGATGGGTAATTAAATGCATATCTCTTGCTTTAGGAAAAATCCATTGTTTTGGATGTTGGCCATTCTGGAACGTTGTCTTAACCTAACAGAAGACTTGGGCTTGTTGGGAAGGTCCCATCAAGAATTCCTTTGCATGCCATGGCACTTGTATCTGATGTGTGATGCCCTGAGCCCCTGGGGAAGAAAGGAAAGAAACATTTTAAATAATTTTTGCATGGTTTGATTAGTATGTATTATATCGCATGGAACAGGAAAGAAACAAGAAACAGACCTTTGCTTGATGGAGTTTTCAGTTTTAAGTTTTAATGGGGAACAGGGACCAAAAAGAGGAAGAGAACAGAAGAGAGACAGTTGTCAGGTGGGATAACAAACTTTTCACAGTTCAGCAGTGGCCAACTTTAATGGTCGATGCTGTGGGTGACAGGACACCTTCTTTTAAAAGACTGCTTTGCTCCTGTTGAATGCTTGTGACTGAGATGAAAATAGGAGATGTGTAGGAACAAATGCTGAAGGCTCAAACTATTTAAAAAATCTTCAGTTTTCTGACCACCACCTTTATTGAAATTTTGGTAAACGGAGGATGTGTTCAAAAGTAGGCAGTTCAAAGACTGATTATTTTAAAGTAAGGGTGGGTGAGCTTTGAAGATTCCCCCCTCCCCTCCAAAATTGCACAGCCAGAATTGATAGCAGACTCCTAAGATCTATTGCAACAGGCAGAAGATGCTTGTTTTAAGTGTTCTTGAAGGGGCCGGGGAGAAGTGGTAAAAGCAGGTGGGAAAGCCAAAGAAAAATTGTACCTGGAAGTAACTGGAAGTCTACCTCTGGTTTTGACTATGGGACGTCAAGATTTGGGAGGCTTTGAAAGGACTCTGTGATGCCCTGAATGCAAAATCCATCTCTCCAGGAACAAGAAAACATCTTTTAATATATTTTAATTGCATTTTTTGGGGGGGGGATAGGGGGCCAGAGGGGCCACAAAAAATAGCCATGAGACTGCATGCCAGCCACACATCACCTATGTGTTTTCTACCTGTTCCAGTCAATTCCTGGGGTTGAAAACCAAGAAAGATGCTTCCTACTAACTTAGGCCATTGGTCCATCTCAGTCAGTATGATTGACACTAGCCTTCTTCAACCTGCTGTCCTCCAGGTATACTGGATTGTTAAGTCCCACCATGTGTCAGTGTGGAGTTGCAGTCCCAATTCATCTGGAGAGCACCAGCCATGGATTGAACCCAAGACATTCTGCGTGCATTGCTTGTGCTCTCCTACAGAGCTGTGCTGTCTTCCCATGTAGCTTAAAAAGAAGGGCTGTAGCCTAGCAAGACAGCCCAAGCTGTACCAAAAAAGAACTTTACCCTATTGTTGGCCCCGAATTTGCAAAACTCAGTAGGATGTCTGTGTACCTCCCCGTACACCGTCAACTCTGGCTGGAGTTAAGAAACTGCATCTTCCATTCATGTCGTTAGAAGAGCCCACCAGGGTTCCCCCCCCCCCAAACCGTTCCATGCTGCTGCTCTTCTGTTTCAGTTCAGTTGCAACTGCAGGTCAGTGAGGAATTACTCTTAAGGATGTAATGCCCTTCGTTGGTCTTTCAGGCCCTCTAAGAATGTAATTAATATTTATCGTCTGAATTTGCTAACTCGGCACCCGTTTTTGTGACTTCCCTTTTCTTGGCCTGCTGCTCTCTCAGAGGCTCTGGTCCTTGTAAAGCATGTTGAAGAGTGTGTTAAACCCGGATATTTCTTGTCAAATTTTTTCAGCAATTCTGTGACCTCTTTCCATATTTCTCTTCTTCCAGTGTTATCTCCTCCTTACCACAAAGGGATGCTTGATAAGAACAAGTAACCAAGAAAGCAGTATTGTGGAATCAACTCTGTAAACCATTTTACTGCTTGTCTGTTTCTTTTCTTTGTTTTAAATAACCCCCTTGGATAGTTATTTGACATCTTTCCCTTATCCAGTGAACAGTTGGGCTTATGTGTAGATGGAACAAATGCATGTACATAAGCAGTGATCCATGTTCAGGCCAAGGCTCCTGGACTAAAACCATTCTGGGATGTATATCGCCCAAGCAGTTTATACCAGAAACAGTAATGTGGCACATGTGAGGCTAAATAGTTTTAATTTTTCATAAATTTGCACGTCTAAGCACGCTTCTTCTGAAGAAGTGTGCTTAGACATATGAAGGCATAAGCTGGTGAGTCTTGTGGGTGCTACAGTACTGTCTCCGCCAGTGTATATTGTTATTCGCCAGACTTATCAGGGCTACCTGTTGTTGTACATTTTTAAGCAAGGGTCTCTGCAGAGAGTGGCAGGAGCTGGGGATAAAGACTGCCTGAAAGAAGCCGCCAGGTTTACTAATATTTATGCCTGGACAGTCCAGAAATCTCCTCCTCTCTGCCAATCAAATGATTTTGCACTTTTCTATATCTGAAGAGAGTTGGGGGCAGGCGATGGTTAAGGCCTGGGTTAGCTGAAACCTAGGTGCCTCTTCCATGTTGACATCCTTATTATGAACTGGTGAACCCTAGGCACGTAAGAGCTGTTTTCTTTCTTTTTCACTTCCACAGTTATCACTTTTATTTCAATTGAAATTTTCTCTTGTTTTAAGGTGCAAGCAGATATTTTGGATTATAAGGAACTCCCACTCACTTTGGTCTGCCTCGTCCTCCGGCGCAGTAGCCACAAGCTAACTGTATTAAGGCAATAAAAAAGGATTTATCATTCCCACAGGGGATGGGGGCGGGGGGAGAGACAGTCCGGTTTCCACATATTTCCCCTTACTTTGCTTCATTTCATGTAACCTGGGCACCCCCAGATTTTAGAAGAAAAATCTTCTAAAATAAAAAGCAAATCAAAGCAGGATTTTGCGGCATCTTGGACACTTTTGGAAATCCGTCCTTTGGTGAATGTACTGTATATTGTCTTACAGAACTGAAGAACACGGACTGAATAAGGATTTTGCTCACTATTATATAACATCATCATTTCAAGTCCTTGTTATAAATTGTCTTGTGTGTTGGGGTGGGGGAATAAGTGGATGGGCAAAAGGGAAACAAATCTTATTTTTGTCTTCACTGGGGGTGGGCAATTGCTGTGTACTGATTAAGGTTGGTAAAGGTCAAATGCAAAAAGTATAAATGTATATGTATATAAGATGAACAGTGTTGCACCTTGTAAACAATTGTGGATAATCTATTTGAATGTTTGGCACATCATGTCAAAGTATCTTGCTTTGAAGTTATGATGATTCAATGATTAAAAGAAATCAAACATAACTTCCCTTCTTCATAATTACAAAGACCAGGTGGCTCCTTGTGCATTTGTGATTTGATAACACCTCCACGTGTGTCTTATGCTTTTATTACAGATCCACCTTTTGTGTTCTGCTTAAAGCAACAGCTGTAAACAAGATTCTTCCACAAAAAGCAATACAGAGAGAGAGAGTCATAGATCTAGTTCACATATGCATATAGTTGGATTATTTGATACATGACTCCTGTCTGACAGAAGGGTACAAAGTTTGGGGGCTTTTCAGTTCAGTAAAATGCAAGTAACAAAAACATGATGATGATCATCATGTGCTGTCAAATCATTTCTGACTCATGGCAACCCTTTTCAGGGTTTTCCAGGTAGAGAGTACTCAGAAATGGTTTACCATTCCTTTCTTCTGGGGGTGCCCTGAGACTGTTCACCTTGCCCAGGGCCACTCAGGTTGACTCTTCTGCCAAGAGGCAGAATGGAGAATCAAACTCCCAATTTTTGGTTCTATCTTTGAGACAAGAGTTGTAGGAAAATGTGATATTGAGCAAATAGGTAAGAAGAAATTTTCATCATCTGTTAAAATACTTGAACCTGGGGTTATCTAATGTATATGGACAGTAGAGTCAAGAGGAAAGGAAGTAACTTCTTTGCACAGTTTGTAGTTAAAGCTGTGAAATTCAGTGGAGAGATGGCCATCAGCATGGATGCTTTGAAAAGGGAATTAGGCAAGGCAAGGAAAAACAATGGTTAACAGTCCTGGTGGCAATACACTTCTTTGTAGTCTCTGTGAATCACACGTGGGTTGTTTCTGTGCCTGCATGATACTCCTTGGAACATTCTGGGGGCGGGGGGTACACACTATTAGACCAACTCCTTGTAGTATGCATGCTCCTGTACTTCACGGTCAGACCCCAGTTCCCTTTCAGCCACCATTGAGGAAACATCTTGGAGCATTGGCTAGAACCTTTTTCATTGGATTGTTATAAATAGTTCTTACCTGTTCATTGTCATCTTTGTCTACCCTTCTGTGTTGTCATTGTGAATCTCCCCTTAAAATAATAATAATAATATTCATCATATTTCAGGCATTCCTGCCCAGCGATTGAAGACAGCTTGTCTCTGAATAGCAGTTGCTAGGGAACAACAACAGAAATAGGGTGTTGTTACTCATGTTTTCTCTGTGGGATTCTCAGAAATACCAGGCTAATCAGGAGGGGGAAAGTGAAATGTGGGCCGAGATAGGCCATTAATCTGGACCAGCATGATTTACATGTTCTGAGGATTCATAGCTGACTGAGTGAGCTGACTCAGCCAGAAAGCCCCCTGATGGTGGAGAGACCTAGAATTCACTTAGGATGTGATCAGACAGTCACAAAGATGCCACCCAATTTTACCTGAATGGGTCGCTTCATCAGGAGTGATCTTCCTTAAAGTAACCTTTCTGTCTGCCAAGGAATTGCTGCAGCCATCCCAGAAATGTCGAAGCCTTACAGCTGGATCAAAAAGGTCCAGCCTGAAGACGGATTAGGGTCAAGCTGGAGTGCATTTCCCCATATGCTGTGTGATCACGGGGAATTAGATCACAGTGGACCACTCCACAAGCAGTCAAAATTGTACTCTATTTCCCTTTGTGATCAACTGTTTCGTCCAGAGTAAAGAATGGCACAAACCAGAAAGCCGTTCATGATGGTTTGTGGCTACCCACAAACTATCATGAGCCCCCTGAAAGGCAAACCAGGTTGCTGATAGGCAGGTGGATACACAAAGGCAGCAGGCCTGCATTCCTGGAGCTGGCTGCTGCCTCTCCACATGTGCCCACCGCCCAGCCGATAGGCAGGCATATGCATAGAGGCAATGGGGCCAGCTTTCCTGCCAGGAGCCTTCTGCTACCTCTGAAGATGGCATCAGTACAGGACCAGGTAGGCAGAGGCAATGGGAAGAGGGCAGGCAGGACAACCCGTTTGGTCAAAGGAAAATGAAGCATCAAGCAGAAGAATGTTCAGTGCTTCGTTTTGCTTCACCAAAAGGGGATCTCTGAACCGGGTCACAAACCGAACCATAAAACAGCCTGGCTTGTAGGTTTTTCTGGTTTGTGGTTTGGTTCATGCCATCTCTACCCCAGAGTTTTGTTTCTAGCAACAGCCACACACAGAGTTGTTGGACGATCACGCGCAGAGTGTGAAGGCAGCAGCCCTCCCTGTACCATCACGGTTTTGATGGCAAGATGATTAAGATTCATCAGGACCACAAATTGGCTATAGCTCTGTCGGATGCACATCTGTGATAAACCAGGGGAGTTAGTAGAAAGGAGTACAGGCCTGTAAACTCATCACCCCACACCCAGTCTCTGGAAAGCTAGAAGTTGTGTGTTAAGACCTCCATGATTCACTTAGATTCTGCAGCTGATTGACAGCGTTATGATGATTGTGAAAGAAATGTAATACATAGAAGATAAGGCAGGAGAGAAATTTGAGAGGGGAGGATAGTAAGAGACAGCATTCATGGGGGTGGGCGGGAATAATGGATTTAGGAAACAGAATGAGCCAAAAGGAAAATGGGAGTAAATATAGCTGGCAAAGGAATTTGAGGTAAGAGAGGGAGTAACAGGAAAGGATTGCACATTTAATTAAAGAGACACTTCGTGAAAGACGTTTTTTATGTGTTTATGTGATTTCACACTGCCAGCCTACTGTTGTTTTCAAATACACAGTTTAGGCTGTCCTTTATTCCCAATCTCTCTACAGTGTGAAGGTAATACCACTATTGGCAAAAATGTACATTCTTCCTTGTCCTGCTCTGCTCCAGTGTTCCCAGGTGGTGCAAATCACATCTCAGGTGAACTAGTGCAAACGATAGGAAATGCTGCATAAAAGGTGCTTGTGGGCCTCCATCCTGTTCGTTGCAAAGTGAGCCACCCACGGGCAAAGAGAATACATTCCATGGCAGTGGTTTCTGCACCTAAAAGAAACCAATGGACATCCAAAACATCGGGAAGCAGCTGTGGACTGTTGGTCTGGCTTGTAGGGGAATTCACTGGAGAAGGAATATGCTTTTGGTGAACAAGAAATGTTCATGATGAAGGTGAGTGTCGAAGACAAAAGGAACATGTGGATGCAGTTCAGAACCAGGGTTGGTTTTGCAAAGAGCGCAAAGGCCAGAATAACCTGTTGGGTAACAACCTGATGCTGCCCTGGCCTCAGCAGGATCCACTTCACTGAACGCCGGCTCCCCTTCAGGCTGGTCCTTGATTCTTGAGGATGAGTCCAAGGCCACAAGAAGGAGCAAGAGGAAAAGTACGTGGCTTCATGGAGGGTCCAAATGTTGTTTTCCCTTCTTTCCTTAACTTTCTTGACCCCTTTCCTCAAAGAATGTTGTCCTACCTGTGTAACCACCTTCCTTGCTTCTATGTGGCATAAAGTGCTGGTAGCTCAAACCACATTCTCCTAGAAAGTCCACAACCAAATGCTTACAGAAAAGAAACAGAAGGCTAGGCATATTTTTCTCCAAGGCCAGCTGCCTCAGAGATCGGAGCATCTGTATTTTCTTCTTTGTGGCCTCTATGAATCGCACTATGGGTAATCCGCGCATGCGCGGAGCCTCATTGGAATATTCTAGAGCTTCTGCGGTAGCAAAGGAAAATACATTAGCGTAGACTCCTCCCGCCTGGTATATGTATCCTTGGCTCCAAGGATCTCCCTTCAGTTTCTTTCAACTGCTGTGTTGAGAGCCTCAATCGTTGCTTCTGTGAGAAATCTGAAAACTTATTTATTATCTTCTTATTTTCAAAACAAGATACGCTCCAACCTTAGGGCTGATGTGTTCCCCCCCACCTTTCTGTTGTTTTCTTTTCAAAACTGGTTCTTGGTTCATGGCCTTTTCAGGCCCATTTAAAAGCTGTGTAGCCTGTGATAATGAGATCCCGCTCTCTGATGGCCTCCCTAAATGCCTTTTTGCCTTGGTGAGGCCATCCACCTTCCTCGTCCCCTCACTGCAAAAACTTTAAATGCAAAGTTCTCCACATGCGCCTCTCTAGACTCAAGCTTTGGCTCTGGGAGCAAGCCCTAAAGCCATGGATGAAGCTGTTTCCAAAGCGACAAAACAGCGACCATCAGCTACTCCATCTCGTTCTAATCGATAACCTACTCTGCCCCTGGTATCAACGGTCACACGAGTGCACAAAGCCAAACATTCGACGTTGAAACCCTCGATATCGAAAACAGCCTCAAAAAAAACCTGTCCATGGACGCTTCCTTGGCACTGGAACCGTCACCTCCGAAGAAGGCTAAGTCTTCGAAATTGAAGCCTTCTGAAACCGTTTCCCTACTCCACAACCACCAGAGTCTAGAAACCTCATCTACGTCGGTTCTCTTTCAGATGAGGAGGCACTTCCACCTCATCAACCTCACCATCGCAGTCTCCCGAATGGAAACAGTGTGTTGATCGACTCACGGATTCCCCTGATAGCCCGCGACAATCCTCAGGCTTTCCAAGTGCATCTTCACAAATTGTCTCATCAGACATACATGGCGCTAAACGCAACCAGCAATTGTGCCTTACTCTGTCCCTGTAGGCCTACCACCTCGGCCTCCAGCACATAACCAAAGGCATCAAGCCTGTATGAGCGTCCGCTTGCCTTCTCGCGCGGAAAGAGATCATGCTCAGCACCATCATTAGGATGCCGTTTGTCCTCATCTGTACCTAACGGAGAAGCCCGCCAAACACTATCGGCCAGTTGCTCTTCCTGGTCTGGCGATGCTGTCCCTGCAGGATGTCTCTGCTAGGGAGCCTTTGGTGTCGAAGCAATCTTATTACCGTGATCATCCAGGACTACCTGGCACCTCTTATCTGCCGGCACCTAAGAGCCCCAACCAAGCCGATCAATACTCCTCAGCTCTGGGCACATTGCAGCACTGGCAAGTTACTATTTTCCTCTCCATTAGGAGGACCACGAGTGCCCATCCCACTCAGCATCACCAGCGTCTGTCTATTCCACCATAATACAGTGTCGTCCATTGACGCCTTTACCACCTGAACAGCTCTCTCAACACTGACAGCAACCTCCATTTTGACACATCTGTGTCTCTGCCACATGGTCACGGGCATCCACGTTTATCAGTCACTACAGACTGGACGTTCAGCAGTAATCTGATGCTGCTTTTGGAAGTGCTGTGTTATCATCTACCTTGCCATGACACCCTCCTCCGGGTACGGTAGCTTTTTAGTCACCCATAGTGTGATTCACAGAGGCCACGAAGAAGAAGAACAGGTTACCTACCTGTAATTGTAGTTCTTTGAGTGGACCTCTGTGATTCACACGTCCCGACCTGGCCTCCCCACTGTCACACCCTTTTCTTTAAGCGGCGGTTGACCTAACTGAAGGGAGAGCCTTGGCACCAAGGTACATATACCAGGGGTGTGTGTGTCTATGCTAATGTATTTTCCTTTGCTACCACAGAAGCTCTAGAATATTCCAACAAGACTCTGCGCATGAGCAGATTGCCCATAGTGTGAATCACAGAGGTCCACCCAAAGAACTAAAATTACAGGTAAATAATCTGTCGTTTCTCTTCATGCAAACGAAAAGGGCTCAGTAAGAACCAGAACACATGGTGTCCCTTCTGAGAGGTGAAAAAAAGACAGAAGCCAAAATGAATGGCAAAGCCTCTCTTATACCCAGAAGTTTATTTTCTCTTTTTTTTTCTTCCTCAATTTCCTTTTGAACTTCCACTCCTTCCCTTCCCCCTTTGCTTTTGTCTGGCTACAGATTTAACTATACCTTCTACTGCCTGTCTTTCTCCATTGCTCTGTGGTTGAACAACTGCACAAATTTGCTTCTAGGTTGATGTTCCAAAGAGTCTCCAACCTCATGAGGCTCCTTGCTAGCTTCCCCTTCCCACCGACAACCTCTTTTGCTAAAAGCATGTATGCGCCTTCCGTCATGGATGTTTTCCCATATTCAAAGTCACAACGGGGCCATGATCCCATTTGAGTGAACAGTGATGTGGGACATTCTGTACATTCAGGCTGGGTATGTCACTGATTCTGCAATCAAAAAGGTGCCGACACCCAAGAAGAGGTCCCTGTGGGCTTACCAGTATATACCAGCAAAATATAAGAAAGTTTCCTAGGAAAAAAAGATGGAGGCAGACACTCCAAAAATTAGCCTAGTGGCCACAAAAGGGCTGCTTCGGGTAGGGATGGGGACGCCTACCAAAAAATCGAAAGGTTGGAAGTCAGCGGCAAGAAACCAGTGCCACTGATTCAGCCTTTTGCCATTTAAGTCTAGAGCTCCTCCATTCTGCCTGTCTCCACTTTTCTGCTCATTTGACAGCACCTTAATGTGCTTCTAATCCTCATTCTAATTTCTCATCTTAATGCCCATTAGTTGGATCCTGTCAATTGCACTATGAATTTCTATAACACTAAGTGATCTTGGCACCCTTTCTGGTTGCCTGTTAATGGAATATTTGACCTCACGTCCTCCTGTCTCTGAATGCTGATTCCATCGGGAAGCTGTTATCTTTCTTTCTTTTTTTTAATAGCTGGAGAGGGCAGTGAGAGGTCCTTGGGGAAATGCATTTGTTTTTCTCAACTGAAAACCGACCTTAGAAACAGAGGAGGGTGAAACGTAAGATTATGCAGAAGTTAAAAGAATATATATATATGGGTTATGGGTGAGGCCAAGAAACAGCTTAATTAACTGGTGGCAACCTTTCCCTCCCCTGTTGTTAGGGCTGTATTCCAGATCTGCTGAGCTCAATGTGCTAGTGTAACCACTGTGTCATTCAAATCTGCTTTTGGTGCGTTTTAAAACCAATAATTTTATTATAGAATTCTCTCTAGAGAAATTCATAGCAAAAGGGATTTTGTGCAGGCAAATAAGTAATGCCAGTCTCTTACATAATTTAGTATTTATTTACATAATACGTCTTGTTTAATTATTTCGCTCCTGGGTTAAAAGCACTATTCCATACCATTCTTAACAACTCCAAATGAGCCCCAAACCATATATTTAATGTTGTTCCATTTCAGTTAGTCTTTCCTCTCCAACTTGCTCTTTCTGTTCTTACTATGTTGCTCTATCTTTGCGGCTTTATGAAAACAAGTTCCTATCTATTCAGGGACTTGCTAGAAAGAAAATCTTCCTGTTCCATGGAAAATCATGGTCAAAACCTTTGTTGAAGGATTGGAGCTTTGTGAGGTGGCAGAGTGTCACATGGTGCGCTCTTGTGTAACAGTGGTAATGGGAGGGGAAAGGCGGGAACAATAGGAGGGAACAACATAGAAAGTAAAGGTCTTTAGGTCTCCTAATATTACTGGTTTTATTACTCACCGACGTATGTTGGTCTGCCCGGTCAGCCACGTCTCAGATATATAATTATCATCTTAGAATCATCATCTTTAAACTGCAGAATGGGTGGGACCCTAGGAATCAAGTTCAGCCCTTGTCAAGGGGGCACACTGGGGAATCAAACTCCCAACCTCTGGCTCCTTGGCTAGATACCTAAATCACTGAGCTATCCAGCAATTAAAGTCATTACTTGGTTGGTGTCACCTCAAAATAGCAAGCACAACCCACATGGGAACACCTTTAAACTGTGCTAATGAACCTTTGCACCAGGTGAGAATGGATGGCAATGGAGGTCCAGGTTTCAGAGCCACCTCTCACACAAAGCTCATTCCTTCATCTTTTCTGGTGCTCCTTTCCACCTGGGGACCTAAAGACGTACGGCAAACTACCCACAAGCAGAAGAACTGTCTCAATAGACTTAGTGTAAGGGTGGGCAAAAGGTGGCTCAGAGGTCCTGTGTAGCTTCCTTGGGGTGTTTTTTCAGGCCCCTCTCAACACTCCCACCCACCCCACCCCGATACCCTCCAAAATATTTTTTGGGGTGGGGGGAATTGATTTGCTCACAAAGCCCTCTTGCGCCACTTGGGGGTATAAGGACAATTGTGCCATGTTGCGAGAAGCCACCAGCATCCCTGTCCCCCACATACCTTCCAATTTTTAAAAAGAAAATTGCCACTAGATGGTGTTCTCAGCTTGAAAACCATTTTTAAAAAGTTAAACTCATTTTTCAGTTAACAAAACCCCCACATGGTAGCAACCTTTATGGGGGGCGGGGAATAAGACCTTTACCCTAACCCTCTTTATCTTCTCCCTTTCAGACACCAGCAATTGTCCATTCCTAGCTTAGTAATAAAGCCACCCATCCAAACAGATACAAGAATGGGAAATGGCTGCCTGCTGAATTTCTGGGTGTCAAGCTGCTGGTCAAGCCAGAACCCGTGTTTAAGTAAAGTGGTGAGTTTTTAAACTGAAACCAAATATTTCTAAGCCAAGCACAACCTTAGGAATTTTAAGGAGTTGTATTGTTAAGTTAGGATGTGACTACATTGCCTTAAAAATCTAAGAATTGTCTCTGGGTGTTATTGCATCGATTCTTATCACGTACTCTTCATGTTGCTGTTCCCGTTCTCTTTCTCCTTTTGGTGATACACAAATGCCCACCCTTGTAGAGGTCCCGCACGGGGATATGGCTGCAAAAGCAAGCCTCACGCCTGTCACTATTATAGCATCCTACTGTTCGGCAGAAACAAACATGCCTCGTTGAGCCATTGACTGGAGACTCTGTCCATAATTTCCTGCCCATAATGGTGGGCCCCACACTTCAATTCTCTACCACACATAGACCAAAAACATCTCTGAGTCCACTGTTTGTCAGTCCTTGGTGTATGCAGCTCAGGTAGGACAGAAGTTTTTGCCACAATTACTATAACGGTGGTGATTTGAAACAACCGGCCATTCTCTCAAGCACTCTGTTGCCTGAGGCACCTGCCTCACTCCAGCTAAATGGCCAGGCCAGTCATATTTCCCTGCCATCTGTCAGACATTCCTCATCTTGTTTTGTACGGTTTTTTCCTCATTACTTTCTGTTTCTTGTAAGGGAAAAAAAATCTGCAGAGAATCAATCCATCCTAATTTGTACAAGTCTTGTTCATTAAAATTCAGGAGGGCTAAGAATAAAGCCACAAAAGAATGTAAGTAGGTATAAGTTGATTTCGTTATGGATACATTTCACATTTTTCAGTCAACAAAAGAAACTGGGATTCTGTAAAATAACATTTTTTCCCTCTGGAAATATTCTGTATGTATCTCTCTAAAGGATACCATAACTGCTTAACAGAGAGGGAACCCCCTTTAAGCACAATAGGACTTACTTCTGAGAAGGCACATACTCGTATAATACTATGGACAACACTGCAGTAGAGTAAAGCATTCTTGGATAATTTTTAAGCCTTTATAAATTGCAGAAATTACCAGTTTTGGCTGCAACAAATAATGACACTTCTGTAAGACAGGGGCAATTAAGGATTCAGCCTGATTCTGTTTGATTCCTCTGTCCGCTTTTTAAAATAAACACCCATTTTCTTTATTTGTTCTGAGTACCACATACACACATGCTTGATGCAAACACACCATGACGTTAAGGAGCTGAAATTAATATTACAAGAAAATTCTCAAGCAAAATCTTCTACTGGTTGTTGTGGGTTTTTCAGGCTCTTTGGCCGTGTTCTGAGGGTTGTTCTTCCTAACGTTTCGCCACTCTCTGTGGCCGGCATCTTCAGAAGACAGCACTCTGTGCTCTGGTGTAGTGGGTTTGGGAGTGGGATTCACTTCCCCTCTTATTTCCTCTGCTTTTTCTTCTGGAAGATGATATAATGCTGATTCCACATTGGCAATTATGTCTTCCACAGGAATTTTGCTGGGTGTGACTGCACTCCCAAGCCAACTACACCAGAGCACAGAGTGCTGTCCTCTGAAGATGCCGGCCACAGAGACTGGCGAAACGTTAGGAAGAACATCCTTCAGAATACAGCCAAAGAGCCTGAAAAACCCCCAACAACCATTAGATCCTGGTCGTGAAAGCCTTCGTGAATACAAAATCTTCTACCATAAAATTAACACTTCAATGGTTTGCAGTTTCATACAAGCCTCAAAAATTTTTTCAGAAAAACGTGGTAAGACTTTAATTCAAAAATTGAACTGTGTTTGGTCCTAGTGTAATTTTTAATATTTGATAATAACACAATTAAATCTTAATGCATGGTTTCCAGCCTTTGAATTTGGATCTCAATGGGATGGAGACAGGAATTAGTTGGCTGGAGAGGGGGAGACACTTTGGCTTCTGTGAAAGGAATTTTTTTAATTAAAAAAAGAATCATCATCATCGTCATCATCATCATCATCATCATCATCTTAGAACAGCAGCAGAGCTGAAAGGGACCTTATGGATCATTGAGTCCAGCCCCTGTCAAGGAGGCACTGTGGGGAATCACATCCTCAGAGCCAGAGACCAAACCACTGAGCTAGAATGGTCTTCTGTCCTGGAAGTCAACTGTGTAGTAAGACATTCACCAGGCCTCAGGTTTTTGCTTTAACAACTTCCCATACAATTTCTCCTCCTGGCCTAAATCTGCCCCTCCCCACCACTGCTATTTGCCTCCTAGGTGAAGACGTACAGCTACACAAACAATTCTTGGACCCACAACAGAAGTATAGAGTCCCTCTCTAAACTTTCTCCTGTCTCCTACTATTACCTGCAGCCCCTGGAATGTCCTTCTGAAGGATGACAGGGGAGGAGAGATCCCAAATAAGTTATGATGGGTCACAGAGGGAGGCAGCAGGGAAGAGGGCAGAATAGACAGGAAACTGTCCTCGAGAACAGACATTCTCAATCCTTTTGTGGGGGGGCATAACCATAAACACAATAGGAAAGAAATATCGGCCAAATCAGGTTTATATAGTCTCATAACAAACCTAATAAGGTGGTGTGTGAAGAATTGTTTCCAGTCTGTAGCCCCCTTCAAATGTGGGCCACATGACCCCCACTGAGAACGGCTACTCTAGAATACCTTACATGAACTTTAATTAGCATCCAAATCAACACGTTTTCTCCTGTGGACCAACTGGCAAACTTTCTGAGGGCTTTCGGATTACAAAAACAGTATGGACACAGAAATCTATTTTCCTCAGAGCCAATGACTCATCCGGTGAGATCCTTTCCTGAGTATACCATGTTCCTAACTTAACAGCTATTTGTTTTGTCAGACAAGGTAGGAATTTTAATGCATGCTGCCATCTGGTGAAACCTAAACGAAAATTTATACTTCTTGAATTTGAGCAGGCACGTTCATTATGCATAAAGACTCCTTTATCCTTTCTTTTTTCTCATAGATTCCCAGTGGCTTACAGTA
Source organism: Pogona vitticeps (assembly GCF_051106095.1). Lineage (NCBI taxonomy): Eukaryota > Metazoa > Chordata > Lepidosauria > Squamata > Agamidae > Pogona > Pogona vitticeps. Next base: position 201,838,201 of record NC_135784.1, read on the forward strand.
AGTAATGCACTTCTACAGTATGTTTCTGCTGAAAAGTAATTCTCATAGTTCTCCCGTTTGTTCTCATTATATCCTTAGCGGCCGTTTCAAAACCCCATTTCTCCTCCCTCCCTTGTGCACACATCCTCACGGGCATGCTCTCTGCCCTCACACTATGACTGCATGCCTATCATCCAGGCAAGGATAAGGCAGGGCCACAGTTCAAAAAGCTAGTGTCACTGGGAACGATCTGAAGAGAAAGTACAAGTTCTGAGAAAAGGAGCACCAAGGTGTTGGATCTGATACACAGTGTCTTGTGCAGACCGCTCAGTATCCCATCACTGGGACACAACAGATTTATTTTAATATTTGTAGATGGTTTTTCAAGGCACTGTGTCACCTCCCTGCTGAAGGGGAAGAGCGAGACACATGGTCATGGTGAGCAACAAGTTTGAGAAAACAACCAAGGCATTTCAGACAAACAGTGGTGAGGAGTACCTCTCGCACCGCATACAAGCTTTCCTGGAGGGATAGGGCATTTTGCACAGGGGGCCTGTTGCATACACTCCTGAGCAGAATGGGATTGCTGAAAGGCAGCTAAGATCTCTTTTGGAGAGGACAAGATGCACGGTTGCAGACAGAGAGTTGTCCAGTAAGTTTTGGGGTGATGCAATCATGACAGCTACACATTTCTAGAACACATTACCAACCAAAGGCACCACAAGGACACCATTTGAGTTATGGCATGGCAGAGTACCATATGTAGAAGACATTAGAGTCTTTGGAGGCCTTGCATATGCCTATATTCCAAAAGAGGAAGGGCACAAACTGGACTTTAGAACTGAAGAGAATGTTTCACTTGTCTACGCTCCTGCTGCAAAGGCTATATAAAGCAGTGAACTGAAAAACTGGTGATGTCAGTGAGAAACATATGGTTCATTTGGATGAACAAAAGCAAGCTGACAAAAGAGGGTCTGTCTTAGATAGCTCTGAAGAGCAAGATCACTGTGTTGATCTTCTCCTAGGCACAGTAGTGCCAATGCCTTTATAGCCCCATAGAACTTTAAAAAGTTACTCCTTCACAACTTGAGCCAAAGGGAGAGGAGGAGGAAGTTGAGGACACACAGGATAAGAGCAGTACACCAACAGAAGGGGAAAGCAATGGAGAAGTTGAGGCTGTGGAACTGGAAGAGGCGCCTTTGCCATCAGATGGTCCAGAGCTAGCCATCGGATGCTCATCACAGCTCAGCAAAGGTGTGCCAGCTCCTGGCCTGGCCTACCTCACAAGGTTGTCACTGATGGAGAAACCAGAGGCCTGAGAAGAAGCTGAACAGATGCCAGTAGTTGAAGATGCCAGATGGAGAGGTGCTGTAAGAAAAGAGACAGAAGAACTACATAAGAACGAGATCTGAACCCTGACCGAGCTACCACTAGGTGAGAAAGACATCAGGTGAAAGTGGTTTCAAGGTGAAAAAGTTCAGACAGAGAAGTGGAGCACTATAAGACAAGACTAGTTGCCAAGGGATTCCTGCTCAAGTACAGAGAAGATTTCAAGGAAACCTTTGCTCCTGTTGTCAAGCTCACCACTATAAGAATGCGCCTGAGTGTGGCAGTCTCCAAGTAGATGCAAGTCAAGCACCTAGATGTCAAAATGTATTTCTACATGGAGAAATGAAAGAGAAGCTGTATATAAAACAGATTCACATTCTTACTTTTAGCAATCTTTTCTGGTTCCTACATGACTGCCTTTCCTTTTATATTTGTTGGCTGCAGTCTCATTTGAACCGTACCTTGGTTCAATTACATTAAGTAATGAATCGTTTGAAACAAGTTGCAGAAAATCCTTAAAAATTTCAGTTTCTTCACATTCCATATTAAGCAATGTACTTTGAGCAGGGGCTGGACTTTATGGCCTTACAGGCCTCTTCCAACTCCATAATTCTATTATGTTATTATTCTTTAGTTATTATTTTTGATATATTCTCGAAGGCTTTCATGGCCAGGATCTGATGGTTGTTGTGGGTTTTTCGGGCTCTGATGGTTGTTGTGGGTTTTTCAGGCTCTTTGGCCGTGTTCTTGAACATGGCCAAAGAACCCGAAAACCCCACAACAACTATTTTTTTTACTTCCTCTATTCAACTGTAAGCCTTTAAGCTAATCATTGTGGAAGATACTTAAGCCTCCTCTATGTCAGCAGGATATTTGTGTCCCTTACAAACACATTTTTTGCAGAGTTCTCATAGAACTTTATTCAGTCCTTTAAACATAATCTTAAAAACGTCTCTTGTTTATGAATGGGGGGTATTGTGCTTCTGTAGCCATGATTCAAAATGCCAGGAAATTACCCAATATTGCTCCACAACATCATGTCCACATTGCCAACAGGAAAAAGGATTGCAAGCTTTACATACAAGTAACAAAGGGCAGCCTAAATGTTGATGACACCAATATCAGCTGGTCTTCAGGATACTCTCTTGTGCTCACTACCATTCACAGAAAGACACCAAACTGGGGGAAATCCCAGAACCTGACTCATTTTTCCTCAGTTAACCAATTCTCACCCAAACACAAAGCATTTATCAGAGTAATTATCTGGGATAGTTTAGGGTCACCTGTTAAAACAGTTTTACTTTTAAATAATTATAATTTGAAAATCATTTGTTCCAAACTTCCCTCAAGTTTGGCACAGAGCAAAATCATACTCTCTGCTACAACAGTGACAAATTTGATGATGATCTGATGTCCAGCTTAAAAGTTTTAATTTTTATTTGGGCTGCCCCCATTTTTCAGAATTTCAAAGACCTCTCGTTTCAAGCAAGCCTCCCCTCAGTAACCAGCTCCCTGTGTGTGATTTTCAGTTAGGTTTTATGCATTACAGCTTTGACTGGACTTTTAGTACTACAGTACTTGTGTTTTCCATTTCTGTGTTCTCCATTTCTCAGAGTAATATTTTTTAAAATTTGTCTTTACTTATTGATTTTTGCCTAAATATTGCTTGTCAATCATGTAAGATGCCTCCTCATTAATTGTTCATAGTTTTTAAATATCGTATTTTAATGATGTTAACCACTATTGTATACTCATTGCTGTCATCTTAAATATTTTCTTTCATTGTTGTAAGCCACCTTGGGTCCTTTTCAAGAAGAAAGGCAGGTTAAAAATATTGTAAATAAATAAATAAATAAATAAATAAGTAAATAAATAAATAAAGAATGCTCTACTGCACAAGGTCATTGCTGCACTCTCAGGTAGCAATAATCGAGGTATCATTTTTACAGTTTTGCCATCTGAAGTGCTGTAAATATTGGCTCCAAGTTTCAGCCATGTTCTACATACAATTTTTAAGAGACAAAAAAAAAAGGTGCAGGGAAAATGTCCCAGCAATTCTATTGCATTATGTAATTGAGTATTGTCAGTGCCAATGTAATGTAATGGGACAAACGTATCGTGCAATTCTCTGGATCTGAAACATGATAGAGAGAAGCTGTTGTGAATGATGAGATGAGAAACAACCCAATTCCCTGCCAAAATGGAGGAAAAACATCCAAGCAAATGTAACCTGAGACCCTGCTGCCTCCATAAACAAAGCTCGCTATTTGTTTTATATATATTCTTAATGGTTGATTAAAGGTATCACCTACTCCTGCACTTGTATTGCTTCCACAACCATGCAGCCTTATCCTGATTTTTCCAAAAAAAAAAAAAAAAAAAAAAAAAAAAAAGCAATCAGTTGCTTTTCAACCAAGCCAAAGTTGCCATTCAGTATCCTTGGAAGACAGACTTCACTGAAGATAAATCCATGACCACATAGACAGTAATCAGTGTTGCTTCACAGTGAGGGAAATAGGTAGATGAGTGAGTGGGCCACGGGTAAAAACAGGATTGGGAGAAAGTTGGGAAGGAGAGTACATGTACGCTTTTTAGTTCTGCCCATGAAAGAATGAAGAGAGATACTGTTGCAGAGTTTTGAATTTATGGTAAAATTCCTTTTGCTGTGTAGTGAAAGTACAGAGATTCACAGAGAAGAATAGCTTGAAGTTCTCCAGATAGCCCACCTCGTTCTCATCAACAGGCACTTAACGTTTCAGTAACTCACTCTGAGATGTTTGTAGGACAAAGAATAAAAATGTTTAATTATTTACATTTGTGAACACATCAATAGCAAGCAAAGCAACAGATTTCAATGGAGTAAAGGGAAGGAAAGAGGACTCAGAAGAGAGGCGGGGCTCTCTTTGAATTCAGAGGCAGGAAGGAATTACATTGGTTAGGGCTGGATAGATTGACAGTCACCTCAGCCCAGAAAGGTCCCTCCCTGCCACACAAACCATAGAAAGCACGTGAAGTTTTAAAAACTCCAGTACATACCGCTGTCACAAGAAGCAGGGATGGAAGGCACACATCGAGACAGTTTATTGTGGAACATCTAGAAGTATCATCATGGATGATACAAAACAGTGTTAGAAACCTTTGAACTTCTCACAGGAATCCATCTTTATCACATAATCAGTATAATGAGAGAATAGAGGGTTAACTGTTAATTCCCTAATAGCTGGTCACTAAACTTTGTATTTGAGGGTAGAGACTGTTCTCAACATCATTAAAAGAGTTGTGTACAGTAAACACAATTAGCCATGCATTAGAAACCAATTCTGTTGATGTCAAGCGTAATGTGAATGACTCCAGTTGATAGATGATGAGTGGAAGTGCTTCTAATTTAAGAGCTATGCGAATGCTAGATGACAGGGTGTTCTCAAGGGCACCCAAGTCTCCAGCTGGTCAAGGAGCAGGTTGCTGCCCTCAATAATGGTCTTCGTTATTCAAAAACAATAGAGTGCTGTAAGGAAATTGCCCCACTGGGGCACTTGACTATAATAACTGTTTTACACTGGGGAAGAAACATGTGGTTGATGGTGGGGGGTGGTGATGATACAATGAAGGGGTGGGAGATACTACTTGCTCCTTCGTGCTCTGCAACTCGGATCCTCCAAATATGTGCTCAGTGTTGTTTTTACTAACTGTCTTCCATTGCTGAATGAGAAGGGAATGAGTTATATATTGTAAGAAATGTATTAAATAGCTAAAGGCATATTCTTGAAAGTGTGGACCCAGCAAGAAAGATGCCTTGGGCTCTTCTGACTTGCTTACCTGCTATCAACCTCTGTTGGGATGCTGGATGATTCTGGCCTTTTGATCTGATCTTCTATAGGGAATTTAGGGGACAAAGCACATGGTTTGCATACCAGAAGGTCCCTGGCAAGATGCCCTTTCAAGCAATCAGGTCATGGAAGGCCATCAGCCACAGACTTCTACTGTCCATCAGAGAAGTGACTTAGATGGATAAATTCTCGAACCTGAATAGGACTGGCTGTTAGTGGGCAGCTTCCTCTGTTTCCCATTACGGCAGGAGTATGTTGGAATCACCTGCCATGAGAGGCATTTTCCTTTATTCCTGAAGGACTGTAGAGACATAATAAAACTCCTTATCCTGAAGGATGGTGGAATAGTGAAGTATACGCAAAACACACAAAGTGGGAGAAAGCTGTTCTTGCATAGATCCAGTCTCAAAACGTCACATTTCTAAGAATGCAGGGACTCCCAATTTTAACTGGGGGGGAACATTCCCAGTACTGCCCAAAGTTTAGGAAACATGCTAGAACGGCATCTAGCCCTGCCTTTCTCTGTGATCTTGGCTTTATTCTCCTTTGCTGCTCCAGGGATCTTTCCACAAATTCCATGTGCTCTACAGAATGCTTCAAGTATTAAATTAAATATATCTTGCTGAAGTTTTACTCTTGCTCCTCTTCCTTTTATTTATGTACAGTATCTGTGAACTGTCTTCTGTTCCTCTCTCTCTCTCTCTCTCTGTGTGTGTGTCCAGGTGTAGATAATATTGCAAGCAATCTTTTGCTGCGTAGAACTGTGTTGTGACATGAGGTGCTCCTAAAGAAGACTCATACATAGGCTCTAATTTATTCTCATTCTTTGAAAGGCATCCAAGCAGTGCATTAGCGCTTTCTTGCACCCTTTCCATTCATTCTAGGAGAGGATTGTATAAGAGAGCATGAAAAAGGATTGTGTCTCATGGGACCAGTCTGTTTCTTCCACATCTTGTTACCCTGGACGAAACGGCCATTTTGTTTTTCTTGCTTCCTGGCAGAGAGGGGCAACATTCCTTCTTTGAACTAGGCCTCCCAGAATATTAGTCAACCTACTGGCCAGGGAATTCTTGGAGTTTTTTTTTTTAAAGGATCTTCGCCCACCTACAGTTTGCAGCAATTCTTCCCTTCTCTACTCTCACTGATGAAGACAGAGACCTCCTTACCTACATGGCTTCATCCTCCCCTTTTGGTTTTCACTGACTCTCTTCAAAATCGAGAAAAGGTGGACCCATTTTGTGGGCATCTATGCACATTTTTCATGCATTTGTACTTGAACAGGGACTTTCTCTTATAAAAAACAGAGGTTCCTGCTATGTCAGAACTAATACATATTTCTTCTTCTCTTTTCCTGTTTCCACCCCCCACATTCCTACAGCATGTCCTGGTAGAACAAGGGACATCTTAAGACTGCAAAATGTGGCATACAAACATCAAGAGAGTCTGCAGGATTTTTTCTGAGGTGGAGGGAACAAGATTACATAGTGATCTGGCAACATAATTTGTGTATACTCTATGTGCCACTACAATACAGTACATCCATATATGTACATTAAAATATTAAAAAAAATTAGGATCCTGGAAAGGCATGTGGTCACAGAGTTTTGAATTTCTGCTAAAAGTCTCTTTCTGTTATGCAGGAGAAGTACAGAGACTCACAGATGAGATTAATTACAAGTTCCCCAGAGTTCACCTTTTCCTGATAACTGGCACTTAAAAGTCTCAAAAACTCACTTGGAACAGTTGTAAGAGAAAACATTTAAAATATTATTTACTTACAATTGCTTGAAACTACCAATTTGTGCTTTCTTTACTGCACATATGCTTAGCAACTAATTGAACAGACCAACAGCAAACAAAAAACTGCCTGAGCTGCACCTCACTCATAACACATGGGCCCAAACTTCTATGCTCCCCCCCCCCTTGTTTTAATCCAGCATGGGTGTGCACACTATTGTCAGGAATGTAGCTGGACTGCTGGAAAGCTCAGTGGTTTAGGCATCTAGCTGCGGAGCCAGAGGTCATGAGTTCGATTCCTGACTGTGTCTCCTTGACAAGGGGCTAGACTTGATCATCCATAGGGTCCCATGCAAGGCTGCAGTTCTAAGATGATGGTGATGAGATCATGCTCTAGTCTCCTCCCCCTTTAAAAAATTAAAAGTGTTCATGTGCATCTTTGAATAAGTGGTTTTAAATACAGGTTGAAGAAAAAGTAGTCTGATATCCATCCACATGAACAAAAAGAGGTGGAAAAGAAGAGCTGGGCAGAAAACAGGTGGGGGGAAAAAAGGGGGGCTGTACTGTTTGATACTATTTTGTATCTTTAAAGATGGGGGCAGAAAAGAATTGGATTGGATGTCACTTTAAACTGCAGTAGGGCTTGATTTTTTTAAAAAAGTGTTCTGCTCATATATCAAGCCATAGCGCTTAAAACACTCTCTGGGTGGTTTACAATTGGATTATGCAGGCTTCACATTGCCTCATCAGGGAGCTGGGTACTTAATTTACTGACCTCAGAAGGATGGAAGGGCTGTGTCAACCTTGAGCCGGCTCCCCAGATTGTGAGCAGCATTTTGGTCGCAGTCGTGCAGTTTAAGCACTGGGCGACGAGGCTCTTTTGTGTGATATCGTGTGAAGGAATCACTGGAGAGTCAGTCCATTTTTTTTTCTGGACTGTGTCGTTTCAGCCATTGTCACACTTGAACTGGAGAGCCTCTTATGCAGAGGACCTGTTCAAGAGGAAGTCTGTCCTCTAGCAGCTCTTTAGACAAAGGAGTAGCTTCTGTAAGAGGTCATGGGGGCCATCCTGCCCGCAGAAAAGGACAGTTTGGAGAGTGTGTCTCATGCCACCTCCTACCCTGTGTCCCTTGGCTGGCACTGTGGTCATTTTCATCATTCATTTCAGTCTCCTTCTGGAAGGGATGTGTCCTATCTGCCCCTCCACTCCTAAGAAAAGAATGAAAGAAAAAGGTGGATATATGAAGCAGGGAGAAGGATATCAAACCCAGATGCTATAATAGCCTTTCTGTCTTGTACTTCTCCTGCTCTCTGCTTTCCACAAACAGCTCCCTGCTCCCGGAAGCCTGCAAGAATAATTGTGCTGACAGACTTGTCAAGATATGCAGGGAGAGTTGCTTGACAGTGCAGCTAGCTTCCACTGCTCAGAGGGCTTCCATTGTTCCCAAAATTGGTAATTGTGGCATATCTGCGGTGCCATCTGTGAACAACCAAAAAAGAAAACCCGACAAACCAAAAGGGGATTGAGCGGGGAGCTTGTTCTGCATGACATCTCCAGATAATACTGAAATCTGTTGAATTGCTCGCACAGTAATTGTTTCCAAATGTGTTCACATTTGCCATAGAAACTAGAAATGACAAAATAATGTTGATGTGTGTGCGTGCACGTGTGTGTCTGAAATATGAAGTATTTTTGAGATGGCTCGGCCAATTTGGGGTGTGTGTGTGTCAAAGTGTAGAAATAATCACACATTTGATACAGAGTGTGGTGTTTTGGCATCAAACATCACTCAGGAAATAGGGCACACAGTGCCACATAGCATTTTATCTGCTTCCCTAAAGCGAATATTTTATTAGTTTTATCAATATGCTGCATTTCTCCCAACAAGGGACCCAAAGCAACTCGTATCCCCATGCTGACCATTGTGAGGATACAGACAATCGACAAAGTGACAATGGTTCATTAACACAGAAATGGGAGTGTTATGTTCAGTCATGTTGCCTCCAACTTATGGGGAAACTATGAATGAGTGACCTCCAAAAATGGGGCTCTCGAGCTGTAAATTACTTAAATTAGCAGGTCCTGGTGAGGGCAATAGCTATAGGCCAGTAGATTTGGCAGCCATAGGAATGCTAGGAGGTATTTCTGGGATAGAGGTCACCACAATAGACCAAAACAACACCCTAAGATATGTAAAACCCTGTCCAGAATCTCTGTCATTTTAGGAAATAAATGCTAGTTTACTTCTACAATGGGTATTCAACTAGGAGCCAAACTATTGTTCTTCTAGAACATATTTCAGCAGGCAACAGCCCTAATTTAAGAAGTACAGGATGGATTTTAAGATGGCATGATTGGTATGAAAATCAGATTTATTGGAATATACAGTTGTACAACCCAGCATGATTGGAATGTGTTTTTTTGCATGGTGGAGAATTTTGACCAATCGAATTCTGTCTGGTGTCAGCCATTAGATGTTAAGAGGATTAACCGGCCAATAGATAAAAACAAGTGCTAGTTATGTTATTCAGTTCTATAGTAGTGATAGTCTGGGAGTTGTCTATTAGAGATGTCAGTTAAATGTAGTCTGCTTATTCTGTTACTATGTATGATAAGTATATACAGTACCAAGTAAAATACAGTGTTGCCTCACTTAAAAATGTTAATTGGTTCCAAAAAAATTGCTGCTAAGCGATTTCATCACTAAGCGAAACGCAGTTTCCCATTGAAATGCATTGAAAACCAGATAATCCATTCCAATAGGAATGAATTGCCGTCCTTAAGCGAAAATCGCCATAGGAAACATCGCTAAGCGAAACGCAGTTCCCCAATTGAAATGCATTGAAACCTATTCAATGCATCTTAATGGGGGAAAAATACAACAACAAATTTAAAAAGAGTCAGAACAAAGTCAAATTTGGTTAACAAAGGGTTTATTAAGTGCACTTTATGATTTCAAACATTTTAAACTGTAAACATTAACTTTATAAATAACAGAAAAACATTTAAAAAACAGCAAACATGAGGCTGTTTAAACTATCGTTAAGCGAAACAGGGGACCCAAAATTTAATCGCTATGCGAAGCATGGTCCCAACCATCACTAAGCGAAAATCGCCCATAGGGACCATCGTTAAACGAAGCGTAAAAATGCTCAAAAAAAGGCTTCGCTAAGCAATTTCGTTGTTAAACGGAGCAATCGCTAAGCGAGGCACCACTGCTGTAAGTCTATCAAGAACAAGCCTGTATCAAAGTAGCAAGCCAAATGTTTCAAGCAGTGTTAGTTTATTCTACATATATGTTTCACAGTAAAAATTCTTAAAGTTTTCACTGTGACCAAGTGAATATTATTTCAGCTGCTGGCACACACAAGGAAGAATATACTCCATGTGTGTGTTTAATACTCTGTGTACATTTCAACAAGATTTAAAGAAGCAGATCATTTCCCACCTCTTAATGTCACTTCCATTTTGAACTCATTGAAGGAAGTGCAAGATAGATGAAAAGACCATCTCCAGTACCTTTTTCATTCTTTATGTACATTATTCCAAGTTTTAAGTAGAACTCCCATCATCCCTTACCATTGATCATGGTGACTGAGGTTAATGGGAATATGAATTAAACTTGCTTGGCTCCAGTAGCCCAGCAGAATGTCAACCGTTTGATAGATTCTGAGCTCTGACCCAGAAAGAACACAACATTTCTGTGATAAGCAAATCTATTTGGCTTACAGTTTATTGCTCTGGCTACGGCTTGCAACTGCAAGTAATTAACAACTTGGTAGTCATATTCATGTATTTGTGTGTGAGAGAGAGAACCAATTGGTGCACTGTCCTCTCCAATCCCAAAACCTGAAGAGTTGTCTGAAGACAATCCTCTGTTAGCAGAGTTGAGGCCAAGGATGATGGATTTGAATAATGTAACTCTGGAATGTTCTGCAAAGGAAAAACCGTTGGGAGAGACCTTTTTGGCAGGTGACAAGGGGAACAAAGGGGGAGTGGTGGAGGCAATGGACAGTTGCTGAGGAGTGCTGAGGAAAGGAAGAGGAGGAAGAGGAGGAGGAGGAAGTGAAGGAAGACTGGATAGAAATAATAAAAGAGGATCCATGGACAGGGGAATGGGTCACTTTCAAGGTACCGAGAGAATTTGCTGAAAGAGAGTGGATGAGTAAAAAGGTGTGGAAACCTCCTTATGGAGGAGGAACAGCCAAGAGGGAAAGAAGGAAGAAGAGCGTTTAGAGAGACAGACAGACAGACAGACAGACAGACAGACAGACAGACAGACAGACAGACAGAATAGAGCAAAATGGGGCATGCCTAACTTCCCCTGGGATCCGTCTTCGGAGGAGACCATTTTCCTCACAAATCTGTAGTGTTTCAGGCAGGAAGGTCTGGGAACCAAATATAGTTTGGGTGTTTCATCACTTGATCCAGGCATGGAGTTAGCTGTGGCTGTCTATGGAGCCAATTTGTTATTACCTGTTCCAAGTTCAGTTCAAACCCAAGAAGGGGACATTGACATTTGAAAGAAGGGATATGTAATGTCTATAGACAGTACATATCCCTGAGGTGACAAATATTTGTACCATGTTTAATGAACCTGTTGAATTTAAACTGGAAGCTATGACTGGTGATTTGAAGGAAGGCAGCAGGTTGGGAACGGGAGGGGGCTTGCAAAATCCTCATGGTATTAATGATGCATTGCCACTTTGTCTCTTACGTGTGTCCATGCAAACTGGCCTCGGCCATAAGGATCTACTGGAGAGGCTCTTTCTCATACTCCTACCACCTTCAGAGGCTCACCTGGTGGGAACTCAAGAGGGGGCCTTCTAGCGAGTTGCTCCCAAGCTCTGGAATTCCTTGCCAGGAGAGATTAGGTTTGTCCCCTCTCTGCTCTCCCCCTGGCAGCAGGCAAAGACCATTTTCTTTAGGCATGTTTTCCACAGTTAAAAGCCTCCAATTATAAGACCTTGGCTGAAGCACTTGTTTTCACTCTTTTAATCTATTATTACAGTTTTTAATTAAGCGGTTGTACACAGTTTAATTGTAATGGCATTTAAAATTAATTATATTTTAAAGCGCGTTGTTTTACTGTACTTTAATCTTCTGTTGTTTCAGACTCTTTTGTAAATGAAATAAAATAAATAAATAAAGAGTAATCCTTACTCGTATTTCCTAAAATATTCCTTCTTTGGGGAGAATTTTGGCCACTTTGGCATTTTTTATCAGGGCATTCCCTGTACAGTATATGCTGTTTCTTTTCCAGAGAGCTCAAAGCTTGAAGGATAAATGAAAGGCCCTTCACCATAATTGCAACTGCTATCCTCACAATGAGCCTGTGAGTACAGATCTAAAACCTTGCCCCATTGTTGTCCTCCAAAGAAATGGCAATGGTATTCTCCTCCCCCCATGAGAAGGTGCAGTATTTTCTGGCACTGCCTGCAAGAGGAGAGAACACGGGGAAGGATTCCTTGTGCCAAGGAAGCAAAACTGTGCACTGACAGAAACAGCGGTTCAACACGAAGTAAATGAGTAAAATGACTGAGCAGGTTGCTCAGGCATGTGGACATTCAAGGATCCGAAGCATCTGTGGTGTTACTCACGTTGTTTGTAAACTGGCCAGCACTTGTGTCACTTGCCCTGTGTGTATAGGTGTGCATGTGCTTTGCTTTTGAGAATGGAAGGGACCAGCGCGGAGAGGATTTGCGCAAATTACGGCAATCTGGACAAGAATAAAAGAATAGTATCTGTTTTGCTTTCAAATGGAAAACTTGCCGGATTGGAGGTAATTGGAAGACTTTTAGTAGCCCTGTCTGGAAGTAGAACAATGTCTCTGTAGTTCTTAAATTCTGCACTGGCCTCAATGTCTCAGTTGGGGGCCTGCTTTGATGAATGTGGCTCATCTAACAATGCACTCCGCATGTGCTGCTTCAGGGATGCTTATTGCCATTTTGTACTTGTAGGAAAACCTGGATGGGGTGTTTCATTTAGGTTTTGTGCTGAAAATGAGATTATTCAGTCCCCAAAGAGTCACTTGAGTGGAAAGCTTTCCTCCTCAACTGCTGCAGCAGCCACCAACTTCCTTTTTCAAAAGCTTCCCGCTTTGGTGCATCTCTCAAGATCCCACATCAAAGGGATCTGATTTCCCTGCACATTCACCTCTTGAGTCAGCATCTGAATGTAAAAAAGAAGGAGCAGTGGGGAAGCAGAGATCTTCAGAGCACACAGCACAGAGGGTCTTCTTCACTGAAGCTTCTTTAAAGAAATGTAAAAGGGCCAAACTTTAATCTTACATGAGAGATTTTGCAGAAATTAAAACAAACTTTGAAGCTGAGAAGGACTCGAAAAGGATTATTAGGCCTGTCACTTTGTAAACTGACTCAACAAAAGTGTTATGGCAAGAATCAAAGTTGTAATGAGCCTTTGACTGTGGAACAGAAAAAATGGGATTAATGTATGGATCCCTTTCAAATTGGGAAGGGATGTGAAAGATCTTTGTCTATTCAAAGCTGCAGTCAAAGTCACTGAAGGTGAAAGTCTCCAACTGATATTTCTTAAAATGGAGGCTATACACACACACACATAATGCAGGGAAGCCTAGATGATGGTGTGGCACCATGGGTCTGTGTGTCTGCCAGTAACACAAAGGAATGTGTATTTATTAGCACCACTTATGTCTTCCTCATCCTCCAATTGGTTTAAGATGATATACATGGTTCTCCACAGATATCCCTCACAACAATCCTCTCAGATAGCAAAAAACAGACTGGATGAGAGGGACTGCACAAGGTCATTCAGTGTATTACATGGCTCAGTGAGGAGCTAAATCAGGATCTCCAATTCCATTTCCAAACTCTAGCTCAAGAATGCCAAAATACGTACCATGGGCCAAATACAGCAATCAAGCTCTTTGTGTGTGTGTGTGTGTGCTGAATATGAAAGTCAAGGACAAGGAAACAGGTTTATTATTTTTTGCATTTACTTTATTATATACCTCATATATATATATATACACACACATTATATATATAATGTGTACACACACACATGGCTGGATCAACCTTGTGGTGGCAAAGGAATCACAATTGATGAGCAGCTGTAGGTATCTCAAACCTCCCCCTCCCCCCCGAAATTAAGGCCACAGGAATATAGGGTAAATTGGAAACAAGCTTGTGACACTTCTGGGACTCTAACTCTTGTTGAGAGAGGGCATTATGGTGGATGTTTTTCCAGAGGAGTAAGATGGTCTACATGATGCCCTCTTCTGCTCCCTGTCATTCAAAAAGAGACTCAAGGTATTTTTTTTTTAAAAAGAATTGTATTTCCTGGCTTTTCAATACATAAATTTAAGTATACATACAATACACACAAATCCCAATACAAACTTCCCTCTTGTAGAATTACCCAATGATAGAGGACCCCAGAAGATGAGCACATTATCTGTGCCATGGTTGCAGGGATAGGACAGAAGCAAGAGCAGGTGGGATGTGGCTCTAGTCACTCCGTGTCAAAATATTTTGAAGGACTGTTTTTGATTTTATGAAATGGTGGAACAAAGATGTAAGTGTGACAATGGAGAAACATACACACCCTTATACCTCTCAGGTAAACTACTGTTACCATGCACACTCCACAGAAAGCAGATTAGGAACCTATCTTCCAATTTCTTTACTTGCCAACCTGAGGAAGAAAAGCTAAATAGTACCAAAACCTCTATGAACATGTTGTTGTGTATATTTTCCAAAATATGTCCCCTCACCTTTTGATTTTTTTTTAAAGAGTGGGTTTGGAGTTAGCAAAGATTGTCACTTGAAACCAAGATCAAAATCATCCATAATATGTACAAGAAAAAAAGTTTTGACATTTGAGTTCAAGTCTGAGACAATTTGAGCTTTTGAACCTGTCAATAAGTACTCAATTAAATTTTAAATTCTTTCTTGGCCAAACAGGGATTTGTGCTTGCAAAGGTATTCTGTGTCCAGCTGTAAAAATATTTAAAAATATCTTTTTAAAATAGAGAACAAGTATTCAGAAGCTCACTTGTTTAACCTGTTAAACTACTGTTTTTTTATTTTGGGACTAGAGGTGGTCTTACTCAATGTTAGCTGAGATTTGGTGCCTATTAAACGTGGGAGCTTTGTCTTCGTATCCTTGCTGGAGCAGTTGGCTGTGGGGAGAGGTGGGGCAACACTGGCGAGATTATGTCTGTAACTGGTATGATGTCACCATTGGTAGACATGTGTGCTGCAAGGAGGCCATTGAGTGGACCGGGCTGGTTCTGGGGGGGGGGAATGGACCATCATGGCACATGTGGCGCAGAACTTTGTATTAGTATCTCCCAGGATACGAATACAAAGCTCCCATGTGTAGTGCCTATATCCTCTCATAGTCTTAACCATTCCACCCATCTTGTCACTATACAGTTGTTCGATAATTAAAGAAAAAACTCCAAAGATGTTATGTGCCATCATGTCAGTTCTGATGTGTGGTGACTATATGAGTTAAAGACCTCCAAAATGTAATATCCATAACAGCTCTGCTGAGATCTTGTGAATCAACAGCATCTCAGGTTTTTCTGTTTCTACTGCCCCTTCCCCATCTTCTTAGCCATACTGCCTATGCAAGTAAGTACAGCTCAGGTCATGTAAACTAATAGCTGTGGCTTCCTTTATTTAGACAATCTGTCTCATGTTAGGTCTTCCTCTCTTCCTACTGTCCCCTTACCATTTTCCCCAGCAATATTGTATTCTCTGGTCAGTTCTGTATTCTCATTATACATGCATGGTAGAATGGCCTCAAGTTTATTCATTTTTGTATCTAATGAGAGTTCAGACTTGACTTGATTGAGCACTCAGTTTTCTGCCTTTCTGATTATCTGTAGTGTCTGTAAGGCTCTCTCCCAACACCACATTTCAAATTAGTTGGTTTTCCTCTGTCTTTCTTCATTCTCTTTCTTTTACACTTTCTTTCTTTTTCACCTTAGCGAGGCACCACTGTACTGTAATGAGAAATCAGTGTTTAAGTGGAGGAAATATCAAACTACAGGCCCATATCTCTCTTGAATATAGACTATAAGATATTTGCAACATTAGCAACGAGATTAAAGAGAGTATTGGTAGAAGTTATTCATCAAGACCAAGCAGGATTTTCCTGAAGAGATATTTAAGTTCTAATGCGAGCGACTTCATCAGCTTTTTGGAATATTATGCACAACCAGCTAAACAGATGGCAAGTCTCTTCATTGATGCAGAAAAACCTTTGATAATGTAAATTAGAACTTCATGATATCACAATTAGAAGAAATGGGGACAAGTCAAAATTTCACTGAAATAATAAAGATTATCTATTCCAGACAGACAGCAAAGATAAGAATCAATGGAGAATGTACACAAGAAATAGAAATACAGAAAGGAACACAACAATGCTGCCCATTATCACCATTACTTTTTAAAACGGTAATTTTTAAACGCCTCTGGAATAACCTTCCTCCGGTGATTTGTGCGGCCCCCACGCTGGGCACCTTTAAGAGACAACTTAAAACATGGATGTATACTCAGGCCTTCCCTCCTGTCAATACCTACCTACCTACCTACCTACCCACCCTCCCTCCCTTCCTTCCTTCCTTGCTTCCTTCCTTCCTTGCTTCCTTCGTATTGTATTTTGTTTGGATTGTTTATGTACATTTTCTATGTGACAGGTCTCAAAGTCAACCTAGGGAATTGTTCATTGCAATTCAGTATATAAGTTGTTACAGGATCAGATTTAGTCAAGCAACATGTAACAAAGGAGCACAGCTGAGTTAATTGAGGCAGCTGTGGAACAACCAATTTGATTGGTTTACCCAAGAATAAAACTAGCCAAGCTTACAGAGACAAACTGTTGGGTAGTTTGGGAGTTTGGGTAGTGGTTGGAGTGTTGTGTTGCTGGTGATCTTGTTGCTGAGAACTGTATTTACTGCATCGTTGGATGAAGACTTGCTGTACTGCAAGGAGAAGGTCCTGGAAGAAGGCTATCTCTGTGGTGAGAGGAGAAGACTTCGTGGATGCTGGACTATTTATATTGGTAACAATCTTTGGTTACTGAAACTGTAAATTTACCATTGCTAACTGAAGAACTACTGTGAATGACCAGGACTGTATAAAGACCAAGAGAAGCTGTATTTATCCCTGTATATATGGACTTTAATGTAAATAATATTTTCAACACTACAACAGTGTCTGTTTGGTTTCATCTCTGGGCAGTTCACTTCACCATTACGCCCCCTGGCGTAGTCTGGTAACGCAGCACCTCTGTCAATTGGTTATGGGCCCAGACAGCGCACCAGACTGCATCCAGGTATAAATTTAAGAAGTTATTGAAGAAAACTGCTGAACAGAGAGAGCCAGAATAGTGGGCTACAGTCTGTGGTAAAAATGGCCAACGAAATGTCAATGGCTGGACTGTGCATAAAAAAGTTGAATGGGGAGAATTATGCAACTTGGCAGCAGAAGGTTCAGTTGCTATTGCAAAAGGAAGCATTATGGGACATAGTAGAAAATCCCCCAGCAGTCCTAGATGAAGAAAAAAGAGTACTAAATTTTAAAGCTCTGGCTATTATTGGGTTAACTCTAGAAGACCGTCTTCTTATCCACCTGAGAGGCCAAAACTCAGCAAAGCAGGCATGGGAGGATTTAAGGAGACTCTTCGTAAGAGATAACGTTGGAAGCCAGATTCAAATTGCTAGAAAATTTTTCCGAATGAGACTGAAAGCTGAAGGGTGTATGCTTCAACATTTGGAGGTATTGAAGTCAATGTTGATGGACTTACGAGAAAAGAACATCACATTTACAGAAATACAAGAAGCATTTATTATCCTGTCTTCATTAGATGAGTCATATGATCAGCTGGTGACCAATTTAGAAATTCTTCCTCAAGCAGAGCTAACAGTAATTAATATAACTAGCAAACTGTTGGAAGAAGAACAAAAGAGAAAAGATAACAAACAGCTCCGAGACTCCAAACTCACTAATCACCGTGATAAGCTGAAAGAAAGTGAGGAGGAGGGGGACACAGCTGCAAGCATTCATTCTGGAAAACGCTGTTTTTCCTGTGGCTCAAGAAAACATCTGATGAAAGACTGTAAATTTAAGAAAAGAAAAGAAAAACAAACCAGACGCAAGAGAGAAACACTAAGCCTGACTGAGGAAATTTATAACTCTGAACAGGGAGAAGAGTGGATTGTCGACTCTGGAGCAACTGCCAGCATGTGTAAGAGTAAACAGCTAATATTTAACTACCAACCTGTATCCAACCAACAAGTATGCTTAGCAAATGGTGTTAGTGCTAAGGTACTGGGAAAAGGTAAAGTGAAATTGCCTTATATTGCTAGACCAATAGATGTTTTACATGTTCCAAATTTGAAGCATAATTTACTTTCTGTGAGTTCATTAGCAAAGAATGGGTTTGTTAGCACTTTCTATGAGGAGAAATGTGTAATAACTAGCAAGAACAATGAAAAAGTGAATTGCTATGCTAGAAACAATTTATATAGACTAAACTGTACTAGGGCTAACAATGTCTATGAAAACAAATGTATACACAAAGATTGTATTCATTTATGGCATCAAAGGCTAGGACATGCAAACTACAAAACACTTAGAAAAACAATTGAAAACTCAGTAGGAGTTAATTTAAAGCAATGCAATGAATATGTGAATTGTCAAGCTTGCCAATTAGCCAAGAGTAAGAAAGCTCCTATAATGAAACATAGTGATGTACAAGTGAAAAATATATTAGATTTGGTGTCAGTTGATGTAATTGGACCAAAAAGTGCATCATTAGGAGGAGCTAGATACATTCTTTCTATCCAAGACCAAAAGTCCAGGTTTGGATACTGTTATCTCATGAAAGATAAAAGTGCTGTACATGTAGAGTTTGAGAAATGGCTCAAATTTGTAGAGCGCAAAACAGGGAAAAAGGTTAAGGTGGTGCAAACTGACAATGGAACAGAGTTTACCAATGCCAAATTTCAAGCAATATTAAAGAAAAATGGTATTACTCACAGGAGAGCCGCTCCCTATACACCTACTCAGAATGCCTTTATTGAAAGAAGGGGCCAAACTCTGCAGAATATGGCTGAGGCAATGATTAGGGGGAGTAATCTATCAGAGAAATATTGGGGTGAAGCTACACTTTGTGCGAATTTTTATATTAATATTCTTTGGCACAGTGGGATAAACAACATACCCTACACAGTTTGGACTGGGAGAAAACCAAATTTAAAATTTTTACATGTATTTGGATCTCCTGCTTGGGTTCACATCCCAAAAGAAATAAGGAGAAAAGGAGAGAAGAAAGCCAGGTTGATGTATTTCCTTGGATACCAACAAAATAGGAGAGCATTTAGGTTTGGGTTGCCAAATACCAACAAACTTGTAATAAGTAGCAGTGCTTCTTTTAATGAGCACAGTAACTGGGACAAAATATGTAAACCCCCAGAAACAATAATTAAAATGCCTGAAAGGAATGAGAGTAGTGAAGATAGTGCAGATGAAAGTGACTCTCAACCAGAGCAAGAAATTAAAAGAGAGGTAGAACCTGAGGAAATGCAAACTGATAAAGAAATTCCATCCAACTCAGAAAGGAGGGAAACTCTCGAGGAGGACAGAGAATTACCTAGGAGGTCTAGCAGAGAGAGAAAAACTCCTGACAGGTACAAGCCTGAGACCTATTATTGTCTCAATGTGGCTGAACCAGAGACATATGATGACATATGTAATATGCCTGAGAAAGAACAAATAAAATGGAAAGAGGCAATGGATAAGGAGTTAAATTCATTAAAACAACTGAAAGTTTATGAGGAGGTAAAACTGCCTGAAAAATCAAAAGTAATTGGTTCCAGATGGGTATTTAAAAGAAAGGTGGATGCCGATGGTAATGTGAGGTATAGAGCAAGGTTAGTGGCAAAAGGGTATGCACAAACTTCAAACGACTATGATCAAGTTTTTGCACCGGCTCTAAGACCAGAGACATTGAGATTTGCTTTAACTTATGCAGCCAAGCATAATCTCATGACCAGGCATGTTGATATAGAAACAGCTTATTTATATGCTGACCTGAAACACATGATTTATATGGAAATACCACCAGGAATAGAAAGTGAAGGTAAATGTTGGATATTAAAAAAAAGTCTATATGGTCTCAGACAAAGTGGCCATGAATGGAACCAACATTTAACCAAAACTTTAAAGGATAATGGTTTTGTGCAAGGAAAGGCTGACCCTTGTTTATTTATAAATGAGAGAACACAAGCTATAATATTAGTATTTGTGGATGATTTAGCCATATTCACTAAAGATAAGAAAGAGGCTGAAGTAACAATCCAAATGTTAAAGAAACATTACAAATTGAGAGATTTGGGAGAAATAAGTAACTACTTGGGAGTAGAAATAGAAAGAAGTAAGAAAGGATTTAAAATAGCCCAAAAGAGCAAAATATTAAAACTCCTAAAACAATATAAGATGGAGGATTGTAAAGGTGCAGCAACTCCTATGAACATAGAGTTCGAGAAAGAAGATATGAATGGCCCGGAATGTGATATTGACGTATATAGATCACTGATAGGCAGCTTACTATATTTGAGTAGATGGTCAAGGCCAGACATCTCTATAGCTGTAAATCTGCTATCTAGGAATGTAAGCAAGCCGAATGAAAGGCACATGCAATCAGCAAAAAGAGTACTTAGGTATTTAAAGGAGGCACAAAATAAAAAGCTAAATTTAGAACCAGTGGGAGAACTGGCTATTACTGCTTATGCCGATGCTAATTATGGTAATGATTTAACAACCCGACGATCAACATCAGGCATGACTGTACATTTGGGAGAAAGTTTGATAAGCTGGAAGACAGCAAGACAGAAATTTATATCATTGTCTTCTGCCGAATCTGAGTATGCAGCATTATCTGAATTGTGTACAGATCTAGTATTCTATAAACAATTAGCACAAGATCTGGGATTGAATATAAAATCTCAAATAAAAGTTTTTGAAGATAATCAAGCTGCCATACAGATGGCAAACTCACCAAATGTAAGAAGCAGATCTAAACACACAGATATCAGATACCAAAATGTAAAGCAAAGCATAGAGAATGGGTTAATTGAACTGATATACTGTGGAACAGAAAATAATAAAGCTGATTGTTTAACAAAAGTATTGGGGCCAACCAAACATAACAAAGCATGTGAAATGTTGGGAATGATATAATGTATATGTGAATGTAAAAAAAGAACTCTGTATATGTTCAAAGCAATGTACAATGTATGTAACAGAATTGCTATAAACAATTGGAGGAGATTGACAGGTCTCAAAGTCAACCTAGGGAATTGTTCATTGCAATTCAGTATATAAGTTGTTACAGGATCAGATTTAGTCAAGCAACATGTAACAAAGGAGCACAGCTGAGTTAATTGAGGCAGCTGTGGAACAACCAATTTGATTGGTTTACCCAAGAATAAAACTAGCCAAGCTTACAGAGACAAACTGTTGGGTAGTTTGGGAGTTTGGGTAGTGGTTGGAGTGTTGTGTTGCTGGTGATCTTGTTGCTGAGAACTGTATTTACTGCATCGTTGGATGAAGACTTGCTGTACTGCAAGGAGAAGGTCCTGGAAGAAGGCTATCTCTGTGGTGAGAGGAGAAGACTTCGTGGATGCTGGACTATTTATATTGGTAACAATCTTTGGTTACTGAAACTGTAAATTTACCATTGCTAACTGAAGAACTACTGTGAATGACCAGGACTGTATAAAGACCAAGAGAAGCTGTATTTATCCCTGTATATATGGACTTTAATGTAAATAATATTTTCAACACTACAACAGTGTCTGTTTGGTTTCATCTCTGGGCAGTTCACTTCACCATTACGCCCCCTGGCGTAGTCTGGTAACGCAGCACCTCTGTCACTATGTTTTATTGTATATCTGTTCACTGAAAGCCGCCCAGAGTGGTCGAATAGACCAGATGGGCAGGATATAAATCAAACAGACAAACAAACAAACAGATGTACTAATGCAGCAGATACGAATATCAGATAAAATTAAAGGTCTCAAATTATGAGGAGAAATATTCAAGGTTCAGGCCTCTCCAGAAGCTCTAATGGTCGGATTAAAAGAATTTGGTGAAATGGCAGGGTTAAAAATAAACCACAAGAAAACAAAAATTATGACCAAAAACATTCAAAAACAGAAGATTGATGAACTATTACAAATTGCAAACTTCCAGGAAGGAAGGAAAGTAAAATACTCCAGCATATTTTTTACAAAGAAAACAAGTACTCTCTTGAAAGATAATTATTTGAAACTGATAGAGGAAATTAGGAAAGACCTTTCTAGCTGGACACATTTACAATTGTCAATGATGGGCAGAATTGCTACTGTCAAAATGAATATTCTACCAAAACTCATATTCCTTTTTTAAACAATTCCGATTGTTTTAAAACAAACAATATTCAAGGAGATTGAAAAATGCATTTCTAAATTCATCTGGCAGGGGAAAAACCCCAGAATTAAAATTGACCACTTACAAGACCTAAAAATAAGAGGAGGAACGGGGCTCCTGAATTGGCTTCTCTACTATAAGGCATCTATCTGCATTGGTATGGATTAAGGAGTGGACAACACTGGAAAAATATGAGGCTCTTGAAATTAGAAGGATATAATTTGAAATGGGGCTGGCATGCATTCTTATGGTATAACAGGACTGAGGATTTTAAACAATTTAACAATTTAGCCGCCTAGAGTGGTCCTGAGTTGACTAGATAGGCGGGATATAAATAAATAAATAAATAAATAAATAAATAAATCAACCAACCAACCAACCAACCAACCAACCAACCAACCAACCAACCAACCATGTACTAAGGAAGGCACTTCTGTCGATGTGGAATAAAGTGAAAAACCAAAAGTATATCAAAATACCACACTGGATGATGCCAATTGAAGCATTCGCTCTACCATATCTGAGAGAAAACAAGAAAATAGTAAGATATAGTGAGGTTTTAAATCTTGATGGTTCTATCAAAACTCAACAAGAGTTAGTAGATCAAGGCATAGAAATGGATTGATGGGTGCGATGACAATTATTTTCAAGGTTTGCTAAAGATAATCAACAAGGCTTTTATTTAGAAAATACCCCCTTTGATAGAATTCTTCTAGAATTAGAGGGAAAATGTATTAAGTTATTATATAATTTTCTGTTAGATTTCAAAACACAAAATGAAGTGGTAAAGGCATATATGATTAAATGATCACAGAATGTAGGACATAATATTGAACTGGATCAATCGGAACGAATTTGGAAAACAAACATAAAATTAACTAAATCTGTTGTAGTTAAAGAGAATATATGCAAAATGCACTGGTTCTTAACCTTGGGTTACTCAGGAATTTTGGACTGCAACTCCCAGAAGTCTTCACCACCAGCTGTCCTGACTGGGGTTTCTGGGAGTTGCAGTTCAAAAGCATCCGAGTAACAAAGGTTAAGAACCACTGCAAAATGTTCTACAGATGGTACATGACCTCCAGAACACTAGCTAAAATAAGTACCTAGATTTCAGATATATGTTGGAAATGTAAACAGAAAGAAGGAACATTTTATCACATGTGGTGGATGTGCAAAGATGCCCAAAGATACTGGAGTAAAGTGAATCAGATGCTACAAGAGATATTAGAAACTTCAATACCGATGGTACCAGAACTATTCCTATTAAATATCTTACCAGATATACTAGACTCTGAAAAATAATATTTAACTATTCATATTATAACAGCAGCAAGAATGGTTTTTGCAAAATACTGGAAGGAACCTAGAACACCGCAAACAGATGAAGTGATAGATAAAATCCTTGAAACCACAGAAATGGACATACTATCAGATTGGCTACATGCAAAAAAGAAAAAAGACCATTGGAAAATTTGGTCACAATTATATACATGGTTACAAGGTACACAGAATACTTGACTAATGCATAGTTATCTGTATGGCTACAGAAGAGACAGAATAAATGATGGATACAGATTATCAGCAACATAATCAATAATAAGAATAACAATATATTTGGTTGTTGTGGGTTTTTCGGGCTCTTGGCTGTGTTCTGAAGGTTGTTCTTCCTAACGTTTCGCTAGTCAAGAGATAAAAGGAACAACAGGAAAGTTTGGCCTGGGAGTTCAAAATGAAGCAGAGCAACGGCTAATAGAGTTTTGTCAAGAGAACAAGCTGGTCATCACAAACACTCTTTTCCAACAACACAAGAGGAGACTCTATACATGGAAATCACCAGATGGGCAATACCGAAATCAGATTGATTATATTCTCTGCAGCCAAAGATGGAGAAGTTCGATACAGTCAGTAAAAACAAGACCTGGAGCTGATTGTGGCTCTGATCATCAGCTTCTCATAGCAAAATCCAAGCTTAAACTGAAGAGAGTAGGAAAAACCACTGGCTAGTCAGGTATAATCTAAACCACATCCCTTATGAATACACAGTGGAAGTGAAGAACAGATTTAAGGAACTAGATTTGGTGGACAAAGTGCCTGAAGAACTTTGGATAGGGGCTCATTACATAGTACAGGAGGCAGCAACAAAAGCCATCCCAAAGAAAAGGAAATGCAAGAAAGCAAAATGGCTGTCCAACGAGGCCTTCGAAATAGCAGAGAACAGAAGGGAAACAAAATGCAAGGGAGATAGGGAAAGTTACAGAAAACTGAATGCAGACTTCCAAAGAATAGCAAGGAGAGACAAGAGGGCCTTCTTAAATGAACAATGCAAAGAAATAGAGGAAAAGAATAGAAAAGGAAAAACCAGAGATCTGTTCAGGAAAATTGGAGATATTAGAGGAACAATTTGTGCAAAGATGGACATGATAAAGGACAAAAATGGTAGGAACCTAACAGAAGCAGAAGACATCAAGAAGAGGTGGCAAGAATACACAGAGGAATTATACCAGAAAGATTTGGATATCCCGGACAACCCAGACAATGTAGTTGCTGACCTAGAGCCAGACATCCTGGAGAGTGAAGTCAAGTGGGCCTTAGAAAGCTTAGCTAACAACAAGGCCAGTGGAGGTGATGGCATTCCAGTTGAACTATTTAAAATCTTGAAAGATGATGCTGTTAAGGTGCTACATTCAATATGCCAGCAAGTTTGGAAAACTCAGCAGTGGCCAGAGGACTGGAAAAGATCAGTTTACATCTCAATCCCTAAGAAGGGCAGTGCCAAAGAATGCTCCAACTACCGTACAATTGCACTCATTTCACACGCTAGCAAGGTTATGCTCAAAATCCTGCAAGGTAGGCTTCAGCAGTATGTGGACCGAGAACTCCCAGAAGTACAAGCTGGATTCCGAAGGGGCAGAGGAATCAGAGAACAAATTGCTAACATGCACTGGATTATAGAGAAAGTCAGAGAGTTCTATAAAATCATCTACTTCTGCTTCATTGAGTATGCAAAAGCCTTTGACTGTGTCGACCACAACAAACTATGGCAAGTCCTTAAAGAAATGGGAGTGCCTGACCACCTTATCTATCTCCTGAGAAACCTATACGTGGGACAGCAAGCAACAGTTAGAACTGGATATGGTAGAACTGACTGGTTCAAAATTGGGAAAGGAGTACGACAAGGCTGTATATTGTCTCCCTGCTTATTTAACTTATATGCAGAATACATCATGCGAAAGGTTGGACTGGAGGAATCCCAAGCCGGAATTAAGATTGCCGGAAGAAATATCAACAATCTCCGATATGCAGATGATACCACTCTGATGGCAGAAAGTGAGGAGGAATTAAGGGACCTTGTAATGAGGGTGAAAGAGGAGAGTGCAAAAAATGGTCTGAAGCTCAACATCAAGAAAACTAAATCATGGCTACTGTTCCTATCAATTCCTGTCAAATAGAAGGGGAAGATATGAAGCCAGTGACAGATTTTAACTTCTTGGGCTCCATGATCACTGTAGATGGAGACAGCAGCCACAAAATTAAAAAACACCTGCTTCTTGGGAGGAAAGCGATGACAAACCTCAACAGCATCTTAAAAAGCAGAGACATCACCTTGCCGACAAAGGTCCGCATAGTCAAAGCTATGGTTTTTCCTGTAATGACGTATGGAAGTGAGAGCTGGACCATAAAGAAAGCTGACCACCAAAGAATTGATGCTTTTGAATTGTGTTGCTGGAGGAGGCTCTTGAGAGTCCACTGGACTGCAAGGAGAACAAACCTATCCATTTTGAAGGAAATCAACCCTGAGTGTTCACTGGAAGGACAGATCCTGAAGCTGAGGCTTCAATACTTTGGCCATCTCATGAGAAGACAAGACTCCCTGGAAAAGATCCTGATGTTAGGAAAGCGTGAAAGAAAGAGGAGAAGGGGACGACAGAGGACGAGATGGCTGGACAGTGTCACCGAAGCAACCAACATGAATTTGACCTAACTCCGGTAGGCAGTGGAAGACAGGAGGGCCTGGCGTGCGCTGGTCCATGGGGTCACGAAGAGTCGGACACGACTTAATGACTAGACGACGATGAGTAGCAACTTGATGCTTGCATTCCGCGTGGTTGTTTCTTTTCAGCGAATGCATTTGCACTATAAACAAGACGCCTATGCTCCGTACTAAATCTTGTAACAGAGTATTTCGGCTGCAGGAGAGAACTCCGGGCACACACAAACACGCTCCTCTCGCACCTCTTCCGTCTCCTGAAACGAAGCGACAGCTGGAGCGCCAACGAAGTGCCCAGCTTTGCCTAAGCCAGGAGAGGCGCTGGCGCAGGGACTCGCTGGGAAATGCAGTCTCTCTTTAACGTTTCTCTCCGATTGGTCGAAGAGGTTCGTTCCTCAGCCCGGCTCCCAGAGGATTGGGACACCTCTCAGCCAATCGGCGAACGAGCTGGGCCGGCGAGCGTCCATGGATTGGCTGGCTATGAATCCCTTCCCCTCGTCGTCGTCGGAGGAGGGAGAGGGGCGGGGCGGCGGCCCGTCTTCCGTGCAGGTGCGCTCCCGACCAAGGCGTCACCCTCCCCCACCTGGAGGGGCTTCTGCTCTGGCCCTCGGCGGAGATGCGGCTGCGCTCGGGCGTCTTCGCCTCTTCGTGCCTCCTGGTGCAGGCGCTCGGGGTCGGGCTCTTCCTCCGAGGGTTCTTCCCGGTGCCCGTGAGGTCGCTGTCTCGGCACGGGGCTTTCGCCGACCCGCCCCCGGAGCCGCCTCCCGCAGGTACCCGCTTCCTTGCCTGGGCTTGGAGAGAAAGCCCGAGAGGGCCCTTTCTTCTCTCCCCCCCCCCCTCCGCGTCTTCCGCTCGCCCAGACTGGAGGGGTTGGGGAGGGTGGTGGCTGGCAGGCCCCTGCTTTAAAGGTTAGGCGGAATCGTGCTTCCTGTCCCTCTTTGGAGCGAAGGTGATCCCAGCCCCATCCTCTTACTCCTCGCCCCCACTCCTGGGGGCCCCATTACTCCCTATGCCTCCAGATGTTCTTGGACTTCCAACTCCCAGAAATCCTGGCCAACAGAGGTGGTGGTGGTGGAGGAGGCTTCTGGGAGTTGTAGTCCAAGAACATCTGGAGGCCCCGAGGTTGGGGACCACTGCCCTATGACATGGGAGGGAGACTGAGAGGTAACTGGCAGGGTGCACTTTGTCTGAACATTATGCAGGGAGAATCGGGCCCCATGGCCCAGAGAGAGAGAGATCTAACGGTCACCACCACCTACTTATTTGACTTCTTTCTCTTTGGGCAATGGAGGATTGGACCCCCTGGTCCCAGTCTTCCAAACCCATAGCAGGGTGTGTGTGCAGTGAAAGGCAATAAATAGAGCTTTTTGCTTTTATTTAAATTAGACCTGATATCCTGCTTCCTCAAGCTTGGTTTCTGGGAGCCACAGCCCAAGTTGTCCCCGCAAAATGAGTCGATAGTATTCGCCATCTCTGTTTCCGCAACATGTCAGGGAAGGCTGGCAAGGGATGGTTCTGTTGTCAGCAGGTTCCTTTCCTCTTCCCTCTGGAAGGCTGGGGCTAGTTTGTTTGTGCTCTCTTTTGGGGCAGTTGTGGGACCCATGGGATAGTGGAGCCTCCTGAAGCAGTGGTTAAACTGCAGTACTGCAGTTAGGACTCTGGTCACAGGCTGAGTTCAATGCTTGAGGGGCTCAGGCCACTGGCTCAAGACTGACTCAGCCGTTTATCCTTCCAATGCTGGTAAACTGGGTACCCAGTTCAGTCGTGGGACAGTGTGTACCCTGCATAATTGCTAAAACCGCCCAGAGAGAGAGCTTTAAACACACTGAGGCAGTATATAAGCAGCTTTGTTTTTTCTTTCTTTAAAGCAGTGGTTCTTAACCTTGGGTTACTCAGGTATTTTTGGACTACAACTCCCAGTAGCCTTCACCACCAGCTGTGCTGGCTCAGGTTTCTGGGAGTTGCAGTTCAAAAGCACCTGAGTAACCCAAGGTTAAGAACCACTGCTTTAAAGTGAGCAAGGGGAGGGTGGTCTCTGGGCCCCATTTCCATAGTTCTGCCAGATAGAGGGGATGAAGTAGTTCCCTTTGCACAAGCAGTGACTTCTGTGTGATGGTTCTCTCCATTTGGAACCTGGGCAGTATGGATGCTCAACGTTGTGTGCTGCACGGGATGAGCTCAGTCTGTTGTGCTGCCCAGAGAGAGAGCGGCTGCCTCTGCCCAGGTAGTAGCTGTACCTGTCTTGTATGCTTTGGGCTTCCCTCCTGGCCCCAGTTCCATTTGGAGGCAGGTGGAGCAACCTTCTCTTCTTTTGTACCTGCTCACTCTTCCTCTGGGTGGTAAGACACACCTGTTCCTGCATCATTTGTTTGCTTGCCTGTTTTCGTGGTGATACACACGTGCTGCTTTGCAATGTTGAAGAATTCAGGCACTTCCTTTTTATTTCAGCTTTGCAACACTCAATCAGAACTTAGTCCTGTATTGATATCACATTAAGCAAGTCAAGTGTATAACACTTTAGAGAAACAAAATGTCCTCATCTCAGAAAGCTTAATACATATTGGATTTGTTGTTGAGTAACTACAGTCTTCAGTTTTTGAATAATTAAATCACATCCCTAGTTCTGTACATGTTTACTCCTAATTAATTCCTACTATGTGAAGTGAGAAATATTTCTAAATAAGTTTGTGTACAGCTTGTACACTCTTCTTCACTGTCATAGGATCCATAATTGAGCTGTGCTTAGTAGTCAGTTCCTATTTCATGTAGTCTTTGAAATTGTGATAGAAGTGCCTCTGGGTATGTAGTACCTCCCCCCTGCCCCAGCTATACTGTACACATAAATAAGGGAAGAGTTTTGCCAAACAAATGATATGGCTTTTTCATGAATAATCTATTAGTGATGAAATACCACTCCAAAAACATTACCAGTGTACTGTGTGCAAAAATAAAATGTAAGCTTTTCTTCTCATCCCCCAGCCCTACTCTGCTGATAGTGTGGCTTAAAATTCTAACACAACCAACACAAAACTCTACCATCATTGCTGACTGCCAGTATTAAATTGAGGGTTAGTTGTATTACTCTGCTTGTTGATCCTTGTCAGAGACACTATCATAGGCTAGTATGTTGACTAAACCTCAGTCATCAGCTTGGATCATCACCTCATGTTTCTTGTGTTTTTTAGGATTGTCCTCCAACTGGACCAAGATTCCATCCCCTCTCTTCAAAAAGGCCGTCATAGTGTTAATTGATGCCTTGAGGGATGACTTTGTTTTCAGTTCAAAAGGCAAGCAGTTTATGCCCTATACAACACAGCTGGTGGAAAGAGGAACATCTCATAGTTTTATAGCAGAAGCAAAGCCACCTACAGTCACTATGCCTCGTATAAAAGTAAGTGCTGACATTGAGTGTATGATAATAGTGCTTGTTTGATTTCTCTTTATCACTTAAAAATGTTTTAGAGTGAGTATTTCATTGAGATGACATTCTGCTTTGGATGTTAGGCCAGAAAGAATTTTGTTCACTTGTCTTCTCCTCAGAAATTCCTACTTTTGAATAAGCTTGACTTTTTTTTAGCAGCAGTAACTGCTTAGAAGAAAACTAGCAAATATTTTCATGTTTACTTGGCCTTGTCTTATTCATTGATGTTCATCTATAGGATCCTTGCTGTGGTGTAATGATTAATTGGTGGTGCAATGATTTTGTGCACATCTGTTTTGTTGTACTGTAAACTGAATGCTTTATAGTGTCTTCTGCAAAAGAGAGGAAAGTTGATCAGAACTACTGAAACTTCTGCTGAATATAAGCAAGTACTATTTATGCAAGCTAAGCCATAACTTTATTTAGCAGCACCTTTGTTTTTAGAAATTATACTGACTCACACGCTTAGAGACATATTTTAGTAACTATGCAGACAAATGTGCACTTAAGACATGCACAGAGGCTCCTGAATTTCTCACTGTGCTGCATCATGTGACTTCTCTAGACACTGCCTTTCTCTGTTTCTGTGCTGTTGCATTTTTAAGGTACTGCATGTTTAACAGGTACTACGAAAATGATTTCTTTTACCCATATGTTGCAGGGAATATGATGGTGGCTCTCCTTCTACACTTGAACTAATTGCATGCGAAAAGAATGACGCCAAAAATTGGCTTAATCTTAATGAGAAAAAGCTACTCATAATGGATTAAAATGTATATCAGATCAGATATTGCATGTGTGTTCATTAAGGTCTGGTGATTGATGAAAGCCGTTGACTAAGATTTCTGGGTGTACTCTTATAAACAGAAGGAGTTTGTGAGATTTAGCCGCTGTGGATTTCAAAAGATAAACTAATGTCCAAAATAAGGCATTAAAAGATGGGCTCCCACTCATGTTATGAGCATGGCCATGTGGACTGTTTTAGCTGAGTGATGTTGTACACAGCATGAAAGAGACACAAAGCTATTCAAATAATTCTTATTCATACACACTGCCTGTGCTATTTTAAAATGTGTTTCTGATTCCAAAATGCTTTGGGGGCAATGTGGGCGTTCTGTGGGAGTGTGGAAGGAGAAGAATGAAGTGTCTGTTGTTGGTTATCTTCTGCTTCTTTTCCCTGCCTCTGATTTGGCAAATCAGTCCTGGAAGAGCTGGTAATCTTGCACCATCTGTTCACTGATGGCATGTGCATTGGATACACCCACAAGCTGCTGGGTGTCCGTATGTGTTTTCATTCTCCCTTCCCTACTTGCCTGCAGTCATTCAGAACTATTCAGGTTTAGATGTGAGATCATTATCAGTGCCTAAATTTAGAAGAGCAATGTTGTGGAGCAATGTCATCTATAGCCTTCCCTGACTTAGTGCCCCTTGTTTCTTTGGACTGTAGCTCCTATCTGCTCCAGCTAGCATCACCACTGGCAGGATTTAAGAAGTAATGTTAAGCAGAACAAAAGCATCACAAGCATGTTTGAAACTCAAGAAAGGAGCTTATCTAATCTTCCTAGTGCTCTATGGTTTAATGTTGTTTGTGCTGTTACAGACAAGACCCTGTCCCATGTTGCTGAACAGGCTGCCTTGATGGTGGAGTATGCTTGAGGATCTCTGGAACAGATTGTCAACTCCAGATGTGGGGGTCTGTCCCCAAACCAGGCCTAAATTCAAAGCAAAAATAACAATGTGGAAACCTTGTTTTCAGGTTCCAGGATTTTAGTTGTACCAATTTCCTGTTTTAATTGTTGTATTACTTTAGTTGGATTTTGTTGT
Organism: Pogona vitticeps; assembly: GCF_051106095.1. Taxonomy (NCBI): domain Eukaryota; kingdom Metazoa; phylum Chordata; class Lepidosauria; order Squamata; family Agamidae; genus Pogona; species Pogona vitticeps. Next base: position 201,869,780 of record NC_135784.1, read on the forward strand.
TAAAAGCTATCGCATCAGCAGTGAGCGTAGTGGAAGGGCGGGTTACAATTCTCCCCCTCCCCAGAAAAGTAGTAAAGAAATAAATACACACTACGCATATGAAATTTAGCTCCTAACAGAGGTCAGCATTCCAGCGCAAATGGAATGATATGCTGCCTACTCAGCTTGGATTCAGTTTCGCTGGACGATGATTAAAAACAGCTGATCAGTGGTTTGCAAAATGGCTCCCTGCTGTTTTCCAGACCGATTGTTTGCAAGACAGCGATTGAAAATGGCTTTCCGTATGGAGGATCTTCACTGGATTATGATCCCCCATTGGAACGCATTAACCGGTTTTCAGTGCATTCCAGTGGGTTTTTTTTTTCACTTGATGATGATTTCGCTTAGCAGCTATTTTCCTGGAACAAATTACAGTGGTGCCTCACACAACGATGTTAATTGGTTCCAAAAAAATCAACGTTGTGTGAAACATCGTTCTGTGAAACACCATTTCACATAGGAATGCATTGAAAACCGGTTAATCCGTTCCAATTGGAACAGATTGCCATCGCTGAGTGAAAATCCCCATAGGAAACATCGTTGAGTGAAACAATGTTTCCTATATTGGAATGTATTGAAGCCGACTCAATACATTTCAATGCCTTTGCGAAGTCCTTTTTCGCTCCTGTAAAAGTGTCTTACAATGTTTGGAAGCTGTTTTAAATGATTGCAATGGTTAGTCCACCTCCTGAAACCTATGCAAACTGATTTTGGTGTTGTTCTGACACTTTGTTAATTTATGATGATTTTTTGTTTTTTCCATTGGAAACCATTAGACAGACCATCCAATGGTTTCCTATGGAGAAAAAACAAAAAATCATCATAAATTAACGAAGTGTCAGAACAACACCAAAATCAGTTTGCATAGGTTTCAGGAGGTGGACTAACCATTGCAATCATTTAAAACAGCGTCCAAACATTCTAAGACACTTTTACAGGCGCGAAAAGGGAGATCGTTGTGTGAAAATCCCCCATAGGAAACATCGCCATGTGAGGCAGCAAATTTAACAGAAAAAGGCATCGTTGTGTGAATTCATCGTTGTGTGAGGCACTCGTTGTGCGAGGCACCACTGTATCGTCGTCAAGCGGGGCACTACTGTATTGTGAGCTGTGCTCCAAAATAGACTAATTTTTATTAGTTTCAAAAAGAACTGATTGCAATGACAACTTAAGTTCTTACCTTTTTAATTTTGCTGAAAGAATTACTTGTTTTCGGGCCAAGTGGGCAGAATATACCATATATTGATGATATTCTGTTTTTAAGTGACAATTACAGCAGATGATCCGAAAAGGCTACACAGTAAAACCCATAACATTAGTGATGAAAATAGACTAAAATGTTAATAAGTTCACAGTGATGAGTAAAAAGCAAGTAGCTGAAAATATGGAGTTAGATGATGTTGGTAAATAAGTATTTGGCTGAGTAAACAGTGGGATCATGGCTGCACAGTGAAAGTCAGAGCAGAGTAGAGACAGCCTGGAGCAGCTTTTTAGAGATGAAGAATGTAATGTGCAACAGAAAGTCCTTGAAAATGCAGAATCTATAGAATGCTATGTATTCTTGATTGTATTGCATGGTATGAAACGGTGAGCTTTAACATACACAAACACTGTAAAAAAAGAGATAAAAGTACTTGAAATATGATGGTATGAGTCTAAGTACTTCTTGGATCCAGAAGATGACCAATGTAGAAGTAGTAAAATGAATGAATAAATGCTCAGAAATCCAGAAACACTTAAAATGCAGACATTTGTACAGTTACATAGTATAAATAAAAAGAAAATGCAGATTATTAGCGGCTGATTGTCGAAGGTAAAATAAATGGGCAGATTAGTACAGGAAGGAAAATAGGTTATTGGATGAATAACCTGGAGGGAGCATTGAATGCTGCCATGTTTGACATCAGAATTCTCAAAGTCCTGTCCGTCCTCCGGTGGGAGAGAAACAACAAGGGCATGTTTTTGAGACAGTGGTTGAATTTTGAGATAGTGACCGAGATTAGCAGAGTAATTTGCAGATATAACAGACTCATTTGAACCAACTGTACTTATCCCCATGGATGAGGGAGTCAATGGAACTTCCCCACCACCACCAATTCAGTGGATCTACACTAGTGTGAATTACTACACTAAGCAATAGGATTTCAGCCAGTGTCTTGGGTGATGTCACAAAATGGCAACTACAACTTGCTACAACTGTGCATTTTTTACTGCAGGGCGCACTAGTGGGAATGAAAGACAAATACATTGCCCCAGAACCTGAATAGTTGGCTGAAATGAGTCCCCATGCACAAGCCCATTCCTCTGAAGCACCAATATGTTGCTTTCTCTGTTATATTCAGACTCTTACTACTGCTATTTAAGGTTTTTCTATCCTACCTTTCTATCCCCAAGGGGACCCAAGGCAGCTTACATAATTAAAACAGCATTTAAAACCTAAAAATAATAAGTGTGCAAATATTTAAAAAAGAATTAAGCAAGTATTATATTAAAATGGCAACTAAGATCAATATTAAAACATTCAAAGCAACAGAGCACAACGGTCCATTTAAAAAACCCTCTCAGACCACCAGTCATTAAGGGAAAGCCCGCCTGCAGAGAAAGGTTGTTGCCTGCCTGTGGAAGGGCGGCAAAGATGGGGCCAGCCTGGCTTCCCGTGGAAGGGAGTTCCACAGTCTGGGAGTAGCAACAAAGCCCTCTCCCATGACCCCACCAAGTGCACCTGTGAGGGTGGTGGAACCGAGAGAAAGGCCTCCTCCCGGTGGTCCCAAGCCGTTTAGGGCTTTATAGGTTAAAGCCAGCACTTTGAATTGTGCCCACAAGCAGATCAGCAGCCGGTGGAGCTGTTGTAACATAGTGGGTCATGTGATCACTGTAACCAGCCTGAGTTAACAATCAGGCTGCGGTATTTCGGACCCTTTGGAGTTTCTGAATACTTTCCAAAGGCAGCCCCACGTAGAGCACGTTACAGTAATCCAGCCAGGATGTGACTTGGGCATGTGTCGCCGTGGCCCGATCAGAGACCTCTCAAGAAGCTACGTACTGCATGTGCCCACACTCTTTTCATTCATTTCTTCTTCTCGTGTCCTACCAGTTCTGCCCAGATCAGAATGCCAACCTTGTCACCTTGCTATACTTCACAGTCTGCTCACCTGACAGGTGGGAAGCTGCAGCATAGTTTCTTTCTCTTCCCTCCTGCAGACACCATTTTTGTAGTTGATGTCACTTGACATGCAGGGTGCCCGGCCTGTACCTATTTGCCCCCTTTCATGTCCTAGGAATATCTCCGGGCCCAATGATGTTTTGGGGAAATGTGACAAAGATGGGAGCCGGCTGCAGGTGAACTTCTCCACTTTTCAGTTGCCCGAAATAAGTTATTAAATGATTAGGGCTCAGAGGACCTTGACAGGCATGAGAGGGAAATGTTGATGAGTGCGGTGGTGCCCTTGTGAAACTTGTGCTGAAATCTGTTAAATTTGTGTTGAAAAGGCTTTATGGTCTTAATGTCTTTTGAAAGCTTGCATTGCTTTTGCAGTTTACTTTCCAAGTTGCATGTCTGGCACCTAAAGCAGATCCACAACTAATAATGTATCTATTAAGACCAACCTGAATGCTGCAGAAATGAATCCTCCAGAACTCTTCATCGGCTGTAGGTGGTGGAAAAATGGGAGGATGAGGGGAAGAAGCAGAAATAGCTAAGAAATTGCACAGACGCTGTGGCCAGGAAGTTCAGAAGTGGGACTCACCGAGGCCAGTAGTTGGGGATGATAGGGATTTTAGTCCAATGATATCTGGAGAGCTGGCGGTTCCCCTACATCATCTTAGTAAAGCTTGGAGAGAGATGTGTGGGCAGAACCTGTTCAGCTGTGTCTTTATGAATCTGCTGCCTGTTCTTACCTTTATAGGCTAGATTCATCAGCCATGAGCAAGTACGTGCATGTATCTGTCGACATGCCTCCTACTCCAAAAGCAGGTTTCTCTCTTTTTCACATCTAGTCGTTCATCTCCTTTTCCCCCCTGGTTAACAGGCATTGACAACTGGCAGCATCCCAGGTTTCATTGATGTCATCATGAACCTCAATTCTCCCGCCTTGCTAGAGGACAACTTGATCTGGCGGGCCAAAGCCGCTGGGAAACGGATCATCTTCTATGGCGACGACACTTGGGTGAGGCTCTTCCCAAAGCAGTTTGTGGAGTATGATGGAACGACGTCCTTTTTTGTCTCGGACTACACGGAGGTGAGAAGCTGCTGAAGTGGAAGAAAGTACTTAATTGAACCAGGGTGTGAATAATTGCTTAGATGAAAACCTGATTTCATATGCCTGTCTTGAAAAATGGTGTGTGGTCTCCAGATTGAAAACAGGACCGATCACTTGCGTCCAAAACCAACAATCATGACTTTTTCTCTCATCAGAGTTGTTTTTCTGGGGGCTGGGGGCTTTTGTTTTATTTTGCTTGCTATTATGTAACTGGCAGCCTGTGTCTCCCCATCTGTATGCCATTTTTTTTCAAAATCTTAGGACAGCCTAGGCAGAATTTTTAGGGCTTTGACATGACTGTAGTAAGTACCTGTGGTCCATCTTCTGAGACTGGCAGAAGGTCTCAAGGGATTTGGACTGGAGTCTTTTTCAGCCGTTACTTCTCTTATTTTTAGATCACCATTCTGTCAAATAAGATCTGTGTGGTGCAGAGCACTCTTTCCCATTGCTGTGTTACCAACAGAACCTAATTGAGGTAGCTCCTCTTCCATATTATTCCACAGGGACTAAGTGAAAAGGTTATTTTGGTCATAAGTTATCATATTGCTTCTGATGTAGTGTCACCCTGTGAAGTAATGACCTCTGAAATATCTGATCAATAGCAGCCCTGCTCAGGTCTTGTGAACATAAGGTTCATGGCTTCCTTTATTGAGTTAGTCCATTGCATGTTTGGTTTTTCCTCTTTTTGTACTGCCTTCACGGTTTCCTAGCATTGTTGTCCTTTCCAGTGAGATTAAGAGATTACTAGAGGGAGTACTTCTGGGATGGGTGGAACAAAATGGCACTTGATCCTAGCTGAGCCAATGCAGAGGGCGTGTTTTTTTGGATTCATTCATTCATTCATTCTTTCATTCTTTCTTTCTTTCGTTCTTTCGTTCGTTCGTTCTTTCTTTCTTTCGTTCGTTCGTTCTTTCTTTCGTTCGTTCGTTCTTTCTTTCTTTCTTTCTTTCTTTCTTTCTTTCTTTCTTTCTTTCTTTCTTTCTTTCTTTCTTTCTTTCTTTCTTTCTTTCTTTCTTTCTTTCTTTCTTTCTTTCTTTCTTTCTACTTATATCCCGCCTATCTGGTCTTGCAACCACTCTAGGTAGCTTACAGACATATAAAATAACAAGTAAATCTAACACCTGCACATCTCAGGGTCCTTTTAACTGGAGATGTCAGGGTTTACACCTTTTGATTATCATACAATGTGTGTAATTGATTCTTTCATTATATTTTATATTTCCATGCATCGCGACCCAAAGCAGCCAACAAGATGAAATGCAACACGGAAATATAAAACATAAAATACAGAACTGTGTTTAAAATAAGCAGATGAAAGAGAGATTTTAAAAATAGCTAATTAAAACAATACTAGCGGAAAACATGAGACCCATGCCCCTCTTTGACTTTAGCTCTCGACTGCCCCTGAGCTGATGGTAGTGGTGGTCGTTCCTGTTTTCCTCTTTCACTAGGCCCACCCCAACAGCAGTCCCCTGTAAACAGCTTCTGGGGCAAATCCCAGACTCCAGGCAGACAGCCCCCCATTGCTTTCTGAAGAGCCAAGACGTATCCTGATCAAAGCAGGGCTCAGCAACATGCATCCCCTGCCTATTTCCCCCCCCAGAGTGTCTTGTACTTCCAGGTTCCATTTGATCCTCCAGATTTGCTGCTGTGATGTTGTCAGGGACAAAACTAGCAGTTCTTCCTGTTTAAAAAAAAAAAGAGAGAAAAAGTGCATCTCTCTTTTATATTCCCAGCTCCGTTTGTAAGTAAATTGTAAGACAAAGAGTCTCTCACACACACCCCCCCCCTCAACTTGAGGAATGCTAACTGTACTCTTCACAAACACCACCTCAGAAGGAATGGTCGGGCCATAGCCAGTGGTGTCTGTCCCTTCCCCAGTTGATGGACTAGACTTTTAACAATGCTGAAATATTCTTTGTATAATATATTTTCCAGTAATATTTTGTGGTTTAAAATTCTTAGTTCTGTTATGCTATGCATACCCTGATTCATCAAACTATGTCTAGACTCATATGACCCTCAAATTCTTAACATACTGGCTCCCCACCCTCAACATTGTGCGGTGTATACTTTCCGTCAGAGGTTTTACTGAGAAAAGCATTTCTCTTTGATTCTGCTGATGGCATAAATTGGAAGTATAAATGGTACTCCTTAGAGTGAACGTAGGTTTCAACTCACCTTGCCTTTTTTCATTCCCTTCTAGGTTGATGACAATGTCACTAGACACCTTGATAATGTGCTGAAAAGGGAAGACTGGGATCTACTCATCCTTCACTATTTGGGGCTGGACCATATTGGTCACTTGAGTGGACCCCACAGCCCTTTGGTAGGGCCAAAGCTTTCTGAAATGGATAATGTCATCAAGAAGATTCATACTTCTCTCCTCTCCAAGGTGACAGGTTCATTTTTGGAATGTGGATCCAATCCAATTGTGTGAATAGGAAGTGTGTGTGGAGCCTTGGACTTGGATGCCAACTTGATCCAGTTCATGTTTACTTGAAAGAATGTCCTGTTTCATTCAAAGGCTTATTTCCAGATGAATATGCATAAGAGTTGCAGATTTAAGTCTGCAGATTTGATAGGCATTAGTATTGCCTTGAGTATTTTGGCAGGTTGAGTGACATTCCTCAATATATTATGGCCAATATAATATGAAGATGAGTAATAGATGATGCTGTTAATAAACATAACGTATCAGGGCAGAGGAACATTGAGGGTTGCTTCTCACAGATGCATTCAAGAGGGAGCAGCATATACTTGGAGCTCTATGACAAGTGGGGCCATATGTGAGACAAATGTTTGCTGTGCATAGGCTTCACTTTTTTTAAAAAATTGTATAATGAGTGATTCGTACTGCTAAGCAAAAAAAAAAAAGACAATAAATCACCACCTCAAAGGGAGTGCGGTGGAATCTTTCAGTGGGAGAAGGGACAGGAGGCAAGATCAACAAGGATCAAGTATGACGGATGTATGTTTTGGTCCCTAGAAAAAATGCTAAATCTGTAACAAGTTAGCATGTTAGAGAGAAGTTCAGACTAAGCATTTTTTTTGGCAGTATGCTTCACAAAGCCTAGGTCATGTTGTATGTAAAAGCAGTTGAGGAATGCAGCTGCTCTTGTGCATCTGAGGAAAGTGTGTGGCAACCATTCCTGAAACTATATAATTTATATTTTATAATGCCAGATTTTGATTGAATATCAGGAAAGACTTCCTGTTAGAGCAGTAAGACAGTGGAGCCAATTACAGTACCTCGAAAGGTGGTGAATGCTCCAACACTGGAGGCATTCAAGAGAAACTTGTACAACCACCTGGCAGTTACCTTTTGATTTGTATTTCTGCAGCAAGCAGGGGGCTGGACTTGATGGCCTTATGGGCCCCTTCCAACTTCACTACTCTATGATTATGCCCTGGAATCTGTGAGGCAAGGAATAAGAATGGCTGGTAGTATATGCCAATGTAGCCTCCTAAGATCTTGGATTTTTCATTCCATTCAGGAGGAGGGAGAAGGGGCTTTGCCATGTTTACTGGTTGTGTGTGGTGACCACGGAATGTCTGAAACAGGAAGTCATGGTGGTTCCTCAGATGGTGAAGTGCACACACCCCTGCTTTTGATCAGCTCCGGGTTTGACAAGATAAGTGGTAAGAACTTGCCAGTACTGTACATTTCATAATGAGATTATGTTGCTCTGTTAAAAATTCTACAGTAGATGTCTGGGCCTGGGTTGTGCTAGTGAAAATTGCAAGTATGGTCTTGTATGTCTGTATACTGACCTGTTGTGAAAGAAAAAGAAGTTCTCTCCATATAGAACTCTAGATTTCAGATGGAAGGCTCAAATAGCACACTTCTTACAACATAGTTTTGCACAGATATTTTTAAAATAGTGACACATTCCACTGGGTGAATAGCTGCTTATATTCTGAAGTGGTATAGCCCAGCTGGAGGTTTATAGCTGCAGGGCAAAGTCGGCCTTGGGAACCCTTTGATTTAGAAAAGTCACTGTTAGGTAGCTACATTTGATACAGCTGGCACTTACCTACAAAACCCTTCTCCGTTAGCCTTTTTATGTGTCATGCATGATGTGTGTGCATGATGTTGCAACACCTAAAGCAGCTCTGCCTCAGGAATGCAGATTGCTTTGGGCTTCTTTAAGGAGATGTAGGCAAGGAATACAAACTAGGACCTTAAAAGCAAGAGCTTCACAAGCAAGGGGCCTTGTGTTTCCCTTACGAAAGGTTTCTCTTTCCATGGAGAGCCAGTGTGGTGGTCAGTGTGTTGGAAGCAACCTGGGGAAATCAAGGTCAAATCTCAAGTTGGCCCTGCAACCCATTTGGTGGCCTTGGGCCTCTTGATGTCTCTCAGCCTGAGATAAATGGGGAGAAGACCAATACTGTATGTCTTTAATCTCATGTTCTAACTACGGAAGGAGTTGAAATAGATGCTTTGCAATCAAATGTAATCAAACAAATGTAATCTGCCACTTGGGCTGCTACGATCTCTTTGTAGGAAAAGTGAGACAATAAAGACTACAACTGTAACCAGCATATAAAAACAAAATAGCTCAATGCAGCATGTGGCTTTTGCAACTAATACAGTTCTTGACTACAGTTCTGTGCAGGTTATGGTAGGGGTGGGAGAGGGCATCTTTCATCCAAAGAAAGTTGAACATTTCAGAGGCTTAGAGGATTTTGGCAAAGTCATAGATGGAGAACAGCTGCAGGACTTTGCTAACTGTACCAAACAAGCAGGGAACAAGCTCACTCTAAACTGCAGGATCTAAAGAGCGAAAATCGTGGGCCATTTCTCTTCAGCATATAGTTTGGGGATGATGATTGAATACAATCATAACTCGCATTTTTCTCTTTTTTTCTCAGGTTCTGCCAAACCTCCAGAACGTGTTCAGCAAACTGATTTAGCTGTCACCCTGGCAATTGGGCTTGGCTTGCCAATTTCAAGGAACAGTGTTGGGAAGCTGTTACTCCCTGTTGTGCAGCGAAAGACAATGCGGGAACAGCTACGATACTTGCATTTAAATGGCTTCCAGCTCAGCAGACTTCTCCAAGAGAATATGCCCACATATGAAAAAGGCAAGTAAGTTGGTTATTGTGCTGGTTGCTAGCATAGGTTCTTCACACTTAGAAAATCCACTTCTGAGGGGAAAAGGAACAATGTAAGATTCTGACCACTGGGGAATAGATATAGGGTTTGCAAAGCAAATTTAAGGGATAGAAAACTCAAAGTAACTATTAGCTTTATAGTAGATTCAGATGCAGATGTCTAGCCAGAATAAAACTGCGAACATTAGTTATTGCTTCTAGAGTAATGGACGTTGAAGGTACAAAAGAAGCTCAGCTGATTGAGGAGGATGTGCTTGCTTCTGATAGTTTGCAAGTGTTGGCTTCTGGGCCAGTGTTCATGTAATTCTGGCACCTTGCATATTTTCATGTTTGGGGTGAGCTCCCCTTCCTTCCAGTGTCAAAATTAGCCATGGTTTAGAGCCAACATTGCACAAATACTTTCACATCTTTATAAACAGAGTATTCCATTCTGGTGGGAGCCCATGTATACAAAGGGAATGATTGCCATTAGTCACAGCGAGATGAATCCTTTCAGTAGAGGCCTTGGATAACTTTCTGATTTGCATTAATGTCTCTTATTACTAGATCCTGGATTTGAACAGTTTAAGATGGCAGAAAAATCTCATGGAAATTGGATCAAGCTTTATTTGGAGGGGAATACTTCAGAAATTCTCATGAATCTTGGCAAAAAAGTCCTTAAGCAATATTTGGAGGCTCTCAAGATCCTGAGCTCTTCTTTAAGCGAGCAAGTGGCACAGTATGACATGTATTCAATGATAGTGGGAACAGTGATTGTTTTGGAGGTATGAACTGGTATATTAAGGTAATTGAGTATCTTAAAAGGTTCCCCTTGACAATTTTTGTCCAGTCATGTTCGACTCTAGGGGGCGGTGCTCATCCCCATTTCCAAGCCATAGAGCCAGCGTTTTTCCGAAGACAATCTTCCGTGGTCACATGGCTAGTGCGACTTAGACACGGAACGCTGTTACCTTCCCACCAAAGTGGTCCCTATTGATCTACGTGCATTTGCATGCTTTCGAACCGCTAGGTTGGCGGGAGCTGGGACAAGCGACGGGAGCTCACTCCGTTGCATGGATTTGATCTTACGACTGCTTGGTCTTCTGACCCTGCAGCACAGCCTTCTGCAGTTTAGCCCGCAGCGCCACCACGTCCCTTAATTGAGTATCTTAGTCCAGTTTAATTTGGCATGACCTGGTCCTTGTCAGCTGGCTTGCAAGGCATTATTTGAACCTACACAGCACCAGAGTGTCTGGATGTCTTTTCAATTTCAAGTGTTCTTGGTTTTAGGAAAACATAGGAAGCTATCTTACACAGAGTAGGTCCATCTTGCTCACTTTTTTTCTTGACTGAAATTAGGGCTTATCCTAGAGATCCTCACTATTACTTTTCACTTTGTTCCTGGAAATCAACTGTGGTGTTGTGGTAGGAGTATTGGACTGCAACATAGGAGACCTGAGTTTAAATCTTTGCTCACCCATGAAACTCACTTGAGTGATGCTGGGCCAGGCATACTTTACTTACCTGACCTACCTCACAAGGTTTTTGGGAGGGTAAAATTTAAGGAAGAGAACCATATGCAATGCCTTCTCACAGAAGGGAAAGGTTGGATATAAATGCAACACATAAATTTTAAAAATCTACCTAGTGGTCTCTCCTCTAAGTACTATGTAGGCCCAATGCTTATTAATTTTTAAGATCAGTTGAGATTTGTGTGTTCAGGGTTATATGGTGAGCAGGACAGGTTTTCTACTGGTATAAAGTGCCTGTCTTCCTGACACAAAAAATTGCATTTGTGATGCTAGATCCAATTTCTAGGAAGAAATTTGCTAGAAAATGTCAAGGTACAGAGTTGGATGACAGTTCAATAACAGGAAGGACTCAGTTGCAGAAGGGATACTGGAAAGATGTGAATGCACAGAAGGAATATGTGGAACAGGGAGGCTGCTGGAGATGTAAGAGTTTTGCTCAGAAGACCTTTATTTTTAACCTTCAGGTTAAAATGTCTGTCTCTGTATTTGGGTTTTTGCGTCTTGAACATGTACGTTGTGTTGACTACTAAAAAGGATAGTGGAACTTTCCTTGTGTAGTAATTATAGTGAGCCCAGTGTGACTTTTTGGAGGCGAAGCTGTGCTCATCAGAAAAAGGGGAAGAAATACTAGGAAAATAATGCTGGGGCCATTGAAAATAGTGTGGTCTCTTAAATGCAGAGGCACTGTAAAAGAATATTGTTCTTTGTGGTGGAGGGGGTTCCTGCTGATAGTAATAAGAATACCAAAGTAGAAGTAATTCCAACAACCTGAATTCTCTAAGTAGAAGTGATAGTTTGAGTTTTCATCCTAGCTGGACTATTCCTTCAAGCTGAAATTGTTTGTGTAAAACCCATTTTACTCTGGGCCTGTTGGAAGCACAGGGAACTGTCCAGGGTACTGATCAGTGGAAGCATTGACTATTCTCACAACATAAGTTGTGTGATGCAAGAATGTATTTGTGTTTTAATGCAAACTGTGATTTTTAAGACTGAAAATAGCAAGATTCAAATATGCAATGTGAATCTGTTGATCTGCAGAACTTAGAAGGTCCCATCTTTCATGGAAGGTAATATGGAGGTCAATACACTGCTGTTCCTGCTCCCAACATCAAGACCGTTCCTTGGCCCTTTCCATCTACATTGACATATAGAACTTGGATATTTTGGGAAGAGAACTTGGTGCACATAGAGCTCTGTACAGTCTGTATGTTTACAATAGGACTCCTTAAGATTTTAGAGCAATGGACTCCCACTCTTCACACCTCCACTTATCATCTGTAACAGTTGGAAGTCTGGCTGAGGATGTGTACAATATGCGTGAGCCCAGCTGCATGGCTGTGTTTCTGTTTAATTGCATTGGGTTGCCCTTATTCAGGTAGCTTATGGAGGGGGCTAAAGCAGCATGAGGAGGAGCAGGAATTGATCTCTGGGAAGCTTCGCTGAATGTTTTGCAGACTTGTTAGTATGTAACATTTTGCTGGCTTTATTTGCTGCTTTGTTCTGAGTAGCAGAAGCTTAACATATCTGATTTGGCTTAGAACCAAGCTACTCTAGATGGATTTAAAAGGCTTGGATTTGCACTGTAAGGTACTTGGTCCTTCTTGTCTCTCTCCCTTTTCCCAAACAACATACCCCTAGGTTGCATTGGAAAGACCACACTTTCAAGGGTGGTTCACCCTGTGGTTAGGGGAGGAGGCTGTTGTTTGAGAAATATTGGCCAGGAACTCTTAGAGTTAGGTGGCACATGTTGCACTTGTCTTTCAGTTCTTGGCTGTTTCAGACAGAATCTGCAATTAGAAGCAATATAGTACTATAAAGCAGTGGTTCTTAACCTTGGGATACTCAGGTGTTTTTGAACTGCAACTCTCAGAAACCCCAGCCAGCACAGCTGGTGGTGAAGGCTTCTGGGAGTTGCAGTCCAAAAACACCTGAGTAACCCAAGGTTAAGAACCACTGCTATAAAGAATGATAAGCAGTCCCAAAGCGTGCACAATAATAATGTGCAGGAGCGGCAGCTATAGAGTGTCACTGTGAGCCACTATCAGTTCTGACAGCTCTTTTAGGCCAATAATTGAAACTTGTACCAGATGTTCTTGGCCCAGGGCTTCTGGAAGTTATAGCTCAAGAATATGTGAGTCTCCAAGTTTGGGAATCACTGTGCTAGGTATACCGAACATACTGAAAACTAGATTTATCTGGCCTGTAATTACTGAGATCCTGTTGGTTAGTGTAATAGAGTGAGAGAATGTAAGTCAAAAGCTGTTTCCTCCTTGCTTGGCTTTGATTGCTGGACCCTCCATTTAAAACCCTTTCTCCCTGCTCCCCCCACAGGTGCTGCTTTTACTCCTCCTGAGCATCCCAAAAGCCCTGAGCAGCCGGGCAGAACTTGAACTGCCTCTTTCGCCGTTGTGTTCTCTGCTCTTCTATTTGATGTGCCTGCTGCTCTGCGCAGTTCATGTGGTTGTGTGCACCTCAACAGAGAGCTTGTGTTATTTCTGCAGCATCTCGTGGCTAACAGCCATTGGAGTGATTGTGCTGATGTCTGGCCTTCTGTGTGTCCTCCTTTCTGCTGTGGAAAAGGTGTTTGGGAATCCTAGACACTCCACCAAGGTAAGATGTTGTAGGGATCTAATTTGACCCCGTTTTGCCTGTTGCTCTGTACTCCCCCATCGTTGAAAGAGAAGGCCCCATATGTTAGTCCTTCTTCCCCCATACAGAAGCCCTTCTCATTTTGAAAACCGCCATGCCTGCCCCACATTGTTTTCATGGGAAAGGGTTGAGAACCTCTTTCATTCCACTACAGCAAGGGGGACCAATATGTGGCCCTCCAGTATTGTCCGCCTGCAGCACTAGCCAGTGCAGCCAGTACTGAGGAATGCTGGGAGTTGTAGTCCAGCAACATCTAGTCAGCTACAGATTACCTACCCTTCTCCTGTAAGGATCAAAATAGCTGGGATTTGAAGAAAAAATGGGAAAGAGAAGAGTCATTGCTTTCTCTCTGCATTGTTCTCCTGTTTCAAATGGAAGCTCTGTCAATTTGCTTTGGATGCAGGTGTACGTTAAAGCCAAGAAAAAAAGTGTTGCGAAATTTCACAGTGCAGGTCCCCCTGAATTTACCAAAATAGCAACAGAAGAGGTTATTTAACCAGCCGTGATAAATTGATTGTAGATCCAGTTTGCTAGTGTCACAGTCCGGATCAGAGAAGCACTTTTAAAAAAATTGTATATCATATTTGTATTCGGTATTCTTCTGAGGTGTTTGTGGTACCTAACATTGGAGCTGTTCTTATTTATCAACAGGCTTTGTCACTTTGAATTCTGTACATCATATATGAAGTAGTCGTTTTGTTTTATCCAGGAGTGTTTCCCATCTGTTTCCTTGAATCACCAGAATCTCTGAACACGAGTATTTAATACCTCTGACAGATAATAGGGTTATGTGAAGTATTTTCATTCTCATTTTTCTGCAGTAGGTACTCGACTAGAGTAAGCATGATAGCAATCATAGGATGGTCAATGAATGTGGAAAGTCACAGAGTTCTGCCATCTCTCTCTGTAATGTGAAGCTGGAAATGTGTGTATGTCCAGATGTTATTAAGATCTTAACTTCCACATATTTGTTAGCCTTGGCTGCACTGGTTGGGGCAGATGTGTCCTGCTCTAATGTGTACTTAAGGAAACATGAGACTGTTGTGATCTTGAGAATTTTCTTGCCCCAACTTTGTGGGCATTTCATGAAATCATCTCCTTCGTTAATTACATGTACAGTACATATTTGGTGGCAGCAGCTCTGGGACGCTCTCATGTCTAGTCCCAGTTATGAGGATGTGCCAGCTCTAAGATAGTTTACAGTGTTCTAGTACAGTGGTTCCCAGCCTTGGCTCCCCAGAACATAGTAGGTACTTTTTGATTGCTACCTGTTTCATCTACAACAGTGAGAACTGGAACTGGGATTCCTAAGCCAGTTACAGTGCATGATCCTCGGATCCTTGAGTCTTAAGTCCTGTCCAGCTTTGGGTTCCTAGATGTTCTTGGACTACAACTCCCAGAAATCCTGGCTAGCAGAGGTAGCAGTGAAGGCTTCTGGGAATTTCAGTCCAAGAACATCTGGAGACCCAAGGTTGGGAACAACTGTTCTAGAAGGTTGCGAGTAGGATTCTTCTCTACTTGATGGCCTCACCCACCCTTGGCGATTTTTGAATATCAGGAGAATACCTCCTTTGTTTGCTTGTATCCATCAAAAAGCATGAGTAAGCCCACAACGATGGCTTGGGGTGGTCTGGCAGTTAGATACAGTTGGAATTGATGTGAGCATATCAGATTGTGAAGACATTTTTTTAAAAGTTGTGGATATTGCAGCCTAAAAGGTGATATGTGCTCAGTTCCAATATCTAAATTATTGCAGTTTGACAGCATCATTCAGGGAGATTAGTGCCAGAGAGCATCTGGCTAGACTGTTCCACAGTGCTTCGATAGGCGTCTGTTAGTCTTTTGAAAATCACTGCATGGAAGCAGCTTTGCCCTCCCCAATCTGTATTATCTGATTTTATAATGGAGCAATAATAAAAGTCTGGTTTGAAGTGGCATTTTCAGATTCATAATCATTGGAAAAAAAATATGCTGCTTTAGCTGGAGGCTCATTGCAAACTGCATTTGAGAATGATCACATGCAAGAACGGCATAAAATTTTACTTTTAAAAAAGTGGAATAGAATAAATGGATACTGAGTAAAGGAAATCAAGTTCTCAGCTTTAACTTGAACTTGACCACCAGTCTCAGATTTTTAGTTGTGCAGGCAGAAGTGCGCATACTAGCTAGCTGCCACTGTTGATTGGTACTGTAGGTGAATTAAAGAGAGCAAAAAAAAAGGGGGGGCTACAGATTCAAAGCAAACTGTTGTTAAAGACAGATCTGATTCTGGTGCATCTCTGCATTAAAGAATAAAAAAACTCCATACACTAAATATGATATTTTTCTTCTAGAAGTGAAAGCCTTCACTGCCATGTCATATACAGTATTGAGATTTTGGTGGTATGAAAAGTTAAATGGCTGCTCAGTATTCATTGTTTGCTTTATCCTAAAGACAGTCTGAAAGATCACGTTTCAGACTTCTCTGGAAATGGCAACCAAGGAAACCAAAACATCTCATTTTTTCCTTATCCACCACTTATAAGTCTCCTGCATCGTGACTGTGAAGGATGTGCTCTTGTGTTCATGAAATGGGATGTTTATGAGCCTTGAAGTGGAAGGCATGAATCTTTTGTGATTTTCTGTTGCCCCTTTACAAGAACAGTGAAATGAATTGATTTGTCTATCTGTTTGTGTGCTGATGATTAGATTTCTAATAATAACACAGGCTACAGCACTAGGCAGGCCTTCGGTTTGATCTAACAGTGCTGCTGTTATGTTTCTGAGGATCAGTTTGCAGAAGCGTGTGCTGAAAACATTGGAGTAGATTTTACCACAAGGAGTGAAACGGTGTGTTAAAGGAAACAGTTCACATGAAATTTTATATAACTGGTGTGCAGGTTTAGCTCTAGATGCCTTCGTGTTGAGCAGTGCCATATTCAGCTCAGTTGAGGTATATTTATAATGGTAAAATCTGCAAGTTGAGCTTCATCAAAATATTATACAGTGGTGCCCCGCTTGACGACGATAATGCATTCCAGGAAAATCACTGTCCAGTGAAATAGTCGTCAAGCGAAAAAAAACCCATTGAAATGCATTGAAAACGGGTCAATGCGTTCCAATGGGGGAAATACCTGCTCATCCAGCAAAGATCCTCCATAGGGGAAGCCATTTTGCATCGCTGTCTTCTGGAAATAGGTCAGGAAAACAATGGGGAGCCATTGTGAAAACCCGATGATCAGCTGTTTTTAATCGTTGCGAAGCGAAAATTCGGTTCCCGAAGTAGGGAACTGATCGTCGTAAAATGAAAAAAAAACCCATTGGAATCAGCCCCCCCCAAACTCATCATCAAGCAATTTCATCGTCTAACGGGGTAATCGTCAAGTGGGACACCACTGTACTTATAGTATATCAGTATTTGTAATTCTTATTCTTTTACGCTCTGAGATCTTACATTTACTGGTTTGCCTTCATTTTCTGGATCGCACTCACAGCAAAACCTCAGTAAAAAGAATGTAACAATTGAGAGGAAATTGTGAGAGTCAGTTCTTTACGTTGATTATATATGGGAAATTATTTGTACCTCTTTTTATATTTCAGAGTTCCAACAGAAAGTGCTGAATACTATTGTAGTTCATGTAAAATACATATAACTTGCCATTGCTTAATAAGTGTTGGGATGTGTTAAACGTTGCTAGTGGATCTTCTGTAGCTACTTGGTTCTCCATGTTGTATGACATTATTATTGTTGATGCTATCCTTTTGCCTTTCTTGATGGTATTTTTGGTGTATGGTCATGTTTTATATACATTCAGCTGAGCTCCAGTTTACTGAAATTTGTGTACCATGGCTATTTTTTAGGACTTAATTTTCCTTAAATCAGTAGGTTATTAACATACTAAGTGTCTCTTTCTAAGGTAATCTTGCATGGCAATTTCGTACGGAATAAATAGTTTTAGAACATGCAATATCAATACCAGAATATCAATATTCTAGTTATAGCAGCTGTTAAATTACATGAATGAATATACCTTTTCTCCCTCTGCACTGCAACATCCTGGGAAGTGGGAAGATTGAGATGAAAAAATGACTCCCTCCTTACCTCTTTTTGAATGTTCTGATTGCTGAAAGATTTCTATTTTTAGTTCCACATAAGCCACTTCCTATTCTGTTGCAAAACTCATAACAGAATGAACTTTAAATGTTACACTGGTTATTCAAAGGGAAGCTATGTGCGGTTCTTGAAGGAGAACGAGCCACCATTTCAATGGCACAATTAGCTTAATGTTGACAGCAATTCTGAATTACACTGAAATTAACCTTGTTTCAGACAAGGAGTATAGAAGAATTACATAAAATATAACAAAAATACAGTTGTCATTGAAGAACCAACTGTAAGCAATTTTGCATGCCGACAATTCTAATGATATGTTGGATTCTTCCAAATTATGTCGTCAACACATTTTTGTCTTCACAGAATCCAGCTGCCTCTGCTTCCAGCTGGTCTGAGTTGGATGTACTCATCCTGGCGGGCACTATTGGCCACGTGTCAAGTCTGAGCGCTAGTAGCTTTATTGAAGAAGAGCACCAAACGTGGTACTTCCTCATCAACACCCTTTGCCTTGCCCTGTGTCAGGAGATCTGCAGGCACTATTTCTTGGCAAAAGAATGTGATTTTCAGCTTCCCTCTGCAGCCAGACCGATTTCAGAAGAAGGGAAGGGAACATCTTCCCAGCATCGGAACGACGTAAGCCTATTGCAGGATGATTTGAAAACGGGCAAGGCCACCTCCCCGGAAAACATAAGCAGCTCAGAGAAGTGGATGGCATTGGTCACTCCGTGGATCATTCTTGTTTGCTGCCGGTTGCTTCGCTCCTTAAATCAGACTGGCGTTCAGTGGGCTCATAGGCCAGACTTTGGACACTGGTTGACAAGGTATGCATTTGATTTGTTCTGTAATTGGAAGACGTAAGACTTGTAAATAGCCGATTGTCTCTTGTGAAGGGTGGTCCCTCTTCAAGGCAACTAGGGAGGGAAGCATGATAAAATATGTTCCTGTAGGGTAGGAGTAGGTAACTGTGACCCAATTTGTATTCTTAGATTGTAATTCCCATATGCCATGACTTTACACAGCCAATGGTGAGCGGTTGTAGCTGTTGCTGTGCAGCAACATCTAGAGGGCCAGAGTTGCTAACCCTTCCTCTTAAATTTATAAATACAGTCAGGAAGGCCAGAAATTATGTTTGTATTTATTTGCATGTATTTGTAATATTGAGGCTAAAATCTTATTGTCATTTTCTCCACTTGTAATGGCAATTCAAAGAAGAGTTTTTAAATGTGATCTGGTTGCTCAGTTGATGGCACAACTACGAAAGACTGGTCAACCAACAGACAGCCTAGGAAATAAATTTGATCGATTGCCTTTGCATAGCCATACAGAGTAACAGGATTCTAGCCTTAGTGAGCTTTAATGTTTATGTGGTGCTTTGGAATATTCCTTCTTGCTGTTGTGTTTTCAATAACCCTCCAAACAATGTAACACAGAATACTTCGGTCATGTTTACAGTGGTGCCCTGCTTGACGACGATAATCCGTTCCAGCAAAATCGCTGTAGAATGAAATCAAGGGAAAGGAAAAAGCCCATTAGAATGCATTAGAAACCGGTTAATGCGTTCTAATGGGTGAAATACCTGATTGTCCAGCGAAGATCCTCCATAGGGCAGCCATTTTCTGGTGCCTGTAAAGCGAAAAAGCAGTCCTGAAAACAGCGGGGAGCCATTTTGCACAGCAGGCAGCCATTTTGAAACCCAACGATCAGCTGTTTTTAGATCGTCGTAAAGCGAAAAATCGGTTCCCGAAGCAGGGAACCGATCATCATCAAGTGATTTTTTCTTATTAAAACATTTTGTGATCACAAAAACATCGTCGTGGAGCGGATTCGTCATGGAGCGGGGTAATCGTTAAGCGGGGCACCACTGTATTTGTTAATTCATCCTTCTATTTTGCTTTATCTCAAATATAGTAGTTATGCAAACATGTTTGTTTAAATTAGAATATTTTTCTCTGCTCCTTTCTGCCTCCCACTTCATTTGTTTTAGGTTATGGAGAATGGAAAGGGGGAGCTTATATTAGAACTGAGCACCTTCCAGCTCAATAAAACAAATGGTAACTTTTCTTGTTCTGAAGCTATAGGGCAATTGATGGTTGCTCTCAAGATTATTATTATTTTAATTTGGAAGAGTCAAGCTCTGTGTTATGACTGATAGCTGAGTCCATGCCTGTCTTCTGCTTACAATTCTTACTGTCACCATTTTCACCAATTAAATCCTAAAACAGAGTAGTGGTGTTTTGCCTCAGGCTGCCAGATGAGTTCATGACAAAGACTGTATTTGATCTGAAGGCTTCTTGCTTCACTGCTGTATCTTGTCGCTACACTAGATCTATGTACGTTTTTACTTGGGCATTGTGTCTGATACCTTTTTTTACAGATGTCCATAATCATTTGAAGGTGTTATATGCCTTCAGTGGATAAGCTACATATTATGACATAAAGTGTGAATTCTGATTGCAAAAGCCAAGGAAAGTATGCTGCTTATATACCACCCCATAGCACTTAAAGCACTCTCTGTGCAGTTTATGATTTAATAATGCAGGCTAAGCATTGCCCCCACATGAACTGGCTACTCAGTTTACTGACCTCAGAAGAATGGGAGGTTGAGTGAACCTCAACTCGGCTACCTGAGACTGAACCCAGTTCATGAGCTTGACAATCCTGTATTTCTGAACTGTCTGGGGGCACAAAAATGTTTATGTGAATATGTATCTGTGGCCAAAATCTTGCATAGCTATGCAAGTCGTGTAACCTTTGTAGGCAAATTGCCTCACGTTAAAAAAAACCACCATAGATGTTATCAGTTGCACGCTGAGTTACACAACTCAGTATGCAACTGGTAATGTGTATGACAGTTTGTTAGCTTGAGGCAATTCAGCTCCAAAAATTCGATTGTTTGTGTAATGGTGCATAACTATGCAAGAGGATTTGGGCCTGCATCTTTGTGTGGATGTGATAGCTGCTACAATATTCAGAGCTGTATGCACTCAGTGCTAAAAATAAAATGAAAACCATGACCAAGGTGACCTACATTCTGTGATATGAAAAGGTAAAATATGCTGCTTATACTAATTGAGTAAATTGGGGAGTGTTTTCATGTGTGAGGTATTTCCACAGTTGTTCTTGCATTGTTTGCTCTGCTTAGCTATTTTAGAAGATAGTGAAACTCTGACTGCTGAGATTTTCCCAGACATTCGATCCACCTATCCAAATACATCTAGAAACATGCTGTTTCAGAAGAGAAAAAGAGGTAGAAGAATGATGATATTCTCTCGAAGTGCAGAGAAATGCCAGTTGGGTGAATCTTTTGACTGCCTGATGAATGGCGAGTGATCAATTTTGTCTTTTCTGCTGAGAAGCGGGTGGCTACCTAATCTCCTATCGCCATGCATAATCTTGACTTCACTTCATTAAGAAGGGCTGCCATATATCTTTGCTGCTTCAGGCGATAATGGACTTTCCGAGAGAGAGTCATTGAATTTTATTAGCACAAGAGATGCCAAGCTAGCTACGAAAGGGAACCTTTTTGGGAGGAATGAATAGGTGTCAAGGAATAGGTGAAATCCAGTTTCTCCAGATAGGAGGAAAAATACATTTCAGCAAAACTGTTGGGCGTCAGGTAATATTTGCATTATGTTCTTAAGGAAGAACAGTGTAACTGCTCTGCAGTGAGGGAAGTGGTTTTCTCCCCTTATGGGGTTGTCAGGAATTCATTAGGCAGAATTGCTATACCTACTTTATAACCTTTTTAAAAAACTCTGGGAAGGTAGAATCTTGTTACACAATTTTGTATGGGCAGTCACTCAAGTGGGTGTAGCTGTTTCCTGTGCCATTTCTTATGGAACTGGAGAAAATGGGAGGATAATCTGTAGTTTGATGAAGGTTGCAGACAATTTACAGAGGCAATTACAGTAGTACCATGGTGTCTGTGGGATCAGTACCTGCAGTTTCGCTTATTGGCTGCCTGAAAAATATACCCCCCCCCCCCCCCAAGAATGTGTTTCTACCATGTATTACCAGAACTGGCCACTACAGACAATGCATCTCCATACCTACATTTTTTAGCATCCACAGATGGGGGCTTGGAACCAATCCCTTGCAGATACCGTGGTCCTATGATAAAAGACAACATATGGGGTTTGTATATGGATTATGGTATAGTCCCCACACCTCAGCCCTTTAGCACTGTGCAAAGGTTATTAAAAGGTAATCCTAAAAAGGAAGTTAGAGCATGCCACTTTGCAGTGGTGTGAATAGTCACTTGAAAGCAAAGACAGATCTAAATTCTGGCAACTTCTTTCAACATCATGGTGTACTGGTGAGTCCTCTGCTGAGCATTCATTTCCTACACATGAATGGGAACTACACTATCATTCCCCCTTTTATGACGGGATGGCTTGTATGCTACCTTGGTGAATGCCACCTTGCTGGTCCTAAACAAAAATATTTTTTAAAAAAAAAATCTAAAAAAGGGAAAGGCATTTCCACGAATGCATCCTGCCTGATATTTTGTTTGTCTGCCTTGGTGGATCACCATACTAGCTGCTTTATTTGCATCTGCTGGGAGATTCCCTTCAGATTGGGCAATGGCTACTATCATAGTCCCTATTGACAAGAAAGTGGTGTAATCAGATTCTAGGAACTTCTGCCCTGCAAGCTTCTTCAAGGATTGTGTGAGATAGTGTATTGTGTAAGAGTCATCTGGGACCAGGATGATTCTGATCCTATCCCTGTGAATGAGGGAGTGCAACATGGATGCATGCTAGCACCATTGGAGATTAATATGGATTTATATGCCATCCTTTCCTTTTTTATATTCTTCTGTCACACATCCAGATGGAGATGTGAATGTGAAAGGCTTTAGGCTTGTCTTTTGCCTAAATTAGCTTTTCCAGGCTAAGTACACTAAAATGAAATAAGACACATATATGGCAACTGGACAGCTAGCTGCTGCAACGAATAAATAATATACTGAGGAGCCCTAATGCAGTCAGCAAGAGGTTGGAAGATGGTAGTAGGTTTTATAGAGTTTTGTAAAGACAGGCAGCTCTCCCAGAGATTTTATGGAGCCCCAGCATGGGTCTTTTTGAATGCTATGGTTGTGGAGTACCATGGTTAGCAGAAATTGCTAACTACTGTATAATACTAGGGATGTCCTCACTTTCACTCAGGCTGGGTTAGTCATACTCTTGGGTAGGGGTTCTGATAACACCTGAGAGGAGATTACAATGACATATACAACTTCCAACATCCAGACCACAATTACACTTAATTCTGGGTACTGCTTCAATAAGATACGTAATGATTTAAACATCTCTTTTAAGACGTTGCCTCCGTATGTGCTCTTTACTGATCCACACAAATGAGATCACTTTCCATTAAATGCAGATGAAATTCTCTGCAGTTGAAAGAGATTCAGAGATGTTATGTGGCCCAACATGTGGGTTGTTCTAAGGTGGAGTATCCATACTTTTAAAGAACCCATACTGGCAGCTGTGGGATGGGAAGAAGTCTTTAATTTCTGTAAAATCACTGCTGGTGATAAAATTATCCCAGTGGTGATGATTTTCTGGAATTAAAGGCTTCCCCCACAAGAAAAAGAATCCCAAGGGACTTTTGAGACCCTTTTGGGGGGGAAAGGATCAGAAAATCTTAATTTCCAGAAATTACCATGGCTGATAAAATTATGAACTTTGCATGACATAAGTTAAAGCAACAGGATTTCAGCAAAGGTTGGCTTTAATCTCTTGTTTATGGTTTTTATGACTCTGCTCCATACCTTGTTAGTCTTATGAGTTCTGTTTTCCATGTTGTGTGTTTGAGTAATGCCTCGCTGGTGACTCAATAATAAATAGACTATAATTTTTAGTATTTTTTTTTTTGTCGGAATGTTTTAATTTACACTTTCAGTAAATACTGTTTTAATATTGTAAACTGTTTAATTATGTTTTATCATTACTGCTTTTGTGTGTGTGTGTAAAACTTGCAAATTTGTTTAGGGGAGGAGCAGGATACAAGGAGGATGAATGAGACGAAGATTGCCAGACTTGCTTTTCTGAAGTTACATAGCATTGCTAGTTTATCCCTGCCGAGTGGAGCTGTAGGGCCATCTCAAGATATGCTGCAGGTTGTCTGATTCAACTCTGGGCATTCCAAATATTTTAGAAACAAACTCCGGGAAGTCTGGACTATTGGGGCTTCTGAGAGTTGAAGTCCAAAACATCTGCAAGGCCAGAAATTAGGAGTAACTCTTCTATGGACATTCTCGGATTCTAATGGTGATGGCCAGGGCTCAACAGACCTAGCCATTGACCATCATGGAATATGCCCCAGACGTTTTGCACTATGCAGCTGTGATATTTGTTTTAAAAAAAGTCTATACTATTGAACTTAATTTTTTCTTAGGTTGGCTTTACAAGAATGTATAAGGTATCAGAATTTCAGAATTTCCCTTCATAGATTGCTGCCTTGTCGTGGCAAAGGGGCTTGAGTAATTCAGAGAAGCTATGGGCTATGCCGTGCAGGGACACCCAAGACAAACAGGTCATAGTGGAAAGTTCTGACTAAACGCGATTCACCTGGAACAGGAACTGGCAAGCCACTCCAGGATCTTTGCCAAGAAAACTCCATGGACAGAAACAAAAGGCTAGAAGATATGATGCTGGAAGATGAGCCCCTCATGTCAGAAGGCATCCAAAATGCTACTGAGGTAGAGCGGAGGACAAATACAAGTAGCTCCAGAGCTAATGAAGTGGTTGGGCCCAAGCCGAAAGGATGCTCAGCTGTGGACGTGTCTGGAAGTGAAAGGAAAGTCCAATGCTGCAAAGAAAAATACTGCATAGGAACCTGGAATGTAAGATCTATGAACCTTGGTGAGCTGGATGTGGTCAAACAGGAGATGGCAAAAATAAACATCGACATCCTGGGCATCAGTGAACTAAAATGGACGGGATTGGGTGAAATCAATTCAGATGATTATCATATCTACTATTGTGGGCAAGAATCCTGTAGAAGAAATGGAGTAGCCCTCATAGTCAACAAAAGAGTGAGAAAAACTGTACTGGGATACAGTCTCAAAATGATAGAATGATTTCAATATGAATCCAAGGCAGACCTTTCAACATCACAGCAATCCAAGTTTATGCACCAACCACCATTGCTGAGGAGACTGAAATTGACCGCTTCTATGAAGATTTACAAAACCTTCTAGAACTGACACTAGAGAAAGTTGTTCTTCTGATTATGGTGGACTGGAATGCCAAAGTAGGGAGTCAAGAGATAAAAGGAACAACAGGTGAGTTTGGCCATGGAGTTCAAAACGAAGCAGGGCAAAGGCTAATAGAGTTTTGTCAAGAGAACAAGCTGGTCATCACAAACATACTTTTCCAACAACACAAGAGGTGACTCTAAACATGGACATCACCAGGTGGGCAATACCGAAATCAGATTGATTATGTTTTCTGCAGCCAAAGATGGAGAAGTTCTATATACAGTCAGCAAAAACAAGACCTAGAGCAGATTGTGGCTCTGATCATCAGCTTCTCATAGCAAAATTCAAGCTTAAACTGAAGAGAGTAGGAAAAACCACTGGGCTAGTCAGGTATAATCTAAACCAAATCCCTTATGAATACACAGTGGAAGTGAAGAACAGATTAAAGGAACTAGATTTGGTGGACAGAGTGCCTAAAGAACTATGGATAGAGGCTTGTAACATTGTACAGGAGGCAGCAACAAAAACCATCCCAAAGAAAAGGAAATGCAAGAAAGCAAAATGGCTGTCCAACGAGGCCTTACAAATAGTAGGGAAGAGAAGAAAAACGGAATCCAAGGGAGATAGGGAAAGTTACAGAAAATGGAATGCAAACTTCTAAAGAATAGCAAGAGGGCCTTCTTAAATGAACAGTGCAAAGAAATAGAGGAAAAGAATAGAAAGGGAAAAACCAGAGATCTGTTCAAGAACATTTGAGATATTAAAGGAACATTTTGTGCAAAGATGGACATGATAAAGGACAAAAATGGTAGGGGCCTCCCAGAAGCAGAAGACATCAAAAAGAGGCGGCAAGAATACACAGAGGAATTATACCAGAAAGATCTGGACATCACGGACAACCCAGATAGTGTGGTTGCTGAGCTTGAGCCAAACATCCTGGAGAGTGAAGTCAAGTGAGCCTTAGAAAGCCTGGCTAACAACAAGGCCAGTGGAGGTGATGACATTCCAGTAGAACTATTTAAAATCTTAAAAGATGACACTGTTAAGGTGCTACACTCAATATGCCAGCAAGTTTGGAAAACTCAGCAGTGGCCAGAGGGTTGGAAAAGATCAGTCTACATCCCAATCCCAAAGAATGGCAGTGCCAAAGAATGCTCCAACTACTGTACAATTGCACTCATTTCACACGCTAGCAAGGTTATGCTCAAAATCCTCCAAGGTAGGCTTCAGCAGTATGTGGACTGAGAACTCCCAGAAGTACAAGCTGGATTTTGAAGGGGCAGAGGAACTAGAGACCAAATTGCTAACATGTGTTGGATTCTGGAGAAAGCCAGAGAGTTCTAGAAAAACATCTACTGCTGCTTCATTGACTACACAAAATCCTTTGACTGTGTGGACCACAACAAACTATGGCAGGGGTCTCAAACATGCGGCCCGGGAGCCATTTGCGGCC
This sequence comes from Pogona vitticeps, assembly GCF_051106095.1. Classification (NCBI taxonomy): domain Eukaryota; kingdom Metazoa; phylum Chordata; class Lepidosauria; order Squamata; family Agamidae; genus Pogona; species Pogona vitticeps. The sequence goes on from NC_135784.1 coordinate 201,896,109, forward strand.
TGCTGGATGATAGTTTGTGGCCCCCGCCTTGCCTCCCCCCCGAAGCACCCATGCATCCTCTGCTGTCAAGGGTCAAAAAAATCATCACCTCACTCGCCGGCTCTCTCCCAAGACAGTGCCTCTTGCACCCTCCATCCGGAACTGCAGCCTGCCAGCCAGCCCGCCTGTCTGCTGGCTGGCAGCCTGCAGTTCTGGATGGAAGGTGCAAGAGGCACTGTCTTGGGGGAGAGCTGGTGAGTGAGGCGTGCTGCCGGCCCTTTTCCCCGAGCCACCGCCAAGCGATGCCTGAGAGCAGAGCTTGCTTCCGGCCCGTCCTCAAAGAGCGCCGCCAACAGCAGTTGCCACTACCGCCTCTTCCAGGGAAGCGGTTCTCTGGCTCTCTTTCTCTCTTGGCACCCCCAGCACCAGCCCTGCCAGCAGCCACCTCAGCACCCAGCAATGCTTCCTCCTCCTCGTCCTGCTTCAGCTGCCTTGGCTCTGGAGGCTGCCTGGGCTCACCTCGCAAAGTTTGCTCCTCTGTCGTGGTGGAGGTAGCTGCTGCTTCTGAGTGCGCCTTTTTTTGAGGGGGGCCCTCAGAGGAAGGTTGCCAGACCTCGTGTGTGTGTGTGTGTGTGTGTGTGTGTGTGGCCATGAGGACTCACCCCCCCTCCTCCTCGGAGCCCCAGCCAGGCTAAGGAAACTCCTGGGTGGCTTCCTCGGGCTCTTGACGGAAAATCTGATGTGGCCCAGCCTCACCCAGACTCTGTCTCCAGCGGCCCCCAGGTAAATTGAGTTTGAGACCCCTGAACTATGGCAAGTTCTTAAAGAAATGCGAGTGCCTGACCACCTTATCTATCCCCTGAGAAATCTATATAAGGGACAGGAAGCAACATTTAGACCTGAATATGGAACAACTGATTGGTTCAAAAGAAGGCTGACCATTGAAGAATTGATGCTTTTGAATTGTGGCACTGGAGGAGACTCTCCTGGACTGCAAGGAGATCAAACCTATCTGTTCTGAAGGAAATCAACCCTGAGTGATCACTGGAAGGACAGATCCTGAAGCTGAGGCTCCAATACTTTGGCCATCTCTCATGAGAAGAGAAGACTCCCTGGAAAAGACCCCGATGTTGGGAAAGTGTGAAGGCAAGAGGGGAAGGGGATGACAGAGGATGAGATGGCTGGACAGTGTCATTGAAGCGACCAACATGAATTTGACCCAACTCCGGGAGGCAGTGGAAGACAGGAGGACCTGGTGTGCTCTGGTCCATGGGGTCACGAAGAGTCGGACATGACTAAACGAGTAAACAAATAATTAAAGATGATAGCAACACATCTAACAGAAACACATAAAAAGTATCTAATTTAAAAGTTATGGGGAAGGGGAAAATAAAGAAATGTGCAGCAACTACAGGATAGAAGCATAGGTTCCAGGTGGGTCTCCCATAGGACAAAATTCCATAGATGGGATACCAGAACATAGTAGGTACTTTGTGGTTACTACCTGTTTCAACTACAATGGGGAGAACTGAAGTCTCCTGTCCTGATTTTAAGGTAGTAGTTTCCAATGTTGGGTTCCTAGATGTTTTTGGACTACAACTCCCAGAAATCCTGGCCAGCAAAGGTAGTGGGAACGCTTCTAGGAGTTTTAATTGAAGAACATCTGGAGATCCAAGGTTGGAAACCCACTTGTTTCACGGTAAACAGCTACCCATTAAATCAAACACCTCAAGCTTCCTGATAAGATGAAATACTGTTGGGTGTGCTCAGTGAAGACATGAAGCTTGACAACTAGTGTTAATGTGATCTGTTAGACTTGAGGTTCATTGAGAAACCAGTGTTTCTCAAAGCAAACAAATAAACGTTTAGTGCATTTTCTTCAGATTTGGTATTATCACACTATTCACATGAATGTTATTTGTGAAAAGTTTTTGTTGAGTCAATGATTGTTAAATGCTTTCCTGTGTCTCAGTCTTCCCCATCCTGTTGCCCTCCAGAAATGTTTGGCTTACAGTCACCATTATCCACAGCTGGTATAGTTAGTCATGGTAGCTTGGAATGATCAGAGTTGGAATTGCACATCTGGAAGGCTGCATCCGACAATGAAAAGTGTTTGATACTTTGTGACAACATATTATAATTTTCTGCATTAGATACTCTTCAGAAGTAATAATTTATTACTTGTAACATGATGGATTGTCATGATTTATGTATATATATGTATATATTTTAAAAAGATGCTCTTCAGAAGCCTATGGAATGATACATGAGGATCACTTTTCCTGCTGGTGGCTGGATTGAAACTTCCTAACTTTTCTGCCCATACTGCCATCTAGTAACCCACCTCGCTAGTCTTGACAACCAGTAATTGCAAAAAGATAAATGAACTTGCAATAGATGAATCTTGTAAAAAAAAGAAAAAGAAAGGTCTGTATTGAAATAATTATTGTTGTGTTTTACAGTTCTGAACATAAAGCTGAACTTTCACTTCTGGCATCTGTATCCCTTGTTGCGATCTTTATCCTTGTTCAGTGGAGATGTTCTCTGGTTTCTAAAATAGCGATGGCACTTGGACTCTTGGGAGTGTACAGTTACCGGGCAGCCATTGGAAATGTGGAATTTCCATGGCAACAAGACAGCAAAGATATTTCAAAGTAAGTTCATTAGCAACTATGCAAATGTCCTTAACATTGCGAGGGCTAAAAGAAATATAATGAGAAAGAGCTGTACTAGTTTAACCATGTGCTTTAAAATGGGTGGGCAGGATACAGGCTTGTCGGTTGTTTTGGGGTTTTTTTCTCCCCAACCCTGATGTCGACCAGCTGGAGGAATTGAAGAATTTCATGCTGACGAATTTCTTAGGAGTACTGAGATTGTAAGCAAGCTACAGTTCTTCCACCACGAAAGCAGCTCCTGGTTTCCCCAAGCTTTACTCATTTTAGCACCATTGTTACTGCTGTGGCAAAATAATAGAGAATCAGAAATTCTTGTTGATCATCTGCAGATCACCCTGAGAATCACCAGCATAGCTCTCTTGGAAATGATGGCTTGGAAGATTGTGGTGTTTGGTGTCCTAGACTCCCCAGGTATAGGTGCAAATCCCCTGAAATTGCTAACAAGTATATGGTTCTTTATATTTACCGTATTTTTCTGTGTACAAAACAACATTTTTTCCTAAAATAATTAGAGGAAAAATTGAGAGTTGTTTTATAGATGGAAGTAACGGCGGGGGGGGGGAGGGAGGGATCAAAGCGCTATGATCCCTGCTTTCCCCCTCCACTTTCTTGCAAGGAAAGTGCTTTCCCGCTCCACTTTCTTTGCCAAAACCTGCTTCCCCCCTCCACTTTTTGCAAAGAAAGTGGAGGCGGAAAGCACATTCCTCACAAGAAAGTGGAGCAGGAAAGTGGTTTTTATTTGCAAAAAGTGGAAGGGGAAAGCAGCTTTTTGCAAAGAAAGTGGAGGGTAAAACCATTTTCCTGGCAAGGAAGTGGAGGGGGAAAGCAGGAATCAAAGTGCTTTGCTCCCTGCCTTCCCCGTCCACCTTCTTTCAAAGAAAGAAATTTTGGGTTAGAAAAGGGGGGTGTCTTATATATGAGGGTATCTTATACATGGAAAAAATGGTACTCGTGTAGCTGAATGAAAAGGGTGGTCTCTACAACTACTAAAGTACAGGGAAGGCCCTGTATTCTGTCTCCAGCTTTGGCCGGTCAAGTGTTTCTGAAGACGTTGAAGTGGGACATTAAGAAAGCAGCCACCCCCTTTTGTCTGTCTACAGCACTGGGTATTCAAAGGTAGTTTTCTACTCGTGAAAGAGTTCTGTTTAGGTTTTGAGGCTGCATACGTGTGGCTTACTCATTCTTCATTCCAGCCTATGCCAAAAGCTTAAAAGAGAAAGGTGTGTTTTTATAATGCAGAGCTCTATATCCCATGACAAGGGAAGCACACCTAATCACCTGCAGGCGATAGTTGTTAGTCATAGGTGACCAGTCAAGTGTTAAATTACAATGCTGTGAATAGTTAAGAATCAGTTTGGGAACAAAGTTGCATAAACCTCTCAATTTTTCTAGTTAACGGCTAACTGCTCTGTGACAAATGACACTGGGGAATGCTAAGCTTGAAGGATAATCTGCTGAAGTTTCAAAGCTGCAGTTCAGATTGTTGCTCACTCATCTTCATAGCTGCTGGCTCAATATTACAATCTGAAGAGCGGTTCACAAAGATTTACGCCATTGGAGGTTTTAAAGTTTCTTGCCACCTGACAAAGCTGAATCCAAAAGCCCACTGGAGCACTCCTTTTGACATCTAGAGTCTAAAGCCATGAGCAGCTGCAAGGGAACAATGTCTGTGAAGTATAACATCAGGATGAATTCCTGTAGCATCGTGGCAAAGGGGATAGAACAAATGCTTTCGGTTTGATATATGATGCAAGTAGGATAAATCTTTGCTCAGAGGGCATTTTGCCAAGAGCCGCGTTCCCAGTGAGACAAAACCTGCATTTCCTTTAAATCATTTTGCACCACATGAATACATAGCAGTCTTACACATTTGTGTGCTGTTCTTCTTTTCCATGATCGTGTTTCTGCTTGATTTAGGAAACTGGCATAATTACATTCGTATCACTGCTGGCAAGATGGAGCTGTCTGTGTTGGTTAAGAATGCTGTTAAATTTGAAGTGTATTCCTGTAACAGATGTATTCAATCCTCAGCAGAAAGTGGAATTTTTTTTCTTCGTAGTTTTTGTTGATACATTAGTGGCCATACAGCTAGTTCACAAATCAGTATTACAGCAGTTAAGAGGAAGGGGAAGAGTTATGTTTACTTGACTCTCAGGGAAGCACTGTTGCCGTTTCAGTTGGGGAGAAAGTGTGGAAGCCCTTTCTTCTTCTTGGCAAGCTGCCCTTTGCTTGACTGGCTCACGAGTACCTGATTTCTCAACTGTTACACCACCAGCCCCATGAATGACAGAGTGCTAGGGGGAGCAGCCGCTTGTGAGATTGCCCTTCTACCTGTCATTTCCTCAGCAGTCCATTGTGTTTTAAACATGGCGCCAGCTCACGCAGGAGCCAGTGAGGAGCACCTGGAGGCTAGCCATTCGAACAGATGAGCACCTAATGTTTCATGCTGCCACTGACCGCTTAAGTAGAACCAAGGCCGTTGAGGGCAGTTAGTAGAAACTTGTTACTTAAGGAATGCAGTGGTTCATTTAAATTCTTAGTTTTTCATTATACAGTGATTTTCAAGTATGGGGAAAATCGTCATTTTGCCACCCACTCTAGCCAGAAGATCTTTGAATTGAGGATGACTAAAAGGGAGTGGCCATTCGGATATAGTTGGGCTCGAGTTTGCATTGCCCCTCGCTATTGGTTGTGCTGGCTAGGGTTGATGAGATTTGCAACTCAGCAAGTTCTGGTTGGTCACATACAATATTTCCCATCCTGCCATAGTCGGTGTGCATTAGGATTTAAACATGGACACAAAAGCATCTGATTAATCAGCCTTTTGTCTGAGTGGAACTCAGTGGAGCTTCTGTGTTGTTCATCTACACTGACCCAAACCAAGACCTGCTTTATCGTTATCAATGTAACAGCGCCAGATACCCATAGATTATAACAAGATGTAGGCCTACAGTGCAGGGCTAGGCATGTTAACTCTTGCCAAGGCAAGTGTTACCTACATTTAAAGTGCCTGTAAAAAGCAGTGGCATAGAATAATTTACTGCCCTTGATAGCCCTCTGAAAGGTTGCCCATGTATCTCATGGGTTTTTTTCAGTCCCTGCACTACTTCTGGATGGACTCTGAGCGACACTTCATGGGAAGACCACATTCTGGAAGGTCAGCTAAGAAATGCCTTAAATAAAAAGAATGTAAAAAAAATCTCTGTTATCAATAATAGTACTACAAATATGCTTGCCTTCTTTGATAGGAACATCTTACTGGGAAATCTCAGTCTTTCAACGATAGGTGTACTGATGTGTTTCAGCAAAATCCGACAAAGGCACTGAATTCATTCCATTCTATTTCTGTCTTTGTTTTCAGGGGCATCATCGAAGCACGTTTTGTTTATGTCTTTGTTCTTGGCATTATTTTCTCGGGCACCAAAGACTTGCTCAAATCTCAGGTTCTCTTGGCAGACACTAAAACTAAGTATACTGGCTTATGGGAAATATACAGCGGACTGGTGCTGCTTGCTGCCCTCCTGTTCAGGCCTCATAACTTGCCAGTGTTGGTCTTTTGCTTGCTCATCCAAGCCATGATGTCAAAGTATGTCTGGAAGCCACTGGATTGTGATGCTGCTCAAGTTACTATAATGCATTACTGGTTTGGTCAAGCATTCTTCTTTTTTCAGGTAAGCTGAGAACCTGCCACTATTTGTTTTTTTGATAACTAATTCCTTGTCTTCCTTTAGAGGGTTAATGGTTGCCCCTTAGACCCTAGGCCCTTTGGCCAGCATGTTGCCAATGCCCAGGCTTTGAGAAGGTACAAAGGGACACAAGTTGGCAGGTCTTATTGACTGTGGTTGACGTTCCTTCTGTACTCCCTTCTATTTGACATTGCAAGACAGAATTTATTCCAACTACCTCCAGTTACTGATCCCTATTCTTAACTGCTCTGAATCTGGGATACTTTGTGGGGTTCTTTTTCTTATCAGGATGATACGTGCAATTTAATGCACCTTGAATTGGGGTGGTTTCTAGATTCCATGAGTTTATGAGGTTTCCTTAAGAGTAATGAAAAGCATTGCCATACGTATCCAGGTCTAGAATAATTTAAGCACTCCACACTACATGAGAAGGAAGATCCATGGAAGTGTTTATTGGACCCACTCCATCCACTATGGTCCCAGACATCTGGCCATGCTATGTTGTATAGGCACTTTCCATACATTATAGCAGTGTGTACAGTGGGAAATCTAGAATACTTAGTAATATAGGTTTCTCACTACAGACTTTCAACTCTAAAATTTGGAGGATGGCATGGCTGTTTAGCAAGGCCTTGGGAGCAGCATGATGACATAGGAGATAGGGCAAGCCAACATGTCTTCCTCTTCCTCTCTACAGTTTTCTGACGGTGTGATGGGGGGATGAGTGACTCAGTTTATGGATTGTCTTTAAGACCTAAGCCTCCCAGGAAGGTATAAAACTTTTAAAATAGTACATATCAAACCAGCTGATTAGAAGCACAGCAGAACTATATTTGAAAGTAGACAGGAAACAAGATTTTAAGCAATGCCAAGAACTAAGTGGAATCTAAGAGATATCCACTTAAAACTACCAGAGGTGGAACCAATCTATCCTCCTTTGGGTTGGATTTAAACTAGTAATCTTACTGTTATTAGAGTTTAATTCGTTTAATTTCATAACTTTGTACTTAGTTGTGTCTGTTTTTTAAAAAAATCATTTGTGAATTGCCTTTGGTTCCTACATTGGCACAGAAACGAGATGAAACACCAGAGAGATGTTTCCAAGCCGGGGCACTGCTGTCCCATGTACCTAACAGCCCAGTCTTTTGTGGCACGAGGCCATACATTTCCAGCAAGCTCACAGAAATCCTTCATATACCTTGATCCCAAACCATTCAGGCCTATGTAGATTAAAGGAAAACTGCACCTTGGGGTTAGGAATCAACTGGAAAGGACCCTAGCTGGTATAAGATCTAGGTTTTATGGGAGGTTTTTGTTTTGAAATTTACAGCAGACTGGAGGTCTCATGTTGCACTAGTGGTAGTTTCCAGATGCTCTTTAACGAAGGCACCTATGGAGTGCTTTCAGTAATTTAATCAAGAGATGATTAAAGTGTGGTTTACTGTGAGCAGATTCACTTTTCCAAGAAAGAGTCACAGCTAATGCAGTTGGGCAAAGGCACTTTTGGTGCTGCTACCACCACCTGCCTTTACAGGTCCATCCCAGAGTATTCCTGTGCAGTGGATCTTATTTTTCATACAGAACACAGCTATACAGGAAAACACCCTTATCCATGGGATCAGGACCTACTGATTCACTTTCCCACGGTTTAATATTAAAATATATTTTTTAAAAATCTAGGAAAAAAGCTGTTTTCACATGTATTACCAGAACCAGCCACAAGATGGAGCTAAAGACCATACTATGAATAGTTGATGAAGTATACATAACATTGTCTCTGTTGCCCTCTAGTTGCCAGTTCTGGTAATGCATGTGAATTTCTTTCTGTCGCCCCCCCCCCTTACCATCCTACATATATGTTTACTGTTCTCCATTTTCAGTATCCACAGGTGGGCTTAGAACCAATCCCCAGTGAATATGGGGGTTCTACTGTATCTCAAATCCCAGCTTCGTTTGTGTCTTAAAAGAAGCTCCTTTGGTATTTGGGTTCTACCCCCCCAAGAAGGCATATGAACCCTTTCTCTTTTTCTAAAAGGCATTTGACTGGGTTAGTTAAAATGTCTATTGCTTTTTAAAGCTGGTTGTGAGATTTTCCTTTTATTTGTGTGTGTGGGTTTTTTTTGCCTATCATATTTTTCTAAATTAAATTACTTTTAAACTGGTGCTATCAGAGATGAAGAGCAGCCTGCAGAATTAAATCACAGGATAAGCGGTGTAGCATTGTGATAGCTTTAGATTTTTAGGCAAGGTCTGTTCTAATTAAATCATTTAGAAAAGGCTTACATCTGAAGGATTTTAAGATCATGTTCCTGGAAATCTTAACATTTTATTTAAGATAAGAAAAAAAAACTGGATTGAGTCGTTTTCAAAGATTAGTTGTAGTGCTGGTAGAATGTGTCATCATTTGCAAGGGAGAAAAATGGTATGAATTTTTGACTGCAATTTTACCTTTTTCTTCTAGAAATATTTGTATCTGGAGAACACTGATTTCTTTTGAATAATTGAAAAATACCCATATGCAGAAAATCCCTATTGTATGTAGTGTACCATGTGTTATTACTAGACATGGGGATGAATATAAAAATGAGTCAGTCTATTCAACAAATATCCCTGGTTCGTCAGATATTTGTTGCTTCGTATTCTTGCAGGCCAGAGACCCTGACAAATACAAAGCAATTAATATAATCCTTTTCTGTTTGTCCTTTCGTTCCCTCTCTGCTTATGCCCCTGCAGATCAGTTGATCCCTTTCCCCCTCTTCCTATGCCGCAGTGGCATAGGAAAGCTGTGGGGTCTGGGACTTTTTATTATTATAATTTTAGATAGCTCCAGGGCTGTCTAAAAAAAAAATTAAATGAACCAATGAATTGCTACGTGGTTCATGGGGCCACTGGGGGGCAGTTTGTGGTTCACGAACCAAGACGAACTGCCATTTTGGCACTTTGTCCCCATCTCTAGGATCCAGTAACGAACTGCTTGTCTACAGTTTCTCTGCGTAATGGTTCTTTAAACAATAACACATACGTATTATGTATCTTATGCCTGGCTGGATAGCTAAGTGAGGTACATTTTGTAGCAAAGTCAGAGCTTGTGCAAGCTACATAGTCAGTCCCAGAGCCACCCCCAGAAGAAAAGGTTGGTAAACCAGTGCTGAGTTCCTTGTTATCTACGATTAGCGATTCTGGCAAAAGAAAATAAGTTTTATTTGTGTATATATCAATGACTTGTGGTTTAAAGCCTGCCCAAGTTCCCACAACATGCTGCAAGGTATAAGTTCTTCTGGTGTTTCTCCACTATTAATGGAAGTGCACACATCGCAGCCCATCCCCTTGGAAGTAATTAAACTTTCTTCCCCTATGTTTGCATTAAAAGAAGCTTGAGGGATTAGCTGCAATCTGTTTTAGAAAGATCACTCATGTGATTTAGTCGTATCGTCTTAATTTGAAACTTGGAAAAGCCTTGGGAATACTATTTTTGGAATACTATTAAATTAAACTCTGTCTCATTTTCTTGTATTGCTTTTATCTTGAACTGCTAGGAACTGAGCAGGGTTGGCATATGTGTGTGTTGTGCCTTTATTTCAAAACATGAAAGCTCTTTTTTCCTTTTGTGTGTGTGTATTCCTGGTCTCTGTGAATCAAGCAAGCAAACAAAAGAAGTTGATTGCGTGGCACACAGGCCATTGCAACATACATCAGATAAAACAATAGCAAACTATATAAACAATAAATATAGTCCATTATAATATAGTACAATAAAATATTAAAAGCCATTTGGAATCAAATGAGGTTGATTCCTATTAAGGCACAAATTCTCTGGGAATCACTTATGGGGACATCAGGGCTGAACATAAGACAAGACCCTCAACTACAATGATGGTCTTACGAGTCAGTTTTGCCCCAGTATAGAAGGAACCAGATGGGCCTTGCTGTTGGACAGGAGAGACTGCCCACCTTGAGTTGCAGATTTTGGAAAGTCTCCAATGGTTGAAATCCTTTTGTGAAATTTTATTTTATTTTATTTTATTGTGATTGATTGATTGATTGATTGATTGATTGATTGATTGATTGATTGATTGATTGATTGATTGATTGATTGATTGATTGATTGATTGATTGGATTTTTATCCTGCCCTTCTAGACTATGTCTACTCAGAGCGGCTCGCAATAAAATCATTCATAAAACAATTAAAACCATGAATTAAATCGACAATGTTAGTATTGATCAAGATGGAAAATAGAACAAAAGACTAAATAAAAGTAAGAGTCAAGTATTGACAGGAGGGAAGGCCTGCCTAAAGAGCCAAGTCTTTAATTGGCTCTTTAAAACACCCAGCGAGGGTGCAAGGCAGATCTCTGATGGCAAGCTGTTCCAGAGCCTAGGGGCCACTGCCGAGAAGGCCCGGTTTCTTGTTCTTTCTTTCCGGGCCTCTCTCAGCATTACGCTGTGCAAATAGGGTGACATCATCATCTGATGACCAGGAGATTTTCTTTAAATTAATTGGAAGCTTCCAATCCCTCCCCTTCTGGTTCTAGGGCTCCTTCTGGACCTGGGAAGCCTTTGGGAGTCTTAGGACAGCAAAGGGAGCTCTTAATAGCTGGAAATCACTGCCAGATTGCCCCCGTCCTGAGACATCAGTCTGGTGACAATTTTGGCTAGTAAATGCCCTCTCCAAATCAGACATATATATCTAATTGCATTTTAAATACTGTAATTTATTGAATTTTTGCCTGCATCTGTCTTTGAAATATTTTAAGTCTCACTGAGTTCTTTTATTGGGAGAAAGGCAAGATAATGATAAGAGAAATTAATGTGTGCCTTGTCTGCACAATGAAGAAGTTTGCCCTCACACCTGGTTGTACGTAAACCATATCCACCAGAGTGGTTTGTGAACTGGTTCTCAGAGTAATATGACAGATGTTGAATATTGTTACTGAACAATGCAATCTGCTATGCTTTTGATCTGTTTCAGTCTACCTCTTGAAATAGAACCTAGTTCTCATGAATGTTCTATTTATTTTGCGTCTAATGCATGTTCAAACATTTATCACGAACAAAAGAAAGCATTAGTCTGCCCAGCTAAAACCTGCTGTTGTAGCAGATAGACATTGTGTCACAGCCGCCTCAACAGTACTCCCATCTTTCAGTTTTGGTTCTTCGTTCAAGGCGATATTTGTGTATGTTCTTGAGTTTCTTGGACAATGGTTTCTGTGCAGCTGTCACATTCCTGGAAACGGAATTTGTCTGGCACAGCTTAAATATTTAAAATGTAATAACTGAATGGTACATTACTTCAAGGTATTTAATGTTCCAAATTACAAAATCAACTGAGGAACAGGAAGCAAATTCACTTAATATGAGGGCTACTGTACATACATAACTTACAAAAAATGACAAGTCAGGCCTTACATTTTGTGTTTTTGAGAGAATCTTTAAAAACTACGTGTCTTTTTTTAAAACCAAGAGTAGCTAATATAGTCCTCTCCCTTTATTGCCAACCAATTTTCCATTTGGGCTTGTTTCAAATTGATCCAGGGGCTTGAGGGCTTGTGGTCCTACGTGGGCTTCTCCCAGTGCCTGACGTGTTTTAATCCCATAGTCCTTCGGTGTTGACCATAATAGTGATTTCTCCCATTTACCTCAGCTCCTCACTTCCATGTTTGAACAACGAAGACCTTGGCAATTAGATGTAAGAAACAGCAGGAACATCCTTGAAGGCTACATGAGGGGCAGTATCAGGAGGAATTGGACCCAAACTGTGATCTCCTATAGCAGGAGGTTGAACCTGATGATCCTTCAGCTGTCTTCCAGCTCTGTGATTCCTCTAGAAATATTAATGTCTTGTGCAATACATTTATTTTCCATTTGAGGAAACAAAGCATTGTGTGGTAGCCAGTGAGGAGGTGAGGTTGAGAAAATAATACACTTCCTACAGTGCTATGGCACTGAGCAGTTGTCGCCTCCTCTCTCATACACACCTACCCACAAGTGTATGTCGTGTTTTAAAAATTGTTACTGGCTTTCCTTAATGTCACACCAGAGCCTTTGTTCCTTTTCATGCTGGAGACCAGAGATGAAAGAGTCCTTTGCTTGTGAGTCAGCTTCAGAAGGCAAAATAAATGGAGGATTTTTCAGGACTGGGTCTGACTGAATCCTCTAATTGCCACTTGTCTGTTCTGATTATTAAATGATCATAGAGACTCCCTCCTTTGCATGCTTGTCTATTTTTTCTGTGCTTTCTTTTTCTTCCAGGGTAATTCAAACAGCATTGCCTCTGTGGATATTTCTGCTGGTTTTGTTGGACTGGACAACTATGTAGAGATCCCAGCCATCATCCTAACTGGATTTGCCACGTACTCAGGACCTTTATTGTGGGCCATTCATTTGCTGTGCTATTTAAGTTCAGAAGTTAACAGGTAATTTTACATTGGTCATGGCTTAGAAGAATCCAACATGGATATATTTCATTTTGCATTCTGCATGTGCTGAACATTATGGTGAATGCTCCAGTGAACTAGGAAGCCCAGAGGCAATAAAGATATTTTGGTAAGGGCATGGTCTTCACCTTACTTTGGCTGAAAGAATGAACATTTGTTGGTGAGGACTGACGGGAGAGAAGAAAAAACCTGTCCCTGATTTGGCTTGTAGGACCTAGGTGGGAGCAGCCTTTAAATACAATGCTGGTTGTATGATGGTAAGCTGTAATTTCATGGAGGGGAGTACTAGTGGTTAGTGGAAGGGGTAACATGTCTCTGTGTTGATACAGTTCCTGCAAATGCCCACCTCATCCCTTATACCAGCTTTACAAAAGGTTTATAGCAGGGACGGGGAACCTTTTCCCCTTTGGGTATGTGCAATCCATTGTGAGAAGATGGATAGAGCCAAAATATACATCCACATTCAAGTCAGAATGTGACTTCATCTAGTGCAGAGAATCAGTGTGAGTTGTTCATGGAGGAAGATGTGATTTAACCCTCCACATGCCATGTGCTACAATTTGGAGGAAAAAAGCTAGAGGGAGTATGGCTTGGTGGGGAGAGAGGGATTGCCGCCTACAGGGAATGCAGCTTAGACTGAGGTGGTGCTGGGAAGTCTGGTGGGGGACCTCTGAAAGCAGCACTGGCCTCCCGGGGCTTGTCCAGCACGTAAAAAGGCAGGGGGAAAGCACCATTTTTGAATTTCCCACTTTTTCCCCCTGCCTTTTTTTGTGCTAGGCAAGCCTCAGGAAGCCTCTTAGACGCAGTGCTGATCAGCTGAGAGGCGGAGAGAGGGGGGCTCAGGAGCGGAGACACCACAAAATAGCTGCTGCCTCCCTGTTGGTTGCTGACTCTCAATTGTTTGGTGCTCTGTCTGGCTGTTCTGGGGCTACAAAGGCACTGTGAGGAGCGGGGCTCAGTCTACTGTACCTGGCTTTTTGCTGACTTTTTTTGGGTTTCTGACTCCCCCCCCCATAGGAATGCATTAAATTTCAATGCATTCCTATGGGAAAACGCGCTTCGCAAGACGAAATGTTCGCTAGATGGCATTAACCATGGAACGGATTAATTTTGCCTTGTGAGACACCACTGTACTTTAATTGTGACTTATTACTGGACTTCAGCCACTGTATTTTGCCGCCCAGGCCTTCCATGTTCACTCTTCCCAGTACTTTGTTTTAGGGCTCCAGTAAGTTAGTCACTTAACATCTACTAAAATTTTTGAATGTAGCGATTCTCACTAGACCACATATGATTGTTTGGTTTTTTGAAATAAATACTTAGTGTTTAGTATTTTACACATCTGTAGGCTCAGTGGATTGCTGCATGTTTCAGTTATATGATATACTAGCCTGTTGGCTCTAAATGAAGGTGGTCATGATGTGCCAGATGAAATGAAATGAGCCATCCTGAAAACAGAATTTGTAGGAGCTTCCAAGTAAGAGTCAACCACATTTCCCTGGTATTCTAGTTTCCTATGTGAATGGGAGTTATGTGTAAATCCTGCCTGTCATATTCTTGGCATCAAAAAGCAGAAACATCAATGCTTGCAAAAGAAAGCTATCCTGTAGCTAAGTACTATGCTGTCTTGGGCATCTCAAGGAACTCACTTGGGAAATGCAGCAAGTGGCTGGCTCTGGTCACTTGGGGGGGGGGGCACATGAAAAATCTGAACTGTGTTTGTGGGCCGAACCAACTTTACTTAAAAATAAAATGAAGCAGTGATGTTATGACTGTTTTTATTTTAAACTTGTTAATCTTCACAAATACTAAAGAGTATTTTTTGTGGTATGTTAAAGATAAGCAACTGATCAACTTTAGACAAAAAGCTATAAATGGTTTTGATGTTCAAAACTGTCCGCGGGCCGTTATGTGGCCCTCGGGCCGCGGTTTGGCCAGGTCTGGTTTAAGAGAAGAGAGTGGCAGGCCCCTGACAGAGGACTCTCTCCGAGATGGCCCTACTGCTGTTATATCTGAGTTTAATGACAACTAGCATAGCTTTTCCGTTTCCCCCAAAACTTGTGGAATCGGTTCATGCCATTTTCAAGTGTACTTCTAAAGGAAAAGGAAGTGTAGGCTCCCTGGCAGTTTTTATCATCCCCAGCCAAATTTTCATTTGGTATTTTTAAAAAATCGAATTTCTACAACTGGGAAGCTTCCAGTCATGGCTGTTCACCTTTTAAATAGGCTGCAAGCTCCCCAAATGCCCATTTAATTGCCTGTCTGTAAAATAGTGCCAAATGGCTTTGTTTGTTGAGGTTATTTGCTGTCCTTGCCGCATTTGTAGAGACTTGTGTTGGGAAATGTTTGTGCCATTTTTATGTGCATCCTCTAGGATGCCTTGGCACATAGTGGAATATTTCCTGCATGGCAAGCCTGGTCAGTCCATGTTCCAGGCTGCTCCTCTTGGGGAGTTCCTCGAAAGCTTGCCAGGGTTGCTCAGTGAGAAGATCAGTGAATGACAGACAGCGTGCCTGCGACCATGTCGCCAGTCCTGGAATGCACACCGTCAGCAAAGTGTTGGCTGCCTTCTTGGAACAGTTTATTTAGCGTGACAAGAGATGCCTAAGCCTTTGTGGGTTCTTCTTTCTCCAACTTTCAGAGAAAGAGAAAGTGGGATGGCAACTCATCCCTCTGTCAGGAGCACATCTGCCAATTGCAGACATGCTGATGGCCCTCTGGGCCTAATTCAATTTCAGTTTCAGAACCTTTACTGGCATACAGTACAAGAGAGTGAGATACAGTAAAATGTTAAAAAGCATATATGCCACTTATGCCGGGGGATACCCAGATTACATCGCTAGGGCTCAGTGGTGTGTGATAGCATAATGCGATGCCTCAGCATGGTGGAATGGAGATATCTGGCTGTTGTCTGGGTGAGTTCCTTATTACTGCCCCTCAACAGGTGCCGGATTTTATCTGGGTCGTCCCAGCCAGAATGGGAGAAAAGGAAATGGCTCAAGTATTGCAGGTGGATCTTCTGATACCACATACAGTAAAACAGCATGTGCTGCAATGATTCAACAGCTTCCTGGCCACAAGGGCACACTCTCAGCTCTGTGGGTAATCCCCTAAATCTGCCCTGCACCAAGTTGGAAGGTACAACATTGCACCTAGCAAGAGTGAATACCCAGCGGTCCTGGGGTGATCTAAACAATAAAGATAATCCGTTCTCCTAACATGGGAGAGGGGAAGCTGGAAGTATAGTGGAGAGCAGATTTTTAGTGCAGCAGTATACAGGGTTTGCCCCTCAATATCATAGAATCATAGGAAAGTGAAGTTGGAAGGGGCCTACAAGGACATCAAGTCCAACCCTCTGCTCAACGCAGGAATACAATCAAAGCATATCCGCCAGGTGATTATCCAAGTTTTTCTTGAATGGCTCCAGTGTTGGAGCACTCACCAACTCCTGAGGTAACTGGTTCCACTGCCATACTGCTCTAATATCCAAAACTCTATTTTTGATTATGTGGAATACCTAGGATGGGGGTATTGAGTCCAACAGATCTGATGACAACCTGAGAGTCTTGATTTTCTTGATGAATAGGCCAAACCCTTTGGAAATACATTGTCAGAGAGCAGTGCCTGAAACATAATGTCCTGGACCGAGAAAAAAACATCCTGACTCAGTAATTCAAGGTGTTGCTTTTAATCTTTAAAGCCCTGTTAATTAAAAAGCCCCTGGGTTGGGTTCTGGGTCATATGTGAGGCCACCCAACTTTGGGGCAGTGAGAAACCATTGGAAGACTCACAGGGTCTGCCCCTGTAGTGATATTATTTCCACCATACCTGCGTGTTGTGCCAGAGGATTTCAGCCAATAGATTGGATTGCATTATGTGAAATATAAAATAGTGGTTCTGAGCTGGTGGAGCGTGCCTCTCAGAGGGGTTGTATCGGAATTTCAGGGGAGGCATGCATAATTTAAACGGAAACATACAGGTCAGAATCCTGCAAACAAAAATCAGAGAATCATGCAACTTCACCCCTCTCCCATCCTGTGATCAGTTGCATGCAAAGTTTGCAACCAGAATTTTATTTAAAAAAAAAAGACTTCAGCACAGACAAATCTAAAAGATCCCACACTAGAAATAAAAACTGAATCTGTAAAATCCGAGAGAAAGTTGACTAAGCTGTAAGAAGAAACTGGGATTTATAATACATCAGTTGTAATGAGCTAGTTGTGTACATACACACCCTGTTCATCCATTGCTCATCTAGGAAGTAACAGCTAGGAACAGATGGCCAGCTGCTGAACATTTTCTAAAGCCATGAAGTTCTGCTTGTGAGTAAGGTTATGCCTTTTCAGGAAGGTCTTTTTCAACAACAACATCAACATCAACAATGTTGCAGATCTCAGAAATGACACCATCAGAGCTACAAAAAACCCCACCATATATACTGCCCCGATATTTAATAGACACATAGGTTTTTAGTTAAAACTGCTTTGGGAACAATATCAAGAGGTTTCACACAGTGGTATAAATAGTTGCAGATCTCAGAAATGACACCATCAGAGCTACAAAAAAAAAACAGCATACATACTATACCAATATTTAACAGATACTTAGGTTTTTGGTTAAAACTTGTATCTGTTATATAATACCAGTCAATGTTTTTATAATTTTGATTGATTGTGTCTGGTATGTTAGAATAATAATAGAAAAACCTTAAATCAACTACAGTCCTTAGCATAATTTGTTTCTTAGCGCAGTGGTTTGCAAATGATGAGTTGGAATTCCCCACCTGTTTCCCAAAAGCTTTATTGGTGTTGGAAAGTGGCTGAAGAGCTAAGGGCTGAATCCTTCAAAGCAGTGGTCCCCAACCTTGGGCCTCCAGATGTTCTTGGACTCCAACTCCCAGAAGCCTTCACCATCACCTCTGCTAGCCAGGATTTCTGGGAGTTGAAGTCCAAGAACATCTGGAGGCCCATGGTTGGGGACCACTGCTTCAAAGGTATTGCTATGTCAGAGGTAGTTTTCAGATTGGTATTGGGTGAATGGATGAATCATGATGATATGAATCGGCTGGTAGGCTCTTTAGGAAGAAGCATGTTGAAATGTTAGACCGAGACATGTTGTCACCTTTCTTCTTTTAAAGTATGTTTCTTTGTTTGAGAAATCTGGCTGCCTGTAATTTTTTCTTTACAAGGACTCAGATGCAACATGATGCAAATATCAAATACAGCACAAAACAAAATCCTTAATGAAATCAGAAAGCCAATAAGATAAGCATTAAAATATTAGCAAACAGCATCAGAATGACAACATGAAAAGCAGTTTCATAACACTGTCTCTAAACAGTCAGGGAATTATTGTAATTACATTACCATGCAGTTTTAATTTATTGCAAATCATTTGACAAAGGAATGGATTTTCTGCAGCTTTCAAAGCCAACTAACACCAAGCAACTTGCAAGTTATCTTGGGTTGTTGGTTTTTTTTGGAGGGGGGGGAGCAAGTCAGCAATGGCTTTTTAACAGTGTGAACCCCACTGACCCTAGCTGCATCTGCAGGGGCTTCTTCTACCCTTCCTGAATCCATAGGTGACACAAAACGTCGTTCAATGCAGAGGAGGATGGGGGGAAACAAACCACTTGTTGCTGCCTTCAGGACTTTTCCCTGCATTTCCCTCAGTCTTAAGTCCAAGTCCGAGGACCTTCCAGTTAATGTCCCAAGTGCTTTTTCCCCTAGTAAGATTCTTTCATGCCAGCAGGAACCTCAAAGCCCGCAACAGGGAGGGTTTATATTCCCTCACCGTGGGCAGCAATGATAGTCCCAGCTTCTCTGATGGGGTCATCCCTTTGAGGTCTGGGGCTGGGGCTCCTCTTGCCTTTGTCTTCTCCAGCATCTTAGCTGAATGGTGATTGCTTCTCCCAGCCCTTATTCTCAGGGATGAGCTCTCTCTGCCTGGTGCTTCCATTTCCACCAGTAAGGGCCAGGGATAGGGCCAAGGGTTAAGGCATCTCTCTACTTTGGCACCCTGATCTGTACCAGGAACCTGAGCCAGGGTCTTCCCAGTTGCCTGGGTGTTCAGTTACTTTAAGAGGGTCTTTTTCAACATAGAAACACTCACTGGGGTCCTCTAGGGCTTCTTACCAGGTTCCCTCCCCCTCTTCCTCCTCTACTATCACAACTGGTAGCAGGTCTCCTTTCTGGACCCCCCTGCTGCACTCTCTCTCCTGGAGGCTTCTCCTTCCTCTCAGCCTCTAATGTCTCCCTTGTATCTTGCAGCTCCCACTGGCTGGCTGTCCCTCTCTCCTCTGGGGGGGGCATTCTCAACTGCTGCCTCTTCTATCTCCATCCCCTGCTTTAGCACCCCAGATTCTCCCAGCACCCAGTCAACCCAGAAGGAATCGTCTAGGTCTACTGGGAAGCTCATTGTCTAGAATTCCCTATTGCTAGGGCAAAGAGGAGGCGTCTGTGCCACTGACATCTTCCTCACTCGCACACTCATACAGCCACCTCACTAGCTCCAAAGACTTGATTCTGAAGTCACACAGAGACGCAGAAGGGACACCAGTGGTAGATCTATGCCTATTGCAGCATCTGGGATAGAAGTACAGTAGGTCTGCCCCAAAGGGGTATTATCACCTGGTTCTAAGCTACCCACACCAGGAGATATAGGGGATAAGGATCGCTCTGGGGAAAAAAAGAAACCTAAAACAAGTAATAAAAATAAGATAAATTTATTTACAAGATTTTAAATTAAAGGAATTATGTTGAAATCTACTAGTATCAGCTCTTGAAATAAACATTGGACAAATCTTTGATTTTAATTTTAAACTATGTTAAAAAAAGAGAAGGCAACATTTTCTACTATTTTATTTATTTATTTATTTATTTATTTATTTATTTATTTATTTATTTATTTATTTATTTATCTATTCATTCATTCATTCATTCATTCATTCTATTTATACCCCGCCTATCCGGTCATTGTGACCACTCTAGGCAGCTACTACAAACGGAAAGCACAGAACAGCCATTTATGAATAAAATGTAAACCTGAATTTTATTACATCAGAATGGCAATATTCTTACCTGAGCAGCTGGGTTAAATCTCCTGCTCCACTAATTGTTTGACAGCAAATAGTGTTCAGCTTCTTGAAGTAGATTGTTGGTTTAATGTATTCGCAAAGGCTTTCACGGCCGGGATCTAATGGTTGTTGGGGGTTTTTCGGGCTCTTTGGCCATGTTCTGAAGGTTGTTCTTCTCCTTAGCACAACAATACACCAACAACAAGACACACTAATCACCCATCTACAGAAAAAGACAAAAGCCTATCTCAGAGCCATAAATACTGCACTCCCAAGCCAACTACACCAGAGCACACAGTGCTTTCCTCTGAAGATGCCGGCCACAGGGACTCGCGAAATGTTAGGAAGAACAACCTTCAGAACACGGCCAAAGAGCCTGAAAAACCCACAACAACCATTAGATTCTTGGTTTAATTGTTCAAACCTTCTCTCTGCCTTCTGAAACATAACCACATGGTAAAATTTAGTCCCCTTGTTTAAAGAGCATCCTTTTGAGGGCTCTTTCACAGTCTTTCAGAGTAGCTAGTTCTGTTTCTGTGGAGAGCATAAAATTAACATGAATTTCTTGAATGTTTTTATTTTAAAACCTTCAGATAGTGAACAAGATAAAGGTATGAATAAATAACATTTGTGTCCACACTCTAGAAATGCAAAAATTAAAAGCACCTAAAAAGCAATGTAAGTGGATCTTAGAAGGACAGTGTGAAGTGCCACGTTATTGTATATAATAATTAGCAAATGGCCAGACTGTGTTTAATACTGCTGAGCTAAACGTTTGGGTTTTTGCCTCCCTTGAATAACACAGTTGGGATTTCAAGTGAATGCTGGAGCCAAAGTGACAGCTTTACTTCTCCCACCCCGAGTGTCGTAAAACTGTCACTTTCACTTCTGAGTATTCCTTTGAAATCCCGACTCTGTTAACGAAGAGGAAGGCAGAAGCCAAATGTTTAACTGAACAGTGTTAAACTAGTGTCTGGCCATGTGCTTCTTTCCATATCTAAATGTACAGGTGTGCAGTTTTTCTTTGGATACATACCGACTCCAAAGTCTTTTCACCCTTTTATTTTTTTAAATCCTTTCCCCACCCACTCAACTGAAAAATAGGTGGTAATCCATTGCAAAGCAACATTCGGGCAGTTTTAGTGCCAACAAAATTTTCATTCCTGTATGCTGTTTCCTTCCATTCTATCTAGAACAAGGCTTAAAACAGCAGATGGCTCAGTTTAAGCCTGCATTTATCCAAATTTAGAACCTATAAGAAACCTCCTCATTTTAAAAGTCTGGGTCTTAAGGATGCTTGGTAGGTGTATTGGGAGGTGGGGATCAATATGGGAAAGACAGGGTAAGAACAAACCCCTTCTCTCACTAAGAAATCCTGGGAGTCTGAGGAAAACAAAGGAGACAATGTGCAGTCGAAATTGGAATACGAAGAAACCTTATTATATTCTCAAAGGCTTTCACAGCCAGGATCCGATGGTTGTTGTAGGTTTTTTGGGCTGTCTGGCTGTGTTCCAGAACACAGCCAAACAGCCTGAAAAACCTACAACAACCAAACCTTACTAAATTACTCGTTCTTAGTGAAACAGGATTCCTCAATATAATAAGAGAGGTTCTTTAACCCGTGTGAGATTTGCCACAAGTAGTGCCAGGATAAGACAGTTGATGTTTTGGATCAAAGTTTTAGCAACTTGTGTGAAATGACTTTGTGCAGAATTAGGATCCTTGTGAAGCCATGCATGGGCGTACATATAATGCAAGCACTGAAGGACTGGCCAGTTGATTAGAAAGGAGAGACAACCCAGGTGATGCTTCCCCTCTTGGAAAGTTTAGCCCCTTGCAACAAAGCAGGTATCATAGTTTAGTTCTGCAATTTGCGCAATTCATGCAAAAGTTTGAAAACGAATTGAAACCAGCCCCCCAAAAATAAATAAATAAACCCTCAGATGACAGCAGAACTTTTTTTTTGCAGTCTCCTGTTCACTCAAGAAAGAGACAAGGAAGTCTTTACTTCCCTAGCTCTAACATGATATAAGGAGACACCAAGAGAGAGAGAGAGCAGCATGTAGATTTAGCAGGCTAGTAGCATTTCAGAGAGTTGGCTGCTTGCTCTATGGCATGGATTTCTGCCTTTTTGAAAGCCTTTCCCAAAGATGGATACAAGCCTGGTCAATTCATCTCTTCTGGGGGCCTTCCAGGCAAGCTTCCTCTGTAATGTTCTTTGCAGGGCTCCTCAACTCTAAAATCAGTTCAGTGAGAGAGGGAGCAAGAGTGAGAGGTGCTCCCTGATAAGGGTGAAGTTTCGGAATGGAGCGAATGTATTAAGAATTGCTGAATTAACCTTGGAATCGGAGGTACAAGGAAGGGTTGGGCAACTAGTCAGTAATCCTAGTCCATTGTGCCCGTTCTGTGCCTCTACTTTAAAGGACACCAACCTGTTTTCTTAGAGTCCAGTGACCTGCTCAGCTGAAGAATGTTGGGAATTTTAAAAATGTCTTTCCTAAATAGGAAGAGCAAATGTATGTCTTCATCCTATTCCATTTCTGGGGGGTTGTATTGTCTTTGTTCTTCAGTGTCCTGTTCTGAGTAGCCACAGCCTCAGAAACTTAAAATGACCCAACAGAATCTTCCCACAGGCATTATATATATATGGTATTTTGATGCTGTTTAGAGTATACAGTATGATTAATTAACATGCCTTATTTGTAGGTAGATCCCGTTTATCACAGTGATACTTAGAATAGTCTGTTAGGTTGCTCACAATTATTTCCATGTCTCAGGCCCTGTGCGTGGGTGGCTTAAGGGACCTTGTGGGAGATAGGAAGGTTGAACTGGGGACTCGTTAGCCTCTCTGGACGTGCTCATGAGTTGGCAGGAACCTAGATGTAACTGCTTTATTCTCCACTTCCAAGAGTTAAGGGACTAAGATCTGTCTTTTAACTACTGCAGCACACACTGACTTCCTTTCCCCCTCCAGCACCTGATTGAAAAGAAGAACTGGACTCTTCATTTCATCGTATGATTAAAAAAAATATCTATTTTTAGGCCAAAGGGAACCTGTGCTCTCTTTGTACTTTTCTCATTAAATTCAGTGACTAGTCTCTTCCTTGCTGCATCATTTAGTTTACCAAACACTTTGGTATTTCATCTGTGCAGAGACCTATCAGGCCCCTACTGTGCATCAGAGAGATTGCCTGGCCATGTGTAATGCTACTTTGCATTACAAAATCTCCCGTATATACTCCTCCCCACTCTGGTCCTTTATTAAGCTTAATAAGCTGTTCTTCGTGCAGAACACAATTCCAGCTTGGGTTGCGAAGCCTGCATAAATATTTTCTCCCTGCATGCAGAGGCTACGTTGTTAGGTTTCCATAACAGCCGCCAAAAAAATGCAAGTCTTATTGATCACAGTGTGAATGGTTCTTGGGTAGACTAGCACAGCTTTGGGGTTGACTTTGGTTCATCAGCAGGTTAACTTTGGAAGACATGGGAACCATAGGAAAGCATGGTACTAGGGAGGTCTCACTTCAGGTCACAAATAGGAATGTTTCCTTATATCTTTCCTCCCCTAACCCCTCCCACCAATAAGATGCAGGGGACTAGCAGTTGCTAGTTAAATCAATGAAATTTGTAAGAGCAGTGTGTGTCTTCAGTTTCAATCCAAAATTAAATCCTTCTGGCCTTAATCTTATTGTCAGTGCTGCGAAAACACCCATCCAGTCTGGCATGTCATAAGCAACTGTATGAATGAATTCTGTGTCCCTTTTCATTCAGGCACTCTTGTGCACACTGGTTTATCTGAACTAGTTCCTAGCACACATGCTCAGATGCTTTTATGCCAGTTGGCATACATCTTATTTATAATGTAGCCTAAGGAGTCCCCCATGTGTCTTACAGCTGATAATCAGTGATGAGCTCCAGAAGTGCGCATAAAAATCACAGTTCACTGTTCCCGTAAAGCTATCATCTTCAGCTTCTCAGTGCCAGGGGGCAGCACAGTGTTGCACAAAAAGAGAGAATTGCCTCTTTTCGCTTGGCTGTGGAAGAGCCAGTTGGCAAAGGACCAGTGAAAACGACAGCCAAATGGCTCAAGCTCAGTACGGTAGATCTTCTGCCAGCTTAGGTGGCTATGATCTTGACCGTTCCATCTTTATTAATGAATTAGGATTGGCCTGTCACCTTTTGGCACTTAAAATCTCTGCCTCTGTGCAATGTAGTGGGCTGTTTAAGTCGTTTGCCAAAAACCATAAAGTGCCTTTGGGCTCTTCCTCTTTGGCCTTTAATATCAAACTGAATATCCTACCCAATAATCTTGTATGAGATCTCCCTGACAGTCCAAATGGAATGGCACTCTGCCATATTCTAGTATCCTCCAGTTTTTAATTCCACCTTAAACAAAGGGAGCTAGCTGGATGCCCTCACTCATTCAAGAGGATTTGGATCTGCAGTACCAAGCATGATTTTTTTTCAAAAAAAATGGGTATAATGACCAAGAATGCTTAACTGAGCAGCCAGTTTTTAATTCGAGTTTGTAACCAGCATATTGAGCCAAGAGGAATACCGAGGTAGGGCTAAATCAAGTGATACTTTTCCATCTTGATGTTGAAAGGAAGGTCAAAGAGAAAATGTCCTATAGTATAAGAAGTCAGTGTATGCTGCAGTAGTTAAAAGACAGATCTTAGTCGATTGCAGGACCCCCAAAATAGCTCCGTGAAGTCATGTCTTTGGCCCTTCTCCTAGACATGGCTTGTTTGCAATTGCAAGCTAATAGAACAGAAGTGGGGAGAGCCTGAACATTTCTAGCTCAGAGTTGTATCGCAGGCATCATCAAGATATAAAAAGACAACTGGAAGTAAGGGAGCAGAAAGCCCCAACATTTCCCCTTCACCATTTTAAAAATAAAATTGGTTAATTTCTTAGCAAATGTAGCTGAAGTCCAAGTAAAAATTGTGCCACTTGACATTTGACTCAGTAACTTCCACTTGAGTTGACCAGGTTGTGGGGTTACCAAAATCTTTTGCTTGGAGAAAGAGCCTCCTTAGTTATTCTCCTCAGGAACTATGACATTGCTTCCATACAAGCTTGACTAGGGAGAGTCTCCACCTAAAAAAATCTCTTTGCACAGAAAGTAATGGCTGCCTCGGGGGTTTCTGCATCTTTGGGCTGGCCATCGCCATTTCCTTAGGCTGTGTGCTGCTGGAGCACCACTGGTCATGGAAGGTCTTTTTCTCATTCCCACGGGCCACAGCAACATGGAACCCAGTGTTAAGTACAAACGACCTGCCTGCATAATTGTCTAATTCACTGCAAAGTTGCTGCAAGTGTCATGGCGTCACTATCTCAGCCTAGTATACCTTTCAGGTTTGCTGCAGTCATAGTAAATAGTCCCACGTGTACTGCTGAGAGCTCCATAGAGGGAGGACAAAACTAGACATGTGGTAGATTATGTTACCTGGGTCATTGTAGCAGCCATTGTGACACTTGTGGTTCTCTGTACTTTTCCGTGAAACTGAAAAGTTAATATCAGAATGGTTTCAGGCAGCAGCAAATCAGTTCAGGGAGTAAATATAAAAAGTGGCCTGCATAGTACTGTTATCTCAAAATACATTCAGGACTGACAGTTAGTACTTGTAATTGATGTACTCCGTCGGCATCATGCGTTATGTGGGCCCCAATGTATAGTTCAACCACACTGCTTCTGTGGCTTCTCTGCATGCATGCATTGTGATGTTGGTGGGAAATGCCTGTTTCTTTGCCGCAGCCGGCCTCCATTTTCCTTGGTGATTCTGTGGCACTTTCTAGGCTACAAAGAGTTTGTGCAAAACTCTGTACAGGCTTCTTTCTCATGGTCCTGTGGGAACTGACATTAGTGCCAAAGTAACACTTGGTGCTTTGCACCTCTGTTACAAGGCAATACCTGTCTTGCTGAGCAAAATGGTATTTTAGGGAAACTTGCCCAATATAATTGATTTATTCCATAAGGAAGCCTTGGCATTCTTTCAAGGAAACCCAAGGAAACCAAAGATTAGGATAGTTACCTTTTTTGAACTACAATGCCTATAAATCTACTGATCAGCCTACAGCCATGCTGGCTGGGAATTCTGAGAGCTGTTATCCAAAAGAAGTACCTTTTGCAAGCATTGATCCTGGGACAACCTTGGGGAACCCATTGTTCATGACATTACTGTTCCTTCACTAGTGCTTAGCAACAAAGAGCTCTCTGAGCCGTTTGCATTCTGGTTCTGACCCATTTCCCCCTCGCTTGAGAGTCATCTTCATGGGGGTGCGAACAGGCTATGAGATGTTTTTATTACCTGACTCATCCTGCCGTGATGGTAATGGCTTTATTTATTTTTTTTCATCACTAGAGTTAAAAGGGTAATGTGTGTATATCTGTACTATGAGGGATGTACAGCTTGAGAGTACCAGCGTTTGGGGATTGGGATGGGATGAGGAGTTGCGGCACTGCTCTGCTTCAGTCACTGCCATATGTTGCTTGCCAAATGATATCCTCAAACTGTTAAGTAGACATCTGGCTTCTTGTCTGGCATTTGGATAGTTCCCATCACTCTAGACAACACAGCAGTAGCACATCAATGAAAACATCTGTGAAGATTCTCAGTCATCCAGGTGTGGTTCTCTGGAAATTGAGTCATGGCAACTGGACTTCTTCCTTCTTAGGTTGAAATGTTTCGCTACTTATCCAAGCACCCAGGTGACTGAAGAAGCTACTGTACTTGGATGAGTAGCAAAATGTTACAACCTAGCAAGAAAGAGCTCCACTTGCCATGACTCAGCTTCCAGATCAATGAAAATACATTGTTTATTTATTTATTCAATTTTTCTACCACCTGAGACTATGCCCTGAAAAGCTTCTGTAAAGAGCATAATCAACAGTTTCTGAACGGTTGGGAGGGAGGGGTCAGGCGCATCTCAACTGGAAGCCCATTCTAAAGGGCCCGTGCCACAACTAAGAAGACACAATGTCTGGTGGAAGTCTTTCTGGCCTCACTTAGTGTGGCACTCTGTAGGAGCATGGTCTGTGAGGAGCTGGTGGCACAGGTGGATGTTCTCAAGGAAAGGCACTCCAATAGGTAACGAGGTCCCAAACCGTGGGAGAGAAGTGAAGACTTCTGTGTCCTTCCAGAGTGGCAACATTTTCCATCTAAAGCATGGTGAAGCATAGTAGCTCTCAATCAGTAGAAATGCGTAAGAAGTCATTTTCTTGTGTCCTGTGCATTACTTGTGAACTCAGCTTTTAAATGTGGATCCTTCTGTAGCTAAAAGGGCATAAGACACAGACAGAAGAGGACAGTAGTAGCAGGTATAAGGAAACCTCAGAAGGACAAAATGTTTTTAAAATATTCCTCAACCCTCCCCCAAAAGTCCAGAAAACACAGCAGAACTGGGGACATTATGATTAAAAGGACCTTGTAGCATTACCTAATTAAAAAACAAACAAAGCTTTTGTAACAAATTAACTGAAATTGCCTAAAGGTATGTACACCAAAAAAAACCTGATGATGCCATTGTGGTTATTCGGGAATTAAAAATCTCCACCACCACCCCAAAATCCCTGAGGCTGTGGGGATCCCTTTCTTAGTGGGGAAGCCATTGGGGGCTATTGGATGGGAATGGGGGGAGCCTTTCATTTAAAAAAATCACTACCATCAGGATAATTTCACCAGCAGAATGATTTTCAGATATTAAAGACTTCCACCCCGTCTCATGACCCCCAGCTGCTTTTCTATGATGAAAGGGATCCCAAAGGAGCTTCAAGATCTGTGGAGGAGAGAGTTGGAAATTCTTAATTTCAGAAAAACTGCTATGGCAGATGTACTCGGTCGTACGTGACAACAGCTCTACTGTTGGATTTTAGCCTTCATGTTGTAACTGCTTGTTGAATGGCTTTGGCTGTAACTCTATAATTGTTGCAAGGCTTGTCTCCCCAAATGTAACTAGTTACAGATAGTTTCATTACCTGTAACTAGTTACCTCCAAGCCGCCAGAGCGGAGAACTAAGGAGAATGTGAATGTATCAAGGTGTTCTGGTAAAAGTGTTGCCTCTCTGCTGACACTCAACAAGACCACTCCACGGTGTAAAATTTTGTGGCAGGTTCCATTTGCAGTCTTGTCATGGGGCCGAGGTGGGTGGACACCTTGATGTATTAAGGGGATCTATTTGTTGTAGGTGCCTTTGGGGATTTCCCTGTATTCACCTCCCTGCAGTCCCTCTGTTGCAAGCCATGATTTGCCCTTCTTTTACGTTAGGGGTGGGTAGGCGGGCAGGCAGGCACCTTGTTGTCCTCCAGATGTTGTTAGACCACAGATCTCCTTAGCATAGCTCACAGTGACTCATAGCTGTAGGCTCATAGCTGTACCTTCTTATCAGTGGAAAGCGATATCTGTGTGGCCAATGCTCGTCCCAAGTAAAGGAGACCAATGGAATCAATTGCTGAATGAGAAGGAAACACTTTTGTCTTTCTTTTTGAATCAGTGGGTTGACTCTGTTTGGGACTAGCAATAGCATAGTGACCTGTGTGGGAATTTTTAGAACAGCATTTTGTCTTTCATTTCTCAGAGAGCCCCCCCCCCATGTTTCTGAACAGATATGAATAGACTGATCTAGACATGACAAATTGAACATACTGTGTTTTGTGTGTGTGTTTTTTTTAACCCCTTTACTAGGAATCCTGGCGCAGTGGGCCATGGCTGTTTCTGTTATGCTCTGCTACGTTCCATCCCAGTTACAGTCTACATCATCTTAGTTACTGGTTTCCGGTACCATCTCTTCATCTGGAGCGTCTTTTCACCAAAGCTTCTCTACGAAGGAGTGCATGTGTTCATCACAGCAGGCGTTTGTGCATTCTTCACGGCGATGGATCAGAACCATCTGCGTAAAGTCCAAGACCATTAGACAGAAGGTGGCGTCATTTCCAGCAATGGACTGAATTCCTCTAGTGTGGAATGTGGATTTTTGCCTTTTGGATTGCCCAGTGAACTTTAAAGATCAGTCTATTTTTAGCAAACATGTTTTATAGATCAGCTGTGTTGCAAAGAGGCCATCCTGAAGTACTGTTGCAGAGATAACAGGGGCGATCTCTCAATTAGAAGTCTGAGAACAGATTGTGAGAGCACAAACCCCTTTACTTTCCCAGCACCAGTTCTCATGATCCACCTTAAGCTTGGTCCAGCATTAGATCTCTGTTGAGCTTAACTGTAGTGAAGACTTCTTTCTTAGTTAGATTCTTGATCAGCATCAGAAGCTACTTAAAGTCTAGGCCAAGGTGTGGCTTGGCTACCCTTACTTAAAACACATATCCACATGGACCATCTAACTATAGTTAAGGTAAACAGTGAAATTAGCTCTGGGAGGCAAAGAGAGAGCATCCCGCATCTGATTGCAATTGAGAGATCACCTCTCTTGCATCTGCAGCAGCCCCAGCTGGATCTGGCTCTGAATATTGGAATGGCAGAAGTCCTGAAGCCTCTTTGCTTTTTTTTTTTTTACTCCTTCGTGTAATTTGTTATTCCACATCCAATAGAAATTTGACAGCCTCTAATTGATTTGGGATGGCGGGCATGTCTCTCTGTCACCAGGGTTGTATCTCATGACGTTTTATTTCACTGTGGTTCCTCATTTCTCATTTCCTAAATGTGGTGGTCTCTTTAGTGACTGAAACGTTACATCACCAGCAAATCTTTTGGAAGACAAATTTGTGGTCCTTCCTCAAAAGGCGAGAGTTGTGACTTAGCACCCCTTGGTTTTTCTTTACTTTTCATGGTACAACAGGAGGGGAAAAATCAGAAGAGGAACAGTAAGTCCACATACAGAACCAACATGTTGGTTTAACCTTTTAAAAAGTATTCTGAGCATGTGAGGCAGCAGCGTTCCCACAGTATCTATTTGAACTGATTCATATAAAATAGAGAAGTGCTATTTTCTCATGTGGAGAAAGGGTGTTATTTTCAGTCCTACCCCTGTCAACACCTCTGCTCCCTGTATTGTTCCCTTCAAAGCCACTTTACGTTGCAGTGCTTTCCGAAGCCTGCGGTTTAGCTTGGGGAAAGGCGTAGGGCAAGAACAATACCCCTCATGGTTCCAGAAGCAGAGGCTAGTTTTGGTGAGATCGTGTCTCCAAAACAATTCCTTGTTCTGAGAATTAAATAGGAAGAACTAATTAGAAATGCACCCTCTCTTCCCATCGCAAAACCAAGGCCCCTCAGGGTTAGGGTGAGTGAACAGTGCATTTGTAAGAAGCCAGTCCCAAAACAATTCAGTTTATTTATTTATTTATTATATTTTAAAAACTGCCCTATAAAGAACAGGTACTCTCAGGGTGGTGTACAAATAGCCAGGATATTATATAACAACAACAAAATTGACAGATAAATGTATTAATAATCAACAAATAACAACAAAACATAATAATAAAAACATCTGGCATATCTTCTGTTAAAGGAAGACAGTTAAATTAAAATTAACCTCAAACTAGCCCTAGCCTCCTAAACTTGACTAACACAGCTCTGTACAACCAGATCGTGTCTACATCTGAAAGGCAATATAATCCTGCTATAATCCAGATAATGGATAGCCAGGCTTGTGAGACTTTTCAGATTATTAGTATTTTCCAGCCGGTTTATCCAACTGAAGAGCCTTTAACCCAAAGGTGGAATGGCCACAGCAATATACTAGTACAGGACCCAATTTAAGACTTAACTATCCTGTCTCATCTTGGTACATTTCCACCCTCCATTTCTTTTGAGACACTGTGAACATAGTCTAACTAGATGTTGTCAGTGGGAGGTTATGGACACATATGAATGTAACTTACAGAGTTTCCTGTAGCTTGATTTGATTATTTTGTTTCTGCAAATAGCAGTCAAAACATATTAAAGCTCTGGCAGAAATAAGCATTTGTCACATCTGAAAAAGTAGATGGGATTCCTTATGAGCATTCATGGAATGCTTTGGAAGTAAAAAGCCTCTAATTCCACTATTTTTGACAGCTGAATCTTGGCATAGGAATGTTATGTATTACATATGTAATTATATAAATTACCTTCCTGTTGGAGAATGTCAGTACACTTGCAACTGACAACAAGCTTTGTGTAAAATAAGAAATACAGCGTCTATGTTTTTTAAAAAGGATTATATTTGTATGCTCTTTCTGGTAACTGGTATTCTCCTGAGTGAGATCTTATTTTCCTCTATGGACCCGGTGAGGTGCCATTTTTCCCTGTGACTCCCTTCAGTGAGGGGCAAGTGGGAGCTGGCAAAGAGTGCTCCCTTGAGGAATCATAACTCCTACTGTATTCATTGGTCTGTCTCATCTGGGAATGGACAGGAAGAGACAGCTGGTACCTAAACACAAGACCCTGGCTCACACTTCATGTCCTGTGTTGTGCTGTCCATGAAGTTGATGGGGAGAAGAATCAAAACTAGTTAACTCGTTAACTGGATTTATTTGCATGTAGTGTTGAAGCACATCTGATATAATTTGGGCTTTGTTTATGTTGTACAAAAATGTGTCATTTGTACATGCCTTGTTGCAAGGGTGGCTACGTAAAGCTTTCCAGATGTTGTCGGGCTCCCAATTTCCACAGGACCTTATCATCAGCCATCTGGGTTCAGAGTTCTGGGAATTGAAATCCAGAACATCTGGAGTGCCAGAGGTTCCCCACCCCTGTCTTATTGGGATACACTTGTTTCTCCTGAGTAGTTGAAGGCAAATGCATTCAGCACTTGTGATTTACAGGGCCTTTTCATCTATAAAGATATGAACAAGGAATCCAAAAAAGGCTAACAGTGGCATTTCCAGCCATACAACTTATATTTTTAAAGGACTCCGTTTGGGCAGAAATCCTGTTGCTTAGCATAGGTAAAGGTAGAGTTTGCCCTTAACATTTAGTCCAGTCGTGTCCGACTCTAGGGCACGGTGCTCATCCCCGTTTCCAAGCCATAGAGCGAGCGCTTTTGTCCAAAGATAGTTTCCATGGTCACGTGGCCAGCACGAACTAGACATGGAACACCGTTACCTTCCCACCAAGGTGGTACCTATTTATCTACTCGTATTTACATGCTTTCGAACTGCTAGGTCGGCGGGAGCTGGGACAAGCGACGGGAGCTCACTCATTGCGTGGATTCGATCTTACGACTGCTTGATCTTCTGACCTTGCAGCACAGAGGCTTCTGCAGTTTAACCTGCAGCGCCACCACATCCCTGATCTTTGCTTAGCATAATAGGTCACAACTAGAGTAGACCCATTACAACAGGGTGGATTTGGTGAGTCAGCTCC
The DNA here is from genome assembly GCF_051106095.1 of Pogona vitticeps. NCBI lineage: Eukaryota > Metazoa > Chordata > Lepidosauria > Squamata > Agamidae > Pogona > Pogona vitticeps. The sequence continues at coordinate 201,928,256 of NC_135784.1, forward strand.
TTCCTAAATTGCATTGATTCAGTGAGCCTGCCGTAGTTGTGACTCATCCTGTTAAGCACCAGGATTTTAGCTTTTGATTAATTATTTGCCTGTTATTAAAAGCGAATAGAATTCTATGTAGCAGCTTTAGTTTTGGAGTTTGTTTTTTAAACTAAGATTGTTGAGACTGTGGCATAAAATGTGAGACATTTTACTCCAATTGCTTCTAAAAAGCCCCCTTAGAAATAGCAAGAAAAGGCCATTAGAAACCACTGCTTCTACACAAGTTTTTAAAAAATGTTATTTCGGCTTGTTGTGTAGTGTAGTGATCCCCTTGTTTTCCACCCTACATATGCATATGTTACTTTTACCTCTTTACTTCCAAATTTAAGTAGGGAGGCAGTCATGTTTGTTTCTAAGTTTCCATGTAGAGATTTAGTGAGTACAACCACAAGGCCCATGTGGCTTTCCCCTGACTTTTATTCCTCTATATGTTGCTGCACATCAGTGTGCACAACATTTTGGAATTAGTGCTCTTGAGTAAATGACTGTTTGACTCTTGTTTTAAGAAGCAGAAAATATATTTAGGAAAAACATTGAATTGTGCCCATTGCAAGTAACTCCTGGGTTTATTCACATAATCTTTCTCCATTGTATATATGTTAATATTTTGCATAGCACATCAGGGTTTGTGTGTGTTTGTGTGTTTCTAAAGGCTTTTTTGATAGATGGACATCTTTGTATTTTTGCAGTTTTTGTTTGAGTTGTTTGAAGAGTCTCTTGAAGCCAAGCTAGATAAGGTGTGGGAGGTACAATCATGAATCTCCTTCCATTTCTCCCTTTTCCTTCATTATAATGTTGTTGCTCTTGAATTAGACTGGAGCCATGCATCCATAACCATATTTTTATGTGATGTAAATCAGGAAAATGACTCAGGCATGGGGAGGGTTAAATTCCTTATCCCTTGTGCCAAAGCCCATTCTAGTCATTGGAGTCTAACCCCAGAGCTCCTATATCAGATCTAGCTTGGCTTCTAATGTTTTAGAAAATGTTGAATCAAATATAAATTCTGTTTACACTTGCCCTTCATAATCTCATTTTAAAATGAATCTGTGATCAACCATCAGAAATGATGACCCACTTGATGATGGCACATTGTGTCCAATGGGAAACTACTTTCTACAGATCAGAACAATCAATTGTTTGCAGCATTGGCTTGTAGAAAGAGCAAAACTGGGTTTCCTGTTTCGGATGTCATGAGAAACTGTGGTTTGACAAATCAGGAATTCTTACATTAAGCTGGCGAAATGAAGGAAGGAAGAGACTCAGGAGCACATCACACATCCTCAGTCCCAACTAGGAATGGGATGTGTCATCTAGGACACTGAGTTAAAGCCTGCCTTTCTGTTCGAAAGAATGAAACAGGAGCAATAATATCTGCATGTTGAGTTCATGCATTTATATGCATGGAGCAAGAAGTCATGTATTGCAGTCGTGTAGCTATAAGTCAACCAAAGAATGCATCTCTTTTTGATTTCCATGAAGAATTCTTGGTCCATAACTCTCAGCCTTCACTCCTGCAAGTTTTGAGTATACTGATATTTTAGGTGCGCCAAACGTAATTCCTTCCTTTCTTCGTTGCACTTCTTTAAACCACCGTGAGGTCAGTGGTGCCAATGGAATGTGTGTTGGATTGAGCTCCTAGGTTCTATGCAGGCTCTGTTAGTTGCAAATCAGTATGTTTTTATTCTTACAGAAACCAATTCGTTTCCCTCCTTGTTCTGGAAAGGCATGAGTTTAAAAATTGGAAGTGTGATTTTCTGTTTGTGGTTTTAAATTGTCTACCTGTCCCCTCCAACTCATTCACCACCACTAACTGCCTTTTAAATCATTTGGCTTAAAACCACTTACTTCTCTATTCCTCCCAATCTGGAAGAGTCACCCTAAGACGCCTTTGCAGTATTTCCTTCATGTTGCTGCCTGGAGGAAAAGAACTTCTTGGGCCTGAAATACTATTTTTCTTTAGTGTTTGGAGTTACCTCCGCGTCTTTTCCTCTTTCCACGTGTAGTCCTCCCATGTTTTTTTATCCAGCATAGGGGGAAGATTTCTGTGACATGCCATATTTTCCCTGCAACTTACATTTAAGTTTATGGGTGGGTTTGAACATGTTTATAAGTAATCTGGTGAGAAAGGCCAGATTGGTTGTTATGGGTTTTTCGGGCTCTTTGGCCATGTTCTGAAGGTTGTTCTTCCTAACATTTCACCAGTCTCTGTCGCTGGCATCTTCAGAGGACAGGAATAGGCCAGATTACTCATAAACATGTTTGAACCTGCTTATGGGTTCAAATGTAAGTTGCAGAGAAAATGTGAAATGTCATAGAAATCCTCTCCCTGCCTTTTCAGCAGAACAAAGAGAGACAAATTCCTTCTTCCTCATCCAACTCCTCTGTTCCCTCAGCTTCTGCTCCAAATATTTGGAGATCCCTTCAAAGCAAAACCCTGGGTATTATGGAGAAATTTAGGGAAAGGAGAAACACCTGCTGAAGGAGGGGAGGAAACCTGGGCCTCCCCAAGTTCACAGGGACTCATGTTTTGCAGCCTAGCGGCAAGAGCATGGCCAATGAAGTCCCTCTCTTCCTCTACATGGTCAGGTCTTACCATTCTTTGTGGCTGCATCAGCTCTTGGCTAGCCCATGCTTTAGCTGGCCACTTGGCAGCTTGTTAGGCTGGCTGGAGGTAAACACTTTCTTACTAGGTATAAATTCCCTCACCCATCGCTTTAAGAACTTGGTTGATGATGGGCCAGCCTCCTTCGGGTGCTACACAGCATAGAGACTAAAGGGCTGAAGGTGCAGACTCTGTGCATTTGATTGATAATTTACTACCTTGTCACAATCCTGGGAACAGTACATGGAAGTGGACTGTTGTATAGATAGGAACACATCCAGTTTTGGAGATGGGGCAGGCTGGCCCACTCATATTGGGTCAGGAGTCCCAGAAGGGATCTTGTGGCTGAATGCAAGCAGAAAGACTCTAATTCAGGAGGGGTGATCTGGACTTCACCAACAGATAACAGTGGGACCTACGTCATGGTCTTGCATTCAGAGGGAACCCGTTTCCTTGCCGTTCTGTCACATACCCAGCAGAAGGGCTGGGTACACACATCAGTCAGTGTGGCACTGATGCTGTTGTCTGCTGTAACCAATAAAAGCTGTGGCCATTGATTATTTGTTTTTTCAACAAAGTTTGTGTGCTGTGTCTTCATTTAGGGGGGTTGGAGGCTGAGCCCCTCAGCATGCTGGCTAGATCAACAGTTGCCCTTCTTGGCTCCTTTAATGTAACAGTTGCCTGTCATTGGATGGTACCCGGTTTTGTCTAGGCCACTGTTTTCTGATAGACATTGCTAGAAAACCCTCCATTGAGGTGCATCTTTGCCACTTTGCCAACCAAAGAGGCAGATTTCAACTGAAAGGCAATTTCTGTAGCTTTCAAACTTTCCATTTACCAGAAATGGCTTGGCCTCCAAAGCTGGAAATGAGATAAGATACAGGACAGCATAGTTCTTCTCTTTCAAATGAACGCATAACAGGCTCTTTCTCTGCACCTACAAAAATGCCTTTGGCATAGAGATACAAATACATGCGTGCAAAAAATGTAAGGTCACATTCAAGTCATGGAGAAAGGCTGTACCAAGACTTAGGAAAAGTTGCATTTTTGGATTACTATGGCCAGAATTTCTTAACCAACACGGCTGCTGAAGAGACAGTCCAAAAATCCTGGGATTAAAAGAGGTCATAGTTAAAAAGTAGCATTTCCAAACTGGCTTGAACACTTGATTCCTTTTGGTCTCCAAATAAGCCCAGTGCAGAGATAATCAGTTAGCATTAAGTATGCTAGCATTGCTTCATATTAATTGTAGGTCTGATACAGGCCTGAAATGTGCTGGGAGACCATCTTTAGTGTCTCAAACTAATCTTTTGACCCTAAAGGTGTTGACAGCTGCTTCTCACATTTCAAAATAGGTGGGCAGGGAAATGGCCATAATCATGGTTTGTCAGGCTGCGACATTCAGAGGTCCATTCCTGACCACCGCCATTATGTTTGTTTTGCAGAAATTAAATTTTTAAAAGAAATTAAACCCATGAACTTTTTGTGACCATAGGGAGCAGTTTTGATTTGTATTTTAGTTGCGTCTTAAGTGAATTTCAGTTTTGAAAAAGCCCACGCCATCTAAATCAATCAGTTTCCACCACCTGCTGGGAGGCCAGAAATGCCCACATGCTACATAGAGAGCATGAGGACACTTGAAATTAGGGAGAGGCTCATGGGACCCCTGAACCATCCTTTGCCCACCCCTGGTATAGAAGCACTACTTGGACCATACCTTGGCAACACGCTTTCATATTGTCCTTGATGCCCGTGTTTTAACCATGGTTAAGACATTCAGGCATAGGCATAACAATAGCAGTTACGGTATGAACAGTGAGAACATTTCCAGATGATTTTGTTCCCCATTCCAATTCTAGACTCTTCAGCACCCTAACCGATGACTAACCCTCTGAAATAGAAAGCAATGTGCTATATATGTAGATGCATCTGGCGTGCGGATGTGATTTTTAGAATGAACATAAGCAGTTTTCCTGCAACAGAAGTGCCATTTAAGCAGCCTTGTACTATTGAGAGCTGCTGCTCCCAAGAGGTTTGTAATGCAACCGTCAGGCTTTTGGTCTCAGAAGGAAACGCTGTTGGGAAGCAGGAGAACGGTCCCTTTGAATTTCCTGAGCGCAGTAGATTGGCATGATTTCAATGCAAAATTGTATCAATTGTAGGAACTCTATTTGCAAGGCACAGTCTCTCCCTCCCACCCCCTTTGACATTTAGGTGAACACCTGTGTGGTGTGTGTTCCTTGAGTCATAGCAGAAAGTTCCAAGTGAATGGTGAGACTTGCGGCTGCTTTAGGAGCTGACCTTTCCTTAGCACCTATTTTCCTTAATGAGGTAACGCATCAGAGCTCAAATAATCCTCCTGGGTTTGCAATGATTCATTGCCACAGGAAAAGCAGCTTATATGAGGAACAAACACGGGCCATTTATTTAAAGGCAGTTTCCACTGTTTGTTGAATCAAACGGCAAAGCTTTTCCTGGACGGTGTCTCTTCAGGGTGCAATTGATTGCAAGTTGTGTCAGGGAATGGCTATCTATTTCCCGCCTTCTCCAGGAAAAAGAAAAAGAAATGCACTGAAAATAGAAACTCTACCACATGCAAGCAGTTCAAAATCTCAGTGACGCAACTGATCTGCGGGAAGTGTTTTCCCTTTTTTTGTTTCTTAGAGGAACCTTCTAACCTAAAGCAAATAAAACCAATGGATGTGCTGCTGCAAGAGCAGCTGGAAATTAAAATGGAAACACCATGGTGGGAAACACACGCTTGGACTTCAGTACTTATGCCCTTGGACTTGATATATCTATCATTACACATTTGTTCTCTCTCTCTCTCTCTCTCAATCACACACACACACACACACACATACACACACATGGTTTTCTTAGTAGTATTTCACTATTTCTGTTCTGGGATTGGAGGATGCTGACAGACAGCATCTCTTGGACTCCAGATGTCTATCATTATGAAGGATTTATTACTTGTGGGAAGTCAACCATGAAAGCAAAAAGTCAAGCGTGAATGACAGACGGAGGTGGGGAAGGAGTAGCTTAAGTAGAATAGAGGAAAAAAATGGGTTCTCCAAATGCTGAAGAACTGAGCATATGTTCAGGTATTTTTCAGGCTGAAGTGTCAGGAGAAGGGACTAACAGGAATTGAATAATGAACTGAATTTACTTTTAATACTATGAGGAGGGTATACATTAACAGTTGCACTGCTGAAGGCTCCAGTTCAAGACTCTAGATACGTTGTTCGGTTTATCTCTCTTGCTCTACCTTTCACACACATTTTTTTCCATTCCTACCCTAGTACTCAGCATTCTTTGCCACTGAGCATGCACTGAGTCCTCGCTGAGACTTTGTGTGTGTGTGTGTGTGTGTGTGTGTATGATGGTGGTGGTGGTGATGGTGGTGATGGGTGCTTTCCTTGAGGGTTTTCCTCCCAATGATTTTGTTTATTTCTACAGTCTATTGAGTTCCACCAGATCTCCTGGTATCTGCAGTGCATGTAGCATATGTGTTTGTCTGCAAAAGGACTCAGGTAAGCTAGTAAACACTGATTTAACACTGTCCTCCCTGGAGAATTTGTGCTGATCGTTTGATTGACTTAACAGCACAGCCCTATGCATGTTTACGCAGGAGGTGCAGTATTTAATGAGGTTGACTTCCACATAAATGTACATAGGATCGTACCCTTAGAATGAGAAAGATGGGAAGAATCGTCTGGTTAGAAAGTTAGGAAACCTATTTCAACAGTCCTAGTATAAAAAAGGTTTTTATCAGGATTATGGAGGGCAATTGTAAAGTATATAGAACACCAATTAGGAGCACTGAAATCCTGGGAATAAACTAAATGTGCTGCAGGAGTCAATACAATGAACACTAGATAATGAACAAAGCCATTATTTCCAGTATACAGCTCATGGTGGGGAAGTGGAGAGGTTTGTCTGTCTGTCTGTCTGTCTGTCTGTCTGTCTGTCTGTCTGTCTGTCTGTCTGTCTATGTATCTATCTATTTATTTAACTTAACTTACATGCTGCCCACACTACCCAAAGGTCTCTGGATGGCTTACATTTAAAATACAATAAAAAGATAAAACAATTAAAATGCAATTAAAATATATACTCTAAAAATTGCAATCAGGACCCACAGCTCTGATATTATTTCAATTAAAAGCCTTCTGGAACAGGAAGGTTTTGACCTGGTGCCGAAATGTCATCAGCGTCAGCACCAGACGACTCTCAGTCGGGAGGGCGTTCCACAGTCTGGGGGCAGCGGCCGAAAAGGCCCTTTGTCTACAAGCCATCACTCTTACCTCCCCGAGGGACGGTTCTTTCAGGAGGACCCCCTGGCTAGATCTTAACTGCTGGGTAGGTTCATATGGAAGGAGGCAGTCCTTCAGGTATCCAGGGCCCAAGCCGTTTAGGGCTTTATATGTCAAAACAAGCACTTTGAATTGGGCCCGAACAGCAACTGGTAACCAGTGTAAATTGTACAGAATCGGCTTGATGTGCTCTCTGGCGGCCCCACCACTCACCAGCCGCGCAGCTCGATTCTGGACCAGTTGCAGTCGCTGGACCGTCTTCAAAGGCAGCCCCACGTAAAGCTCATTGCAGTAATCTATCCAAGATGTTACCAGTGCGTGTGTAACTGTCATGAGACTCCGCTCGTCCAGGTAGGGCCATAGCTGGTATAATTTCCGCAGCTGAAGGAAGGCGCCCCTGGCTACCGAGTCCACCTGGGCTTCCAGTGTTAGACTGGGGTCCAGTAGCATGCCCAAGCTGCAGACCCTGTCCCTTAGGGGGAGTGTAACCCCATTCAGGGCAGGGAAATGGCCCTCCAGCCTGTCTGGTGAAGCACCCACAACAGCACTTCCGTCTTTTCTGGATTGAGTTTCAATTTATTAACCCTCATCCAGTCCATTATCAGGTCCAGACACGAGTTCAGCACAGAAACTGCCTCACCTGGATCAAGTGATTAAGTATTCCTAATGGAAACATCAAGTTGTGATAAACAGAAGTTTGTGACTTCAATCCATCAAAGAACCTCAGGGTGCCAAGCACCCTTTTCTTTATTTTATTTTATATTTTGCAATGTCACCATGCCATGTCATCAATAACTTTTGATTCAATTCTTCAAAAAACCTCCAGTTTATGAACATAGAATATTGTGCTTCTGTATTGTTACACACCTTGATGCCCTTGTGGTGAGCAGGGAAAAGGATGCCAAACTTTACATAGCAATGCGGAGCCTGAATGTTCACAATACCCATGTCAGCCATCTAGATGGTCTACTAGATACCCTCTTGCGCTCACTACCATTCACAAAGAGACACTAGGCAGGGGGAAATCCCAGAACTTGACTCCGTTTTCAGCACTTAACCACTTCTCACCAAAAGACAAAGCAATGGTGAGGGCTGTGTATCTAATGTTTGGAGACTCAAAGTATCAAACTTACTAGAAGAAATGTGTTTTTCAGATTAACTGTGCACACTCAAGTACATGAATGCGCAGTTAAACAGTACAGTGGTGCTGTACAGTACAGTGGTGCCCCGCATAGCAACGTTAATCCGTTCCAGGATTAACGTCGCTAATCGGATTCATCGCTATGCGGGGGGGAACCCATAGGAATGCATTAAACTCCGTTTAATGCGTTCCTATGGGGTGAAAACTCACCGCTATGTGAAGATTCCCCCATCCGGCCGCCATTTTCGTCGCCCAGTAAGCGAGGGCAGGACGCGAAAATGGAGCGGGCGGCCATTTTTTTCTTCTGGTGGCCATTTTGGAACAGCCAATCAGCTGTTTTTAGAACATCGCAATGCGAAGATCGGTAAGCGAAACGCTTACCAATCATCACAGTGCGATGTTTTGCCATTCAAAATGTCGCAATGCGATCGCATTAGCGATTGCAAAAGAGTGTCGCTATGCGGATTCTTCGTTAAACGGTGTGCTCGTTAAGCGAGGCACCACTGTATTGGTTTGTTAATCCCTAAAGATTTTACAGGAATTTGGAGTGCTTCTGCCCCCTGCAACCAGGTGCACAGTACACCTAGACATCCTTGTCCCCTATGTCTGGGGGATATAGAAAGAGTTTTCTCATAGTATGAGAGGATTGTGAACACATTCAGTGTCCCCTGGGTAAGGACAGCACCATGTTGATTGTTCCTTCCACTCTGGAAGCACCATTAGATTGCGTTCATCACAAAGAAAGAAATCCCCCATATTACGGTTCAAACTGAGCACTTAGTTCCTAGAGTGGCATGATTATATAGCCTTTGCCTGACTCATGCAGGTAACTCACACAGGCTGAATCATGCAGATACAGTGGGGTCTTGACTTGAGAACTTAATCTGTATTGGAAGGCGGTTCTCAAGTCAAAATGTTCTCAAGTCAAATCTGCATTTCCCATAGGAATGCATTAAAAACCATTTGATCCGTATCTGCTCTTTTCCGTCCATAGAAACTAATGGGAAGCTGCTATTCTGCCTTCGACCACTAGAGGAGGATATTTTGTTTCTTTTTTTTCTTAGGTCAAGAAAGGTTCCGGGAAGGCAGGGAAAATACAGTCCAGGCAGTACAGTACCAGGCAGTCCGAAGACTGTCTCCCGATCCACTCTCTAAACGCTGGGAGGAGTGAGGAAGCAGACAGGCACCCTCTTCACTGGCCAACAGTTAACTGAAAGTTCAAATTTTGCACTCTCCCTGCCTGCCATGTGGTTTTTTTTCAGTTCTTAACTCAAATCTAAGTACTTAAGTCAAGTCAATATTTTCCTATGAGAGCGGTTCTTAAGTCAAAATGTTCTTAACTCAAGCCGTTCTTAAGTCAAGACCCCACTGTACATGTGAAAAGCCAACTTAAGCTGTATAGTAATGTAGATGTTGACGCCTGTGGATGTCTATCTACATCTGGGCATCTTCTTTATTCACTATAGCTTTAGAAAAGGGAGGAAGGAATGTTGGACTCGTTCCAGAAGCAGACACTAGCAAATGAGTTTTAGGTTGTTAAATATGGAAATAAAAAGGAACATAAAAGAAAACTGCAACAGAAACAATTGTGAACACAAGAAACAGACTTTTTAACAAGACCTTTACAGTGCTAGAATGGATTGAATACAATGGATGTTACAGACACAGAATCTCAGTTGTGTAATTTTCTTGTCATGTGTTGATATTGTTGATAGTGTTAAAATGAAATTACTCCCAAAATTTTCTTTGGGAGTAATAACTGCAACAAGCAGACAGGACTTGTTCAAATGAAAGAGGCAGCCAAAGAAAATGTATGCAAACAAGACATAGAAACACAAATCCAAAGTTGATCAAGCAGAAAAGGACTTGAGGCACATAAAATGCTTGTAAAGAATTAGCTGAAACTGAAGAGGGAAAGTAATGAGGGAATCATGGGATGGTTAATGGCTTTTAATAGGCCTATGCTCTATGGATTTGTCTAATCCCTTTTTAAACTAGAGGTGCAAGAAAATCCATTCCAAATAAGTATATGCAAGGGAACAAAGAGATCCTGATTCCTGAACCACAAACCAAACCAAAACAGTATTGGAACAAAGACTACAACAAATATCTGCAACACAAGTAACAGTTCCAAAGGCCTGGAACTGCAACAGAAGATGTCTATCTCCAGACTAGATCAGATGGAAAGCTCTTTAATCTCTCTAGATTGAGAGCAAAGAACGAAGTCCAGCTGAAATGTATGCGGGACTTCCTCTTTGCCGATGATGCAGCCATTGTTGCCCACTCTGCCGAAGACCTCCAACAACTCATGAATGGTTTTAGCAAGGCCTGCCAAGACTTCGGACTAACAATCAGCCTGAAAAAAACACAAGTCATGGGCCAGGGTGTGGACTCACCTCCCTCTATTACTATCTCCACGCAAGAATTGGCGGTTGTTCATGACTTTGTGTACCTTGGCTCAACGATCTCTGACACTCTCTCCCTAGATGTCGAGCTGGATAAATGCATTGGGAAAGCAGCTACTGTGTTCTCTAGACTCACAAAGAGAGAATGGCTTAATAAGAAGCTGACGGCATACACCAAAGCCCAGGTCTATAGAGCCTGTGTCCTGAGCACACTCCTGTACTGTACCGAGTTCTGGACCTTTTGTGCACGGCAGGAGAGGAAGCTGAACACCTTCCATATGCGTTGTCTTTGATGCATTTTTGGTATCACCTGGCAGGACAAAGTTCCAAATAGAGTAGTCCTAGAATGAGCTGGAATTTTTAGCATGTATACATTACTGAAACAGCAACGTCTATGTTGGCTTGGGCACGTCGTGAGAATGGCTGATGGTCGGATTCCAAAGGATCTCCTGTATGGAGAATTAGTGCAGGGAAATCGCCCCAGAGGGAGACCACAGCTGCGATAAAAGGACATCTGGAAGCGAGATCTGAAGGCCTTAGGAATAGACCTCGACAGATGGGAAATCTTGACATCTGAGCGTTCAGCCTGGAGGCAGGCACTGCATCACGGCCTCTCCCAATTTGAAGAGACACTTGCCCAGCAGGCTGAGGCAAAGAGGAAGTCACAAAAGCAGCAAAGCCAGGGAGCTGGACAGGGGACAGATTGGATTTGTCTTCAGTGTGGAAGGGATTGTCACTCTCGAATTGGCCTGCTCAACCACACTAGACGCTGTTCCAAGTCCTCCACACAGAGCACGTTACCATAGTCTTTCGAGACTGAAGGATGCCTAACTAAAAATTTTGTGAAAACTCCGTCCTCCCACTGAAGTTCAGTGCTAGTGCATGCAAGATTGTTACCACGTCAACACAAAACTGAACACAGTACTCAAAATAAAGCCTAACCAGTGCTGAATAGAGGGGAACTAGTGCCTCACAGGATTTGGAAACTATAAATCTGTTAATGCAGCCTTTCTTGCAGCTACATCACACTGTTGGCATGTCATCTACAGCTTGTCATCTACAACACTTCCATGATCCTTCTTGCATGTAGTATTACTGAGCCAAATATCTCCCATCTTGTAACTATGTGTTTGTTTCCCCCTTCCCCCAGGTGTAGAACTTAGCACTTACTCCTGTATCTACCTGAGAGTTGTTCTATCAAGCACACTCCTACTTAGCATGCTAGTCAGAATATACATGGGGTACTTTATCAAAGGCTTTGCTGAAGTCAAGATATACTATGTCTACAGCATTCCCACCTTCTACCATGGAGTTTACCTGATCAAAAAATTAGATAGGATTTGTTTGGCAGGATTTGTTCTTGACAAATCCATGTTGGCTTCTAGTTATTACTGCATTGTTTTCAAGATGCTTGCAGAGTGACCACTTTATAATCTATTCCAGAATGTTCCCTGCAATTGATGTCAGGCTGACTGGTCTGGAGTTTCCAGGTTCTTCCTTTTTACTTTTTTCGACGACAGAAACAACATTAGCCCTCCCAATTACATCCAGCAGTTTACCTGTTTTTCATGGTTTCTAGAAAAATAGTGGATGGTGGGAGAACATTCACATGTGAAATGAGCCATTACACATGCTGTGAAAAGAAACTGGATTTTGTTTGGCAACTGAGTGGTCTAGTGATAGATTAAATAACAACATTGCTCAAGGGAAAAAAGTCAAGTTGAGGTCTCAATAGTATGATTTAGTCCTGAGGAATGGTTGGTACACTTATCAACATAGCAAAGTTAGCAACAGTGGGAAGAAAACTATATGGTGAGTAAGTGGACATTCATTGTTACTTCAAAGTTCTGTTCATGATAAACGTCTCTTGATGTCTTACAAGATTCATAATGCATGCTAGCTATCTCAAATGCCTGTTGCTTGAACTGTAAGGTCAAAGAGTCTGTAACAATTAATCATCTTTCCCCTTCCCCAAGCTGCATTTCAACTATGTCTTAGATCATGAAGTGTTATTTCCTTCAGTACAATGGCCACCCATTGGTTTTTAATTGGCTGCTGACAGTGATGTCCGGATCCCTTGCTCTGCAGAATTTTGTAGCTTCACACCATAAACAATTAATCACTAGTAGTACATTGCCAATGGTTTACCAAGGGATATTTAATTTCCTGCTGCTGTCTTTCCCATGAATAAGGAATGTTGGAAAATAATCAGTAGACCAGTCTCCCTTTGAGATTTGTCGACAGCACTGAAAGATCTCTGTGCAAGTGGACTTCCAATTGATACACGTGGACTGTTATTTCTGAAAACGAGTATGTCAACAGTAGTTATTCCCTTTGATATTTCACAGAATTTAATAGCATATCAGCATTGCTGTTACCGATTAGTGTACTAAAGCATTGGTTCTTAATTAGTTTGTCAAACCTTTACAAATATAAGGCGGCCTCAAAAAACCTACTATAAAATAACTCTTAGAAGTGAGATTTTAAGAATGATGGGTAAATATTATTTGTTGCATCACTCAGCAACAATAACAGAGATATGACATCTTGACACTAAAACATGAAAAAATATGTTACTACCAGTAATGTGCTATAGTTCATTTTGATACTTCCAAACTATATCTGAATTCCACACTTCACTATTTCTAATAACACTGTATAGTGTACATATTTCTGATGTTTGTGTTCTCAGTAATTGTGTGTTCTTTCTACCTGCATTATAGATTTGTATCATCAAAGTCCTTAAATATTTTCCCGTTTTATGTGATCAATACAATTTCAATATTTTCGTACTATAAATTTATGCTGAAGCACATCCAATTTTCTCCCTGTGCTTGAACCCATACCCATTCCACCTGCTTGCTGTTTTTACCTGAAGGCTTTTTAAAATGCTTCTTTATGCTACTGTCCGCTAATTACATAAGTTGACCCTGTATTCATACAGTGTAAGCTGTATGAAGTACTCCTGTCACCCATAAACATCCCTATACCCTAAGCTTAGGGGGGGAAAACAATGAGCAGGTACAGTTTTGACTGAGAAAAGATATTTCCTGTCATACCTCTCATGATGACACACTGGCCAGAATCCTATTGCTAATTGACACATATGCTAGAAAAATCCCATTATGAATTGGCAACAATTTACCACTCAATGACAAGGTGTTGGTTTCATTCCTGGATGTGCACACAATTATATGATCGTGCACATGCCCAGTGATGCAATCTGCATTTTGTTAATAAGTGCCAATTTGCTGTTCAAACTTAGGCAGATTCTCTTACATAAAGATGGCTCAAATCCTCTTATCTAGATATGATTGCACAGCACAAACAGCGTAACCTTTGAGAGCAAATTGCCCCAAGTTAAGAAATCATCAGACATTTTTAGCTGCAGGCTGAGTTGTATGGTAATTTCTTAAAGGAGTGGGCTTCCAAATGTTATGCCATTTGCATAGCTGGGGCTTCTGATTTTCACCAATAAATTAGCAGTAGGATTCTGCCTACAGATTGGAAATTTGATCTTAAAATTGAAAGCAATTTTGTAGCATTTCTAGACCCAAGCCCAGTATTGGGGACAGTGACCATAACAATGGATCTCCAAAATTTTAGGCTGGAATCTTTCCTTCCCTTGCTTAGGTATGTCGAGAACTGAACCTCAGCCATTCTGCCACTGAGCGACAGCTGTTCTGCTTTTTAATGCCAAGGCAGACCTCAGGGTCCTCTTGTTAATGTTAAAGTTTGCTAATAATGGCTCAGTCACACCTTGCCAATGGTAATAGTTAAAACAAGGCTGCATCGTTAGGGTCTCTTGAGCTTTCTGAAAAGGCATGTTTTACAGTCTTAATGAATGCCATGAACTGATATGGAAATTGCCAAATTGCTCTTAATGAAACCTCCTCTAACTTCATACTGTAATGTAATTGCTTTTAATTGCTAATTTTCTTCCATGCCTCCTGCAATCAGGAAGTCTTTGTATGTGTGTGTTTTTCTGTCCTCCTTTGCCTGCTTGAAAAAAAGGAGGGGATTAAACATGCTTGTTCTGAGGTTTTCAGAGCACAGAGACCTGGGCTTTGAACCATATTTGACTTCTGTCTCTGCCAAAAGGATGGATGAGTTTATTTTATTCTTGTGTGCAATGTTTCTAATTGCCTGTGGATGAGATTGCTGTATAATCTAGCCTAAGAATCTGAGTTTGAGGTTTTCACTGCCCGGCTGACAAGCATGGCTTTCTCTTCTGCTGAGTCGTCAGAGCAGTATTGATAAGCAGGGGTGGGCAACTCAATGCTCCTCCAGATTTTAAGAATTGGAGAATCAATTATCCATTGGTCTATCTAGATGAGGACTGTTAAATCAGATTGGCTGTGGCTCTTTGGAATTTCAGCAAGATTCTTTCTTAGCCCTACCTTAAATGACAACCAGCAATCCCAGCTGGTCTCCCATCGAACCACTCACTCACTGGGCCCTAGTCTGCTTCATTTTCATAAGACAAGATCATGTGTGTTCAAGGTGATGTGGACTGAGTGATATGCGTGCTGATGGACTTCAGTTACTATCAGTCCTATTTGACACACCCAATGGTGAAGGCTGATGGGAGTTGAAGGCCAATGCCTGAAGAGCAAGAAGTTGCTCACTCTCTTCTATAGCTGGGCTTTGTTCTATGGTTGAGCCTCAAAGCCCAATTGTTTTGAACCAGCTGTGATTCAAGCCATATCTTCTCTGTGAGTAACTCAGTGTAGACTTAGCAGAAGCAGGGCAAAGCCATTCCACTACTCCTCTATTCTCTAGAGCAGTGATCCCCAACCTTGGGCCTCTAGATGTTCTTGGACTACAACTCCCAGAAGCTTTCACCACCACCTCTGCTGGCCAGGATTTCTTGGAGTTGAAGTCCAAGGACATCTGGAGGCCCAAAGTTGGGGGCCACTGCTCTAGAGGATCTGGCTGTAAATCATGAGTGGGCAATCCATAGTCCTCCAGATGTACTTGAACAGCAATTCTCATAATCCTTATTAACCAGTGGGGAGGGATGATGGTCTCTGCAGCCAAAGAACATCTGGAGGACTACAAAATTGCCTGTCTTTGGTTTAGAGTAAAGTCTTTCTTCACAGCTGTGCATTCACCCATATTCGTGAGGGGAGGGAAATGTATCAGGTGAGAATATCATTGCAGTGAGGCTGATGCCTGCTCCTCCATTTTGATATTGACTGCCATGGTGTCCAATCAAATTGATCCCTGTTGGGGATATGAACTCTTTCCCTGAAAGGGTCCCCACACAATATACAGTTTCTTTCCCCTGAGATGCTGCACATGACTAATGAACAGGAACTTGACCCGTGAAGAAATTTAAAAAGCTATTTCTCCTGGAAGCAGCAGCTCTTTAACGTACAAATGGTAACGTTTCCTCAAATACACGGCACCCCAATGCAAGGTGGTTAAAAATGGAGCATTACCGTGCGCATCATTTGCCAGTGAAAAGGAGGTTTCGAATGCTGTGAATCAACCGATTGCTGTGAATATATGACAGGGAAGTTTAATACAGTTTTGGAAGAAAAGGAGAATAAAGAGAGGGGCCTGAATGGAGAACCGAATGAAAGAGAAAGGGGGAGGAGATTGGCGCAAGAGGTCCTGATTGAAAAGGAACTCCATTCCCCCCCCAGTCCCGGCAGTTCTGCTCAGGCTGCCAATTGCTTCCTCTGAGTCAGCGCTGAGTCACTCCTCATTATGGAGCCCTCGCTGGGCTGTCGCTTTTGTTTAGCAGCTCGCTCTCCTCAGCAATGGCTCTCTGATGCCCAGCGCTTGCCACCAGCTTTGCAACATCTTGGGACGGGGGAAGAATACTTCTAGCCTTCTTCTGAGGAATCTGCAGTTCACCACCCTGGCAAGAATAAAGCAAGGAGGGCTCTGTCGCTGAGGCAGTTTGAGACATCTGCCACCTGAGGCAAAGAACAAGACGGGGCTTCTCCTCTCTGATTCCACGGACAAAAATTGACAGGACTAGCAGTTAAATCCAGTGCTGATGAGAAGGACAACATCCTCCATGTGAAAACAGCCAGATAGCTGAAGCAGTACAGACTGTGTTATGATGTTATGTGCTGTCAGGTCACATCTGGCTTACACTGACCCTAATAGATATTAAGGGAGTGGCTTTACCATTGGCACGCCCTGTCAAGGTGAGTTGCTGTGGCTGAGCAGGGATTTGAACCTATGTCCACTGGGTCCTATGTCACTCCGTCTGTTACACTACCCTGGTTCTTGCGGGATATGGTAGACTTCAATACATTACTACTGCCTCCCAGCCTCTGCTATCAAATGGCAGCCAATGTGTTGTAGTGGCTACAGCGCTGAATTGCATCAGCTTGCCTAAAGGTAGGGCCGGCCCTGCTGTGAAAACTTTTTTTTTCAATTAAGGAGGCCTTTGGTAACATCTTCTCCCTTTGATACACATATTTTGATTTTGAGTTTGTTTGCCGTTGCCTTAGGTGTTCATTTGCTAGTTTTTAATTATTTGTGGGTTAATGTTTTGGGTGGGTTATTATTTTTTTCCCTCCTTATTGTTAGCCCCACAGGACCCTTTTACTATATGGGTGGGATACAAACGTAACAAACCAACCAATTTTGCCATGGTGTAGCTCTGTAGGTACACAAAAAAATCATGGGAGATAGGTCTACGTGGAATAATGTCATCCTATCCTGAGCACATATGCCGAAAGTGGTGTGGGTATAGCAAACGATGGTGCTTCTTCCCTCAGCATACTCACATCCCTAAAATAATGTGGGATGGCACCATGAGAAAGTGATTCCCGCCTCAGACCTATCAGGTGACCTTCTGGGAGTTGTAGTTCAAAAACACCTGAGTAACCCAAGGTTAAGAACCACTGGTCTAGAGGAGTGTTTTTCAGTGTATAAAACAGCAGCTTTGTACTTTATATCATCATTGTTATGTGATCTCAAGTCCCTTCCAAGTTACAGTTATCCTAAAAGTTTTTGAGGTATGAGAGGTTCAAGGAGTGGCTTACAGTGGTCAAACTCCAAGTACGTTTCAGTAGCTGAGATGAACTCAGATCTCCTGAGTTCATGTTTCAAACTCTATCTACTACATCACATTGGCTCTTATTTGATGCAAACTGTTCTAAACTATTTAGGCTAGTCCTATACAAAACGGCAGGAACAGACAGGCTGTGTAGTTTTAGTAAAGACATGTCACCCATATTCATTGTTGAGCTTACAATACTAGTTTCCAATCTTGGTTTCTCAGAGGTTTTTAGACTTCAGCTCCTAGAAGCCTCAACTGGCATAGCAAATGCTTAGCAATGCTAGAATTCTCAGTCCAACAACATTTGGGGAGTCAACTGGGAACCTCTGGCTTAAACTGCTGGTAGAAAGCAATGAGTTCTGGAGCATTGTTTCCTTGCTTTAGCAATCCCAGCTCTCTTGACTCTTTTGAAGAAAGCCAGTGACTCACCGTACAACTTGTAGCATATGCAAGGCATGTGCCCTACATTTGAACTGGGGTTAGGGTTGTGTGTACTTTGTGCCTAAAATAAAATAAAATAAAATAAAATAAAATGCTTTTAAAAACTCCAAACCATCCAACAAGGTAAGAAACCTATCTCTAAGCAAAGAGGTTCAAAATCCCCAATGCCTTTGCTGGGACCAAACTACAGTGTCACAAAATGGTGGACTCACTTTTAATGCCCCAAGGACTCTTGCCCGATGAAGACTTATAGATACTCAAACGCTTGCTTATTGTAACCATCTATCAGAACTATGTGTGTTCATTTTTAATTAATTATCATACAGACAAATAAATAATTCATTAATAATCACTTACTGGTGATTTTAAACTTTAGGGACCCAGAGTTTTTAGATGTGTGAGGGAATTGTGCTTATTTTGTATGACTTTTCGGCTGAGAGCTCCTAAGACATATGTGTGTTTTCTTCCTGCTATTTAGCGAAGGTCCAGAAGACAGCCCCGTATTAATCTTAATATGCTCTTGGAGTAGGATGTAAGCCTTTTCTTCTCCTCTAATATCAACTCTATAAAAAAAATCCCTCTTGACACCATCTGGTAAGATGCCAGTTGTTCCCCTGGTTGGAAAGGAAAGGAGGCTCTGCAGGAAATAGAGATTACACAGTCTTCCTGGATAGGGTTAGGGTTACAAGAAATGCTGTTCTCTGAGAGGTCCCTTTCCACTCCATTTAATGCAGTGCCCATTATCATATGATCAATGCAAATGTAAGGTCAGAGGCCCAGAGTTGGCAAAAAGGAATATGCACCATTTTGTATCTATCAATCTGACATGTCATAACATTCTCAATGGAAATTCTATGGTGTTTCTTTTTTAATGTATTCCGTTTGCATTAAAATGTGTTATAAAAACTGCCCATTAAGAGGAGTAATAAAATGATTTTCCATTTACATAAGCTTCTTCTGATTTGTCTGCTTTACTTACCCAGACACAAAAATATCCCGTTACATTACAAGCCTGAGAAAAAGGAGAGGTGGGACAGAAAACCTCTTCTGTGGCATCTGATACAATGAGAACAATCTCTCTTTAGTTTAATAGGTAAAGATGCTTTATAAAAGAAACACTAAAAGTTAGAAAATGGCTGCTCAGTGGCTATGGACCATTGAGGTATCTATCCTAATTTCTGTGCAAAAGTGGCTGAGCAATCAAATAAACTTCAGTTGTGTTGGGGTTTTATATCTCTGTCTGTCTGTCTGTCTGTCTGTCTCTCTCTCTCTCTCTCTCTCTCTCTTTATTTAACTTCTGTGCCGCCCACACTACCCAAAGGTCTATTTGCAGCCTTGCATGCTGTCTGTGATTCGTGTGACTGAGAGAAACTCTTTTAGGCTGGGGTGATTATCTGTTTCTTTCAGCACTAGCCAGTCGTTCCCTCCAGCCTTTGAATTCAAAGAGAACACTGACTCTCTGCTAAGTGTTCTC
This sequence comes from Pogona vitticeps, assembly GCF_051106095.1. Taxonomy (NCBI): domain Eukaryota; kingdom Metazoa; phylum Chordata; class Lepidosauria; order Squamata; family Agamidae; genus Pogona; species Pogona vitticeps. Next base: position 201,947,710 of record NC_135784.1, read on the forward strand.
TATCCCATCTTTTCCATCTTTTGGAGTTAGTTGTTTGTTTGCTGTTGATCTGTTTACAACTGTAAGTAATGAAACATTTTTATTATTTCTTCCACAAATGAATTATTAAGACCCTGTGTCTATTAATGAGAAAGGGGTGGACTATCTGGGGAACTTGTAGCTAGTTTATTCTTTGAGTTGTTGTGCTTCTATTGCATAGCAAAGGAAATATTGTCAGAAATTCAAAACTCTGCAACTGTTTGCTTGTTTCAAACAATTTCTCAAAGGCAATGTAAGTTTCCTTGGCAAGCACTGACTCTCTTTTCAAGAGAAAAAGATTTGAACTGCTGGATAGCACCTCAGAGGGTGAAAGTTTGATTCCTCACTGCGTCTCCCTGAAAGGGACTGGACATGACGATCCACAGGGTCCCTTCCAGCTCTGCAGTTCTAAGATTGTTGTTCTTGTGAGCAAATACAAAGGCAGCTCCATACTCAGGGACCCTTATTAAGTTTGTAGCCTTTATGGCAGACATTTATTTTAAAACAATTCCTTCATCTGTTTAAACTTTTTTTTAAATTGTACATTTGGGGAGGAAATAAAAGAGATCGGTGAATTGCTTGTATATTGTGTTTCATTTCATACAAAAATTCAGTGTACTCCTATATTGTTTGTTATTTAAAGGTATGGTATGTTTTCTGTAAAATTATCTCCAGTCACTGAACTGGATCTAGATGAACGTAATGTAAGTTCCATTTAGAATCAGCGAGATGAGTCCATCATGACTTCCCACAAATTTCAGTGCAAACTAAGGCTACAACTATGGTCAAATATTGCAGAAGTATTTTTTCCAGAACACGTGACACAAAGACTGATTGGATTCAGTCCAGCCCTTTTTGCTACCAAAGCAGAATTTTCTCTACCACAGGTGTTGGGGACTTCTACTTTTTAAAGCCAGAACAATTTGAATGATTTTTTTCCCCTATGTGGTTACTTGTGATACATTATTGTAAAGATTGGGGGGGCATATCTGTAGGTGGTGTTTTCGTAATGTATGCAAGTGGAGTGTGACATTCAGGATTGGGAGAACATGCCCTCACATTCTTTCCTCTATCCTGATTGTCCTCCAATTTTTTAAAAAAACGTCTTACATATATAAGATTAGCACTAGATCCAACAGTGTAACATTGGGTAATTATTATTATTTATGCTCCTGTTTGTTCCCCATCACATCAGCAGAGGAAGGAAGGAAGGAAGGAAGGAAGGAAGGAAGGAAGGAAGGAAGGAAGGAAGGAAGGAAGGAAGGAAGGAAGGAAGGAAGGAAGGAAGGAAAGGGGAGAAAAGATGGAACTGTGTGTGGGCTGGAATGCAAAGCACATTTCACCCAGTACAAACAGTGAACACCTGAATCAATCTGCAGCCCCATGTGAGTGCTGATTGTGATTTCAGACATAATACAGGGTGCAAATCAAATTGCAGTTTTGTTGCATTCTAAGTCTGGATCTTCCAATCCACTGAAAATATTATCACTCTCCAGTCCTAAGAAATGGCTTTTAAAACTTTATGATATTTAAAGAAACAAATGTATGACTTTTGTACATCTATATGCACATACTTTATTACAGCCTCATATATCTTATTCGCAAACATATTATTTCCAAATATTAATATGAATATATTATGTTTAATTTAGATGATTATGATAATTGTTTATCATAATTGTTTATGATAATTGTTTATCCATTTCCTCAGGAAGTTTTGTCTAGGAAGGAAGCAGAGGTACTGGTTGTTATGGGCTTTTCTGGCTTATTCTCTCTGTCTCCCCCCCCACCGCATGGTTAAATTGGGACCTCCCACGAGCTTTTCTCCATTTCCTCAGGAAGTTTTGTCTAGGAAGGAAGCAGAGGTACTGGTTGTTATGGGCTTTTCTGGCTTATTCTCTCTGTCTCCCCCCCCCACCGCATGGTTAAATTGGGACCTCCCACGAGCTTTTCTCCATTTCCTCAGGAAGTTTTGTCTAGGAAGGAAGCAGAGGTACTGGTTGTTATGGGCTTTTCTGGCTTATTCTCTCTGTCTCCCCCCCCCACCGCATGGTTAAATTGGGACCTCCCACGAGCTTTTCTCCATTTCCTCAGGAAGTTTTGTCTAGGAAGGAAGCAGAGGTACTGGTTGTTATGGGCTTTTCTGGCTTATTCTCTCTGTCTCCCCCCCCCCACCGCATGGTTAAATTGGGACCTCCCACGAGCTTTTCTCCATTTCCTCAGGAAGTTTTGTCTAGGAAGGAAGCAGAGGTACTGGTTGTTATGGGCTTTTCTGGCTTATTCTCTCTGTCTCCCCCCCCACCGCATGGTTAAATTGGGACCTCCCACGAGCTTTTCTCCATTTCCTCAGGAAGTTTTGTCTAGGAAGGAAGCAGAGGTACTGGTTGTTATGGGCTTTTCTGGCTTATTCTCTCTGTCTCCCCCCCCACCGCATGGTTAAATTGGGACCTCCCACGAGCTTTTCTCCATTTCCTCAGGAAGTTTTGTCTAGGAAGGAAGCAGAGGTACTGGTTGTTATGGGCTTTTCTGGCTTATTCTCTCTGTCTCCCCCCCCACCGCATGGTTAAATTGGGACCTCCCACGAGCTTTTCTCCATTTCCTCAGGAAGTTTTGTCTAGGAAGGAAGCAGAGGTACTGGTTGTTATGGGCTTTTCTGGCTTATTCTCTCTGTCTCCCCCCCCACCGCATGGTTAAATTGGGACCTCCCACGAGCTTTTCTCCATTTCCCCAGGAAGTTTTGTCTAGGAAGGAAGCAGAGGTACTGGTTGTTATGGGCTTTTCTGGCTTATTCTCTCTGTCTCCCCCCCCCACCTATCTCCATCCTTAACATGGTAGATATGCATGGCCTGCGGGAAGGTAGAGTTTTAGCTTTGAAGGAGGCTGAGCAGGAGAGCGTGTCAAATGGCCTGCTAAATCTTCAAATCCTATCTTTACCGAAATTTGATAAATTGGAATGACAACTAACATAGAACACTCCCACACTATTAGAGAGGAGGCCGGGTAGGTGGGGCTCGTCAGCCCTGGAAGGCAGCCCATCTAGGAGAAGGAAAACTCCGACTTCAAACCTCCACTGCCTTGTGGCTATATCCACTTATGGAAAGGGCTTCAGGAGATAACCTCGAGGCAAAATCCGGAGCCGGAGTCCCGGAGGCAGTTTATATCATTCCGCCAACTCCTGCGACGTCACTGGAACCAATTGTACTGGCTCTTGCCTTTCCACTGGACTATTTCAGTGATGTGGAGAGGGGGGATTTGCTGCTTGGGTAACAGCCTATCCTCCATATTATTTTACCCAGGCTTTGTGCTCTGGAGAGGACACTCCAGCTTCGCATACAGCGTCGAAACAACACGGGAAGTAGCAGTTACCGGTTATAAGTCCTTGCTCAATTGGCGTAGAGCATGACGCCAGGGGCTACTTCTGACGGTGGGAGAGGTCATTACACCTCACCAGGTAGATACCGCCCGCCTTAAGCTGGGCAGCCCCCAGCCAGTAAGGTGCTACCTCGCCACGGTCTGTTAACTTCACGGGGTGCGTGGGGTTTAGGGTCAAACCCGACAAGCAGATCGATAACTGTGCACCATGCAACAATCGTAAGAAAATGCCTGCCCTAAAGCTGGGCACCTGGAATGTACGGACAATGACCCCTGGCTTTCCCGACTACGGCTTTCCTAACGACCTGCAAGAAATAGACGATGTGCGCAAGACAGCTGTCATTGACATGGAGCTGAGCAGACTGCAGATGGACATTGTTGCCCTGCAAGAGACAAGATTGCCAGACTCAGGATCTGTCAAAGAAAAAAAACTTCTCATTCTTCTGGCAGGGAAAACCATCGATTGAGACCAGGGAATATGGTGTTGGCTTTGCAGTCAGAAATACTCTTCTGAGATGCATTGTTCCACCTACTGTGGGGAGTGAAAGAATCCTGTCTCTGCAGCTCCACTCATCAGCAGGACCAGTAACCCTCATTAGTGCATATGCACCAACACTGTCATCCATTACAGAAGTGAAAGACAAATTCTATGACGATCTGGCAGCTACTATCCAAAAAGTCCCTGAAAGAGAGGCACTGTTCATTCTTGGAGACTTTAACGCTAGAGTTGGTGCTGATCACAATTCTTGGCCCACTTGTCTAGGCCGTTTTGGCATTGGAAAGATGAATGAAAATGGCCAACGCGTGCTGGAGCTTTGCTGCCATTATGGTCTTTGCGTCAGCAACACATTCTTTAACACGAAGCTGCAACACAGAGTTTCCTGGAGACATCCAAGATCCAAGCATTGGCATCAGCTCGATCTAATCCTCACTAGACGTTCCAGCCTTCCTAGTATTACGATCACACGCAGTTACCAGAGTGCTGATTGTGATACTGATCACTCCCTGGTGTGTAGTAGAGTGAAACTGCGAACAAAGAGAGTATATCACACGAAAAAGGAAGGAAGACCACGTATTGACATCAGCAAGACTCGCGATCAAAGAAAAGTGAAAGAATTTGCCCAAGCACTTGAGGAAGCCCTTCCAGGTCCGGCTAATGCAAATGCACCTGAACGATGGGAACACTTCAAGAACACTGTCTATAACACCGCCTTGTCCACCTTTGGCAAGAAGACCCAAAAGATGGCTGACTGGTTCGAAGCCCATTCAGAGGAGTTAATGCCAGCCATCGAGGTTAAGAGAAGAGCTCTAGCAGCATATAAAGCCTGTCCTAGCGAGTACAACTTGCAAGCTCTTCGAGCTGCTCGCAGCCAAGTCCAACAGGCTGCCAGGAGATGCTCCAACGATTATTGGCTCCAGCTCTGCTCTCATATACAGTTAGCAGCGGACACAGGTAACATTAAAGGAATGTATGACGGTATCAAGCAGGCCTTAGGTCCAATACAGAAGAAATCTGCTCCCTTGAAGTCTGCTACAGGTGTGCTCATCCAGGACCGAGCACAGCAGATGGAACGCTGGGTACAGCACTACTCTGAGCTGTATTCCAGAGAGAATGTAGTAACCGAAGAAGCATTAAATAACATTGAGTGCCTACCTGTCTTGGAAGAGCTGGACAGCGAACCAACCCTAGCAGAAATAAAAGCGGCCTTGGACTCCCTCGCCTCCGGCAAGGCACCTGGAAAGGATAACATCCCTGCTGAAGTGCTGAAATGCTGTAAGGAGATCATCACCACCGAACTGTATGAAGTCTTTTGTCTCTGCTGGAGGGAAGGTGGAGTACCACAGGACATGAAGGATGCAAACATCGTCACATTGTACAAGAACAAAGGAGACAGGGGTGACTGCAATAACTACCGTGGCATCTCTCTTCTTAGCGTTGTAGGGAAGCTGCTTGCCCGTGTTGTTCTGAAGAGGCTCCAAGTGCTTGCAGACAGAGTGTATCCAGAATCACAGTGCGGATTTCGAGCTAACAGATCCACCACTGACACGGTATTCTCCCTCCGACAGCTGCAAGAGAAATGCAGGGAACAACAACAGCCACTCTTAGTGGCCTTCATAGACCTTACAAAAGCATTTGATCTGGTTAGCAGGGATGGCCTTTTTAAAATACTTCCCAAGATTGGATGTCCACCTCGTCTCCTTAACATCATCAGATCTTTCCATGAGGGAATGAAAGGCACTGTAGTTTTTGACGGCACAACATCAGACCCCTTTGACATCCGAAGCGGAGTGAAACAGGGCTGTGTCCTCGCACCAACACTTTTTGGGATCTTTTTTGCTGTCATGCTGAAGCATGCCTTTGGAACTGCAACCGAGGGTGTCTATCTCCGGACTGGATCAGACGGAAAGCTCTTTAATCTCTCTAGATTGAGAGCGAAGACCAAAGTCCAACTGAAATGCATGCGGGACTTCCTCTTCGCAGATGACGCAGCCATCGTTGCCCACTCTGCTGAAGACCTCCAACAACTCATGAATCGTTTCAGCAAGGCCTGCCAAGACTTTGGACTAACGATCAGCCTGAAGAAAACACAAGTCATGGGCCAGGGCGTGGACTCACCTCCTTCCATTACCATCTCTACACAAGAATTGGAGGTTGTTCATGACTTTGTGTACCTTGGCTCAACCATCTCTGACACCCTCTCTCTGGATGTCGAGCTGGATGAACGCATTGGCAAAGCAGCCACCATGTTCTCTAGACTCACAAAGAGAGTATGGCTCAATAAGAAGCTGACGACACATACAAAGATCCAAGTCTATAGAGCCTGTGTCCTAAGCACACTCCTGTACTGCAGCGAGTCCTGGACCCTTTGTGCACGGCAGGAGAGGAAGCTGAACACGTTCCATATGCGTTGCCTCCGACGGATTTTTGGTATCACCTGGCAGGACAAAGTCCCAAACAGAGTAGTCCTAGAACGAGCTGGAATTTTCAGCATGAATACATTACTGAAACAGCGACGTCTACGTTGGCTTGGGCACGTCGTGAGAATGGCTGATGGTCGGATTCCAAAGGATCTCCTGTATGGAGAATTAGTGCAGGGAAATCGCCCCAGAGGGAGACCACAGCTGCGATACAAGGACGTCTGCAAGCGAGACCTGAAGGCCTTAGGAATAGACCTCAACAGATGGGAAACCCTGACATCTGAGCGTTCAGCCTGGAGGCAGGCACTGCATCGCGGGCTCTCCCAATTTGAAGCGACCCTTGCCCAGCAGGCCGAGGCAAAGAGGAAGTCACTAAAGCAGCAAAACCAGGGAGCTGGACAGGGGACAGATTGGATTTGTCTTCAGTGTGGAAGGGATTGTCACTCTCGAATTGGCCTCCTCAGCCACACTAGACGCTGTTCCAAGTCCTCCATACAGAGCACGCTACCATAGTCTTTCGAGACTGAAGGATGCCTAACTAATGATAATTGTTTTATATATCTTAAAAGTACAGTATTTATTTATTTATTTATTTATTTATTTATTTATTTATTTATTTATTTATTTATTTATTTATTTATTTATTTATTTATTTATGTATTTATGTATGTATGTATGTATGTATTTATTTATACATACATACATACATACATACATACATACATACATACATACATACATACATACATACATACATACATACCCCACCTATCTGGACTACCAGACTACTGTAGCAATTAAACAGTATGAATTTTAATTCTTCTGACAAGGAAGGAACAATGAAAGGAATTAGGAAACAAGGAGCCCATTCTGGATTTTTTACCTCAAAGCATGGCATGGGCCCTTCTTTGGACTTTAAATTACATACCTCAAAAATGCATGTGAAAGCACAACTGGCATTTAAAGCTTAGGAATGTGTTCTAGACTTACAGAACTATGTGTCTGAAGTACTGCTGGAAGATGCTGTAGAGATGATAATGCAAAGTGGGGACTCCATGAGGTAAACTGGAAACAAGGCCAGGTTGATGGGCTCCACCCTTGAAGTTGCATGGCTTCCTTGATCTGCCTCACTCAAGAGTTCATATTCCATAGGTGGATAACTGCAGAAGGGATGCTTCTATGCATACACAATGATCTGGGTTTTCTAAAACAATGTGACATTCTGGAAAATTTTCCATTGCACTCCATGATGGTCTGGTGCAGAAACATTGAAAGACCTATGAGGCAGTAACCTAGGCGCCTGACTGTTGAGGTGGCCTCATCCTGACCCTTTATTAAACTTCATAACTCCCAGTCTACCCGCTTTCTGTGGCCCTGACCTGAGCCTTCCCATGTTGTCTATGGAAGGCCTGGAAGTTCACCCTCCCTGGACGGTGCTCAACCCTTGTTTTATCTGGCTTGTTCCTGCTCAGTTGACATGCTTCATCCCAGTTACCCACATGGTGTTAGTTCTCAGTTCTCTTCCTGCCAGAACTGCCCAGCCTGGTGCTTGCAACGCCACCGTGTCTTCGGCGTTGGAGTGGGCTGGTTATCATCTCACCCAAACTGGGCCAATATATAGTTTGGAATAATCTGTGGGGCCGGTCCATGAAGGTGCAGTCTACTTCCCACAGGGGCTTGATCAGGTCCACCTCCCAGACTCCTCACTATCCATCTCATTTGCTATTTTCCTTTTTTATATATATAAGACTCCTCCCTGTCACCCAACCCTTTCACATCTCCCTCCTTTTGGGTCCCGTGGCCCTGCTTCCCCTGGCAGTTCAATCAGGCCTTCCTTTTGCGGCATCACAACCTGGGTGGCCTCTTTTGTTTTGACCGGCAACAGTAGCGCTAGTAACTGGGTGCCAGTGACCTAAATGGTGGCCCCGACCCGAGCAGCTTCACCAGCTCCATCGTAGTACAGTGGTGCCTCGCTAGACAGTTACCCTGCATGACAGTTTTTTTGCTAGACATTGACTTTTTGCAGTTGCTATAGTGATTCGCAAAACAGTGATTCCTATGGGGGAATTTCGCCGGACAATGTTTGGTCCCTGCTTTACAAACCAATTTTTGCTAGGTGACGATTTTGACAGCTCCCTCCACGCTCGCAAAATGGGTGTTTTCGGGACCTAAGCTTTGCAAGACAGCAATTTAAACAGCTGATCGGCGGTTCGCAAAGCAGCTTTCCTATGGCCGATCTTCGCTAGACAAATACGATTCTTCCCCATTGGAATGCATTAAACAGGTTTCAATGCATTCCAATGGGGAAATGCTTTTCGCTAGACAATGATTTCGCTGGACAGCAATTTCAGTGGAATGGATTATCATCGTCTAGCGAGGCACCACTGTAACAGAATTCTGGCCATAGGCTGTAGAATTACTACCACCAATTAGTTCTGTATCAGATCGAGTCAATTTGGCAAACAACCATTGGTTGCTAAAGAATTTTATTAATTGCTAGATGTTTTCCCATGGGGTTTTTGTTTTTGAGGAAATATTTTGCTTTGCACCACTGTGTGTAGCCCTCTGAAAACTGCTGTTTTTCTTTTCTTTCTTTTTGCTTGCAGTAGTTCAGTTTGAGGTCCAAAAGGAGTTACAGAAGGTGGTTGGTGCAGGATGGGTAAGACGACACCATCACTAATCAGAAGCCCTGCTTAAATATCCATCCCTGGGCTGTCGTGCTGTGTGTCTTGCCCCCAATCTGTACTGCACTGTGTTGACACTTCCAGTCTCTGCCTTCAAGCTGGGCCAGTGTGCCCTTTCCTGCTCCTTCCAATTGACTGTTCTGTGCCTTGCTTTTGTGCTAATAGGCAAGGTCACATTTCCTCCTTGACTTGTGAGATTGCACAAGATGCTGATCAAGGAGAAATGCATTTATTAGATGGCGTTTTATGAAGCTAAAAAACCCTTCGACCTCCTAACCTCTTGAATGAACAGTGCTAACACCATCTATTCCCAAGGTCACCCGTTGCTCATTCTTTCATTCTCTCCACAATATTATCAACCTAGAGTTAGACCCTGTCTTTTAAAAACTTGATAACAAGATTGTGGTTTTCAAGGATGGGGTAGAAAATAGATCCTTTAGCATTTATAGCTGCATGATGGGGAAAACTTGAGTATCATGAAGAGTCTCTCATCCATCAGGAATAAGTCACATCCAGCATTTCCCAATGGAGGGCTCGTCGGGCTAGTAACCAAGACAGTATTGTGCAGATATTCACTGGATGAAATCCTGCTGTGCAATGAAATTCTTTTGTACAATAATTGCTGCTGATTAAAGACTTCCTTTTGCAATTTCAGGGTCTGCAGGGCTGGCACACAATGCGGTGAAGTTGTGTTCACCTGGCATTTCAAAAGGAAGCTTTCAGCCAGTAGTAACGTGCCACGCTGATTATATCATTCTCATTATACAGACAGAGCCCACCCAACAGGATTTTGGTCTTAAACCCACTCACTAAACCCACCCACCCTCCCACCAATACCTATTTGTGCCTATGCTGCCTTAGTGGATAGGATTTCCCCAGAAAGACAGAAAGGAGGAAGAGGAGATATAAAAATAAGTTATGAATGGATGATGCAATGTATGAATGTCTACCTTGTAAAGGTCAATAAATGAGGTAGGTCAAATGTGTGGGGAAAAAAACTTATATGGAATTGCGCAATGGCCCAGATCCTCTTACCAAGCTACACTGGTGTAGCAAAAATGGCATAACTTTGGGTGGCAAATTCCACAAGTTAAGACATCTTGGTAGACACATCAGTTTCATACTGAGTTGCTTGATTCAATATAGCCAGACAAAAGTAAAAACAAAAATGTTGTGGCAACTTAGAGACTGACTCACCGGTATTTTTCATTGTCCATTTTTGTGGATACATCCGCTTCTTCGGACATGTTAGAATGAAGCAAAACTGCAGTTGCATAATATGGTTAAGCATGGAACTGATGATGTCTACAGTGATTTCTTAAACTGGAAAAAGTTGCCTTCAATAGTTACACCATTTGCATAGCTATGCATGAGGATGTTGGCCTTTGTGTTATACATGCAGAGTTGATTGGAATTCCACTTAGTAAGATTTAAAAAATGGGAAACTTATGCACATTCAGGTAATTGCCTTGGATGTTCTACCCGTACTTGCCTACTGACAACCCCCCAACCTCAAGCAAATACTTACTGTACATATAATGGATCAAAGACAGGGGGACTATATCCTGCTCGGCCCACGTATCTATTCTGGCAACACAATCATGGGACCTAACAATGCCACACACAATATCAAAGGCAGCTTCACTTGTTCCTCAGCTAATGTGATCTACACCAATTTTTTTGCCAGCAATGCCAATCTGCACTCTACGACATAGGGACAAACAGGGCAGTCTCTACAGAAATGGATCAATGGCCACAAATCTGGCATAGAAACCTCAATACACAGAAACCTGTCTCCATCCATCTCAGTCTACCAGGTCACTCTGTGGAAGATTTAAAAGTCACTACAGTATTTTAGAACAGAATCATTACAAATCATGGATACTGAGGGAAAGAGCTGAAATAAAATTTATACACATGATGTACACCCATAGAAACGGATTGAATATAAATCTAAGTTTCTTAAGCCATTACCAAAAGTAACACTTCTCCTGCTATCCACTGCCACTGTTATTTTCTTCACTACTGCCGTGCCCATCTCTCATCACAAGGCTCTAAGGTAAAAACTGTCTGTATTTCCCTACACTGACACGCGTGATTCCTCTGCTAACTTCTTTCATTCTTTCTTTCTCCTCTTGAGGTTCACTGCATCTCCAGCCTCTTCTCTCCCTCTCCTTCCCCACCAGCTCTCATCTCTGCTCAGACCTGGTGTCTGTTTTCTGTCTTCCTGAAGTATTTTTACAACAGGGCCGTAAAACAAACATAGGCCTAACTACTGCATGTAACCAATGAACCTTTAGAATGTAAAATCAATATTTCATCTACATTTCATTCCATTTCATCCTTTCTCTTCATGTCTGATGAAGTGGATGTGTCCATGAAAACTCACATTAAAATATAATGGTTAGTCGTTAAGGTGACACATGTTTCTGTCCTCTTTTTTTTGTATTGTATTGTTTTGCTTTTTTGGATTTTGCCTGATATACTAGTGCAGCAGTTTCCACACTTTCAGTCATCATGAACATTTGTTGGTTTCTGAAAACCCCTCATGCTTCCAGCCTGCAATGCCCCAGGGTGTCCCCAGAAGAAGGGGCCACTCCTAAGTATTCTCTAGCGGGAAATTCTGAAAAAGGGTCTCTGTAAGTCAGAACTGACTTGATGGTATGCACGCACACATACATACCTCCACACCTCCTTTCATGAAAAATAAAATAAAATTTATAATTAAAATTAAACAGAAAAAATAAGGGACATTGTTTTAAATTAAAAATAATCACAATTTTTTTTTCTTATCACAAACATTGAATTTACATTAAGATATAGCATAAACAAAAGAAATTAAATGTAAAGGATGATGATACATACATTGTAGAACCTCAAATCCCCTCTGAATCTCTTCATGCTCTATTATGACAATTTGGGAACCAATGCCCTGGTGGGAGGAAGGTAGCATTTATATGTTTAGAACATATACCATATTTTTCCGTGTATAAAATGACACTTTTTACTTCAATAATTAGACAAAAAATTTGAGGGTCGTTTTATGTACGGCAGGCAGTCGCTTTCCCTGCCTTTTGTGAAGCTACACGAAAAGGCTTCAGGGGCTTAGGAAGTGGGTAATGCAGCCTTGAAAGGGTGGCAGGATCGCAACCCTTTGATCCTGAAACAGCCATGAAAGGGCTTCAGAACCAAAGGGGTGCGATCATGCAATTTTTCAAATTTGGGTTTTAGAAAAGGGAGGGTCGTCTTATACATTGGGTCATCTTATAAACAGAAAAATACAGTACATGTATCATATGAAACAAGAAGTTTAGGTAACTTTGCAAAGTTAGGTAACTTTGCTAGCATTCATAGCCACAAACATAGGTTGAAAACACAATGCAAAATTGAACTTAAATTTTAGGAATCAATGTATGCAACTGGATGCAGATCCTTGCTCAACTCATCCTTGTATATGAGAATGTGAAAATGCTGCATTTTCCCCTGTAGCTGTGAAACAATGGGATATTTATCTCACATTTGTTAGTCTTAAAGGTGGCACAATACACTTGTTTTCATTTTTGGTTTGTTGTTGATAATGATGATGACAATGAAACAGACTGACAAGACTACCATTGTGAAAAAACAAACTTCTGTATTTGCGAAGGCTTTCACGGCCAACATCTAATGGTTGTTGTGGGTTTTTCAGGCTCTTTGGCCGTGTTCTGAAGGTTGTTCTTCCTAACATTTCGCCAGTCTCTGAGGCCGGCATCTTCAGAGGACAGCACTCTGTGCTCTGGTGTAGTTGGCTTGGGAGTGGAGTATTTATGGCTGTGAGATGGGCTTTTGTCTTTTTCTGTAGATGGGTGATTAGTGTGTCTCGTTGTGGGTGTATTGTTGTGATAAGAAGGAGAGATTATCTGTCACTGTGGTTGATGGGTGTCATTAGCTGGTCTTTTGTGTGTAGTGATCCCCAATCCTTGTGGCTGGGTAGAGTTCTCTGACCTTTTGCACACTGTATTTTTGAGAGCTGGGAGCTACGTTTTGTTGAGTTTCAAACTTCCCTCTTTTTTATTGAAGTTCTGCTGGTGGTTGTGGATTTCAATGGCTTCCCTGTGCAGTCTGACGTAATGATTGATGGTGTTGTCCAGTATTTCGGCATTTTGAAATAGAATTTCATGTCCAGTTTGTTTTAGGGCATGTTCAGCTACTGCAGATATTTCTGGTTGTTTTAGTCTGCAGTGCCTCTCATGTTCTTTGATTCTGGTGTGGATGCTTTGTTTTGTGGTTCCAATATATACCTGGCCACAACTGCAAGGTATCCGGTTTACTCCTGCACTGGTGAGGGTGTTTCTTCTGTCCTTTGCTGACCGTAACATTTGTTGTATTTTTGTGGTGGGCTTGAATACTGTTTGTAGGTTTGTTTTTTCAAAAGTTTCCCCATGTAGTCTGTGACCCCTTTGATGTATGGCAGAAATGCTTTATTTGTGGGTGGCTGTTTTTCTTCTTCAATTCGGTGTTGTTTTCTTGGTTTGATGGCTCTTGTGATTTCATTTTTGGAGTAGCCGTTTGCCTGTAGGGCCCAATTTAGATGGTTGAGTTCAGTACTGAGAAACTGAGCTTCACAGTTCCGATTTGCATGGTCTACCAGTGTTTTGATTATGCCTCTCTTTTGCTGTGGGTGGTGGTTGGAGTTTTTGTGAAGGTACCGGTCTGTGTGCATGGTTTTCTGTAGACCTTGTGTCCCAGTCGGAGGTCAGTTTTGCGTAGGACCATGACATCTAAGAAGGCCAAGAATATTACAATGAATGAAAAATTTCATTCAAACCAACAGTTGAGTTGTCTCTCAATCTTAGATGCTGCTTTATCAACTGTTTCCCCCCCCCCCAATAACTCTTTCCAACAAACCTTTTTGCGAGGGACTCACCCTGGACTACATAACTTATTTATACCCAACATGTATCAAACACTCATTGAATTTTCATGCTTCCACTGAAGAATATGCTAGTCTGTATTTTAGAAAAAAGACCACACCATGACTTGAAAATCCATGGAATAATATATTGTGTGTTGCTGTAGTTTAGGACTTTGTTGTTTTTTGGGAAGAAAAAAAAGGCTACTGAAGAATGTGCTAGTCTGTATTTTAGAGAAAAGGCCACGCCGTGACTTCAAAATCCACTGAATAATATATTGTGTGTTGCTGCAGTTTAGGACTTTTCTTTGTTGCTTTTTGGGAAGGAAGGTTGGTAATAACTAAGTACCTATTATTATTATTATTATTATTATTATTATTATTATTATTATTATTATTATTATTATTATTATTATTATTATTATTATTATTATTATTATTATTGTTGTTGTTGTTGTTGTTGTTGTTGTTGTTGTTGTTGTTGTTGTTGTTGTTGTTGTTGTTGTTGTTGTTACAGTGGTGCCTCACTTAACGATAGCCTTGTTAAACGACAAAACTGCTTTACAATGAAGTTTTTGCGATCGCTTTTGCGATCACAAAACGATGTTCCTATGGGGAAAATTTGCTTAACGATGATCAGTTCCCTGCTTCAGGAACTGATTTTTCGCTAAACAATGATTCAGAAACAGCTAATCAGTGGTTCTAAAATGGACGCCCTCTGTGCAAAATGGCTCCCCACTGTGTTTTCAGGAGGGATTCCCTGCTTTACAGGCAGCGAAAATGGCTGCCCCTATGGAGGATCTTCCCTGGACGGTGAGTTTCCAGCCCATTGGAATGCATTGAACCGGTTTCAGTGCATTTCATTGGGCTTTTCATTTCGCAATACGATGTTTTCGTAAGACAGCGATTTCAACGGAATGAATTAATATCGTCTTGCGAGGCACCACTGTATTGATGATGATGACGACAACAACAACAACAATAACAAAAACAACAAGGGGATCAGGGATGAAGAAGCACTGGACAACTTGGTTGTAAATTTTGCAAATCCTCAGCATAGTTGCACTTACCATCACGTACTTTTTGAAAAACCAATTCAGCAACCTGAACAATAACAAATCCTTCCCCAAAGGAACTCTGAGATCACCTCACAGAGACCCTTCTGGTGCTGCCTTTAGAAGTAGCACAACCACAACACTGTGTGCTTTCCATCATTCTCCGACTATGGTCTTATCCTTTGCCCTGGAGAGTTAATACGTGAGATGGTGTTCTTTTAGTATTAATGCTTCTGAGCGCTTCAAGAACCTGATGAGTCTTCTGTGCTAAAAATATTAGATCTTTGCGTTTCATATCAAAAAGACTGTGCCTTTCTGTGAATCCTTATCGCATGTATCTTTTTCCTGGAATAATTTCACTGTCCTTAACCAACTCCTTGAAGAAAAGAGATCTTGCTCTCAACGGAAAATTCAACACAGAATTCTTGTGTAAAAATGGAAGTGGGGGCAGACCTAGCAAAAACAGAAGTTTAAAGGAAAGAGGATGATTCCTTTTCAATTGGATTTGTGGGCCATATATCCCAATTATACAAATATCAGTTTCAGGTTATTGTGGCAAGAATATGTTGCTTTAAGGTGGAACATCTCGGCAGGGACTGCTGAGGGAATTTGTAGGCAATGTCTTGTGTTGCAGAATGCAATCTATACATGGAATTATCTACTTCTCAAACTTTTGTATACAGGTCTTGGGTTTTTCTTCTTGTGATTAGCCATGCCCCTTCAGATGGCTGTTCTGGTGGGGAGATTCTGAACACTGTAGTAAAAAACTAATTTTTCTCAGTTCTGTCTGTATACTGTAGTTTACTTTCTACAGATACAGTCTCAAAGGCCATGATGTCCGGAGGTGGCATACACCACATTTGCTTGGTTAAGTGTTCAACAGAAGGAAGCCATTTTGCAGTTGTGAAACAGTCAGCAAAAGAAACTGACTCCTGAAAAGTTTCGGTGGATAGGCAACAAGGTCCTGGGAGGCAAAGAAGTATCCCAGAGAAATTGGCCCATCCTATCTGAGTGCTTGCCTGCGTAATCCATAGGGGTTGTTTGGTTTAGCTCACTGGGTGGAGAAATCTTTAAAAGGAGCTATCCTTTTGAATTCCTGTTTAGGATGTGACTACAGTATACTGGAAAGCTGGATTAGAATGATGGCTTTGCTGTGATTGATTCACAGCCTGTAGTATGTTTGAAATTGCAGTCATTGCTCACATTGTTACAGAGTTTTGAATTGATAAAATTCTCTTTTGTGCTACATAAATCCACTGAGGAAAGTTCCCCAGAGTTTGCCCCTTTCTCATTACATGATAGTTAAACTTTCAGTAATTCACCCTAAGACATTTGTAGGAGAAAGAACAAATAAACACTTTTGCACTTACATTTGCTTGAAATCAAAGGCTTGTATATACAGTACTGCTTTCTTTATTGTACACAGACTAGCAACCAAACAGATCAACAATAGCAACAGCTGCCACCATACAAAAGAGAGGAATAGAACACTTAGCAGAGAAGCAGGGCTCTCTTTGAATTTTAAATCTGTAAGGAATGATTGGTTAGTACTGGAAAAAGTAGACAATCATCCCAGTCTAGAAAAGTCCCTCTCAGTCCCTCAAACTATAGACAGCATGTCCCAGCACACAGAGGGGCTGCAGATTGATTTGGATGCTCACCTTTCATAGTGGATGCAATGTGAGTTACATTATAGCCTTTCCTTCTTCCTTTCCTTCCTCTGGTCCCACCTCTACTGATCCTTTTCTAGTTTGCTATGAAGCTGCTTTTTCATTTAAACCTTCAGACCTCTACATTTCTTAAAAATCTTTCTATAAAAAAATAACATGGAAAGATACTTAACAGTCTAGAGTACAGTAATTTTGCTGAACAGTAATTTTGCAAATGCATCATAATTTCCATGTTAGCATGATTCCATAATTTGGAACACTACCTTCCCATCCATGACTTCTCCCCGTTACTTTCAAGTAACACATGCAAGAATTACCTCCTATCTCATCATAGTTCATCATGTAAATAATTTAAAACCATATATGACCACAGAAGAGGTGGCCATGTGTTACTTAAAAGTAAGCAAAAAGAGTAATGGATGGGAAGGGGAGTTGAATGACAAATTCAGACCTGTCAAGTAGGTAATTAACAGCATGAAGCTTTTGCTTCACAAGAAAAGAGCCTTCCTACACAATCCAACAGGATTCCAGATTAGCACCCAATCCCTCAGAATAAAATCACAGTACTTTGCTTTTGCAAGTCCCCCACCCCACCCCAACTTAAATATCATGCCCCAACTGCCTACATCACCAAAATACCACCTACAAACACACACACCACCTTTCTAAGAATGTATCACAACTACTGCATGGGGAAAAGCCCATTCGAATAGTTCTGGCTTGAAAATGTAGAAGCCCTCCAGTGGCAGAGGGGAAAAAAAACTTTGTGAGCAAAAAAGGGCTGGACTAATTCAGCTGTTTCATCATGCAGTCAGTAAAAAAAAAAATACTTTGGAATTCACCTGTTTTATAAGCAGAGCAAATCCTAAGGTATTTTACCATGTAGTTGCACTATTAGAAAGAAAAAGGGCGAGCTGGAGAGGACAGGAGTGGCTGTTCTCCTGGAGGAGGATGTAGGTCCTTCTCACCTTCTTTTAGAGCAGTAATTCCCAACCTTGGGTCCCCGGTTATTCTTGGACTAAAACTCCCAGAAGCCTTCTCTACTAGCTGTGCTGGCCAGGATTTCTAGGAGTTGTATTCCAAGAGCATTTGGGGACCCATAGTTGGGAACCACTGGTTTAGAGCCTTAAAGAGCATACATGTGGGGCTGGTTTCTTTGTGCTGTGGATCTTCTGCCTCAGGCAATAACGGTATCTTTACCTTTATAAAAATGCAAAAACTTCATTTTTCCCAGAAACAGCAGCTTCGGCACAGTGTCGGTGAAGGGAACTGAGGAGGTATATATTTTGTAGCATCCCACTGAGGCTGTGTTTTTATTATTTGATTTTTTTAAAAAAATGACTAGATATTGTTCATTGTGTTTGCAAGACTGGTGTAAAGAACACAACACCGAGAAAGTGGTGCCTCTGCACTCATCCCATGCTGAAAAAAACAGGCTGGAAAACTGGAAAACAGATATTACCAAAATTCCATATACGTCCTTCATGCTCTTCTTGTGGGGAAATTTACCCTGAACATTCCTATTACTTGGGGTAAGACTGTTAAGAGTTTTTCTGTGGTGAAGCCAAGGAGGAAACACTTCCTGGGCTTCCCCGTGTGCCTCCCAGGGCATCGCATGCACAAGTCCTTCCGCCTGAGTACTGGCACCCGGGGGTCACTAGTGAGAAAGGAGGGGCTAGATCAGTATGCGACACCAACATGTCCTTACCCATGGAAGACCAGGAAGCACACACATCTTGTGAGTATATATGTGTGTATCAGAGAGAAAAACAAGATTACATATTTTAGTATTGCAACGTTTATTATTCATTGGCATGTACATTATTACTTGCAAGTTTTCTTCTGCTGTTTCTTACAGGCATATAGAAGCTGTGTTTGGACCTGATAATTCAGAAATGATTGAAGCCTAATACCAGTCCCCTTATCTCTGCTCCAGGAGGCTTTTCTTCTGATCTGAGCCCTGCACTGAGGCAGGAGCTGCTGGGATTTTATAGCAGACAGTGGCAAAGGGTAAGCTTTCTGGGATCAGTTCAGCGTTTAATAATATTTAATAAACTGTTAATGAAAATGATGTTAAAGGAGTTTTTAAAAAGACACACCAGAGGTTCACATAAAAAGCCAAACAGAAACACACAGTAGGACTGAATGAAATGTTGGGTTGTTAAAAGCCTTCCTAGAACCAGAGGGGTCTCTGCCTGCTGTCAGAAGGACACGAGGGAGACCCAGCTGGTCTCCTCAGGGAGGGCGTTCCACAACCTGGGAGCAGCCACCAGAAAGGCCCTTGCTTCCCTCAGAAGATCCGATTTGAACTGTACAGGAGATGATGTAGAGATTTAATGCCTAAATCAGAGTAGAAGGCAACTTGTGGCCCTCCAGACGATGTTGGACTGGATCATCGCTCACCATGCGCTCGGCTGACAAGGTAACGACGTTGATGACATTTCGGCGCCAGGTCAAAACCTTCCTGTTCCAGAAGGCTTTTAATTGAAATAACAACTGTGGGTCCTGATGATGGTAATTTTAATTGTATTTTAATTGTATTTTAATTGTATTTTAATCATTTTATTGTATTGAATTTTAATTATTGTAAGCCGCCCAGAGACCTCTGGGTAGAGTGGGCGGCATATAAATTAAATAAATAAATAAATAAATAAAATAAGGGCTGGTGGGAGTGGCAGGTCAATCATGTCGCGAGCACCAGACAGTTTTCACTCTTGCCTTCGATGATATTCTGATAATGAGATGTCCCTTTCTACCCAAATACAGAAGTCTCACTGAATCCAGCCTGGTTTGAAAATTTCATTTACAACAAAGCAACAACAATAAAAGATGGAGCACGAGAAATGCAATCTGTGTGCATGAGTACAGCAGTCCCTGAGCTATTAAGGCGAGATTTTGGCAGCTGCTCTGACAGGCTTGTGGGCTCTAGTAAATTTCAGGTACAATAAGAAACAATCAGTTTCAATAATTTCTCACCTCCCGAGTCCTCAGAGGTTTGAGGTACTAAATCTCATCTCTCTGTTCCCTTTTTTAATGCTTTACCTGTTAGCCTTTGCATTCTCTCTGGAGCCCATTGCTTTCTCTGACGGCTCCACTGATAAGTCCACAGCCTTGGAGGCCCGGAATGAGCAGCCAGCCAGTGAGTGGCTTGAGCAGAGTGATTCCCCAGCGCCAGCTTATATTGATTTTATAGGAAGTGTGCCAAAACTAAAAGCTATTCTCTCACACACATGCTCCTGAGAGGATGGGGAAATGTTGCTGTAAAATTGAATGAAAAGGGAGTTGTTTACTTCCACGTGCTGCAGTACTTTTGATTTGAGATGCTGTTTAGAACATAGTTTTCATATACCTTTCTCCCATCCACCCTTATCCCTTCTGGATCTCTATCTGAGGATGAGAATCTTTGGGTGTTGTATTAAACTGTGCATTTTTTCTTTCTTTTTCTCTCTCTCTTTCTGGCAGCATCCAGTGAGGAAACAATGGCTGACAGATTGATGTTCTACAGCAAAGAGTATTTCCCATTGTGTTCCAGGAAATTAAACTGGGGCTCTTTGGGAATTTATCAGGGG
The DNA here is from genome assembly GCF_051106095.1 of Pogona vitticeps. NCBI lineage: Eukaryota > Metazoa > Chordata > Lepidosauria > Squamata > Agamidae > Pogona > Pogona vitticeps. The sequence continues at coordinate 201,967,888 of NC_135784.1, forward strand.
TTCTCAGCGAGAAGATCAGTTATGGCTCGATAGGCTTTCTTGCCCTAAAAGAACATTTTCTGCACCCGCCCGCCTCTGCAATCTGCTGAACCTACCCAGGCAGACGTGTGGGGTGAGAAGGGGGCGGAGGTGGTGGGAGGGACTGCGTCACTGATGGCAGCAGATGGATGATCGTGTGTTTCGAATGTTCCTTGCATTTAAAATCTCCAAGCAAAGAGAAAACCAGCACAGCTGGCCAAAAAGTGGGATATAATCTCCCCCCCCCCCCCCATCAGTGTTCTATGTATAGCAGAGATTGTTCTGGTTGGATGTGGAGAAGCTTTCCATAAAGTGGCCCAACTACACTTGGCAAGCCAGTAGCCGTCCAGTAGCAACTGCTTCTGATTGTGGAAATGGACACAAAGGGGGACCCAGGCCGATGGACATGTTTGTTTGTACTGTCAAGTAGCATTTGACTTACAGTGATCCTAACAGGGGTTTCAAGGCATGTGAAATATTTAAGGAGTTCTTTTGCTGGTTCTACCTCCCACCCCATGAGTTCCCGTAGCCAGGAGGAAATTTGGAACCAGGTCTCCAGAGTCCCAGTATGCCCTTGCATCCACTGGACCACACTGACTCTCTAAATCAGTGGTCCCCAACCTTGGGCCTCCAGATGTTCTTGGACTTCAGCTCCCAGAAATCCTGGCCAGCAGAGGTGGTGGTGAAGGCTTCTGGGAGTTGTAGTCCAAGAATATCTGGAGGCCCAAAGTTGGGGACCACTGCTCTAAATGGACAGAGGACCTAGTTAATGCTGGCTAACCATGTAATCTAATAATTACAGAGTCAGAGGGAACAAAGCCCACCTCTTGGCATCAAGGAGGCTGCTAAATGCAGCTAAAGCAGCTATTGCTGTTCCGGCTAGGACTTGTGTCCTACAAAACTACACAGCACACATGGCATGTGAAGGGTTTTTTGCTGGCCCTACAGAACAGGGCTGGGTCCCAGGCAGGCTGCTCCAGGTTTCCTCAAACAACCGCATTCTCCCAACCAAAGCCCAGTTCTGCCAACCAGATGGAGGTGCAGAATTGTGGCCTCAGTGTCTGAGAAATTGTTTTACATGGATTAGTAAATAAGTATCAGTAAGCAACTGCAATGAATTCATTTTCCTTGTAACCACAAATCCATTCTTGGAGGCTGTCCCCAGTGTTTCAACAGTTTAAATTAAATAATAAATAATCATGTGTCATCAAGTCATTTCCGATTTATGGCAATCCTTTTCAGGATTTTCAAGTTGGTGAATATTCACAAGTGTTTTACCCTTCCCTTCTACAGGGGACACCCTGCGACTCTGCAGCTTGCTCAAGGCCACACAGGCTGGCTCTTGAAATTCAAACTGTTAGAGTGGCCACATTCTCTAACATTTTGTAATTTGGGGGAAATCCCACTCCAGAAAAGATATCTTTAATGCATGAGATTTATCTTTCCAGAGTTATAAAAATGGCGTTCCAGCCTTTAAATGTTTGATATTCTTAATGTGTTCTCCTTATCTAAATTTAAGCTACCTTGGGCTTTTGTCTGTACAGAATTTATTATAAGAGCAATCTACGTCAAACAGCAAAAAATTATTGGAACAAACACATTTTGTTAATTTTGTTATTGTCACTCAAGATACATTATAATGATTGGGTAACAGTAGAATTTATTAGATACTAGTGCTCTTGCCCCTTCAGGGATTGCTGCCTTGTCGTGGCGAAAGGGTTTGAGTAATTCAGAGAAGCTATGGGCTATGCCGTGCAGGGACACCCAAGACGGACAGCTCATAGTGGAGAGTTCTGACTAAACGTGATCCACCTGGAACAGGAACTGGCAAGCCACTCCAGTATCTTGGCCAAGAAAACCCCATGGACAGAAACAAAAGGCTAAAAGATATGATGCTAGCATTTAAAATCACAGCAGAAGATTTTCTCCTTATGAAGGTTTGGACCAGAAGCTCCAGCATAGTAAGGCATACAGGAAGACTCCAGGAATAAGTGTAGAGAATATTTACTTGCTGTACATATTTACATAGTGCTCACAGGAACATAAACATAGGCATTCAGCAGTCAAACGGACAGAATGTAAGCATGACAGTCAAAATAGAACTGTGAAGGGCACATTAACCAGCCTCTTAATTTATACTACCTCCAACCACTCAAATTAGTGGTTCACCTCATGGTAGTTAATTCCACATGGCTGTGTCCTTCTTGTCACATAGGCAGTGACTCAGTAACTCCACTTGCACTAACCAATTGTTAATTACATTTCTTCTTCTTAAAGACCTAACAGTCCCCTCCTTAATTAACAATTGCGTTAGCATACTTTTATTTTATTACATTCATTTCTTTAACACCAAGTGCTTCTACTGCTTCTTTATGATTTTGGAATGTAAGAGGCTTCGTGAAAACATCAGCTTGGTTTTGTGATGATGGACAATATTACAATTTTATTTGTTTTGCTTTTACAGTCTCTCTGACATAGCAAAATCTGATGTCAATATGCTTTGACCTGCCTTTTACTTTCTCCAATGTAGCTATCTTAATACAGACTGTATTGTCCTCCATTACAGCTATAGGCCCATTGTGACGATCACCCCACATCACTCATGTCATTCATAGTCATAAGCTAATTTGCATGAGCCTATGAGAGGACTGGAGAGGTGGAGTCAGCAGATATATGAAGGCTTGGCAGGTGGAGGAGGAGTCAGATAGAGATAAGGATGAGATCCAGATAGAGATTGGGATGAGATCCAGATAGAGATAAGGGCTGGTTAGTCAGAGAGAGAGAGGGAACAGATACTGAGTGATAAGGCTGGTTAAGAAAATAGGTAGAGAAGGTGGTAAGGATATTGCAAGAAAAAAGTATGTACTGAGAGAACTGTTAATGATTTGCTTGTGTACAATGTTTATCTGAAGAACTTCTGTTATTATTAAATCTGCCTCACTTCAATAAATAAGTTCTGTTTGTATTCACAAGACAAGTGTTCTGACAAATGTCATTTAAATTGTGGATTGAGGTAATCCACTGGTGCCAGCGAGAGGAGAACATGACGTGAGCCTTTGTGAGGGCAAAACACACAGGTGTCACAAGGGTGAATGCCACAATTGATGTCCAGCGGCAGGATACGAAACAATTCAGTAAAGCCAGAGCTTGAAATTGAATTTTTTTTGAGTTGTGGGTATCTTTTTAGTCAGAGGTCTGTGGTGAAGAAGTAGGTGACCTGCTAGAGCTTTTGTGGAAAAGCTTAGTGGCAAGGTTTCTGATCCCAGATCTGGGGGGACTACAGATAGGGAATGACTCTAAGGGAAAATTCCTGTTTATTTACCTTGAGAGACCCAGTGGCTAGCTTAAAACCCAAGGCTCTGAGAGAAGGGAGCGCTAGTGGATAAAAAGTAGAAGCCAGGGTCAGAGCAGATCTGAGGTGATAGGAAAATAAAAAGCAGAGGCTTGAAAATAGAATTTGTTTTGTGTCTGGAGGCAAGAAGGTTGTCTCAGACCAAGAAACATTGTGGCTGGTGTGGTGCCAGAAAAAGTTCAGCCATCTTTAGCTGCTGATTGAGAGCTACATAGTACCCCAGAAAAATACTGGAAAAAGAAAACAGCAGCAAAAAAGTGTTTTAAAAAGAGGCCTGACTAACTCAGCAATAGAAACCAGCTCTTATCCAGGAATTACATACATATGCCACCCAAAAGAACTAAAAAGCCAGTAATGGAGATAATTGATCCTCAAGAGGCACAAAGTTTACCTCAGGAAGTTGAGGAAAATGGAGACCCTCTAGTTCCAGTGGAACAGGAGGAGACTGATGAGGGTGCCTCAGAGAGACAAAGGGATCTAGGCTCCCAGGATTTTGAAAAATGGAGGTTACATCAGGAATTCAAGCTTAAAGAATTGGAGATCAAATAAAGAACCAGGGAATTAGAAATTGGAGAAAAAGCCAGAGCTGAGGAGCTAGCTATGAAAAACCAATTAGAATTGGAAAAAGCTAGAGCTGAAGAGAAAGCTCAGGAACTACAAAGTTGAGCAATAGGCCAGACAAATGGCATATGAGCAAGAAAAAAAAACAAAACAAAAGGAAATAGATTTTGAAATGGAGAAAGAAAGGGCCAGAGAAAAGGAGAGCTGAAGCCAGACAAATAGAATTAAGACAAAGAGAAATGGAATTTAAAATACAGATGAAACAATTAGAATTAGCTTCTCAAAAATAACAACAATAACAACTCTAGTGAGGGAAATCTCTCAAAGATTGATCTAAAGAAATTTCCCCAATATAGGAAAGGAGATTGCCCTGAATCTTTCCTGATATCATTTGAGAGGGCATGCTGGAACTTTGAAATTAAGGATGATGAAGGGATGATAGCTTTGAGATCACAAATAAGTGGAGATTTAGCTGATTTGTATTCTGAGATGCCTCTGGAGCAGGCTAGAGATTTTGAGGCCTATAGAAAATTGGTTTGAGTACATCATTGTTCTTTACTTTTTGGAGTTCCCATTTTGTTGGCTTTTAAAATACTTTAAAAAAGAGAGGAGGGACCTTGAAATTGCCTTTTAACAGCTAGTACCTGAGCAGTAAATTAAGAAGATAAGCAGTTTGCCTAGTCCCAGCCTCCCCTACAACAGGTTCTATATAAATTATACTCACCATTCACAAATATGCATCTCAACGTGCCCCAGCAACATGATCTTTTTTACCTATGTATCTGAAGTTAAGACATGGAAAGGAAGCTGTAGTTTACCTGCCATTGATGATTCCAAAGACACTCATTCTTTTTCTTTTTACTTGTTTTCAGAATCATATATTTTTTACCACCTGAGGTAGCACTGTTTCTAGGTATGGAATTGGTGTCTTCATCTCATGAAGGTATCAGACTTCAGAAGGCTGTGAAGTTCTGGCAACTTTTAATACATGGCTGGTAACCTGCCTTTAGGCTAGTGTGTCATAATTTGTGCAAGTCAGCTTAGTATAATGAAGACATTCTCCAGGCTCTTGCTCTTCATATTTTCCCTTCCAGGTACTTGCCATCCCCAAATGTGTAGTTCTTGTAAGAGTCCATGTTCTGATCACTAACATACTGTATGTGGCTCCTATGCTCTTGCTACCATTTTGTTCTGAAAGCAGGTCAACATTTGTCTGCCATAATTGGCTCTATGGCAATTTAATAGGACTGTGATCCTAAACATAGCCCCATAAGTTCTATTCATTATGGGAAATCTAGACTGCTTGTCATGGACTGGGACTATGGTGAATATCTCTCATTGAGATAGTGAAGGAACAGGCAGAAGAACAAGATTTATAAACGTGTTTTGAATGAACACCACCTAATAAAATGTAACCTCTCAGTGGCACTCCCTCCCTGCAGGGAGCATGGACCTATTTCAATGGTCCGCCCTTGAAGGTTACTGGATCCATTGCGATTCCAGGATACCATGAGAGGGATTCCAGCTGATCTGTCTGGTGCCCCTGTTGAAGCTCTGGTGGACAGCTGGCTTGCCGCCGCCACTAGGGCTGTAAACATGATCACTCCTAAATGCCCTCTCCAGCGCAGAGCTTGGCCAGGGGACTGGTATGATCAGGAACTACGAGCTATGAAGCAAAATAGGAGATGGCTAGAGTGCAAAATACTGTGAAAATCTGTGCCATTCTGTGCATTCATGAAGGGGGAAGGAAGACCTTGTTCTCCTCATTGAGATAGTAAACCTGAGTCTTGAGCTGTGCTCCTTTACTCTGCAGAAGGATGCTGGCATGACTGAATGATTCTTACTGTCTGAAAATTGCCTCTTCCCTTAGAAAAGTAACCATTGGAGAAAAGGAACCTGTTTGCTTAGCCTTGTCCATGACATGTTTCTTTTCAACTTGTGGAACTTGGTTTTTCTTTTTTTTTTCTACAGAGGAGCATTCAAGCATGTGGCCAGCCACAAGCCATCTGAAGCAGCTGAGCCCTAGACACCCTCCAGGCTTAGCACCTCAGCGAGAACTAAGTTTTAATAACAAAACAAAACAAAAAGTTTGGTTTGCTCTTTGAGAGTACTTCATGGCATGGGAGAATTTTCTCCATGAGTCCCATGTCAGCTAGCGGTCTTCTCATCATGTTCCCTCAATACAGTAAGTGGAGATCAGACGTGAAATGTTTAGAGTCTCAGATCTCAGGCGAATTCCTGAGGAACTCTCAAAGGTGCTGTCTCTTCAGGATTTTTGGTAAAGGGATAATCTACACATTTCATGAAATTCTGTTGTTCTGCCTAACATTGACTTTTTTCTAGAACAAAGCTGGAGCGTGGAAAAATGTGGGGACTTTACCTTTCCGTAGACCCTGTAAGAAGGAGACCCAGCAGTAATTCACCTTAAACAAGGATAAATTATTGCCATGTATTCTATGAATAATTTTTTTTTTAAAAAAAGACATTCTTTACATTAATTGGATCCATCAAGATTTATTTTCTCTTGGAGCATCTTGTTATTATATTCCTGCTTAAAACATTTCAACACATTCCTGAGTAGAGCTTTTCATGTCAGAAATAAATGGGAAGATCTTCTAACACTTGACACAACCGAATGACTTCTGGACATGCTTGGGTAGCTGACATATGCTCCTGCTTGAAGAGATGAGAATGCTGCTGTGTCTTCGTTTTGTGCTTGTCCAGCTTAATTGGCCCACCTCCACAGAACAACCTGCCCCCCTTCGCCAACTAACTTGTGATTCATGGTGTCATTGGCTCAGCTACTTACATAGTCGGCCTCTACGTAAGCCACTAGTTTGCGAATGTCTGTAGCTTTCAGTCTTCGCTTTAGAAGTGCATTGCCTTCTACTTATAAATATTGGCTACCCTCTTCCTGCTCTCCAGTCTCTCTTGCTCATGGAATCAGTTTCTCAACACAGGACTCCAGCTTTAGCTATGACTAATATGTTAGTCGTCAGGTACTGCAACCTTCCTACAGCAGCTCTGCAAGTGTTGGCTCTGACATGGCTGAAGCCCCTGCATATGTATCTTTGTGATTAAGTACTCTGCCATTACATTAGTCCTCTGAGTTTGACTGAGAAGAGAAATTTCCATCTTCCTCTCTTTAATTTTAGATTCCAAGGAAATGTCTCCTAGGCTTTTCATTTCAATTTTTCATTTAAACCAACGCAAGAGCTTCTCCGAATCAGCTTCATATACATAGCCGGGGTGGTAGGATGTGGGTGGTGTTGCAGATCTTACAGCCTCCGTCTATAGATCTTCAGCTGTAAGATCGAATCCACATGACAGAGTGAGCGCCCGTCGCTTTGACCCAGCTCCCGCCAACCTAGTGGTTCGAAAGCATGCAAATGCGAGTAGATAAATAGGGACCACCTCGGCGGGAACGTAACAGCATTCCGTGTCTAAGTCGCACTGGCCATGTGACCACGGAAGATTGTCTTCGGACAAAACGCTGGCTCTATGGCTTGGAAATGGGGATGAGCACCGCCCCCTAGAGTCGAACACGACTGTACAAAAATAGTCAAGGGGAACCTTTGCCTTTAACCCAGGGGTGGGCAGTTAATTTCTATAGGGGGCCACATGAAAAATCTGAACTGTGTTCGGGGGTGGGTAGTAATAGGCCCCCATTGGGTGAGGCCCTGTCGTGAACGAACTACAAGGCTGACATAGTTAACTCCCTAAACTTCTTAGGCAGTTAACTATGTGAGTGTTGTAATTAGTTCACCGCAGGAGGGCTAAGAAATAAAAACCCTTGATACTGAGCTAACTCACCTGTCCTCCATTCCCTCATGGCCTTCCTCTCGGATAATCTTCTATCCTGTGCAGGCAACGTGATGCGTCATCACATTGCTTGCACAAGGATGGCTTCCGGCCTTTTGAGCCACAGGCTCCACAGCCTGTGGCTCAAGAGTAACAGTCAAAACTCACGAGATCCCAGTGTCGGATCGCGTGAGTTTTGCTTACTGCTGCGGCTCACTCAGTGGCGACAGGTGGGCTGGACAGGAGTGATAACTGGCGGGCCGGACAGGAGCGGCTCTCAGGCCCTATGTGGCCCGCGGGCTGCACTTTGCCCAGGTCTGGTCTAGTCAGTGTAGTGTGGTGGACAGAATGTCAGACCAGGACTCAGGAGAGCTGAAATCCCCACTCAGCCAGGGAAATTCATGGGAGGTGGCAATAGTAAAACCACTCCTAAAGTAGCTCACAGACCATGGAAACCCTACGGGGGGTGCCATAAGTCAGAATCATCTTGATGGCACCTGACACACACAATCAGCTCATCACCCTATGTCAGCATACAGGTCCATTTGACACTTCTGTATCATGTATACTGATATATGTCACCTGGCTTTGCATGAAGCTTGTCTGATGAGCAACAAGTTCAGCCTCTCATTCCATGTTCTTGGTGCCTGCTTCTCACATCCTTGCATCCTTCTATACAGTTCTACAGTATTCTGTTTCCATCTTTTATTTTATCCTGGTCAGATAATATACAGTATTCCTTGATAATCTTTCTGCATCACATCTCTAGGGTTAACATTCTCTTCAATTGCTTGGAATTTAGGGCAGAGATATATTGTTTTCTCTCTGTTGTTGTCTTCTTCCGTGTCTTTGCAGTGAATATGCTAATAGCTCTCCTTGTCTCTTCATTCCAGTTGCTGGAAAGGTGCATTTAGCGTTCTGTCTCTGTTTCTGCCTCCTTTTCCTTTTTCTCCTCATCTGTCATTGTTAATATCAAGAGTTTCATTGGCCATTCACCTAGGTTTTTCTGTTATTTTCATTATGGAAATTCTGTTTTTGTTTCCTTCCCTAATAAGACCCCTGGTTTCAATCTACAGTTCTTTTGGCTCTCAGTCAATTAAGTTTAGTAATGCAAATCTGTTCTATATATGGACCTTAAATTAATCAGATATGTTATTTAAATTATGTTTTGGCACTGTGACATTTCCTGGTGTTCTTCAGCTTTAATTTTTGATCTTAATGATTTATGGAGGAGATATCTGGCTTATTTATATGGAAGAGATATTTACGGTGAGTACCACAAGCTGCTCCCGGTCTTGTTTTGACAGAGAGAATACAGCTTCCCCATCCACTAGAATAAGTTATGTACTCCATTTGATTTACATATTCGCCAACTGGTGATGTATGTTTAGGAATTTGCTCATTCATAGAGCTTCTAATGTAGATTTCTGTGGCTAATGTGTGCTATAAATGTGTTACAGACAGTTTGTAGAAAGTAGAACAAATATGAATGTTGACAGTTGGAAAGAAATCCAGTTAGCTAAGAATGTGAAAGTCGCTAATGCACAGGGTCACTGTAAATCAGAAATAACTTGATGGTGCATAGCAGTAACAAGAACTGAAGTTAAAAATTATGGGGAGTCAAATGAACTCTACAGTATAGTCATTGTCGTGAGTATCTATCTATCTATAACTTAAAATAATTATTAATTCTGGGTAGAATCCAACCAAGTCTAAGCATTTTGAATCCCACCAAATTAAGGGGATCTTCTGAAATCAATAGAATTTAAAAATGCTTGTGATTGCAGGATTGTACCTTTTGTTTTCAACAAGAAGCTGAAACATTTATAATTTAAATGCCTTTTAACTCATGAGTCATCTTCAACCTTGCCCAACCACATTGTGCAATTTCTTATGTAATGCAGGGTGTATATATAAAAATCTGTTATAAAAGTGTATATAGAATTTTTAAAAAATAATTTCTTTTATATATTACTGGGAACAAGACTGAATAATAAATGGAGACAATTAATTGGATAGTTTATAAGCCCCTTCCAATTCCATTATTCTATGATTTCATCACAGAATGATCTCAATCTGACATTTTCAAACTCATTTAAATGTTCTGCTATCTCATTGTAGAAGATGTTTTTAGTAGTCTGTTCTATTGTCAGACAATGTAACATCTGCATTGCAAATAAATATCCAGAAGCGGAAATAACAAAACGGTCTCCTGTGTGAAACAGACAAATACATTCAGCAGTGTTCAAAAATTCTGCCCATAAATGCATGAGACCAGCTTTGGAAATAGACTAAGGATAACAAATTGCTTTCTTATTTGAATTCTCTTGTTTGAGCCTATGAGTTTTTCTGTTTTGGATGGAAATATTCTTTTCCTCTCATTTTTTTTTATGGTGGGAGAAGGCCATTTTGTGTCAAATTTTGAAAATACAACATTATATGTTGCTTTGTTTTTCTTTTCCTTTCAGTTTGCCTTTTCCCCCCTCGGGGAATACTACATGAAAATGTATGTGTGGTGACAGTAAATTTCAGTGTTCAACTATCCTGGAGACCACTGTTCAAAACACTGTTTCTAATGAGGCAAACACAGATTGGCTACCCATTGTATGATGAGTAGGGGGTGCTGATAAGTATTGAACCTCTCCCAGAAAAAATTCAATTAGGAAGCTATAAATTGCAGAGTGTATTGGCCAATTTGTCTGTATTCAATGATCAACTACCTATGTAGTTGACCATAGGTAGTTGAGCAAAAATCAGCTACCTATTGTTTTAACTTATCTTTCATGTTCAGGTCCAAACTGAACATGGCAGCATCTCCAGAAAAGTCCAATGTAGAAGAGCATAGGACCATAATCAAGTTCCTGTTTCTCCAAGGGAAAGATGCAAAGCAGATCCATGATGAAATGTCACAAACTATGGGTGACAGTGGCCCTTCATATGCAACAGTTAAACGTTGGGTTGTCAATTTTAAAACTGGCCATTTCGATGTTGAAAGTGAGAAGCCCAGTGGAAGGCCTGTTTCTGTTTCTGTGCCTGCAAATGTGAAAGCAATCCATGACATGATCATGGAGGACTGCCGAATATCAGCCAAAAGTATTGCTATATATCTGAGAATATCATGTGAGAGAGTTGGTGCCATTATCCACAACGACTTGGAAATGAGAAAGCTGGCAGCAAAGTGGATCCCCAAACTTTTGACAACCGAACAAAAGAGGAAACGTGTGGAGTCATCGGTGGCTGTTTTGGAACATTTTGTAAGAAATGAGTCAGATTTCCTGGACAAGCTGGTAACTGGTGATGAGACATGGATCTACTGTTATGATCCTGAGACAAAGGAACAGCCTAAGGAATGACGGTACAGTGGTTCCCCCAGGCCAAAGAAGTTCTGAGTGCAAAGGTTGCTGCAGAAGCAAATGGCAACAGTTTTTTGGGATAAGAAGGGAGTTCTGCTGGTGGACTACCTCCAACAAGGTTCAGTCATCAATGCAAAATATTACTGTGCTTTATTGACAAAGTTGAGGCAAAACATCAAGGAAAAACATCGAGGAAAGCTCTCCAAAGGTGTGATACTATTGCATGACGCCTCGTCACACACTGCAGGTGAAACAATGGAAAAACTGACCTCCTTAGGCTTTCAAGTGATGCCCCATCCACCCTATTCTCCAGACCTGGCTCCTTCTGACTATTATCTGTTCCCCAAACTCAAAAAACACCTAAAGGGACAACGATTTGGGAGTGTTCTAGAGGCAACTAATGCTGCAAATGAATGGTTACACCAGCAGTCGGGAGAATATTGTTTGCAGGGACTTAAGAAGCGGCAGGACAGATGTCGCAAGTGCATTGACTTCCTGGGGGAATATGTAGAATAGTGTGGCAGTTACAGTTTCCTAGCTCAATTTTTTTCTGGGAAAGGCTCAATACTTATCAGCATCCCCTCGTAGCAGTGGTTCCCAACCCTGAGTCCCCAGATGTTATTGAACTGCAACTCCCAGAAGCCCTTGCCAGCACAGCTAGCAGTGAAGGCTTTTTGTAGACTGTTGGGCACAACTGCACGGCATATTGTATCTGCCTGTCAAATACACCTGTAGGAGATGAGGGTTTGCAAACACACTTGGAGCATTTACATGTTGTTTGAGAGGTGTGTATAAAATACTGTACATAAAAATGCAGGCTATATAGAGTTGTAGTAAAACAAAAGTCATTTTATGACAGAACAAGTAATAATATTACAATAACAAATAAATTGATATATTTCTTTGTGGGTATGTATTGAAGTAATTCTACAAATATTGAAAATTTGGGTGAGAATGTATTTGCATGTGTATGTATGTGTTGACTGGCATGACATCCCCACTTCCTGTCAATCAAAATACACATTCAATCAGAATCAGACCATAGACATGTATTTTTATTATTTATTTAACAGCTTTAATACCTCACCCTTTAAGGTGCCTGCCATCAAATAGTGGCATAGTACCCACAAACACTGGTCAAAAACCTGTTGCTTAAATTATGCTAGTGTAAAGGAGATGATGTCATTGGCAGAGAAGGTTGCTGGGAAATAAAGAGGTCTTGCTTCCATCTTAAGGCTTGGAGGACTCACCTGAAATGAGACTGATTATGCAAATTGTACAGGCAGGAATTCTTTGATTATCAGCAATTTCCTCTTGCTATTAATGCTATCTCCCTTATGCCAGCTTAATGTATGCAACAGGATTCTGGCCACTAAAGCAATCAAATAGAAAACATACAGCCATATAGAACAACACTATCTGATCAGAATTTTTTTTAAAAAAAAACTACTTGGGATTCTCCTAAAAAATAACAGAGAGGAAACCATTCATAAGAAGAGAGCTCCAGACTGAAAGGTCCACCATAGAAAAATCCCTGTGCTTGTTATTCACTAGCTAAATGCCTCTTGCTGAAGTACCAGAGGACATGGCTTCAAAAGCTGATTATAAAGTTGTTATGAACATCTGTTTTTCCTAACTATTTATTAGATACCCAGCGTGGTGTAGTGGACAGAGTGATGGACTAGGCCTTAGGACACTTCAGTTCAAATCTCCCCTTAACTATGGAGCCTTAGTTGGGGGAACTGGTAAAACCAGTCCTTAAATATCTCACTTTCTTTGAATGCCCTATTAGGGTAACTATAAGTCAGTCCCAGCTTGACAGCACATGACATAACTGCTTGAGGAGATCCGAATGCAATATATACTGTATATACGCACTAGGGAACTTCTTCACTTGCATATGCTTTAAGTTTTTACTTTTAGAGAACATAAAACTACCTTACCTCAGAGGAATTCAACTCCTGTTTTTGCCAAGCTTTTCTTCTGAAGGTGTCTCCTAACTGAAAGGAAGCAAGAGGTGAAGAGTTACTTTTTCGTGAGGAGAAATTGTGCTGTATGACTGGACTGACCAGATGTTTCATCCACATCCAAGGCAGAATTGGGAGGAAACTGCTCACTTGCAAAAGAGGCCTTCTGGAAGGAAACAAATTAGAGCAGTGAATTGTGCAGGGATGCAGAAGGCCACCTTCTTTATAGATAACTTCCTTTAGCTTCACAGGAAGCTTCATCGGTTCAGTGCCTTTCTTTCTACTGTCTTTGACAAAAGAGAATTGATGTGTTATGGATCCAGGAACGGTAACAGTAGGGATGGAATTTGTGGACTTCTTGGACTATATATCCCACCATTCTCCATTCTATAAGTTCTACCTGACAGTTAGAGACCTTACATAGACCTAAATGTGGCTCATGCAGGAGAAAGGCCTCAGCTGAAAGGCTTTGAAACTCAGCTAAGCCTAGCTTCACCCATTCTTTGTTCAGAAAGAAAGCTCCCAGCGGGCCCTGGGCCAGGAACAGGAAGCTTAGGCAGAGTTAGACCTAGCTAAGCTTCAAAACGTTCCAATTGAGGCCTTTATCCCAGATGAGCCATACTGAGGTAAAGTGTCTGTCTGGCAGGTAAAACTCCTAGAATGGAGAATTATGGGATGTGTAGTCCAACAAATAAAAATTCTATTCCTAGTATGTGGCACTAACCTATGGCAACTGTAAGGACTGGGCCCTCTGAAAGGGTCCTTCTTTAATGGTGGCAGAAATGAAATGAAAAAAACTACAGTGGTGCCTCGCTTAATGACATTAATTCATTCCAGCTAAATCGCTGTAGAGCGAAAACGTCATAAAGCGAAATTAAAAAAAACATTGAAACACATTAAAACCCAGTTGATGCATTCCAATGGGCTAAAAACTCACCATCCAGTGAAGATCCTCCATACGGCGGCCTTTTTCGGTGCCTGTATAGCGAGGAATCCGTCCCTAAGCACAGTGGGGAACCATTTTGAGCACCCGGTGGCCATTTTGAAAACCCGACAATCAGCTGTTTTGATCCTCGTAATGCAAAGAATTGGTTCCCAAAGCAGGGAACTGAACTTCGCAAAGCGAAAAAAACCCATTTAAAATATCGTTTTGCAATCGCAATTGCAAAAACATTGTCGTGAAGCGGATTCGTCGTAATGTGGGGTAATCGTTAAGTGGGGCACAACTGTAGTTTGCTCATGTGTAAGGACAAGTGTTCTTGTCCTTGAAGAAAAAGAGTGCATGTACACCAGCAATGGGGGGTGGTGGTGTTTGATGTTGCGAGGAAAAGGCTGAGGGCTGTGAATGCTCATCTCTCATCTCTGTGTCTCTCGGGCTGGGCAAAGGGATGGCAACCCCAAACACAAGGTGGCTGAAAGAAGCTCCACAAGGCTGGCTCGCTCCTCAGCTTGTGCAGCTCTCAGGTGAATTCTCCATTTGTGGTTTGAGGGAGATCTCTGCTCCATCACATTCCATTTGCTTCTAAATTGCTCTTGCTCACTCGGTAGTGAGAGGGGTCGTGGAGAAAATGGAAAAAGGCTGACCTGCCTGCCTCCTGGGGAACTCAACTTTTGCAAATGCCCGTTGCTTTCTTGATGGAAAAGTTTTGGCTGGCAGGCAGGAAAAAAACCAAACCAAACTCCCCAAAATAAAACAAAACCCAGTGAAACACAATGCAACTTTTCAATGACAAGCTAATCATAGGCACCAAAGGCCCTGACTCTTTTACTGAAGGTCTCCCTGGGATCAACAGACCGAGGTTCTGACTTCTCAAATAGCAGCCAGCTGACTCTACACTGGAGTTATACCTTGCCATCTTGCAATGCAATAATTAATTTTATTCCCCCTTTTTTTTGCATCTGCGTTTGTAGGTTCATGTGTGCCTTGTTAATGCTAAACCACATTCCCTTGGGATCCAAGATGCACTGACAGGAACAGCGCTAGCTGAGAACCGTGTTCTTCATTAACATTTTTGGCCGTGCTGAAAATCTGCTGTCCTCCTCTTTTTCCCCTTAGGTGACTTCTTTCGTTTCCTCCCTCCAATGTTGAAATGCCCATCTATTTAAGAATCACTGGCCTCACTCTGAATAGCATTCTTTGCCCTCAGTGATATCCACACTTTGCCAAATATGATTAGCTGTGTCATTCCGTTAGCCAAGATCACCGATATGATGGATCCAAGGAAGTGCTGCTGTCACTTTGTGGAATGAGCTTTGCTTGCCTTCAGGGATTTCATCATGTTTCCAAACCTAATTGTTTACACAATATTTTGATCCAGCTCAGTATCACCATCCAGCATCCTTGGACACCTGCCATGGCCTGCTACCCATGGTGACACCCACAAAGAGCACGGACATTGATTTCTCAAAAGTAACGAATTATAATTATGGTCCTGAGGACCATTGCATATCAAGCTAGTACTGTATTATTTGTTCTTGTGTGCCAACAAGTTGCATCCAGATTACAGTGACTCTAATAGGGTTTATGCCTATGGAAGATATTTAAGAAGTGCTTTTACCAGTTCTGCCTCAGTAAGCTTCTGCTCCAGACTCTGCTGCCATGGCAACTCATCTGGTGTGTTTCATGTGTCATGGTCATGTCCACTCGTAGATTCTTTATGCATGGTTATCAGTTGAATCAATTCTGCATTGGGCCATTCTTTGACTTTTATCAACACTTCAGTGCTTGGAATGCATTTGTCTTTTTACTGGAGATTTACCACTGGTCAGTGAAAATGAATGCTCCCTGCCCTAACTATGGCCAAAAAATGTATACTCAAAATTTGGGAGGATTAATGTTCACTTCCTGTCATTCAATGGTCCAAGGACCTAACAATGCTATCTACCTCTGAATACATAGCATATGGGAAGAACTTTGCATGGATATATTTTTAGGCACATAGAAGTCTTTTATAGAGACGTGTATACAGTTCTTTTATTATTATTATTATTATTATTATTATTATTATTATTATTATTATTATTATTATTATTATTATTATTATTATTATTATTATTATTATTATTATTATTATTATTATTATTATTATTATTATTATTATTGTTGTTGTTGTTGTTGTTGTTGTTGTTGTTGTTGTTGTTGTTGTTGTTATTGTTATTGTTGTTATTGTTATTGTTACTGTTACTGTTATTGTTGTTATTGTTATTGTTATTGTTATGGTTATTGTTGTTATTGTTGTCGTTGTCGTCGTCGTCATTGTCGTCGTTGCATCTCTACTTCTATTGTGTCATATTTGTAATAAATATGACTCTGAGTTTAGGTATAGTTTAAATGTGAGATGGTTAATACGATCAATGCTTGTTTCAGGATGGTTCGTGATGCCTTCTTCCACAAGACAAGGAAATTGCTGAGTGAAGAATCTGACTGGACCCTCACTGGTTTTGTACAGGTTTGGTGTAACTGGGAACAGCTAATTGCGTCTCATTGATGAGGTACCAGGGTGCATCTCAACTGCATGCTGGGTCATATGTCCAATCTACCCTGGCACCTCATCAATGAGCCACAACTGATCACAGCAAGTTCTGCAAACCATTGTTTGAGCACCAACAGGACTCTGTTCATTATTTTAAAAAGTTTGCTGAGGCAACATCATGTGCCTGTTTGGCATTGCTGCAGTTCCTCTCTCTAATAGCTGGTTATTTTTTATTTTTTACTTTTTTGCAGTACATCATAAGGCTAGAATGCTGTACTGTTGATGGAGGAATGACATTAATCTCTTTGCCGTTATGCAATATATTTTTTAAAAAGGTTTTGCTGGAAATTATTCTGTTGGCAGCACAGGGATAGGGTGTTTTTTTTTCCAGATAGGGTTCACAGACCTGTTGAATGTATTCATGAATCAACTGTAAGAAAGCATATTTCAAGAAAATGTTGTGTTATTTTCTTGTGCTTCATAATCACCGTAAATTTAGGTAATCCTGAGGAATAATCACCCGTAGTCTGAAAAACACACAAGAGGTAGCCACAGTGCCCCCCCTCAAATCATACCATAATTCTTTTAAATATAAATGAAAGAAATACAAGTGGAAAGTTTTAAATTGGAAGATGTTGAAACAGAGAATTGCAAGCACCTGTAGTCATATGTATTTAATGTCTGCATGTATTTCATAAATTGCACTTTCTGCCTACCAGGCAGCTTGTATGAAGTAAAATTAAAGGTATTTTTAAGAAAGCAAATTAGCTCTTTTAATTAAAACTTTTTAAAAATTAAAGTTTTGCAAAAACAAACGTGAACAAAAGGAGGAAGTAAGAAAAGACAAATATGTAACAAAATGTCAGCATAGTATTAAAACTGAAAAGTGGTAGAATTAAGAAAGCAAGCAAGCTAAAGCAACCTTTGCCTAAAGCAGAAGGGGGCAACTCCAGAGGCCCTGAGGACATTATCAGTCCACTTTTGCAGATCCTTCAGGTAGAATATAAGGTACTATGCCTTTGAGAACATTTTAAACATTTTGCATATTTCTCTCAACATATTTTAAAAACCTGTTTTTATACAGAAATGCCATTTCAGGAATATAGCTGCTACTTTTCTCTCTGTGTCTATGGGCCTTTCCAGATTAGCTGTTCTAGTGAAAGCTGGATTCGGTTAAGGTCAGGGGAGGAGTGATGTGCCATTTGGCACACTCCTTCTGTCTGAATGGCATATCAACCTTCGTGTCAATTAAACACTTCCCTGGCTCAACCATGGAGGGTGAGCGAAAGTGAAATAATTTTTTCAGGCAGATCATTGCTGATGTGATTAATCACTTTAACTAAGTTTTAAGGAATGTTTTTCTTTGCCTCTTCGTATATTGTCGACCAAGAAACTATCTGCAGCCATGATATTGATTGGCAATAAAAAGGCATGCCAAGAAATTATTAATTTAATTGAAATGATTCATTGCATCAGCGATGATCTTGCACAGTGGTTTCCAACTCTGGGTAACCCCAACATCCTTGCACTGCTAGAAACCCCAGGCAGCACAACTGGTGGTGAAGGCTTCTGAGAATTGCAGTCCAAGAACACGTGGACTACACTGATCTGCAGGTGCAATAAAGAATAATCCTGAAGTGGATATTAAGCTGATTCAGGATACTGGAAACTGCCGCTGGAATTAGCTGCAAGACTCTAGTTTAGTCCATTTCAAGGAACAACATTTGCTGAGGATTGACAACACTGGAGCCCTCAAGCTGCACCAAAATAGGAGAACCCCCTGACAGGGGTTCAAAAAGGTGCAAGTCAGGGCCAATTGGTCTGTTCCATTGATGTCCACATAGGGGCACTAGAAAAAAAAAAGTGGACAAATCCAACGTGTCAGAGCACTAAACGAGTGTCATTAAACCAGAAATGAAATCTATTTTCTGAGCTAACTTGCAAACTAATCCTTGAGGTGCATAAACACTTTAACTCTCTCTGTTAAAATGTTAGACATAAGTTTTCGAAGTGTTATGGTATTTAAATAGAAACTATTAAAATCTCAGCAGCAATTTATTTGATATCCGCCTGCCTAAAAAGAAAGATCTTTACTTTCTGGTGGAAAGGCAGCAGAGAAGTGGCTAACCTGATCTCTCATGGAAGGGACTCCCATAGTCTGGGAACAACCGCTAAAAAGCCCTGTCTTCGTGCTAATGAGGAACTAAGGAAAATGTCTCCCTCCAAGATGCAAAAACACTCCAAGAGGCTCATATGGGGAAATACAGTCCCACAGACAGCCTGGACCCACGTTATTCAGGGCTTTACTGGTTAAAACCAGCACTTTGAATTTTGCCCGGAAATGAACCACAAGCCGGTGGAGCTGTCGTTAACAAGAAATCTTTATTCTGCTTGTAACAATTGCAACCAGGAGTCTAGCTGACGCATCGTGGACCTGCTGAAGTTTCCAAACACATTCCAAAGGCAGCTCCATTTAAAGCATATTACAGTAATGCAGCTTTCGGAAACGTTAAAGGCTTCCGATAAAGGGGCACCACTGTGATATGCCCCTTTCATACAGAATTTGTCCTAGCTCACGGGGGTGGGTGGGGAAGTAAATCAGCCTTCCCCCTTCAAACGTTTCCCTTCTACATTTCCTTTCTCTGCTTCAGAAACTTGGCCAGTCTCTTTGCTAGGCAATACTATATGTGATTTTGAAAAAGAATTCTGCCCACAAAACATAAAGAGGTAAGTGGCTCCTTTTGGGAGACGGGCAATAATGAACCCTGCGACTGTATAGAACCCCCTGCCCCTCTTCTGCTGAAGTGTGGCAGGTTTAATGTTTTTAGAGGGAGCAACTATTCTTAGAAACGTTACCCAACTTTGACCAGGAATAAAAACATTGGTAGAAATTCCCCTTTTAAAAAAAAACGCAGGGGAAAATAGTATGTAGCCTTCCCAAAGGAGTTGTTGAAATCTGACAGCCATAATCACCTCCTTGATTCCGTTCTGGTTCTTACCAGATCTGCACCAAGGATATACCTTGAGGCTGCTGTGTGTGCATACTATAAATGCACAAGAACAACCACTTTCATATGGGTTCTCGTGCTGTTAGGGTGGGCACTGGTAGACTGCCTCAGATAACTGGATCAGCGGATGTTCCAATGTTCTCACTGCCTCTTTGTTTTTTTCCCCCTAGTCTGGTCATTTCATGATTTCCATTTCCATTTCAGTGGCCCACCACCTCCTGCCCTCACTGCCCCTGCCAACCAATCAATGTTTAAAATGGTTGTGCCTACCCATGGATACACAGCGAGATTAAGAAAAACAAATCAAAACCACACCCTGCTCCCATATAGACCAACAACCTCTAGCGGGTAGTGGTATTAGCAAGGATCTCATCCACTAACCACTGCCCAGGAACTACCACCATGGCCTGTATTTGATCCAGGTTTGGGGTAGATCACTGCTGTAGATCATGGCCACTTATCATTCATGTTATCTCCTTGGGAAAAAAAGTCTCATCAGCATGTGATGTGTGCTTAGAATTGTCATTGTGAAAGCAATGTGATCAGCATCATGCATGAGTTAATGTTGAATGCAGATGCTGCAAAATGATTTTTTAACTAATAAATAGCCATTTTTGTTGACTTTCAAGGATAATCAATGGGAAAATTCTGCCTTGACATTGGGACCCATGACCTGGGTAGCCTCTGAATCAATCTGAATGAAATTGGACTATTTTCCAGCCTGAGGAATTGGGTTCTGACCAGTGTTTGTGTTTGGGGCCAGCCTGAGCTGACCTTAAGCCTCACGGCCAACGTTGAACAGCCACGTATCCCAACCATAGGCTGATTTGTGCTGTCAACATGTTTTGTACATTTGACTTTCAGAAGGTTTTTTTTTTGACAAAGCTGCTCACCAAAGGCTCTAAGCAAATTTAGCTGTCAAGGGATAAGAGGATCTCTTACTCATTGTGAACAGGTAGAGAACGGGAAGCAAAAAAGGAGAAATAAATGGATTGTTCTCACGGTGGTGGGGGGAGGCATGAAAACCATGGAGGTCCTTTAGAAATTGTATCCAGAATGATAGTTTTTAATGTGTAGTGCTTCAAAGGAAGGCTCATAGGAACAGCAATCAAAAGACATTGTGCAGTTATTCTTTCTCTCCCTCTTCCCCTTCATGGATTTTCAGAAGTGACAACAGAGGCAAAAGTGGTGGCCAAATACAGGAAAAGTTACAGATGGAAGACACCCCTATCTGGGACCCCTGTCAGATTCTATAGATGAGGCAGTGTGATTATGCAAGTAAAGCTTCATCTGGAAACACCCCTTTTTCATTTTGTGGAGTGAGACATGAGGTGACTAACGTTGGCGATAAAAACAAATTAATCCAGGGTGGGGAAGATTTTTTTAAAAGACTGTAAACGTTTCAAAAAGACGTGCTCTGAACTTAATTCATCCATACTAATAAAGGTAGGTCTCTCTCTCTCTCTCTCTCTCTCTCTCTCTCTCTCTGTGTGTGTGTGTGTGTGTGTGTGTGCGAGAGAGAGAGAGAGAGAGAGAGAGAGATTGCCTGTTTCTGATTGGAAGGAATCCTATCGATGATTTACATGTGCATTAAGGTAAATTGTGTAACTTTCCATGGTGAATTGCCATTAATTCTTAAGGCAATCATGTTATGGGGCACACACTCAATTGGGCATCAAAAACACACCTAGTAACATGGCCAGCACCTCATTAGTTGCCACAGTAAATTATATACAGTAATTTAATTTACATACATATAAGTCCTGAACAGGATTCTGGCCAATGTGTCCAAAACAGTAGAACCTGGAAATCTGGAACTTGGCATGCCTAGTAAGAGATCCCCAGGGGTGTCCCCTCTGTCTTATTTTTTTTTTCAAATAAACACAGTGCTTTATAAAGACATTCTTTATTTTTAAAAGTTAATTTAACCTATATCTGACTCTAGTGTGCAATGTCATACACAGTCACTAGGGGACAGACTTCTGTAATCAGCAGAAAGGAAGGTACAGTCAAACCTAACATGTTCATTTCTCCAGATGACCTCTAGGTAGCTTAATTTAGACCAGGGATACAATGTGGAAAACGGTGTGATGTGTACAACAGCTGTTTCTTTTTGAAGGGCCCCATTGAGCCCAGTGGGAAAGAAAGAACGCCAAGGTAGGCGAGTGGGTGAGAAGCCAGAAAAACTAGCACTGAGGTAGGTAGAGATTTGAAGAGTACTAACCACAAGCTCACTACTCCTTACAATGGACAATAAGTGGCAAATGCAAGTTATCCCAATGTAAAGTGATAGAAATTGAGGCAAAATGAGATCTGAGATGACAGTGAGAGGGGGAAAAAAACCTTTAGGATTATGGTGGATAGTTAGGTGAAAATATTGATGCAGCAGCCTGCAGAAACTGAGTGGAAAAGACAAATTACACAGGATATACATCGTTTGCAACAGGTGCGGCGACCAAACTGCTAATATCATATCGTTGTACAAATCTATGATGTGGCCACACTTAGAATACTGTGTGCAGTTTGGTCGCCGCACCTCAAAAAATGATATATAAATGTCCAAGGCTCTTGTACAACTTTTCCTCTGAAGGAAAGTTACAATACTTGGGACTCTTCAGCATGGGGGGGAAGGAGGGAAAAGGCAATTAAGGAAAGGGGATATTATGGAAATGTATCATATTATATGCAGGTTGAAAAAAATTGTTGGGGAGAAGGAAGTCTCCTTCGTAATATTAAAACCTGGGATCATCGGCTGAAGCTGAAAGTTAGTGGATTTAGGATGGGCAAAAGCGGCATTTCTTTACACAGGGCACCATTAAAATAAAAGTGGCTACTACAGGATGTAGTGTTGGTTACTAGCCTATTGTTTTTGAATAGGATTAGATCAACGGTTCCCAACCAGATGTTCTGGGACTGCAATTCCCAGCAGGTGGTGAAGGCTTCTTGGAATTGCAGTCGAAGAACACCTGGGTTGCCCAAGGCTGGGAACCACTGGGTTAGCTAAACCCATGGAGGATAGTGGTTACTAACCAAGATGGTTGTTTCTTCCAGCATCAGAACCACAATGCCTCTCTATGCCAGTTGCTAGGAAACAGCCCTTGGGAGCAAGCTATTGTCCTCATGTGTTGCCTGTGGTCTTCTCGTAGGAATCTGCTTGGTAACTGCCAAAAACTAAAGGAGATCTGCTCAACCAAGCATTATGTCTGGAAAATGGATAGGGCTTGATCTGGTGGTGACATGGGAATGCAAGTAAATCCTGCCTCCTGTTTCCAACACATTCAGAAGTCACACAGAGATCGGATAAGGCAGAGATCCTGTTCATGGAATCACCACAAGCAAGTTCATCTTCACGCCCTCATGGCGAACACATGAAAAGCAAACTGCTGCTCTTAAAGCACTTCTGGGTGGTTTAATTTTTTTAAAAAAAATTCTGCAGGGTAAACATTGCCCCCCAGCAGGCAGGGTACTCAGTTTATTGACCTCAGAACAATGGAAGGCTGAGTCAGCCTTGAGCTGGCTACCTGAGCACATTGTGATCAAACTCAGGTCATGAGCAGTTTTGACTGCAATACTTCAGTTTAACCATTGCATCACAAAGCGTAAAGGTCTGCCTGAGATCTGGATGAGGTGAGGATATGGAGGGTGGGACTTACGTGTGTACATTCCTTTGAAGTCCTACCTAGGTTCAGTTGTCCCTTCCTGTACGGCTTTGGCCTAATCCAACAGGACTTTTGTTAAGTTCTTATAGTGGCAGCAAAAGAGTAACAGTATGTTCAACTCAAAATCTCTGCTGGTTTGCTGAGGCTTAAAGCAAGATTTTTAAAGAAAAAAAACAGCAGAATTTGGCTTTAATTTCACCCTTCCCATAATGCTTTTCTTTTCCTCAGTGGACATGGGGCGCATATTGTACAATGATGTCTAGAGGTGTCCAGATTTGTGTTTTTGGACTACAACTCCCAGAAATTCCGGGATCTGTATTCCAAAACCACTAATCTACAGTCATCTAGTGACAGAAAAGCGACAACAAAGTATTGCCCTGCATCACTACTCCACAAAAAGGAAGGCTGCTATTGAAAATCCCTGTTCACCTGGAACAGGTTGCAGGAACTCAGCTCAAAGGTTGTGTGTTTACTGTTGATACTGTATTGATGTAGGGCAAATTCTAATTTTGAACAATTTTAGTAGAAACATACATGGTGCACTAATAATAGGTTATATACTATTCATACCAACATGCTTGGTTTCCAAGCATCCATTAATTTTGTTCACGTCCTTTCAGCATAAAGTTTGCTGTCAGATGAATGGCTTTCACAAGAAGATCACGCTGTTCTCAAATCAACATTGTATCTACAGGAAAGAAAACTAACCCTGTCAATCAAGACTGCAATGATAATAAGGTTCCGGTGATGTGGACGCTGGATATGATCTGCTAAAAGAAAAAATAAAATAAAAACTGAAATAAACTGACGGACACAGGCTGTGCATGTCACTCAACATGTGCCATGATTTGTGTGTTGTTATTTTCATTAAGTTCTAATGGCTGTGGTGGAGGAACTAATATAAATTTCCCATCACATTCAGCTCATTGGCAATGAAAAGAAAACCATGTCATGATTTCAGCTACATTAGGAACTTTCTAGGACAGAAGAGGAGAGTGCAAAAAACAGTCTGAAGCTCAACATCAAAAAAACTAAGATCATGGCCACTGGTCCCATCACCTCCTGGCAAATAGAAGGGGAAGATATGGAGGCAGTGATAGATTTTACTTTCTTGGGCTCCATGATCACTGCAGATGGGGACAGCAGCCACAAAATTAAAAGACACCTGCTTCTTGGGAGGAAAGCGATGACAAACCTCAACAGCATCTTAAAAAGCAGAGACATCACCTTGCCAACAAAAGCCTGAATAGTCAAAGCTATGGTTTTTCCTGTAGTGATGTATGGAAGTGAGAGCCAGACCCTAAAGAAAGCTGACCGCCGAATAATTGATGCTTTTGAATTGTGGTGCTCGAGGACATTCTTGAGAGTCCCCTGGACTGCAAGGAGAACAAAGCTATCCATTCTGAAGGATACCAACCCTGAGTGCTCACTGGAAGGACAGATCCTGAAGCTGAGGCTCCAATACTTTGGTCATCTGATGAGAAGAGAAGACTCCCTGGAAAAGACCCTGGGATGTTAGGAAAGTGTAAAGGCAAGAGGAGAAAGGGACGATAGAGGACGAGATGGTTGGACGGTGTCATCGAAGCTACCAACATGAATTTGACCCAACTCCTGGAGGCAGTGGAAGACAGGAGGGCCTGGCGTGCTCTGGTCCATGGGGTCACAAAGAGTCGGACACGACTTAACAACTAAACAACAACAACAGGACAGAATAGGGAATAGTTAAACCTACCAGTGTGCTCTATTGAAAATCAAAGGTGGGATAAAATGATTTAAATAAATTAATAAATAAGTTGGAAGGGGCCTATAAGGATATCGAATCCAGCCCCCTGCTCAGTGCAGGAACTCAAATCAAAGTATATCTGACAGATGGTGTCCAAAAGAAGCGAGCTGATTCTCTCTTCTGTAATAGAAGTGAGGGAAGACAATGTAATCTAACAAGGCTCAATTAAACTATGAATAGTTAAAGTCTGGAGACCTCCTTGATCCACGTATCTTGTGTGCCTCTAGCCTCCATCATGGAAAGGTGTGGTAAAAATCCCTTGATTTTGGAGGTCCCATTCCATGCCGGAAGGTCTGCCATGCAGCAAGCATTGTATCAAAACACTCCTACTCATTACATTAGAAATCTTTAGTATTTATGCTAAGGATCTAGTACCAATCCAAAAACCAACGTAACTATTTAATTCACATGTGCTTGGAATGAATTGGGGGAGACATTTCAGTGTTGGAATCCACTCTGCCATTTTGGTGGCCTGTTCTACTAAATCACTTTACCAGTTGCATGGCAGAGCCAGGGCTTAGAAGATCAAGGGACTATGACTTCTGTTAATTAGAAGGAACAATCACATCATTTGCTTTTCCCTTCAGGGGTTCTCTTTTCCCTCTTAGCTGTAGTTCATACAGCCTCTGGGAATTGGAATATATTTTCCCCGCAGCAATATATTGTTCCTTGCTGTCTAATTTGCAATTTTTAGACAAAATGTTCAGTCTTGAATGAGTGCTTAACAAATCAGCCAGTTCTTGGTGGTAACAAAATCTCCTATAACTGATTTGTTGATATGGAACAGTGCATGATCCAAACTTGGAAAGCTCTTTTCATTTTTGGACTTAGGGGGTTGAATCCGCTGGGATAATTTTGTCCTTCTAAATCTACCACTACCCAACTCTTGTTCTACTTACCCCTAATTCAGCAAAGAACATAGAATTCACCTGAAAGAGTTACAGTGCTGACACCAGAAAGGGACTAAAGAGAATACATCTAAAATCACATGATTCTGGTCATTCTGGGTTTCAGGACTCAATCGCAAGAATAGGTGGTGCTTCCAATGTAAGATAACAAAGGGAAATAATCAGAACCTTTTGCATACACGATTTTGACACTGTGGCACTATATTACCCTCTTCCACCACCCCACTGGCCCCTGGTACTAGAGTGGGCTGGTGACTTCACTTTTTCAGGAGCCATGAATCCTTTCTGGGTTTTAGTCTGATCTTTAAAGTAATTTAGTCAGGGTGCTGAACCTATTTGGGAGTAGGGTTCAGCACCCTGCATAGCTCCTGTAAAATTCAGACTAAACCCCAACACAAAAATTGTACTCATCAACACTCTCCAGCATAATACTCTTCAGATGCCTAGGTCTACCATGCCCATAACCTTTCAGCCAGTGTGAGCATTAGGGAGCGTATAGTCCATCCCATCCAAAAGGCACCAGTTAGGGAAGTCTGCATCACATTTTTCAGTAGCAGCTGGGATGGTGGAACATGTTGTTTTTGAGAATTCTTCCCAGTGGTTCCTTCCTGCCTAAACATAAACCACAGGATTTTGCAAGATCAAGACATCACTGGATTTTCAGCATTCACCAACTACAGGCGCTAGTGATAGAAAATCTATCTAGCCATGAAGGTTCACACCTTCCAAAACTAGACACCAACTGATTACCACCTTGTTGTTACCTAAATCTGCATATTTGTTTGTGATCAGAGCCAAGACAGATTTGGCTGCATTGTACTCAGCCATCATCATGTTTACAGCATGTCCTCTGACTAGCTATGATTGTGAAATAACATTTGATAAGTTTTTTTTTAATGGTACACAAACAACAGCAAATCAGGGAAGTGAAGGCAGTGAACGTAAGGAAAGAAGTGGAACCTAAAAGAACTTTCCCCCAGAAAGACTCCAAATAATATCTGCATCAAAAGCTGAGCCTCAAAAAGCATCACTCTGCTACTGCCTATCCTACAGATAGCAAGGTTCATAACGTACAAAGAGCTTGCCATTTCCACTGCTTGCCATTTTGACACAAATACAGTGGTCCCATGCATGGTTAAAGAAGTGCAGTTAAGAGGAATGCTCCACACCACAGGATGTTTCAATAATTCTTAGTGATGAGACTTGTAACGACACATTACAGTTTGAGGTCTCTGTTTAGGATTCTAGCCACAGCATTCCAGTAAGCATTCCTGGGCTCAGCTCCCTTCCCTGGTTTCTTTTCTTTGGGGCTTCCTTGTATTTCTCAACATTTCTAGATTCTCCCAAATCTGCCGATACCTTTGTGCACCTTTCAGGAGTTACTCTCCATTTTTTTTTCATTTAATTAGCCAACCCATTTAGCAAATGACAATCTGGCCTTCAAACCCAAATCTTTAGCACAATAACTACACAAAAGCCTTAAGTGCCAACAGCAATATCCAACGTTTTGCCAAAAATGCCGTCAATGCAGTTATCACTAGGCATGGAATGTTCTGATTTTTTTCCCTCACTACATCTACTAGAATTAATCAGGAATGTCCTTACCTAGAATTCTGATAGCTTTAGCCAAAAATTCCAAGTTTTCAGAGGAGTTTCAGGATGCACTAAGAGAAATACATGGCTGGAACTTTCTAAGCTTCATGGCAACTATAAAGCTTTAGGGGGCAACATCCGTAGAGTCTAAAGAACAGAAAGACTCCTGTCTCCTAATGCTTTGGAATTGCCATGGAACTTAGAAAGCTCCACTCATGTCCTTCTCCATGCTTCATGGTCATCACTGTAAAGAACTTCAGCAAGCAGGAGGTGTGTATTCTGAAACTCCACAGGGAACTTGAGATTGATTGATTGATTGATTGATTTGTAAAAGCCACCAGAATTCTAGTTCACAAAATTTCTGCTGAATTCTATTAGCTGTAGTGAAAATATATATATCTGGGAACTCCATGGCTGGGAACTCTCACTGGCTCCTCCTTGTGGTGCCAATTTGGCTACATAAGCAATGTCACTTTCAGCTTCAGCACTGGAAATAGAGGGGAAAGTTAGGTCAATATCATATCCACCCTCACTTATCCATCATGAACATTTCTATGGGAAAAAATGGTGGTCAGGTGAAAAGGAAAAAAAATATCCTTATCTATGTTCGCATCATACTGCCAGAAAAGTTGCTGAGGCCCAAATACAGCTCCTCTTTTACTACCAAAATTGGTTGCGATGCTCCATACTCATCTGCCAGAAAGGGGAATCCCATAGCATGGGACAAGTCGTTTCATGAATAGCTTGATTCAGGCAACAGGGGAAAATTACCTTATACTCTGCAAAACCAGCTCAAACGCCGAATAGATATCAGTGAATAAAAACAGAGGCACTGTATTCTCCAGGTGAATTGTCTACATCAGTGGTCCCCAACCTTGAGTAACCCAGGGTTTTCTTGGACTGCAACTGCCAGAAAACCCAGCCAGCACAGTTGGTGGTGAAAGTTTCTGGGATCTGCAGCCTAAGAACACCTGGGCTACCCAATGTTGGGAACCATTGGTCTACATCGATAGCACAATATAGGGTGAAAACCATACATCGTATTGGTGTCCTGCAGATGGAATCTGATCTAGAATCTTTTTCTGTTCAAAGAATGAACTGGAAGGTACACATTTGTACTTGTATACATATCAATCACACTGATGCAATTATGATATATACCCTATAGTTCGCTCAGGAAACCTTCACAAATCTGTGCTTTCCATGATATCATAGCACAGCTGTTAAATCTGATGCTTTGTTGTAAGCCGCCTAGAGTGGTCTATCGACTAGATAGGCGGGATATAAATAAAATAAATAAATAAATAATAAAAAATATGTGCCATGAAGTTGATTCCAATTTATGATGAGTTTTTGAGGTGTGTGAGATATTCAAGTAGTTTATCACGCCCATCCTCAGTGTCTGAGGAGGGATTTGAACACGTATCTCTTAAATCCTTAAGTGACAGTCTATCCACTACACCACACTGAGTCATGAAGTCTGGATAGTAGGTAGATTTTGAATATTTTCAAATAGATATCCTCTGTCATTTTGCAAAATGGCCAGCCAGCACTCTCAAAGCTTGAATTTGTATTTGTCTTATATCCTATTTTGAATGTCAGTAAGACTGCACTTGAGAATCATTACATACTTTAACTATTGTGAGCAAGTCTTGTCAAAGATGACCATGCATGTTGTAATAATCAGATTTTCTGCACCATGATTTTATATCAGTTGAATAAACTAAGGTATCATTACCATTGTGATTTTCTCTCTGGGATATGCAAAATACATGGTCATCTCTACGCTGAAGTTTAGATTTATCTTCCTGAAATTGAAAGGCTTTATGACCCTTGATTAAAAAGACTATCAAGCATTGAGCCTAAATAATTGCAAATCATCATGTACTTCTACAAGCCTTTAGCCTCAAAGTCTGTTGGTTTCCACTGCATGGAATCCACTTGTGTGAAATAGTTTTATGAACTAGAGGTAGACTCCATTCCAAAGCAGAAAGTTCAGAAAATATGAAACACCAACCATTTTCCTTGAATTCACACAAGTTACCTATTCACATGAGCAATCTTTTGGCACACCATAAAAGGATACACATACATCAAGGATCACAGTAGACAAGATGGCACTGGCTTTGTTTGTTCTTCTTACAAGTCTCTTCTCTTCATATATGTGTGTGGGTAATTTTTATGTCTAAGGGAGCATATGGCATCTGAATGGCTCCTGCCAGAAACAGAATGTTGAATCAGGGCACAAATAAAGAGAAGTAGCCCATAATTACTGTGAAAGCATACAACCATTGGAAAGTCCTGATTAAGAAATTAAGACTTCAAAGGAATTCCTGAAGACATATCCACACGTGAGAAAAGTCTCTGCTGTGCACTCAGATAAAGGCATTTCTTTTGAAAATTACAGATTACCTGTAATATTTCATGGGTTACGTAAGGATTGGTTGGTCTGATCCAGCAGGACTCTTCCTATATTATTAAGAAGTGTAGAGGAAGTGTCTTTATAGTTTCCCTGCCAGCCTCTTTTGGTCCCTTCAAAAATTTCCCCTGTGCTTTATTCATAGAGATCCAGACATGATTTTGAAGCCCAGTATTAATCTGGAGCTTCCTAGACAGAAAGAAGCTGAGTGGAGGAAGAATTAAGCAGCCAGAACCAAACATTACAGCTTCTCAAAATGGATTTTCTTTTTAAAATCCCATGCATTTTAAAATGGAACAATGTATCTGTTATTCTTTAATTGATTACTGCAAGCCTTTTTTTGTAAATGTACACTGGGAGCTGCCTTGGTTGAGCTGTTATATTTCTGAACATTCCAAAAGTGTATGCAAATCCAAACCTTACAAAACCTGCCAGTATGGAAGACCTAAAGAGAGATGGGGCTGCTAGTAAGGAGCAGACCTGAGAAAAGACAAAAGCTCATTCTTCATTGCTCACCTCCAGACATAGTACGCGGAATGGGTCTGTGTGTAAGAGAGAATACAAGATGCATGCTATTGAGAAGTAATGGCCAAAATCCCAGTGGTTAGTTATGAAACCCGAAGTGCAATGAACAGTAGTGGTGAATTGATGATTAACAAGTCCCAGCTTCTACTTCTCATTCTGTGCCAGTTATGTGAATTGATAAGTAGCAACTTGTTAACAAGTGGAAATTTGCCACCATAATTTACGCCACTAGGTTTAACACTGACGTTATTAATCAATAAGATTCTTGCCACTGTCAACTGATGAGGGGTTCATTTTTAACAGGAGGAGTGTGTGAAGAGAGAAAGATAGGAACTGTGAATAAGGTACTCATGATAAAATGTCAGGGGCATCCCGAAGGGGTCACAAGCCATCTTCTAAGGTACTTCACAACAACATTTCAAAAAATAAGCCTGCACATTTCCATAGGTCTACATAAAGATAAATGGATTCTCCATTTACAGAGGTAATATCAGATGGTAGAAGCAAAGGGTGGCCATTGCCATCATTGGCTGCTTGTAAGCGTTCTCTGAAACATTCAGGTGGCTGTTAATAAAACCAAACTGTGGTAGACTTTGATCTGACCCAGCTATGCAATGCACTGTAGTTCTTTTCGTCTTAAAAAGGAATGCCTCAGTCTGTCTGAATAGTTTTACTTAATCTTTCTCAATTTATTTCAGCAGCTTTACTTATTTCTTCAATTCACTGCACCGTGTTGTTATCCTGAATTTTACAATCCATCTGATGCTGAAATGAAGCCAATGCAAGAGAATGAAGACTACTCAGACGCAGGTTCCCTAGAAACAACGAAAATAGTTTTCAAAACGAGGAGCAAAGATTTAATGAAAAGAACGAAGCTGTTTTGTGGGATTATGCTATGCTTCAAAGTGTTTTATTGGTCCTAAAATTACAATATTGGTGAATGACATTTTTGAGAATCAGTCTCCAATTAAATGGCAAAAGAAAGCAAAGAGTTTCCAATAGATATGTTTTGAGTGCAGAAAGATTCTCTTTATCACAGTAATGTTTCCTCTTTAAAGCAAACCTCTGCTAATGACACAACACTGTTGCTAGGCTCCACAGAGCCCCTTGCGTGTGCCCAAGCATTTCTATCTGTGCATCATTTGCTTCCAGACTTCTAATTTAAATTAAATATTTTCAACTCATATCAGAGGTAATTCCAGAAAGAGCTCCTGAATCCTGCAGGCAGCATAGGTAGGCACCAGAAACACCACAGTGCACAAGGTATCTCCCTGGGGGCTCTTTTGATTCCTGCATTTCAACCCTGCTATGCCAGCCACTAAAGTGCCTTTTGGTGACTCAGGTTAAGTCCTACAATGCAATAAAACCTAAAGAGTAATAGCTTTACTAAGTGAATAGATTTTCTCTATCATCCCCATGTATTTTTTTAAAGAAGGCTTTATGCAGCTTTAAAACTAAAGGCAAAACCAGAGGTAGCTGCATTAAATCAAAGATGCTGGAGTATGTGAAAATCTGAGTTGCTAACTGGCAGGTGGCATTTAGAACAAAACCAAACAAAACCAATCAGAATCCTTCCTAACCCTGCTTGATGTTGATTTCAGTGGGGTTGATGAGGAAGAGTGGATGAGGAAGGTTTCTGGGAATTGCAGTCGTTTCCGAAGCCTTGCATATACACATATTAAAACAACACACTGCTCCCTTGCATGACTCTGGAAGATAACAATGGCTCAATTCCAGTATTTATTTATTTTTATTTATTTATTCAATTTATATCCCACCCATCTGGTATATTCTACCACTCTAGTAAGCTGCCACTAGAATAGGCCTATTAAATCAATGGGATTTACAGAAGAGTTGACTTATTAAACTCCCACTGTTTCAATCTGCATAATCTAATGGTGATTTCAGCCAGTGTGCACTATTTTGCACTAAAAATGCAATTAGCACACCAACATAACCAAGATGCTGGTTCAGTGATGTATCTGTATCTCCTTATGCTGCAAATAGATTTTGTACCTGTTGGTCTCAGGGAGCAGCAATGAACAACAAAGCACGCTAAAACTCCACCAGTGTATCCTACTGCATGTAATCATAGTTTTGGAATATTTTTTTTATCAAAAATTGCTTCCACTGTTGTCTCTCTAATGGGTTTCAAAGCTAGATGTTCCAGTTAACAGACATAAATTTTTATTTTTATTAGGCAGAGACTGTCTAACAAACTGCAGAGAAGTATGGCAGGTTGGCCAGAGATTATGCTTGGTGTACCACAGAAAGACTGATGGGAGTCCACAGGCCTTATGTTAAACTTTAAGAAAATCCTGAGACACAGAAACGAATGAAAACGAAAAATCGGATGGGACAGTACAGCCAAGCATAACCCTGTGGCCTGACTCCAATCGTTAATTCCAGCTAGAGTAGGGCTACTCAATCAATTGTTGAATGAGAGCGTAACATTTCAGTAATCTCACAGCTTTAAACACACTTTTAAGATGGTTTTGCCCAGAAAACTTCGCCATCTGTTTTCAGGATATTTATAATTTTTTTCTGCACTAATCACAAGTTACTGGTGTATGCTCGAAGAAGTGGGATTTTTATTCCACAACAGTTTGGATCAATTGTTTGATTTTTAGTGGTCTCATAAAAGTGTAACATTTTTCTATAATTTTGTACCAATTTAATGGGTTGCTCTATTTGGGACTAGCAACTGGTAGATCTGTGACTTGTTCTGCATCTGAGTATTCTTGCAAATCCAGAAATACACACAGCGCTGAGCACCGAACAAATGGGCATATATGTCACACACACATTCATGCAGCTGGCTGTAGGATGAGGCGGTATCTGCAATTTTTTTTGCCAACTGATCTCTTAGAGTAATCTAAATAGTACTCTCTGTTAATGAGGAAGCAGATGATAAATAAGCAAGAATCATCATTTTTCGTACAAACACTTAACAAATGATTTGGGCAGACAGAACCATCTTAAAAGCAGAGCTTGGGAATATTACTCATTCCTGCCATAATACCTGGAGTCCTGCAGCCATGCTAGCTAGATGGTGTGAGCTGCACATTGTCTAAGCTCTATTTGGAAGACCCACGTTTATTAACTAAATATCTTTCTTCAGAACAATTATTTCTTTACATAGTTAAACAAATGTAGGTTGGGTTAAAAACAGCAACTCACTGATCAAGATTTTTAAAAATTGTATTAATGTTCTAGTACTTGTAAGCTTAGAAACAGTTGTCGCCACTTAAAAAAAATCTCAGCAGATTTGCTACAAAGTCCCAGTGTCGTTTCAAGGTATTCTTTTACAAGACTTTTCACACCACTTACTAACCTCGGAAGATTCTAAGGGGCCAACTTACACCATCAGCAAGCTCCTTGCTCTTGCAGTGATATTGTAGGAAACTCTGATAACTGTCACAGGTCAACTCTTTCACACCATCAACCACAGCATTGCCAATTTCCATCACTTAGTAAAGATGATCTTGTTCATCAACCATGAAAGAGGGTGTTAAAGGCTATAATGCTACACAAATTTACCCGAAACTAAGGCCCACTACAAGGCTGCAATCCCACATGCACTTGCCTGAAAGTAAGTCACATTGAACTCAGTGGATCTTACCTCTGAGCAGAAATGCAAAACAATGCAATCCTGCAATCCTGAGCATGCTTACTTGGTCCACTGACATAAATTTCAATCGCAACTAAACATGCTTAGGCCCAAGATTCTTAAGTGTTTGTTCCCATCATAATATTTTATCAATAACCTCATCTCCTCTAGCAGATTCCATCACCAGCCTCTTTTCAATCTGAACATAGAAAATTTTCCACACACACTCGAACATTATTGCTTAATGAATAGTGGTGATTTTCAAAAGCTGTCAATTGATGCTTCCATGATATTTAGGAACCTTCTTTCTTTTCACTCCTAAATATGCCATTGAGAAATGGTTAGATACATGTGCTTCACCACAAACATGAATCACTTGAAATATCCGCGTACCTTTTTGGAAAAGGGAAAAATGTTTTGATCAGCTGATTTGCTTGCTTACTTTATTTCTAAAACTGTGCGTGTGCTTGAGAACCATGAGACAGCTTGTCATCTTCTTTTCTTTGTTTCTTTACAACCAACCATATGAAGAATACACTTCTCTTGATAAACCCACAATTATTTCAATCTAGAGGAACTGGCACGTTGTCAACTGCAATGAAAATAACTTAAGATGTGGTACCTTAAATACTAACAAGCTTATTTTAGCATGAACTTTCATTGGCCAAAGTCCACTGCATCCAATAGATGAGATGAAAAGCTGAGATGACGGTGCATGAAAATTTAGGATTTAACCTGTAAGGCATGGGTGCGTCTAAATCCATTTTCATCTATCCTCTCTTCCCAGCCTTTAGTAACTGAAATCAGAGTCCTACCTTTCTATGTTCCACTTAGTCGAATGGAACTTACTCCTGGGTTATCTTGACTTCAAAGTGTTAATTTTTACATATAAGGCCCTAAACGGTTTAGGACCTCGATACTTGATGGAACGCCTGCTTCCACCTAGATCTACTCGAATCACCCACATGAGCCAGGAGGTGAGGCTGAGGAGCCTAACGACGAGGGAGGCCCGGAAAGAAAGGACACGAAACCGGGCCTTCTCGGCGGTGGCTCCTCGCCTCTGGAACAATCTCCCTCCTGAGATCCGCGCGGCCCCCACTTTGGACATTTTAAAAAGTCAATTAAAAACATGGCTATACATTCAGGCCTTCCCTCCAGTTAATATCTGACTTTTCTTTATTCTCTCCTTATGTATTTTCTATTCTATTGTTGTATTCTGTTTATTACAATATGATTTATGTAATTGTGTGTGTTTTTTATATTATTTTACTGTTTTTACTATATTGGAAGCCGTCTAGAGTGGTCTTTTAGACCAGATGGGCGGGGTATAAATCAAATAAATAAATAAATAAAAATTATCAGGCAAAGCACTCCAGCTTCAATCAGGTTCGCTTTACATCACTGCACAGGTGTGAAACCACTGTTTTCAGTGTATGTTCACTCATATTTAACCAACAGAGCCTGATCTATCAGGGCAGGTATGGGCCACTGCTTCCTGTATGGTTGCTAGAATGGGAGGTATAAACCACACTTTTCTTCCTAAGTACGATAGTGCATTAGCCTCATGACCCAACACAGATATTCCCAACACTGTTAGATGTTAAAACAGCTCTGCTACAATATTACTGCAAGGGGGGGGGGAAGGGAACAGAAACAGAAGGCTGACCTACTTGTCTGTCTTCATTTCCATTGGCCACCTGGCCTTACCAGTGCCAAAGAGAACCACCCGCCCGCTGTTTTTAACCTAATTTTGTAAAGCAGTACCCCCTCTCCATTCAACGTAGGTGGACATTCATTACAGTAAACCTTCAAAATTTGGTAAATAATGATATCTACATCTGCAGGCTGCTGTCAATCCTATATGAATATAAAGGATATCTGGGGGGGGGGGTAGGAACCAATGTCTCTCCATCCATCTTCCTTCTTTTAGGACCTATACCTGCAAAAACTACAATCACATTTAGATTACTGTTAATATTTGCAGAGGCATTTCTCAGTTTCCATGCATTTGTACAGTTTGACAGGAATTGCCAGTATCCATTTGTGAATACAGCCATTCACCAAATTTTGCAAATTCGCTGTAATATATTATACTCATCATCTTCAGTGTCTCCTTCATGCCCTGGAGGAGGTAGGCTCCTGCTTATGGGTTTTTATTCCGTGGACTTCAAGACAGTTGTTAGCCTTCAATACCCAAATACTTTTGGTTTGTTTCTGGAATCAAGTATGTTATGGAAGAGAATCAGTGATCCTTATTTTGAGGCACACAATAGTTCCAGGCAGTGATGCCCACTGGCATGTCCCTCAGCATGGGCACTCATTAAATTCAAGGGCACTCAGATATGTATTAACAAGAGTTAAGGGTGTGTGTGCACTCTCCCTCTCAGAACTGGGGGGGGGGCTCTTACATTTCATCATTAGTGATATTGCACATCCTCTTTCTCTTTACAAATGAATGATGAAACATCATCCCAATGACTCTGTAAGAACAAGACTGGACTCTTTCCCTGTCATTTTTGTTTGTTGCTAACAGAAGCTCCTTTGGCATGTGTAACATCCCTAACAGGGGAAAAAAAGAAAGCAAAGTCCTCTCTTTAATAGTGAGTCCTTAGGATAAAACAAAAACGGTGGGGAGAGAGAAAGAAATGTAAATAAAGACTAGCAAGAGAACAAAGTGCAATTAACAGTAACCATCTCTGGTAGTTTCAGTTTCAGAATTAACATTTCATTAATTCTTGATCATAATAGCTAGCTTTCTTGACTTCCCTTGTTTTACTTTCTTTCCCTGAGCACTTATCTTTGGAACAATTTAACTTTTAAAGATACTTTCATTTGATCCCTAAAATTTCGGCACATAACAAAATAAAACAAATTTCGGTAAAAATCCCCTTTGATTACACATGCCCATAATTTACTAAAACTGGTGTCTTATTCCCCTCCCCCGCTACAGCAGAATTCCAAAATATATTTTACAGTTCTGACAAAAATCCCATTTCATTGCTTTCCATGGGTCTTGCTGCTGAACCAAGCATTAGCTTTCTGATTTTATGCCTACAATAGTCCCATAAAAATCTGCAGACTGGCAGCTTTAAAATATTCAGTTTCCCCAGTCCTCTCCCCCAATATATAAGGCTCATTGCTCTGGACCTACATATGTACACAGGACACGTGCCTGCAAGTCCCCTGGTTATGTCTTGTTTCTGTTTTTGGAAGGAACATATTTAGGAAAGATGTTTTTGGAACAAAAATAGCACGCAGAACGTATTCATGCAACGGGTGGCCTTCTCTGCTCTGGTTTTAAATTCAAAAGCACATTGCAATCAACTAGGGAATTCTTCCATGAGAGCCCCACTGAAACAAATGCAGGTAGAACAAGAGCAAAGGAATTCAGCGAGAATTCCTACGAGCATTCAGTTCAGTGGGGATTTCACATACTATACTTTCATTTTAACATTATTTCACAGTTGGTTTAAACATTTGCTTCAAAGTATGAGTTTAAATAACTTCAGACAAGCCGTTGATTGAATTGTGATGAATGAGCCCCAAATGACTGGCAGTTAATAAAAGGAGACCCTTCTAGAATGGTTCTTTAAAAAAAAATTATTTACCATGAACTTTCCTGAATGCAGAAGCATTTTCCCCAAGGTACCACTGCAATAAAACAAGTCTGTATGAATTTTGATTTGCCACATTGAACATAGTCTCAGAAGAGTTTGCTAAATTCCTTATTTTTTTGTTATCTTAATCCTCACCAGGCCACCTCTGGAGCTGCCTTATAGCAAAGCTATCTGTCCACTTTACTAGTATCAGAGCTGGCTCTGGCATTAGGCAGAGTGAAACAGCTACTGTTTTGGGTATCCTGAAAGGGCATCAGATTGTTACTTATTTGCTTTGCTATGATTGCATTTTCATTGCAACGTATGGGGAGAGGCGCTTACGGGAATTTCTGTGGCATGTTCCAAAATAACATCAATGGTTTTGGATGCTACATACCTTAACTTGGGAGGAAACCAGCCTATAACCAGTACTGCTTGCTTTGACTGGCAACAGTTCTCCAATGCCTCCAACTGGAAAAGGCATTTCCCAGTACTGTCCCCTGAAATTCCTTTAATGACGTTGATGGCCAAGGTTGATGCTGCTCTATTGTTGAGCCGTGGTTCTTTCTCTACAAGGATCTTATGACTCACAAATCATGAATTCTTGCAATAAGACAATGTTGTCACTGCTGAAAGAGCCTTTGATCCAAGGACATGGCAGAGATATCCCAGGAAGGGAGGGAGGAGCAATTTCTCCCATCATATCATTTACTGTCAGCATTGGAGCAACAAAACAATATGCTGTGGTGCCCATCATTAGAAACTAAAATCCATCCATATTCCAGAGATGTTACCTGGACAGAGTGGTGACGTTCATAGGTGGGCAGCCATACTTGCAAGCTAACTCTCTGTCTTCTTGCCAAAGATCCCATAAAAAACATAGCCAGCTAATTTGCAAGCTACAGGAGGTGTGGAAAAATCCCACTGTTACAATCAGACCTTCTCAGCACTTATGGAATTCCTTCTTTTAATGATAGCATATAGCTTAGCCCCAATAATGATCCTATTCACTCCTAGTGTAATAAATCAATATAGTTGCTCAGGATTAAACTAAAGAATTTATTAAAAATATTTTTTTCAATGAGACCATTTCTTTCCCTCCTCATAATTAAGCACACAGAGGCCCCACATGCATGGCTGTATGCAGCTTTTAAAAAGCCCATCGTTTTTCAATTAAATATCTTGCTACTATGGGCGAGGGACTTAATTTTTAAAAGTAGCAGGGCGAAAACAATTTTAATCCCCCCTTAACTATACCTGATTCAGATCATATGTTCTTTCTCCACTGGCTTACTTGTCTAATTTAACCCTAAAGGAGATCCCAACTACCTCTTAGTTGAAATATTATGAAAGAGAGATCTAGCACATTCCTTCTAATCTGATCAAGATTTTACCCAAATTTGGGAGGTGGGCATGTGAGATCAATGGAGAGGTTGTGGCCTCTTTAACCACTGCATACACTATCCATCTCAACAATTCTATTTAACACCCAGTAAATGCTCTGAATAAATTATCTCCTGCAAAGTGCCCCTCCCCCTCCATTAGTAAGACCAATCTATTTAAATCCCTTCCTTCTGACTACTCTCTACTGCTCTGGCAAACAAAACATCTAACTAACAATCAAAATTCTAGACAACAGTGGGATCAGGGAAATGAGTATGCATGCCATGGGCAACAATGTCTTTCTCATAATACCCTGAACCTTTTTGAAAATGTTTTCTGTGTTTTTGACTTTAGAAGTTTTAGTAGATACCCCCACAAGCTTTTCAATACGCCAAGTTAGAAATGTCTTAATATGTCTTAGAAGTCTTAATATAATTTGAACCAGGGCATTTTACAGGGATCAATCTTGAATTAGTTACCCCATATACAGGGAATTAAAAAACTAGGGGTGCTGTTTTTAGAACTACTCCCATCAGTTCCCAGGACTTATCTTTTGTATGCTTCTTGATGTGAGGTTTAGACCTAGTTCCCGAAATCTCTAAAACTCTGCCTGGACTGTACTACTGTGGCTTGCAAGTACTGAACGACGTGACTCCATACAAACAAACACCCCGTACATGAAAAATCAAAAATGCTACTTCAAGAACGAAACGATTTAATGTAACAAACTTTTATCAGCTGCAGAGCACTTCCTCAGATGCAGTCCATGAAGGTTTATACCAAATAAATCTCATTAATTTTGAAAGTAGCATACAACTGTCTTATTTGATTTGATTTTACCTGCAGCAGACAGATGTGGCTACTTCTCTGGAAATACAAAACTGAATCTCCGGGGAAAGGCTGTAGCTAACCTTTCCACCTGCCCTGACATGCCTAGTTTGCAGCCTGCAGGAGAACAGTCAAATTATTTGAGTGTCATTCTGGACTGATATAGCATAGAAACATCTTCTTTAGTTGCTCCTGTGTTATTTGTGACAGTAACGACTCTATTCTGAAGATCTAACCTCTGTATTATCCTGACACACTCAGTCCAGTCTGTGGTCAGAAGCTCATCTAAGCAGTGCCAGACCTAGTTAGAAGTTGGATGGGAGACCATTAAGAAAGATCAGATTTCCAGGCAGCGCAGGGCAGTGGTGGAGGGGGACACCCAGCCTGAAACTGGGGAGATCTACTGCAAGCCACAGCTGACTGTATGGAGCTAGATGGAGAAATAGGCTGACTCGGTACAGGGTGGCTTCTTATTTTTTTCTTTTAAAAAATATATAAATACATTCCAATCCATAATGCGAGTACAACTTGTGTCAGTGAAACTGATTAAGTACAGAACATACAGGATTCAGAAACTACAGAAATCACTCTACCTCTCCCTGAGCCTGCTGAAACTCAGCTAATTGAACTAGATGTAGTCCAAGGGCCAGTATGCATGAGGGAAATTTCCTATGCATGTGGAATGTCCAGATGAGATCCAGCATGCAAATCCCAAGGAGATGGTTCTACTCAGTTTGCACACACTCCCCTGCTGCCATATACGTGCCATTCATTTAGGGAATATGTTGAGCATTCCCACTTTCTATTTGGTCTAGACCAGCAATTCCATAACCTAGGTTCCAGGTGTTATTTGACTTTGATTTCCAGAAATCTCAGTCAGAGTGACCAATGATTGGGGATGCTGGTTGTCCTAATCCAACCATATCTGGTGACCCACAGTTTGGGAACCACTGGATGATTATGAAGCAAACTCTCCATAGTCTCTCTTGTTTCCATTGTTTGCTGGCCATATGTACAGAACTGAATGATCCCCAGGCATTCCCTGATGCTGGTCTACATTCCTAAAATGTGAGCAAAAACAATTCCCACCATTCAGGCATACAGTATATGAAACTGGTTTGTCAGGGACTCCCCCTCCTGCGTATCTAACACCCATCTCCCAATGTCTAGTTTAATATGTGCAAGGGCTTAAAAAAAGTACAAGAAAACCAGTTAATGTGATTTCTTGCCTACAAACTGAAGCAGTCCAGTCCAGGACAGGTTCAACTATAGAATGAGCATTTCAAACCGAGTCTCATTCCATAGAAAAACATGGTCTGATTAGCATGCTGGCTATACCTTCCTACTGATGAAGGATGTGCATGAGCTTTCAAAAAAGAAATCCATTTGGATTTTTTCCTTCAGTAAATTAAATAGGAGTTTCAAAACTAAACGGAGGCACCATTTTATTTTGGAAAGCAACTGGCCCTATGTACATCCAACAAAGTGCCTGGATACATAAGGGACTTCTTTTCTTACTGAACCCCCAGCAAAATGAACGGAGCCATCCTCTTCCAGAACTCCCATTCATCCCAAAAGGGGCCTGCGCTAGACATGTATGTTGTAGACTGAGGCTAGGGCTGAAGCAAGGGATCAGCAGAGAGGGAGAGGATCTCTACCAACATACACATGCACGCACGCATGCATGCACGCACATGCACACCCGCACACACACAGAGAGAGAGAGAAAGAGAGAGAGAGAGAAAGTGCACCACTTTGAACCAGCATACATGGTACGTTACAAAATCATATAAGTCATGTGTAAAAGGTAAGCATTGTGCTTGCTCTCTCCAAAGGAGAGAATTTAATCTTTTGACTAATAGTAGTAGTAATAACTCTAGCTTTCTAAAAATTTGAAGCTACTTAACAAACTGGATTAAGTTCCTTTTGTTCCAGTTACCTAGGTTACAGATTTTGATAAAGTTTCTAAAGAAATAGTTTTAAATTGGTGTTGAAAGGTTCTAAGGCATTCTGCATTTTAAGTTA
This sequence comes from Pogona vitticeps, assembly GCF_051106095.1. NCBI lineage: Eukaryota > Metazoa > Chordata > Lepidosauria > Squamata > Agamidae > Pogona > Pogona vitticeps. The sequence continues at coordinate 202,009,750 of NC_135784.1, forward strand.
TACAAAGTATGCAAGTCAAAACAACTTGAGATAACAAAATAGTGCAGAGAGGGTTTCACCACTGTTGGGTCGATCTTGTTTTCAAATCTAAGGTTGCACATTTACTTTGTTCAGCTCTTTAATTAAAAAATAATCTCCTGTACATCGCAAAAATAGGACAAAACTGTTTTCCTTTAACACTGTTTCTTCTATTGATCATAATTGCATTCCACAGCAGGCTCTAAGATGAATTGCTATTAATAACTATTTAGATAGCGCCTTCAGCATACATGGTATGTTACAAAGTCGTATAAGCAAAGGCAGGTCCCTGCTCCAAAGACCTTAATGAAAAGCTTGGCTTTTAAGTGGGCTTCTACTTATTAGTTAGAATAATATGTGAATAATATGGGTGAAAATGTCTCTTTTTCATCCTTTTGTGCCATTCTTAATTGAATCTTTCCTTGTATGACAGTATTTAAAGAGTGATTTATTTTAATTATCTTCTCTCTGCTATCTGATTCACTGACATTCTCCAGCAGACCTAAGGCTAAACCATGCATGATACAAGAGATTTTTGATAGAATCTCACAATGTTTCTTTCATTAACTTTAAAACAGGCACAGAAGGCTCTGAATTTGATCGGAGCAGTGTTATGTGCTATTCATTTCTCTGACCACCATTGCACCAACCTAAATTGATCACAGATATGCTTGTAGATTTGCAAAGAGAAAACACTGTATTCTCTCTCTCAGCCCACCCACCCCACCAAGGGACAGGGTAATATTCAGATGTGAAAAACAGCACCCAGAAAAAATGGATGTTATTCCCTTATGACCGCTCCCACACTGTTCCCAAACAAATCCAGAGCATATAAAGTTTACACAGAAAGAAACATTGCAAAATCACATTATAGGCTTCTTGCATCGTGTACAGCTTTGCCCTAAATATTTCATTTTTGGTGAAGTTGTTAATCACTACAATTTTTGTGCAGCATTCCTATTTCTAACCATCACTTGTTAAGTTTTTTTCAGCTTAAAAGGGCATTAATATGATTTTAAAAATACACTCCGAAGGAGTTCTAGCTCTTCTACCGAAACTTGTGACCATCTGTTAAGGCTGCTGAAAGCATATAACGCATGTGTGTCTATACACACACACAAACGCACACATACACATATTATGTATGCATGTATGTATATTATGTATGTATTTATAGTTAAATAAAAACTTAATATTCAAGCTTCTCAGATTAACCAATAACACTAAAATGAAAGTACCAACAAGAATAACTTGTTGTACTTGTACAAAATAGGATTAAATTGTTTTAAACAAAATAAAAAAGAAATATAACCCGTTTTGCATTAAAAACACAGAACTTGTTTTACAAAAAAAGGAATGTATGAGACTTTTGGACTTTCCTTCTGTTCCATATAGCATTTCTATTTTAGTAAAGGAACTGCTTTGTTAAGTTTACATTTGCGATGACTTTACCAAACATTTTCACTATAGACTTTTTGAAAGCTTTTACAGTAAGAAATTATCAACAAAAAGCAGGCACATCAGTGTACAAAAATGTTGTTGTTGATTTGTTTTTCTCCTTTTGAAAGTGCAGGTTCATCACGTGCATCTCACAAGACCAACTATGGTTTTAATTTTCAATAATTTTTAAACTTAAAATATCCCAGAAATTCTGTAAACATAAGAGGTTGTAATTTGAAACTGGTTTCAGTCTCTCTTTGTGATAACAAATATATCTGCTTAAGAGACAGAGAGGGGGGAGAACCCATTTCCTTACATCTTTCTGTTGCTGCTTCTATTGGTCTGGTTTGTTCTCTAAGAATACAGTACAATTTCTTTCACTTTTAAAGCTGAGGTTATCATGAAGATTCACTTGAAGGCAGCAGGGCGGGGCGGGAGGGGGGGCAAGGCTATTTCATTCGAACAACAAAAAAAAGTCAGAACCACCAAACAATGACTGCCAGAACCAACCCTGAAATGTTCATCATTCAGTCAATATTAAAAAAAATAGGGGAATGATTCCACCAAGCTGTAAAGATGATATTAAAAGCTACTAAAAGGATCATACCTAGGTAGCCCCGACCATCCTTAAAGAACCCCAGATGAAATGGACATCACATAAACCTCTTGTAGGTAGCTATTAAGATTTTAGTGACAGAACTAAAAGGAGCAAGGAAAGAGAAATCTTGACATGATCATACTGGAGAAAACTCCAACAGGTTGCAAAAAACACTGGCAACTTTTCTAAAACTCTGTTCAAGACTATCTCCATCAAAGAGGGGATGAAAGGAAAGTGTGCCTGATCTTCAGAATAATGAATCCAAAGCAGTTTGGACTAATATTTCAACTTGCTGACAGATCCAGCCGAACAGCACACACCAGCCTGTCCTCATCATAGGCATCTGACTGTCCTCTACCTCTTTAGATTGGTTCCCGGAGGAGTCCAGGCTGCCCACCGGTTTGGCCTCACCTTGTGCTCCTGGTCCTCCTGATAGACCCTTAGTGCTTTGCCCCCTTTGCCCAGGCCCACCTCCTCCTCTTGCCCCTTTCAGACCGGCTGGCTGATTGTCAACGCAGGTTTCCAAAGGGGGCTGCCTTGAGCTTAGATGCGGTTGGCACAAGGCTCCCTGGGGTAGATCTCCTCGTAGGCAGGAGGCTGCTCGTTGGGCAGCGGGTAGCAATAGGGGTAGGAGGCGTTCAGGTCGGGGTCCATGGGGGAATAGCCAGGCAACTCGATGGAAGGGTGGCCCCCACAATTCACCTCCACGCCGGCCTCGTCGAACACGTGGAAGGCGCCCACATTGATGTAAGAGACGGCCTGGAAGGGGCAGTCGCCCCCCGGGGACAGGTCGGGGTCCTCGCTGGAAAAGATGGAGTCTTGGCTTTGGCGCTGAGGCCGTCGGCTGCCGGGGCCGCCGCCGCCGCCGCCGCCGCCACCACCGGGGCCCCTGCGCCTTCGCCGACGCCCGCCCGCCAAGGGATGCTGGTGCCCGCGACGCCTCCGTCGGCGGCCCCCTCGGTGCTGGGCAGCCTTGTAGTTCTTGACCAGCAGAAGGTTGAGCAGCCCCAGGAGGCACTCGAGGGCGTTGAAGATGGTGGAGATCACCAAGCCCCGCTGGTAGTCCCGCAGCTTCTGGCAGCGCAGCGCCGCGGAGCCGTCGGGGCCCCCGGCAGGCCGGGCCCGGGTCCCTCCTGCGGGCTGCAGGAGGCAGTAGTGCGAGTACTTCTTCTCCACCAGCGACACGGTGTCGCCGTCGATGACGGCGCCGGCGAAGGCGCTCAGCACCCCCAGCATGAAGACCAGCACCCCCAGCAGCAGGAAGTTCTGCCGCCCGCCCGGGGGCGCCTTGGGCACCACCGGGTGGGAGGGCGGCTGAGCGGCGTCGCCGCCGGAGACGGGCACCGCCGCGACCTCGCTGCCGGTGAGCCCGGGGGGCTGCTGGGCTCCTCCCGCTCCGCCCTCGCCCGAGGGCGCCGCGTCGTCGGGCTGGCGGCAGCACAGCAGCGCGGAGCCCAGCAGCGAGAGGCCGGCGGTCAAGAGCAGCCCCGAGTAGAAGGCGCCGGCGGCGGTGCCGAGGCGGAAGGGCTCCCCCTTGAGTTCGGAGCCCAGCGAGAAGCACTTGAGGCCCACGGCGGCGGCGCTCAGCGCGCAGGCGAGCAGGAGGCAGCTGGAGAGCGCGGCGCAGGCTCCCCGGACACTCCACTTCATCCTCCGCGTCTCCTCCGCCGCCTGCGCCGCCTCCTCCTCCTCCGCCGCCGCCGCCGCCGCCTCCCTGCCTCGCTTCCGCCGCCTCCCACCGCCTGCGCCTCCACCACCACCACCTCCTCCGCCTCCCTCCTGTCCTCATCCTCCCGTGTCCTCCTCGGCGCCGGCGGCCTTTGCCGGGGAGGCGGCCGCCGCGCGCTGCGGGGACATAATGAGGGTGACGGTGGCGCTGGAACGGGAGCTCTCCAAAGGCTGCGCCGCCGCCGCTTCTGCGGCTCCTCCTGTTGCCGCCGCCGTCGCTCTGGCCGCTCCCGGTACCGCCACAGCGGCTGGTGCTGCCGCCGCCTCCTCCTCCTCCTCCTCCTCTCCTCTCTTCCCTTCTCTGCAGGCGGCCGGCAAGCACGGCTCACGCGCACGCTGCTGCTGCTGCTTCTTCTTGTCTCTCTCTCTCTCCCCCACCCCACCCCACCCCTTTCGGCCCTGCTGCCTCCCTCGCCCTCTCTTATTGAAGCTGCCGGGGCTCCTGCCGCCGTCGCTACTGGTGGGAGCCCATCAATTATTGACGGCAGCCGAGTGGAAGCTGGAACCGGAGCCACTCGGCGCGGGCTTCGAAGGGAGTGGCCCGCGTGGGGTGCAAGCGGGGAGGAGGGAACAGGGAGCTCTTCTTGGCCGGGCCAGCCCCCTTTTCCCGCCTTCCTACCCCGGGGTGAGGTGGGCGGAGGGGGCTACACGCGAGGTATCGCACCCAGCCCCGTCCATTTCCTCTGCGTGTGTGTGTAGGGGAGGGAAGTGTGTCGCGTGTATTACTTGGAGTCCGGGGGTGTGGTGGGAGGAGAGAGAGGAGAAGCCTACAAATGCTAGAAGTCTAGATCGAAATGAACCCCAATGTGAAGATAGTTGAAAGGAAGGCGGGGTCGCTTTTCTCCCCCCCCTTCTCCTCCCCCCCCCCCCCGCTCTTCCGTGGTAGCTTCTTCTCCCTCCAGTTCCGGGACGGGAACTTCTCTTCAGCCTGTCAGAGGCTTTCGCGCCCAAAAGGAGGCGCCAAAGCTACCTCTGCCGAAGGTCCCTCGCGGTGCCAAAACAGCCTGTTGGAAGGCGAGAGAAGAGTTCGATTTAAAAACCACGGGAGGAGGAAAAGGGGGGTTAAAATGAGAGCGAATCGATGTGGATTGGGGGGGGGGCTCCTTCACGAGCAAGCCTGCGCCGCTCTTCTTCGCGCCCTCTTCCTCTCTGCCACCCCCCCAACCCTCCTCCGTTCACCTTCCTCCCCGTTTCTGCGTGGAGAGGAAGGGCGACGGGGCGGCCGCGTGGCTTTCCCTGCTCCGGTTCGTAGCTGCCTGGGGAGAGAAAAGGCGGGGAAATGCGACGCTCCCACCCCTCAGCCTCAGCCCCTGCGCGGCCGCCTCCGCTTCGCCCCCTTGGAACAAGTTATTTTGATAACACGCAGCTGCCATTTTTAGCACCGAATCCACAGCCCGGGGGGGGGGGGGAGAAGATGCTTTACAAGGGAGGAGTTGTATAATTTCCTGGGATTCAGAACTGGACCAGATCGGGCGTGAGAGGAGCGGGTGGGGTCCGGGGAAACGGACGAAAAGTGAATAGACGGCGGGTGGGGTGAAGAGGTTTGACGAAGGCTTAACACTTGGTTTAGGTTTGCAGTGATTCCAGCCCCCTATTTCTACTTCCACCCCTAAAAAACGCGCAGGACGGGAGTGTGGACCGACCCACCCGCACGTTGCGCTATTTATTCCCGAGGGGATGGAGCCGGATTTTGGCGTGTTTGGCGTCAACCCCATTGAAATCAAGGCGATCATGTCCCCCTGATTTTCATCGGATCTCCTACGTTATGATGAAATTTTCGACCCAACTCGCTTAATACGCATTGATTTCCGGGGCTCTGCTCGTCGTATCGATTGCGCTCCTTGCCTCGCGTGGGTTGAAACGGACTGCTCACTCCGAAGGCTGTGGATAACCACGAGTGGCTGAAGCTTCGGTAATCCTTCTTACGCGAACTCAGGGGCTGAAAGGCACACGCCCCATAAGAGGTGCTTCATGGAAAGGAAGCAGCGGCAGGGATCTTATTTTAATACACAAGAACGTATTGCCTCTGGAAACGCGACGGCTCAACCCTCCCTTGCAACCGCCTCTCCTGACACGAGGGAATCCAACAAAACGGGACAGACACTGCCTGTCACCGAGGGCCACTTGACTCCTCCAGCCGGCACCTCGGCCCTTGCCCGCCCAAGGGAGTTCTGTTTCCCTGCCTCTAAATAACGAGTGAAAAAAGCGGCTGGTCCGCGTAACTACTAGTAACGAACAAGTGCTTCGCTTGCTGTTCCCACGCTACCTCGGCCCCATCCCTTTTCTGGGTCCCTGAAATACTCTTGGGTTGTAGAAATCAAGCGCGCCGGGGAAACCACGAGCCCCGTCGCTGAGATGTGGTTGCTCTCCGGAGCCCTGGGAGCGACATGCCGAGCCACACGCGTGGAGCCATCGCGGGTGTGTGTGTGTGTGTGTGTGTGTGTAGTTTGCGGCCAGTGGTCTCTAAACCCGTTCCCAAATACCCGAGCTAGTATAGCCAACGGCCATGGATTCTGGGAGTTAGAACCCAACAGCATTTGGTGCTCGTGCTGGGCCCATATTTTGAAATCGCTGTATAAGAAACCTAATTAATTGATTGATTGATTGATTGATTGATTGATTGATTGATTGATTGATTAATATGCCGCCCACACTACTTAAACGTTTCTGGGGGGCTTACAACATTTAAAATACCTGTACAATAAAATTTAGAACAATTAAAATACAATTAATATATATATAAAATTGCCATCGGACCCACAGCTGATATTATTTCAATTAAAAGCCTAGGCGAAAGAGAGATTTTGGGCAGATCTCAACTGGCTCCTGGATTGCAGTCGCACAGAGGTTCCTGTGCAGCGAGGAGCCCGTCCGTCTCCGTTTCCGAAGCGATGCCACTTTTAGAACAAACACTTCAAGCCTCTTGGTCCTCGTGCCCCCTGAGGGCTTGCGGAAACCACAACTATGCCAGGACGCTGACCACTCGTCTTGAAAGGTCTTCCTCTCTCCTCTCAGAGAAGCAGCTCCCAGGTTTCTGGGGGAAGAAGCCTAGCTAAGATAAAACATTGAATCAGATCGAAGTTAGCCTGGAATGAAACTCCCTGGCACCTTCTGCGCTTTACCTCTTTCTTCCCTGAGCTGCGATCAGATTGCAGCCATCGGCGCTGTTTCCTGGGAGTAAGCCCCACTGTAAACTCCAGGAGAGGGACCTTCTGAGTAAACATATGCTTAAACTCCACTCTCTTTCTCTCCAGTTCTTGATGGCCACATATTTTGTTTCTCCTCCTGTCCTCTTCTTTAAAAGAAACATAAATTATATAAAATAATAAGCCCTTGGGATAGTACCGAAGAGAGGCAGACAGATGCTGTTTCTCCCGTGGTGGTTGGTTCCCACAGTGATGAGTGGAGCAGATGACACAGCATCCGATCCTGGACAGTACCAGGATCAAAAGGGGACACAGGATCAAAAGGGGACAGGCATTCGCCCAGATACCTCACCCCATCACTCTGCAACTTTGCTCAGCCAGAAGGCCTTCTACAAGTTTGAAACGTTTCTGATGCTACCGCCATCCATTTCTCACTCCTTTTCTGTCTCTCTCGAAGAGTCACACAGAATGTAAGGCTGGTAGGTCAGTAAGAGCTGGAGAAACGTACGTGGGGGCTCGATCCTCCACATCTGGTAGGAAGCAAGCAGGAACCAGTGGACTGAGAGCTGTCTGAGCCTGAGATTCCTCACTTGCCTTGATGAACCAGCCTCCCCCACCTTTTGCCTAATTTTGCAGGGACTCTTAGGATGGCTGGTGACTGGAGGAAAGGGCACACACAGGAGAAAAACAAGCAGTGGGCTGAGGAGAAGCTGCTGAAGGGCTTCACATGGCGATTTTTACACAGAACACACTTGCCGTGAATGTAATGTGCTGGAGGAGATGAAGTACTATATTAAAAAAAACACCGTGAATCAATAAACAAAACCCAGGCGCCTTTAAGATTAAGGTATTTATTTCAGTGTGAGTTTTGGTGAATTGCTGTTTTCATTTCTTTGATATGACTTTCATCTCCTAGACTGCCTGAGCCATTGGCCATGCTTGTTGGGGTTTCTGGAAGCTGAACTCCCAAAGCTTCTGTGGTGCCAAAGGTCATGTAGATCACACAGTAGGGATGGGGCCAGAGCAGTTTTGAGTAGAGCCACTGTAATTGGCCTGGCAAGTTAGCCTTACATGACATGGATTTTTGTGAGTGTACTCCAACCATTGTTTCAAATAGTCTCATCATAGGACTTTGGCTTGCCATTGTCTTCTCTTGTGCAGTACTTACAAAGTTAACCTGAGTGTCACTGCTGTAGCCTGTAAAGATCCTGTGCCAGTGTCATTTTCCACTACTACTGCTGCCCAGCAGCTGCCCTTCAAGAGTTTGTTTCTCCACCCCTATCACCGTAGGTACTACCTCTTCTGCTGATGTTACTGTTAATCCTGAAAATGGTGGATCCCTCTTAGTCTGGTGTCTCAGCTTTTACCATTCTACCTTGGGTGACCCTACTAGGCATCCGGACTAGTAATGGAGTCCAGTACCCTGATAACATTGGTCTCAGCTCCCATGACACCCTTAAGCCACCTTATGATGTTAAGGGGTGCATCCAAGAAATGGTCAGTCTATGCTTAATAACATTTATTTATTTATTTATTTATTTATTTATTTATTTATTTATTTATTTATTTATTTATTTATTTATTTATTTATCTATCTATCCATCCATCCATCCATCCATCCATCCATCCATCCATCCATCCATCCATCCATCCATCCATTCGATTTATACCCCACCCCCCTAGACATTGTCTATATAGCAAAGCTTTTGACTATGGGTTGTTCTGAAAGAAATTGGGATGCTTCAGCACTTGACTGTCCTACTGCATAGCAAGAAGTGACTGCTAGGACAGAATATGTAGAAACAGAATGGTTTCTTTTATGTAAAGGTATCAGAGAAAGTTTATCTCCCTATCTGTTTGATTTGTATGCACAACAGGACACACAGAAAGCTGGATTAGATTCAGGTGAAGGAGGAATAAAAACTGGTAGAAGAAACATCAATAATTTAAGACATGCAGATGATACCATATTACTGGCATAATGCAGTAACGACTTGAAATGATTCATAATGAAGGTTAAACAAGCAAGCAAGCAAACAAACAAAAATACTGTAAATAAAATAATGAAGAACTTTTTTAAAAAAAGATATTATTACTCTTGGTTCAATCATCTGTTGAAATACAGATTGCAGCCAAGAAATCAGAAGACAACTGAGACTCATAAAGACAACTATGAAGGAGCTAGAAAGATGCTCACATATAAGAATGTCTCACTGGAGTAGTAGGATAGTGGTAGCTTTATTCAATCTCAAATTTGACAGGTGCCACGCCCCCTTTTGGGACCCTGGACCGGAAGGGGAGGGACTTCCGGCGCCTAGGCTGGACCCAGGCCCCTTCCGGCGGAAGGGGTGGTCCGAACGGTGACGTCAGGGGTTGTGGGGGTCCCCGTGGGCCTATAGGGGTCTTTCCCTAGAGTCCGGGGTCCCCCGTGACCCTAGGGGTGCCTGAGGATTGGCCCCGAGGGGTTGTGCCACCCCACGACCCCGTAGGCCAATGGGGAGCGGTTGGAGGTCCTTGGCTAGAAAAGGGGTGGTCGTAGACCATGTCTCGGCTTGCCCCAGCCCCCTGCGTGACGTCAGGGATTTCGGGGGGCCCGGGAGCCTATAGGAGCCTTTTCCTAGAGGCAGGGGTCCCCCGTGACCCTGGGGTGGCCTGAGGATTGGCCCCCGAGGTTGCGTGCCACCCCACGACCCCGTAGACCAATGGGGAGCGGTTGGAGGGGTTTGGTTAGAAAGGGTGGCCGTAGGGCATGCCTCAGCATGCCTTTAGGCCGCTGGGGGCTGAAATTCACACCAGGGATTTTGGGGCCCTTCTGATATGCTGTAACAATAAATTAAATAATTAGACCCTCTAAATGGGAGACAATTTTAAAGCCATGGTTAAAAAACAACAACAACAAGACTCTTCTCTTATGAATGATTTTGTGGATCTTCTGATATACTGTAACAATACATTAAATAGTAAGACCTTCTAAATAGGAGACAATTTTAAAGTCATGGTTAAAAAACAACAACAATAAACCTGTTTTCTTATGAATGATTTTGGGGACCTTCTGATATATTGTAACAATACATTAAATAGTAAGACCTTCTAAATAGGAGACAACTTCAAAGCCATGGTTAAAAAACAACAACAATAAACCTCTTCTGTTATGAATGATTTTGGGGACCTTCTGATATAGTGTAACAATAAATTAAATAATTAGACTTTTCTAAATAGGAGACAATTTTAAAACAATGGTTAAAACAAACAAACAAACCTTTTGTTACGATATAGCTGTTTAAGCCTTTTTCACGATTTCTACTCTTATGTTATATAGAAACTAGGATTTCTCATTGCAACAAATCAAATTTACCCCAAGGGCTTCCCTTGAGAATGTGCAGTAACAAAGGTTGCAACTTAAAGACCTGTTTGTAATTTGCAGAAGGTTGGGCGAGGTTGAAGGGGGTTTGGCTAGAAAACGGGTGGCCCTAGGGCATGTCTCGGCAAGCCCTTAGGCCGCCTGGGGCTGGAATTCCACAGCGGGGATTTCAGGGACCTTCTGTGCATGCTCACAGCAGAGACCGGGACACTTGCACCCACCCCAAGGTTGCTACCAGGGGCTTGTGGGGTTTTTCATGCCCCCTGTGCCCCCTCCAAGTCTCAGAGAGAGCTTGCCTGAAGTCCCAGAAAATCTAAGAATAAAATGCAGATCTGCAGAAGCCCTATTCCTATTTACCACAAAGCCAAAGCAGACAAAAGTGCAAGAAAGTCAGCCTGCACCCTGATGGGGGTGTGTGTGAGGAGGAGGATCTTTATTTTATTTATTTATTTGATTTATACCCTGCCCATCTGGTCTAAAAGACCACAATACAAAAAAACACACACAAACAGAATACAACAATAGAATAGAAAATACATAAGGAGAGAATAAACAGAAAAGTCAGATATTAACTGGAGGGAAGGCCTGAATGTATAGCCATATTTTTAATTGACTTTTAAAAGTGCCCAAAGTGGGGACCGCATGGATCTCAGGAGGGAGATTGTTCCAGAGGTGAGGAGTCACCACCAAGAAGGCTTGGTTTCGTGTCCTTTCCTTCCGGGCCTCCCTCGGCGTTAGGCTGCTCAACCTCACATCCTGGCTCGTGCAGGTAGATCCACCATATTTATGTGTGGCTGTTGTTGTACCTGGTCATAATAAATGAAATAAATATACCTTCTAGTACCATTATCAAAAACATCAGTGTTTTTAGAGTGTGTTAAGTTGTATTTCCACAATGGGTGCTCAAAGATATTGAAGATTTACCAAGTAATATTTCTACATTGTCACCTTAACCAATTTCCAACCTCTCTGGCTCCTTCTGCAAAATACAAAAATAAAACTCACTTAGGAGTACACGTTTATAATAGGTTAAAACAATTATTTATTACAAAAATTCAACGCAGTTTGGCTGTGGGGTGAAAAAATAAGTCATTTCTGTTTCCCAATGAAAAGCACTGGACAGCAGTATCACTGAGATTTCAGACGCTTGAACGTAGATTTAGTAAGTAGGCATGAAATAGTAAGGAGCAATAAGTAGAACAGTACAAAATCCCCACATTTTTTAGTAAAATGACTTTAGTATGATTCAAAGTAAAAATATTCTCCATATGTTTATACCCAAGGAAGATTCCTAGAATCTCTCTCTCCCTGTGTGTGTGTTAAAGCCCCTTTTGATTTTCCAGGCATCCCTCATAGAGCTTTAAGCCATAGCCTTCTCAACATCTTTCAGAAACAGAATCATAAAGTTAAGAAAGTCAAAGTGACCATCCGCCCTCAAATGCCTAGAGACTTTTGAAAAAAGTTTGCAACTTAAAGACCATGTGCCACCAATCTTCAACCTCTCCGGCTCCTTCTGCAAAATACAAAAATAAAACCCACTTAGGAGTACACATTTATAATAAGTTAAAACAATTATTTATTGCAAGGAATCAGCGCAGGTTGGCTGTTAGGTGAAATTTCACTGAGATTTCAGACGCTTGAATTCACATCATAATCAGGGCAGCTCAGGACCAAATAGGTCCAAAGCCGAACTGTCAAAAGGGTGCTCCAGAGAGAGCTGCGAGGGAGTGCTAATAGTTTATGAATTAAACTCAGTTTCAATACTCAAAATCCTCAGTGCTGAAAAAAGTGTTAAGAAATTCAAAAATGTTGAGCTTGCTGAGGATGTCTTGCCTGCCTGGCATAGTTAGTCCATTTTCCTGCAACACAGAAAGGGAAAAGAAGGGTTTATTTCTTTGCACATCTAGTATAAGTGAAACTCTAACCATGGCACATGTAAAGCAAAAGGCTACATCGTGGTTTTTTTGTCTGAATGCAGTCAGAGGGTTAGAGCAGGTCAATATACAGCTAGGGTTCTCAACCTTAGTATTGGTACACCCCAAGGAGATGTGCTGAGGCCTCTGCACCATGCCCAATATACATAGGCTTGTATTTCTGCTTTTAACAGCCATACCAGTGTGAAGTTCACAGAGGATACCACAGTAGGGTGCCTCATACTGGAGGAACTGTACAGGGCCCGTTGTCTTTCAAAAGCACAAAATACTCTAAAGGGCACCTCCCCTCCTGGACATTCTTTGTTTGAACGACGGTCATCAGGAAGACGATATAAATCTATTAAAACAAGGACAGACTGATTTAAAAACCATGCATAATGGGAACTTGAGTGTCTTGTTATGCCCAACCTGTAACAAGGTTCCTAATAATTTAGAAGGGATGGTTTCCAGGGAGGCCGGCATGCAGAGGGGTAATCTCCCTAAGAGCCGTCCCACCTCTCTTCTTTTCTCTAAATATTATCATTTAGGAAAAATTGCAGGCCGGGGCAATGAACCTGAATCTCACCCTCCCTGAAACATCAACCATGTAGTGCCCAAGGCACACAGCCCTTCTCTCCTACATCCTGTTCTGTGCCATTATTAGCACTTTTCTACCACAAGCAACAAAGAGCTGTTTATAGTTCTGTTTGTTTTAAGTCATGGTTTCTACAGTTTCATCCTGAAAAGTGGTTTGAGACATTTGAACCCACATCAGAATCAGGTCAGCTCAGGACCAAATAGGTACAAAACTGACCTGTCAAAAGGGTGCTCCAGAGAGAGAGCTGTGAGGGAGTGCTAATGGTTTATGAATGAAACTCAATTTCAATATTCAAAATCCTCAGGGCTGGAAAAAATGTTAAGAAATTCTAAAGTGTTGAGCTTGCTGAGCCTGTCCACTTTCCTGCAACTCAAAAAGGGCAAAGAGGGGTTTATTCCCATTTTTTTTTCTGAGCACAGTCAAAAGGTCTATCTAATAGCAGCAGCAACTTTGAATTTCCTGTTTGGGGATACAGATCCCAGAGACCCCAAACCAGCGTGGCGGTTGTTCTGTGAGATGTAGTCTAAATTCTGAATTAATATAAATAATAATAAGAAATACCTAAAAACTTCAGCAGCAATTTATGTTGGAGTTATTTTAGCCGCATATGCAGCCTTTAGTAGATATGATGGGAGATACCTTTCTGGGGGTGAGGTGACTATCAGTAACCAAATATTCCTGACCATGTCTCCAATATCAAAGAGGACATCTCTTTATGACCAAATGTTCCTGCCCTGTCTCCAATGGCATCTCTTTGTTTAAGTGACTTTCCCCCTCTTTTTAGTCATTTTTGAAATTGCAAATAGTCTGTTGAGGCCCTGTTGTTCAAAGCAGTCTTGTTTTTAGTTTTCTGATAGCTGTTCAACTGTAAGTAAATGAAATATTTTTATTTTGTCTCCTACTGTCTCAGTGGGGGTTACTGCAGTGGGGGTTACTGAGCCTGTAGGGGCCAGCTGATGAGCAAAAGGGGGGTGTATTAACCTTTGGGGAACTTGAAGCTATTCAGTTTTGTCAAACCTTACAATTAACCTGAGCAATTTTTATCCTAGAGCTATAATTGCAATTAATAATGAGCTTAAAGACCACCAGTAGTGAATAATTAGTTGGACTGTGTTACTTGGCCTGAGGTGTAGATGTTTGTATTTTTAGTGGGGGACTTCTAGTGGGTGGGGAGTGTTTGGGGAATGTTATGTGTGTGCATGTGTCTGGTCTCTGGGTGTCTGTGAATTTCGTTGTATGGTATACTGTGTATATACTTACAATGACAATAAATTATATTATTATTATTATTATTATTATTAACCAAAAAACATTGAAGCTGCAAAATACAAAACAAGACCAAATTGATTTAAAACATTGCATAATGTGAATTGAGTGCTTTTGCAGCCTGGGGTAATGCACCTGAAATTCTCCATCCCTGAAAATATCTACAGTGCAGTTATAGTGTACCCTGAGACCTCTTTGCTAACCTGAATATTCAGTTATATAGCAGTCACAGCAAGGAAACTTCATTTTCATGACATACAATACTTTTACATAACTAAATGTATTAACTAATTGTATCATAGTTAACTTACTCAACAAATGTCTGCTAGACATAACCTGTCTTAACTAATGTGGGTTTTAAGTCTCAAAGGACAAGCTTCTCCCGCTTCTGAGATTATACATATTAGTTTGCTTTGTTTGGCTATTGGTCTTCAGAATTTAAGCATGCAGCTCCTTGGAAGGCTAGTTTCACAAAGTGTGTAGGATTGTTTTAATTCTTGAACAGAATGGCATCTTTTCTGTGCAGGCCTCTCCAGGAAGTTAGAATTCAAGTTAACTTTTTAAAAAAAGTTGAACTAATGTCACCAGGAAGACGATATAGAACTATTAAAACAAGGCCAGAAATTCCCTGGGAGTGTGACAGCAATGATAAACATCCCTTGAACAGATCTCATATTATTAGGGTTGTCACATTTCAGAAGCAACTTGAGGGCACATAACAATTATATAAAAGTTTACATTTAATATATACATTGGTATCTAATTAATCAAGGAATTAAGGTTTGCTTTCTTTCTTCCTTAGTTAAGCAGACCTTCCCTCCATGCTTTTAGCAAACTATTATAAAACAATTTCCTCCCTGGAATGAAGGTCCCCCAAAAGTGGGTTTTAAGTCTCAAAGGACAAGCTTCTCCCACTTCTGAGACTATACATATTAGCTTGCTTTGTTTGGTGATTGGGCTTCAGAATTTAAGCATGCAACTCCTCGGAAGGCTGGTTTCACAAAATGTGTAGGATTGTTTTAATTATTGAACAGAATGGCATATTTTCTGTGTAGGACTCACCAGGAATTCAGAATTCAAGGTAACTTTAAAAAGTTGAACTAATTCCATCAGGAAGACGATATAGAACTATTAAAAAAGGCCAAATTGATTTTAAAAACATAGCACAATAGGGGCACAATTAAATAAAATAAAAATGTTGCCTCATGTTCATGAGAAGCCATGTGTTAAGACCCCCACCCCCACCCCCATGTGTTCTGCGGGGGGGGGGACAGCAAGCCTTCACTATGCCTTTGAAAAGGGAGGGGGACTCTTCCTTTGAAAAAGCAGGAACAGGCATTCTAAAATCTTAACATACCCCCACCCCCACCCCCCTTCCCAACCATTGCATAATGCTAAAAAACTTATTTTCCAGTGGCCCAAATAAAATGGCTGCTCTATTTCTTCCCAGCGCCCCCCCCCCCCCCCCCGATTCAAAAGCACGGATCTTACCTCAGCCTCCAACAGCCATGTGGGGAAAGGAAAGAGATGAACGACCCGGGGTTTTTTAAAACCCACAAGGCCCCTTAGAACAGCCTATCAGCAGGCTCGTATCCATAGGCTGAGGAGGAGGAGCTGAAACAAACAGTTAAACTACTACAAACAGTTTTTGGACTACAGATCCCAGAATGCATCTGGGCTAGACACAGGGACTAGCCACTTTCATCATTACATTCAAGACAGCAAACCCCCCTCCCCTCAGGTTTCTCAGATAGACATACAATAATGGAATAGTGAACATGTTGTAACAGGCCTTGCAGCTTAACTGAACTGTAGATTGGAACAGGCGAACAACTCACTGGGTTTGCATTAATTATACAACATTAGTTATGTGGTAGCCCTTGGAGGGAGAACTTACATCCCATTTGCAGAGCACATGGATCTGATGTAGGTGGTTCTGTTCCTAGCATCT
Organism: Pogona vitticeps; assembly: GCF_051106095.1. Classification (NCBI taxonomy): domain Eukaryota; kingdom Metazoa; phylum Chordata; class Lepidosauria; order Squamata; family Agamidae; genus Pogona; species Pogona vitticeps. The sequence goes on from NC_135784.1 coordinate 202,025,769, forward strand.
CAGGGTATTTAAAGAACGTGTATGGAGAAATGGATATGTCGAGAAAATGTACAGAGATAGGCTTAAGGTCAGCAGTGGAAAATATTTATTTTGAAACTTACATGGAAGTGCATGTATATTTCTAATGAATTAGACTTTACAGGTTCACATATCCTAATTGTGGTTTCAGTTGTCCTATATAGACTAAAAAGCCAGAGATATTTTCTTGTATTTAAATTTTTATTGCTTTAAATTCAGTCTAAGACTTAGACCCCTGAACGATTGTGCAAGTAGATAGCAATTAGAGGGATTGTTCTTTTTAAGATTTAGTAGGATAGGAAAAATTTGAAGGACAGCTGTATTGATATAAGGAGGATGAATGGAAAGAAGGGGATTTTGGTCATATACTGCAAGATTCTGCATGGATTGCAGAATAAACCTTATATTTAATATATTGATGACATCTCCGCATCAAATTGTGTATCTACTGCCTACCGTAGGTTTCCCAGACACACACATTGCATCAACCTCGAGAAAAGTCAAACATTAACGCCGTAGAGAAGCTCTATTCATTCAGCAAAAACAAGATTGTGGCTCTGAACATCAACTTCTTATAACAAAACTCTGGCAAAGAAAGCTGCAACTACTGTACATTTACAACAGTTTCATACGCTAGCAAGATTATGCTCAAAATCTTCAAGGAAGGCTTCAGCAGTATGTGGACTGAGAAGTCCCAAAAATAAAATATGGATTTGAAGGGAGTCTAGGAACTATAATGCTAACATGCGCTGAATTAGGGAGAAAGTCAGAGAGTTCCAGAAAAACAGCTACTCCGTCATTGACTACGCAAAAACCTTTGTGTGGACCATAGCATACTATGGGCAAATCCTTAAAGAAAAGGGAGTGTCTGACTTTCTCCCTAATTCAGCGCATGTTAGCATTATAGTTCCTAGACTCCCTTCAAATCCATATTTTATTTTTGGGACTTCTCAGTCCACATACTGCTGAAGCCTTCCTTGAAGATTTTGAGCATAATCTTGCTAGCGTATGAAACTGTTGTAAATGTACAGTAGTTGCAGCTTTCTTTGCCAGAGTTTTGTTATAAGAAGTTGATGTTCAGAGCCACAATCTTGTTTTTGCTGAATGAATAGAGCTTCTCTACGGCGTTAATGTTTGACTTTTCTCGAGGTTGATGCAATGTGTGTGTCTGGGAAACCTACGGTAGGCAGTAGATACACAATTTGATGCGGAGATGTCATCAATATATTAAATATAAGGTTTATTCTGCAATCCATGCAGAATCTTGCAGTATATGACCAAAATCCCCTTCTTTCCATTCATCCTCCTTATATCAATACAGCTGTCCTTCAAATTTTTCCTATCCTACTAAATCTTAAAAAGAACAATCCCTCTAATTGCTATCTACTTGCACAATCGTTCAGGGGTCTAAGTCTTAGACTGAATTTAAAGCAATAAAAATTTAAATACAAGAAAATATCTCTGGCTTTTTAGTCTATATAGGACAACTGAAACCACAATTAGGATATGTGAACCTGTAAAGTCTAATTCATTAGAAATATACATGCACTTCCATGTAAGTTTCAAAATAAATATTTTCCACTGCTGACCTTAAGCCTATCTCTGTACATTTTCTCGACATATCCATTTCTCCATACACGTTCTTTAAATACCCTGAGATGCTAGGAACAGAACCACCTACATCAGATCCATGTGCTCTGCAAATGGGATGTAAGTTCTCCCTCCAAGGGCTACCACATAACTAATGTTGTATAATTAATGCAAACCCAGTGAGTTGTTCGCCTGTTCCAATCTACAGTTCAGTTAAGCTGCAAGGCCTGTTACAACATGTTCACTATTCCATTATTGTATGTCTATCTGAGAAACCTGAGGGGAGGGGGGTTTGCTGTCTTGAATGTAATGATGAAAGTGGCTAGTCCCTGTGTCTAGCCCAGATGCATTCTGGGATCTGTAGTCCAAAAACTGTTTGTAGTAGTTTAACTGTTTGTTTCAGCTCCTCCTCCTCAGCCTATGGATACGAGCCTGCTGATAGGCTGTTCTAAGGGGCCTTGTGGGTTTTAAAAAACCCCGGGTCGTTCATCTCTTTCCTTTCCCCACATGGCTGTTGGAGGCTGAGGTAAGATCCGTGCTTTTGAATCGGGGGGGGGGGGGGCGCTGGGAAGAAATAGAGCAGCCATTTTATTTGGGCCACTGGAAAATAAGTTTTTTAGCATTATGCAATGGTTGGGAAGGGGGGTGGGGGTGGGGGTATGTTAAGATTTTAGAATGCCTGTTCCTGCTTTTTCAAAGGAAGAGTCCCCCTCCCTTTTCAAAGGCATAGTGAAGGCTTGCTGTCCCCCCCCCCGCAGAACACATGGGGGTGGGGGTGGGGGTCTTAACACATGGCTTCTCATGAACATGAGGCAACATTTTTATTTTATTTAATTGTGCCCCTATTGTGCTATGTTTTTAAAATCAATTTGGCCTTTTTTAATAGTTCTATATCGTCTTCCTGATGGAATTAGTTCAACTTTTTAAAGTTACCTTGAATTCTGAATTCCTGGTGAGTCCTACACAGAAAATATGCCATTCTGTTCAATAATTAAAACAATCCTACACATTTTGTGAAACCAGCCTTCCGAGGAGTTGCATGCTTAAATTCTGAAGCCCAATCACCAAACAAAGCAAGCTAATATGTATAGTCTCAGAAGTGGGAGAAGCTTGTCCTTTGAGACTTAAAACCCACTTTTGGGGGACCTTCATTCCAGGGAGGAAATTGTTTTATAATAGTTTGCTAAAAGCATGGAGGGAAGGTCTGCTTAACTAAGGAAGAAAGAAAGCAAACCTTAATTCCTTGATTAATTAGATACCAATGTATATATTAAATGTAAACTTTTATATAATTGTTATGTGCCCTCAAGTTGCTTCTGAAATGTGACAACCCTAATAATATGAGATCTGTTCAAGGGATGTTTATCATTGCTGTCACACTCCCAGGGAATTTCTGGCCTTGTTTTAATAGTTCTATATCGTCTTCCTGGTGACATTAGTTCAACTTTTTTTAAAAAGTTAACTTGAATTCTAACTTCCTGGAGAGGCCTGCACAGAAAAGATGCCATTCTGTTCAAGAATTAAAACAATCCTACACACTTTGTGAAACTAGCCTTCCAAGGAGCTGCATGCTTAAATTCTGAAGACCAATAGCCAAACAAAGCAAACTAATATGTATAATCTCAGAAGCGGGAGAAGCTTGTCCTTTGAGACTTAAAACCCACATTAGTTAAGACAGGTTATGTCTAGCAGACATTTGTTGAGTAAGTTAACTATGATACAATTAGTTAATACATTTAGTTATGTAAAAGTATTGTATGTCATGAAAATGAAGTTTCCTTGCTGTGACTGCTATATAACTGAATATTCAGGTTAGCAAAGAGGTCTCAGGGTACACTATAACTGCACTGTAGATATTTTCAGGGATGGAGAATTTCAGGTGCATTACCCCAGGCTGCAAAAGCACTCAATTCACATTATGCAATGTTTTAAATCAATTTGGTCTTGTTTTGTATTTTGCAGCTTCAATGTTTTTTGGTTAAATTGCTCAGGTTAATTGTAAGGTTTGACAAAACTGAATAGCTTCAAGTTCCCCAAAGGTTAATACACCCCCCTTTTGCTCATCAGCTGGCCCCTACAGGCTCAGTAACCCCCACTGCAGTAACCCCCACTGAGACAGTAGGAGACAAAATAAAAATATTTCATTTACTTACAGTTGAACAGCTATCAGAAAACTAAAAACAAGACTGCTTTGAACAACAGGGCCTCAACAGACTATTTGCAATTTCAAAAATGACTAAAAAGAGGGGGAAAGTCACTTAAACAAAGAGATGCCATTGGAGACAGGGCAGGAACATTTGGTCATAAAGAGATGTCCTCTTTGATATTGGAGACATGGTCAGGAATATTTGGTTACTGATAGTCACCTCACCCCCAGAAAGGTATCTCCCATCATATCTACTAAAGGCTGCATATGCGGCTAAAATAACTCCAACATAAATTGCTGCTGAAGTTTTTAGGTATTTCTTATTATTATTTATATTAATTCAGAATTTAGACTACATCTCACAGAACAACCGCCACGCTGGTTTGGGGTCTCTGGGATCTGTATCCCCAAACAGGAAATTCAAAGTTGCTGCTGCTATTAGATAGACCTTTTGACTGTGCTCAGAAAAAAAAATGGGAATAAACCCCTCTTTGCCCTTTTTGAGTTGCAGGAAAGTGGACAGGCTCAGCAAGCTCAACACTTTAGAATTTCTTAACATTTTTTCCAGCCCTGAGGATTTTGAATATTGAAATTGAGTTTCATTCATAAACCATTAGCACTCCCTCACAGCTCTCTCTCTGGAGCACCCTTTTGACAGGTCAGTTTTGTACCTATTTGGTCCTGAGCTGACCTGATTCTGATGTGGGTTCAAATGTCTCAAACCACTTTTCAGGATGAAACTGTAGAAACCATGACTTAAAACAAACAGAACTATAAACAGCTCTTTGTTGCTTGTGGTAGAAAAGTGCTAATAATGGCACAGAACAGGATGTAGGAGAGAAGGGCTGTGTGCCTTGGGCACTACATGGTTGATGTTTCAGGGAGGGTGAGATTCAGGTTCATTGCCCCGGCCTGCAATTTTTCCTAAATGATAATATTTAGAGAAAAGAAGAGAGGTGGGACGGCTCTTAGGGAGATTACCCCTCTGCATGCCGGCCTCCCTGGAAACCATCCCTTCTAAATTATTAGGAACCTTGTTACAGGTTGGGCATAACAAGACACTCAAGTTCCCATTATGCATGGTTTTTAAATCAGTCTGTCCTTGTTTTAATAGATTTATATCGTCTTCCTGATGACCGTCGTTCAAACAAAGAATGTCCAGGAGGGGAGGTGCCCTTTAGAGTATTTTGTGCTTTTGAAAGACAACGGGCCCTGTACAGTTCCTCCAGTATGAGGCACCCTACTGTGGTATCCTCTGTGAACTTCACACTGGTATGGCTGTTAAAAGCAGAAATACAAGCCTATGTATATTGGGCATGGTGCAGAGGCCTCAGCACATCTCCTTGGGGTGTACCAATACTAAGGTTGAGAACCCTAGCTGTATATTGACCTGCTCTAACCCTCTGACTGCATTCAGACAAAAAAACCACGATGTAGCCTTTTGCTTTACATGTGCCATGGTTAGAGTTTCACTTATACTAGATGTGCAAAGAAATAAACCCTTCTTTTCCCTTTCTGTGTTGCAGGAAAATGGACTAACTATGCCAGGCAGGCAAGACATCCTCAGCAAGCTCAACATTTTTGAATTTCTTAACACTTTTTTCAGCACTGAGGATTTTGAGTATTGAAACTGAGTTTAATTCATAAACTATTAGCACTCCCTCGCAGCTCTCTCTGGAGCACCCTTTTGACAGTTCGGCTTTGGACCTATTTGGTCCTGAGCTGCCCTGATTATGATGTGAATTCAAGCGTCTGAAATCTCAGTGAAATTTCACCTAACAGCCAACCTGCGCTGATTCCTTGCAATAAATAATTGTTTTAACTTATTATAAATGTGTACTCCTAAGTGGGTTTTATTTTTGTATTTTGCAGAAGGAGCCGGAGAGGTTGAAGATTGGTGGCACATGGTCTTTAAGTTGCAAACTTTTTTCAAAAGTCTCTAGGCATTTGAGGGCGGATGGTCACTTTGACTTTCTTAACTTTATGATTCTGTTTCTGAAAGATGTTGAGAAGGCTATGGCTTAAAGCTCTATGAGGGATGCCTGGAAAATCAAAAGGGGCTTTAACACACACACAGGGAGAGAGAGATTCTAGGAATCTTCCTTGGGTATAAACATATGGAGAATATTTTTACTTTGAATCATACTAAAGTCATTTTACTAAAAAATGTGGGGATTTTGTACTGTTCTACTTATTGCTCCTTACTATTTCATGCCTACTTACTAAATCTACGTTCAAGCGTCTGAAATCTCAGTGATACTGCTGTCCAGTGCTTTTCATTGGGAAACAGAAATGACTTATTTTTTCACCCCACAGCCAAACTGCGTTGAATTTTTGTAATAAATAATTGTTTTAACCTATTATAAACGTGTACTCCTAAGTGAGTTTTATTTTTGTATTTTGCAGAAGGAGCCAGAGAGGTTGGAAATTGGTTAAGGTGACAATGTAGAAATATTACTTGGTAAATCTTCAATATCTTTGAGCACCCATTGTGGAAATACAACTTAACACACTCTAAAAACACTGATGTTTTTGATAATGGTACTAGAAGGTATATTTATTTCATTTATTATGACCAGGTACAACAACAGCCACACATAAATATGGTGGATCTACCTGCACGAGCCAGGATGTGAGGTTGAGCAGCCTAACGCCGAGGGAGGCCCGGAAGGAAAGGACACGAAACCAAGCCTTCTTGGTGGTGACTCCTCACCTCTGGAACAATCTCCCTCCTGAGATCCATGCGGTCCCCACTTTGGGCACTTTTAAAAGTCAATTAAAAATATGGCTATACATTCAGGCCTTCCCTCCAGTTAATATCTGACTTTTCTGTTTATTCTCTCCTTATGTATTTTCTATTCTATTGTTGTATTCTGTTTGTGTGTGTTTTTTTGTATTGTGGTCTTTTAGACCAGATGGGCAGGGTATAAATCAAATAAATAAATAAAATAAAGATCCTCCTCCTCACACACACCCCCATCAGGGTGCAGGCTGACTTTCTTGCACTTTTGTCTGCTTTGGCTTTGTGGTAAATAGGAATAGGGCTTCTGCAGATCTGCATTTTATTCTTAGATTTTCTGGGACTTCAGGCAAGCTCTCTCTGAGACTTGGAGGGGGCACAGGGGGCATGAAAAACCCCACAAGCCCCTGGTAGCAACCTTGGGGTGGGTGCAAGTGTCCCGGTCTCTGCTGTGAGCATGCACAGAAGGTCCCTGAAATCCCCGCTGTGGAATTCCAGCCCCAGGCGGCCTAAGGGCTTGCCGAGACATGCCCTAGGGCCACCCGTTTTCTAGCCAAACCCCCTTCAACCTCGCCCAACCTTCTGCAAATTACAAACAGGTCTTTAAGTTGCAACCTTTGTTACTGCACATTCTCAAGGGAAGCCCTTGGGGTAAATTTGATTTGTTGCAATGAGAAATCCTAGTTTCTATATAACATAAGAGTAGAAATCGTGAAAAAGGCTTAAACAGCTATATCGTAACAAAAGGTTTGTTTGTTTGTTTTAACCATTGTTTTAAAATTGTCTCCTATTTAGAAAAGTCTAATTATTTAATTTATTGTTACACTATATCAGAAGGTCCCCAAAATCATTCATAACAGAAGAGGTTTATTGTTGTTGTTTTTTAACCATGGCTTTGAAGTTGTCTCCTATTTAGAAGGTCTTACTATTTAATGTATTGTTACAATATATCAGAAGGTCCCCAAAATCATTCATAAGAAAACAGGTTTATTGTTGTTGTTTTTTAACCATGACTTTAAAATTGTCTCCTATTTAGAAGGTCTTACTATTTAATGTATTGTTACAGTATATCAGAAGATCCACAAAATCATTCATAAGAGAAGAGTCTTGTTGTTGTTGTTTTTTAACCATGGCTTTAAAATTGTCTCCCATTTAGAGGGTCTAATTATTTAATTTATTGTTACAGCATATCAGAAGGGCCCCAAAATCCCTGGTGTGAATTTCAGCCCCCAGCGGCCTAAAGGCATGCTGAGGCATGCCCTACGGCCACCCTTTCTAACCAAACCCCTCCAACCGCTCCCCATTGGTCTACGGGGTCGTGGGGTGGCACGCAACCTCGGGGGCCAATCCTCAGGCCACCCCAGGGTCACGGGGGACCCCTGCCTCTAGGAAAAGGCTCCTATAGGCTCCCGGGCCCCCCGAAATCCCTGACGTCACGCAGGGGGCTGGGGCAAGCCGAGACATGGTCTACGACCACCCCTTTTCTAGCCAAGGACCTCCAACCGCTCCCCATTGGCCTACGGGGTCGTGGGGTGGCACAACCCCTCGGGGCCAATCCTCAGGCACCCCTAGGGTCACGGGGGACCCCGGACTCTAGGGAAAGACCCCTATAGGCCCACGGGGACCCCCACAACCCCTGACGTCACCGTTCGGACCACCCCTTCCGCCGGAAGGGGCCTGGGTCCAGCCTAGGCGCCGGAAGTCCCTCCCCTTCCGGTCCAGGGTCCCAAAAGGGGGCGTGGCACCTGTCAAATTTGAGATTGAATAAAGCTACCACTATCCTACTACTCACTGGAGATCAAGGCCTAGATAATCCACAATCCTGTGTTTCCCATTACTACCCGGTTTCTCCTAAAATAAGACCTAACCTGAAAATAAGCCCTACTATGTTTTTTCAGGATGCTGGTAATATAAGTCCTACTCTAAAAATAAGCCCTAGTTAAGTGAAACCCCGCCCTCCACCATTGTGCAGCAACCAGAAGATAACATAGATGACATGGCTGTATTTGAATAAATGTAGATGGTTGTACATGACAAAAATAAAACATCACCTGAAAATAAGCCCTAATGCGCTTTTGGAGCAAAAATTAATATAAGACCCTGTCTTATTTTCAGGGAAACAGGGTATTATTGGATGTGAAAGCTGGACGATGAAGAAAGTGGACAGGAAAAGAATAATTTTATTCAAAATGTGCTGGAAGAGAGGTTTGTGGCTACCATAGAAAGACAAAAAAGGGGGTCTTAGATTGAATCAGACTTGAACTCTTTCTAGTAGCAAAACTTAGGAACTGAGGGCATGGTACTTTGGTATATCATGGGAGCACAAGACTCCATGGAAAAGACAATAATGCTGGGAAAAGTTGAGGGCAGCAGGAAAAAGAGGAAGATTTAATGAGACGAATTGACTCAATAAAGCAACCGGTGATCTCGAGTTCATAAGAACTGAGTAGGGCTGTTGATGATAGGAGTTTTTGGAGGTCACTCATTCTTAAGGTTTCCATCAGTTGGAGGCTTGTTGAGGGCGCACCAGCCATGCTTGAGTAAATGTGGATCCAAAAAAATAAAAAAAAAGGGAGGGTTGTTTGAAAGCTTTACGAGAGTACAGGGAGAACAGAAGCTGACGACTGACAGAGAGGGGACCCCCCTCTTCCTTTACAGAGCACGGGTATTCGGTCTTCAGGCAGTGTCTGTTAATTAATTACCGCTGTTAATGAATTCCTTGAGAATCAATTAACCGTTAACTAATTAGTATGAGCGAGGGAACCAAGATGGGAAAGCGAGGATCCTCTGACGGGGCTGTTCGGGATCAGTTTTCGGGGCATGCGGGGCTCGATCCCACTCTTTGCCCCTCTCTTTCTCCCGGTATCCCTCCCCCCCCCCCCCAAAAAAAACCCTCCACCCTCCGCACCCGTGAGATTTTTTTATCAGGAGCCTCCGCTGCTTTAGCAGTCGGAAGAGATCAGCTCAATCCCCTCAACGCAGCCCTTTCCTTTGCTGGCATAAACATTCAAGCTGTTTTCATACTAACAATTACTCAGCGCGCTGAAGACCTTAATCTCCCTTGAACTCAGCTTTTCCGTTCACAAGGTAACCTGGGAGAGCAGGCGGGAGCGAGGCTACTCCCCATTAAAGAGCCATATGCGTCACGACTTCAGACGGTTCGTTTTAATAATTAGCATCGTGGGTTTTCTTCTCACACAAGGTATACACGGGTTGTTGTTTTTTTTTTCAGCTCCACAGCTGTCTCGCGTCGCTTGGAAAGAGTGGTCTAGTTACAGGTCCTTTCCACGAGGTTAAAGACACAACGCCACGGGGATGTGTAAGTATATGTACACATATATGGAAGTGTCTATCTATCTATGGAAGTGTACTTGCGCTCCCCCGTCAGAAGAACAGGACCTCGATCCGCGAAAGCTCGCAAGGAAATAAAATGTTTAAGTCGTTAAAGTGGTCCAATATCGTGCTCTCTGCCCTTTTCTCTTGCCAGCATGAGAAATGGCCATCTGTTTTCGGGCTCCAGACATGCTCCCTCCTTCCTTTATTTTCATACACAAGGGCAATCATGCTGTATATTAACCTTCTCTTTCCAATGGTAGCTGAAGAGAGGCCTCTAGAGGTTTAGAAGCGGATCACCGGAGTGATGGATGTTGCTTGTTTGTCTACAGTACCTGGGAAATTAGAATTACAAATGAGAACTGCAACAAAATGTTGCCGTGTAGAACCCTCTTCTCCAGAGTTCTAGGCAACCCGACATTCTGTCTTCCAAGCTATTCTGTTTCCTCGATGAATTTCTCCACAACCACTGATCATGCTCCTTGCTAGGCTGCTTTTATAGGATTTTGGCCTCCTTAGCATCCCCACTCCCCAAACGTTTGTACTTCTGTAGCATTCCTTCCAAGTATCTTCCAACTTTTGTTCCTCTGTGGCCCATTTTGGCAGCAGTTCTCAACGTTGGTGTCCCCCAGGCATGTTCCTGTCCATCTTTAATTGGGCTAATCATTTTTTTAAAAATCAGCTAAATAATTGGTGATGATTGGGTCACGAAGAGTCGGACACGACTGAACGACTGAACGAACGATCATGTTGTGTTAATAAAAGCACACTTTGTATGAAACCTTGTTGTGTAGTTAATGAAAACAACGTAACTAGCAGGCATGAATTTCTGTACATTAAGGAATGTCAGTAGACCATATCTGTTGCATACTGACTCAGTAACAGATAATATATGCAGAGATTTTTTTTACCTTACAGCAATTCATGTCTAAAAGTTACACAACTACACAACAGGACTTCAGCTATTGTGTGAAGTATATTCCTTTTGCCTGTCTTGAATCTATTACATCAAGTATAAATAATACACATTTTTTCCTTGCTATTCATAAGTTTCTGAATGTCTTCGGAGCTCTACTAGGTGATATTTTCCTAAACATCCCAAAACCTTTTCATCAGGATCTTCTTATCTTATGACTCACAAGCAGAATGGTTTGTGCTATGTGTGGTTCCTCTTTTCCTTCTTCTTGTGCGGGGGGGGGGTGTCCACTAACCCTTGAAGCAAATCCCCATTGTTTTCAATGGGGAGGTCCCTGGTGCAACTGCCAGGTGGCGTTTGCAAGAGGAAACATGGTGCTGTTCTGCTATGGAGCCCTTAAGCTCTGTATTTGCCAACAGGATTCTGGCACCAGCTCTTCCATGTACCACAAACCATTGATTAACTAGCATTGCAATTCTAAGCAAAAGGTAAATCCCATTGATTGTTGTAGGTTTTTTGCACTGTTTGGCCGTGTTCTAGAGGTTTTTCTTCGTAACGTTTCACCAATCTCTCTGGCCAGCATCTTCAGAGGACAGGAGTTAGAACTCTCTCTGCGTTCTGGTGTAGTGTGTGGGATAGTTGAGTATCTGTAGCTGTGGAATCAGCTTTTTGTCCTTTTCATGAGATTGGGTGATTATGGTGATCAGGGTGTGTGTTTTTTTGTTATGGGTGTTGTGATAAGGAGGGGAGATGATCTGTCACTGTGATTGATGGGTGTTGTTAGCTAGTCTTTTGTGTGCTGTGATCATCGGTTCTTGAAGCTGGGTAGAGTTCATTGACTTTTTTGCAGGCCATATTTTTTCAGTGCTGGGAGCCAGGCTTTGTTGAGTTTCAGACTTTCTTCTTTTTCCTGAAGCTTTGCTGATGTTTGTGGATTTCAGTGGATTCGCTGTGTAGTGTAACATAATGATTGCTGATGTTGTCCAGTACTTCTGTGTTTTGAAATAGGATTTCATGTCCAGTTTGTTTCAGGGCATGTTCAGCTACTGCTGATTTTTTCAGTTGTTTTAGCCTGCAGTGTCTTTCATGTTCTTTGATTCTGGTGTTGGTGCTGCATTTTGTGGTCCCAATATATACCTGTCCACAACTGTAAGGTATCTGATGTATTCCTACAGTGGTGAGGGGTTCCCTTCTGTCCTTTGCTGACCATAGCATATGTTGTATTTTTGTGGTGGGCCTGAATACTGTTTGAAGGTTGTTATTTTTCAGAGGTTTTCCCATGTAGTCCATGCACCCTTTGATGTATGGCAGAAATACTTTATTTGTGGGTAGCTGTTTTTCTTCTTCAGTTTGGTGTTGTTTTCTCTGTTTGACGGCTCTTGTGATTTCATTCTTGGAATAACTATTTGCTTGTAGGGCCCAATTCAGATGGTTGAATTTGGTGCTGAGAAATTGAGCTTCACAGTTCCGATTTGTACAGTCTATCAATGCTTTCATTATGCCTCTTTTTTGTCGTGGGTGGTGGTTGGAGGTTTTGTGTAGGTACTGGTCTGTGTGGGTGGGTTTTCTGTAGACCTTGTGTCTCAATAGGAGGTCAGTTTTGCGTACGACCATGACATCTAAGAAAGGGAGCTGGCCCCCTATTTCTTTTTCCATGGTGAATTGTATATTTGGGTGGATGCTATTGAGATGGCTGTTGTAGGTTTTCCGGGCTGTTTGGCTGTGTTCTTGAAGTTACTTACTTACTTACTAAAACCATTGGATCCCCGGCTGTGAAAGCATTCGGGAATACAGTACTTGCTATTCAGATGGTTTAGAAATTCTTTGAGTTTTTCTTAACCGTGGCTCCAAATTGTGAAAGTGCCATCCATTTATCAGAAGCAGACTGTGGGTGCGAAGGGTGCCGAAGCCAGGGCCTGTTTTTCAAAATGTTCCATGTAGAAGTTTGCTATAACTGGGCTGAGGGGGCTCACCATGGCCACTCCATCTGTTCATAGAAATCATTATCCCACTGGAAATAGCTGGTGGTTAGGCAGTGTTGGAAAAGGGCATGATATCTTCTGGAAAGATCTGCTGGAGGAGTGTCAGAGTGTCCTTTATCAGCACCTTGGTGAATAGGGATACTACATTAAAGATGATCAGTCTGTCCCTGGGGTTGAGTTTTGGGGTGCTGATCTTGTTTATGAAATGGTGAAATGTTATGAAGAAAAACCTCCAGAACATGGCCAAACAGCCCAAAAAAACTGCAACAACCTTTAGATCCTGGCTGTGAAAGCCTTTGAAAGTAAATTCCATTGTTTGCCACTGTAAAGTAAAGGTAAAGGTTCCCCTTGACATTTAGTCCAGCCGTGTTCAACTATGGCGCAGTGCTCATCCCCATCTCCAAGCCTTTGAGCCAGCATTTGTCTGTAGACAGTTTCCGTGGTGATGTGGCCAGCGCAACTAGACACAGAATGCCGTTACCTTCCCACTGTAGTGGTACCTATTTTTTTACTTGCATTTACATGCTTTCGAACTACTAGGTTGGCAGGAGCTGGGACAAGCGACAGGAGCTCACTCCGTTGTGTGGATTCGAACTTACGACGGCAGGTCTTCTAACCTTGCAGCATAGAGGCTTCTACAGTTTAACCCACAGTGCCACCACGTTGCCACTGTGTTTAAAACTTAATATATGTGCTTAAGGCTGCAGCCTGAAATGATCCTTTTCAGAGCCTTATACAGTAACCTCTGTCTGACTGTACTCCAGAGGTACCCCACCTAATGCTATTAGGATAATTCTTTTCCAATAATTTGGGGCATCAGATTTGCTTCTGTTGCTGAATTTCTTCTTTCACCCATTTGTACACCCCAATTGTTGTTTGCTCTTATCTACCCCTTCCTAAAAATCGGCTTTTCCTCCACTCCTGTATGAGCCATCAGCACAGAGGTCTCTTGAGATGGAGCTGTACGCCTTCTGGCAATTCTTCAGGAGATATTTTCACAGCTGAGTCCAGGGGGAGGCTGCTCTTTCTTTGTCAGAGACTTGCTGCTTGTAATCATGTTTGGGAATATACATCCCGAGAGGAAAGCATTCTTGCTGAGGATACCGAGAGCTGCGTCTGAAAACGGCACTTTCAATGAATGGGAGGGCCACGAGGAAGCCACACAGACAGCTCCTCAATCTGGCACATATGCAGAGATTTAGGCAGAGCACATCCTTATTACTAATCCTGAGCGAAATAGATTCTGCTAACATTTGTAGGAAAGATAGGACTTCAGTGCAGAGGTTTTTAAATGCCTTTGAAAGATGGCTTGCCTGTCACCGCTCATCTTTCCCTGCTGAACAACTCCAGAAGACTGGCAAGTGAGTTCTTTTCTGTTCATGACAGAACCCTCCCAAGACACTTTGCTGCCTGAAGTGGAGCAGGAAGTGGGCATCTTGGAGTAACTCCAGATGTTTTAAATTGGTGTCTTCCAACCTTGGGTAACCCAACTGTTCTTGGACTAAAACTCCGAGAAGTTTTCACCACTAGCTGTGCTGACCAGGATTTCTGAGAGTGTAGTTGAAGAACATCTGGGTTACTGAAGCTTGGGAACCATTGCTTTATATTAAGCCCGCTAGCTGAGTATGTCTTTCACCAGGAATGTGATATGCCTTCCACCCTGTAGTGGTATTTTTTTTTAAACATTCATAGAGTGCTGGGAGCCCCTCAAGCCATTGTAAAGTTCTCCTCCACCTCTTAGCAGGCACTATCAGATGTTCGGCATGCAGAACACACACCGTATCACTGAGCTCACTTCCTCCTGTCTGATAAGTAGGAAATCATCACCATCATAGAACTGCAGAGCTGGAAGGGACCCTATGGGTCATCAGGTCTAGTCCCTGTCAAAGAGGCACAGTGGGGAATTGAACTCTGATTTTCTGGCTCTGCAGCCAGAGACCTAAACCACTGAGTTAAACTCAAATTCCACTGGAACATAATCTGACAACCACTGTGATAGCAAAAATTTAAACACTTTGGGGAAAGAAAACACATGCAGGGGGAAGAGATCTATGTTCTTGAATTTTGCCTCTGGTAGCCTCCTTGAAACACAGGGCAAAATCTAAAACAAGCAAATGTCTTCTAAATCCTACTGATTTCAGGGCACACTTCCAGTATACGCCTTCATTTCTTCCACTCAGCACAATAGTGCTTAACTTGGCTAAGATGGTGTCCAGTTTCCAGCATTTATTTGTTTTGCTGTGCACTGCCCGGAGTGGTCTTGTAGCCAGAGGGGGCGGTATACAAAGTAAATAAACAAATATATAAACAAACAAACAAACAATATCAGACACAAGAAAAAAGATTATTATCCAACTGTTTCAGATAACACACGTCACATTTTCTGATATAAGAAAGCATATTTCCTTCTGTTTTATTAACAGGAGTGGACAATACAATTTCTTCTCCTCTGAGCAAGAGATCACTGCTCAAAGAAGGATTGGGGCACGAATAGAAAATGCCTTGATGGATCAGACAGGGCCCATAGAGGCTAGCATTCAATTCAACCACTCCGCCCCTCACAATGGCAAATTGAACATGGTAGATGAAGAACCATAGTAGAGAAAAATGGCTTTTTATCTTCCACTAAAACTGTAAGCCCTGTGCAAGGCAATATGCCACTGTGATTTGCCTTTCCTTAAATCATCCCTTCTTTGTTGATTTTTGAAAAGCTCTCAGGAGGAAGTGCTGATGAACTTGCTATTGTGCAAAGCATCTCTTACTTACTTACTTACTTACTTACTTACTTACTTACTTACTTACTTACTTACTTACTTACTTACTTACTTACTTACTTAAACTTCACAGTGCTTTTCTCAACAGAAAAATCATTACATTCATCAAATGGTAGTATACATTTATTTGCACATATGCTGATGACACCCAACCTTACCTCTCCTTCCTACCTAAATGTGAGGCAGCTGTTCTGGCTGATCTAGCTGTTCTAGCTCAATGTTTGGTATCAGTAATGGAATGGACAAGATGGAGGTGTTTCTGGTCACTCAAAAGGAAGATCAAGGAACAGGGATGTACCCTGTGCTGGATGGAATTACACCCCCTCTGAAAACACAAGTACACAGCTTTGAGGTGTTCCTGGATTCAACTCTGAGCCTGGATGCTCAGGTTTTGGCGATGGCCAGGAGTGCGTATGTGCAACTAAACCTAATGAGCCAGCTACATCTGTTTCTTGAGAGATCTGATCTGGCCACTGTGACACATGCCCTAGTTGCATCCTAACTGGATTACCGTAAAACACTATATATGGGGCTGCCATTGGAAAGCATCAAGAAATGTGATTGGGTTCTTTCAAAACCGGTGACAGTTCCTCAGTTTTGGCGGGAAGAAGAGACTGAGACAGGGTTAATGGGTTAACATTCTCTGTTTTATTTTCACACAGAGATTCAACAGTAAGACCAACAGGGTTGAACATGATAAATTGGACAACTGTCCGTAACTGGTCAAGACAGACCTCTCTTCCAGCATCAGTCTGTTCACTGAGGAGCTGGACTGAACCACTCTCGATCGGTGATCCTACGCATGGGAGCGCTCCTCACAGCGCGCACAGTCCCACAGCAGGGGTGACACACCCAATCTCCCTCCTTTGGTGGAGTATTGTACACCGGATCGGGGTGTATCACCCTCTTCCCACGTCCTTGCCCATGTGGAAACACTATTACTGTCCATTCTTGTGTCTCCTTTCAGAATCTCTGGATCAGGGAGCAGACCTCCCACCTTTAAGTTGGGGGAGTCCTTCAGTAAGTCCCGTGCCTTTCGTACTTCTTCTCTGCTTTCTCTGGTTCTTTCCTTTCCTTGTCCTCTGTGCTTCCTTTCTCCACTACTCTGCTGCTGAAATGTTCTTCTCCCGCTTCTTTTATATCCTCCTCCCACATAGAGAGTTTTAACTCCTCCCCTTTACTTCCTTCTCCTTCTTGATTCTATCAGGCAAACCTCTATCTCTTTCTTCTCCTAACACTCCTGTCACTTCTCCTACGTTACCCTCCTTCAACTCTTTCTCCTCCTTTTTCGTTTCTGCAGTTGAGGATGGTACACTTGCATCCTGTTCTCCTTCACAGGAAACTTCAGTGAGTTGAAAATGTAGCAGCCACATTGCTGATTGGAATGGGTTACAGGGATCACGTACCCCCCTCCCCCATTACAGCAGCTCCATTGGCTGCCGATCCGTTTCCAGGCATAATTCAAAGTACTGGTTTTAATCTACAAAGCTCTAAATGGCGTGGGACCAAGCTATCTCAAAGACTGTGTCTCCTTCTATGAGCCGGCTCGTGTGTGAAGACCATCAGGAGAGATCTTTCTCTCAGCCCCATCATTTCAACAAGTGTGTTTGGTGGGGACATGGGAGAGGGCCCTTCTGTGTTGCTGCTCCCAGACTCTGGAGCTGCCTCCCATGGGAGGCCAGACTGGCCCCATCTTTGCTATCCTTCTGCAAACAGTCAAATACCTTTCGCTTCAGGCAAGCCTTCCCCCAGTCACTGGCTATCTGAGTATGATTTTTAGATGGACTGTTACACATTACTGCTTTGACTGGGTTTTTGGTACTACTTGTGTTTTGCGTTTCTGTGAGTGGTATTTGTTTGTTCCTTTTTAATATTTTCATACTTACTGTTTTTTGCTCTTATAATGTGATGTAAGCTGCCTTTTTTATACTCATTGCTTTTAACTTTAACTGTTGTCTTTTAATGTTGTAAACCATTGTTGTATACTTATTGTTTTCAGCTTTAAATACTGTATTGTCTTTCAATGATATATGAGCCATCTTGGGTCCTTATTAAAGAGAAAAGTGGGATAAAATATTTAAAAGAAATATGAAGGAATTGCTGGGTTCTTATCAGTGTTTGAGTTTGGATTCAATGACCTGGGTTTCCTCATACAGAACCTCTTCTGCATCCCTTTCCTCTGTCATTATTGTATGTGAAACTAATATGACTAAAGCTTATAAAGATGCAGATACATTTACCAGATTTGAACTCTATTGGATGGAAGCCAAGCAGGCGTTAGCGAAACACCCCAAGTTTTAAAGCCGTATTAATCTTTT
This sequence comes from Pogona vitticeps, assembly GCF_051106095.1. NCBI lineage: Eukaryota > Metazoa > Chordata > Lepidosauria > Squamata > Agamidae > Pogona > Pogona vitticeps. The sequence goes on from NC_135784.1 coordinate 202,043,586, forward strand.
ACAGCAAGGACTCCTGTAGCATCTGGAAGATGAACAGAGTCCTGTGGCACCTTGAAGGTGAACAAATGTATTGTGGCCAAAGCTTCCATAGTCTATATCACTCATTTCATGAGATCTATGGAAGGTTATTTAGAATTTCAGCTGTACACATGACGCTCATGGTTAGAAATGGGACTGCAGACAAGGGGGGCAGGGGGAAATTCAGTGCACTTTGATTGCCAACTGTTTCATAGCTGTTGGTGATAACGAAAACATCCTGGTACTAAATTATTCTATTCTAATCTAATAACATTTTATTCCCAATGCTGGGATCCAAGGTAGCTTTGAATGTAATTAAAAAACAAGAGCTTTAAAATACACAGGAAGTCCAAACTCAAAATGATGGTAGCTTTAGTGGGTTTGGAATGATAAGAAGCCTCTTATGCCAGTGCAATGACCATTGTGCCAGTACAAACCCCTTGTGCTGGCTGATCTCAGACTTGGATCTGCCAAGACCACTGCTGTGCTGGCTGAAATTAGCTGGAGGGAAGAAAAAGAAAAAATAAAGGGGGGGGGGAACTGATCCACTCCAAATCCCTCCCCGCTCAGACTCGCAGTCACTATGCCTGTCACAAAGTTAAGCCAGAGTCATACATGATTTCCAATAATTTCCAGAAATTCAACAAAGCCTCGGCTAGCGTGGATTCCGCTCAGCAACCTCTCAGCCATCTTGGACACTTAGGATCTCACCCTGTGTCAGACATATTAAAACAGAACCAGGTTCACTCTATTATTCAAGTGCAAGTTCAATCAATCAGTTTAAAATAAGATAAACTTCTAGTCCCAGTTTACCTGAATAGGAAACAGAACCAGGTTCACTCTATTATTCAAGTGCAAGTTCAATCAATCAGTTTAAAATAAGATAAACTTCTAGTCCCAGTTTACCTGAATAGGAAACAGAACCAGGACACCAACTAAAATCCAGTGACTTCAGGCTATTAATTGCTGAAGACCCTTGTAAATAAGAAGTATTTGCCAGTCAGCCAAAGGACAAGAGGAGGGTGGGAGCAATCCAGGCCCCTTTTGGGAAAGAATCCCAGAACATGGGAACACCCACAGAGAAAGCCCTTTTTTTGAGTCCCCACCAAATTTGGGTCTGAAAATGTGGGGGAAGCATGATCTTGAGAAGGGCCTCTGTGAATACTGACACCAAGAGATTAATCTTAAAGTGGACGTGGTCTATATGTATTTAACATACTCGGCAAAGCCTCTGAAGATCTGGAGTCCATTTAGGAATCCCTCAGCCATTCGGGTCAGTTGAAAGAACTTAATTTCTATGTTTGCAGAAGCCCATTATTAATTACAGCTATCAATGCAGAAGATATCATTTTAATTCTGAGATTTTCCTTTCCCCTTTCCACGGCCTTCCTTTTTTGGAAATATTTTGCCTGGTGAAAAAGTCTTTATTTATTTATTTATTTATTTATTTATTTATTTATTTATTTATTTATTTATTTATTTATTTATTTATTTATTTATTTATTTATTTATTTATTTATTTATTTATTTATTATGCTTCTTTGATTGACCTAATAAGGGTATTGGCAAAATATGAATTTTACAATTAAAAAAAAGGCCACACAAAATAGAAACCTAGACCTCGGTCAAGTTTTATTTTAACCAGAGCAAAGAGTCTTGGTTTGAACAATAAACAACAACCAGCTGAGACACTGAGAAGCTTTGCTTTCAGCAAAGGGTAGGGTGGTTCCCGAGCGCTGGCCATTTCATTCTGCTTTTTGCTTGTTCCAATGCTTTTAGTGTTGGAGTTTTATTTGCAACCTCCCATGCTGTCTGTAATTCATTTGATTGAGAGGAATTTTTCTGGGCTCAGGTGATAATCTATCCAGTACTAACCAATTGTTCTTTTTGACCGTTGAATTCAAAGAGAGCCCTGTTTCTCTGCTGAGTGCTTTTTCCTCCTCTTTCCTGGATTGATGGCAGTTGTTTAATTGCTGCTGTTCTGTTCATTTGGTTTCTAAATATGTGTGCAGTAAAGAAAGCAGCAGCCACAAGTTTGTAATTTCAAGCAACTGTAAGTAATGTTTTTTTTAATTCTCCTACATATGTCTTGGAGGGAGTTATTGAGAATTGAAGTGTGCGGCGGTCCGGCCGCCACACAGGTGCGAAAGAATCACACAGGACACAAAAATCAGGACCAAATGGGTTCCAGAGCCTAACAGTCAGCCGTGGTGTATTGTGGCTTGAGGGGAGAAAAAACTCCTGCCTGCACGCCTGTAGCCCTTTTTTATTCAACACAAAAATGTCCTCCAATACAGGGGTTATACAGCCAATCGCCATACAGTATACACAGCCAGTAGCCATACAGTATACAAACTTACATAACATATCTTCTCACTGAGCATGCTCAGGGTAGTACAACATTACCATATATGGCATATAACATAAGTTCCCTAGCTTGCTGGTGTATGTAACTGCTTCACTTAAACATAATGGCGTACTCCCACAGAAGTGCCAGTTAATGAGAAAGGGGTAGATTCTTGGGAATGTGTAGGTGTTATGGTCGGCCATAGCATAACCTGTCCATCACAGCTGGGAGGGAAAATCTCAGCCAATGAGAGGGTGGAGGGTGGTGCAGAGGCGGGAGGAGCTGTGATATATAAGGTGTTTGTGAGGTGTGAGTGGGTCAGATAGGAGATAGGAGTTGGAGATGAAGATGAGAGTCTGAGCTGAGAGTTTAAAGTGAGAGTTTTAGTGAGTGAGAGGGCCTGTCAGTGTGAAATAGTCTGTGTGAGATCCAGTGTTGTTATTAACAGTGATTGATTAATTGATTCTTTACCAGTGATTTACCATTTTTTTTTGTAATCAATAAACCAGATTTTGTTTTGAAACGTTATACTTGTCCTTTTATGATTTTTTAAGGATAAGTTGGTGGCAGCAGAGTTTTAAAGTGAAGTAGCAACCACTCTTTTGAGGTCTGAGGGTGGCTGTTACAGTAGCTGTTTTCTTCTGTGAATCTACTGCTGTGGGTCTGCTGCAACTATTCTTTTTAATGGGTCTTCTTCTCTGTAGGTCTACTACTACTCTAGCCGCCTAGAGTGGTCGCAATGACCAGGTATAAGTAAGTAAGTAAGTAAGTAAGTAAGTAAGTAAGTAAGTAAGTAAGTAAGTAAGTAAGTAAGTAAGTAAGTAAGTAAGTAAGTAAGTAAGTACATACATACATAGCAAAAGGGAATTTTACAGAAATTCAAAATTCTGCAACATTAGCTGCTTTCCTGTTGCTTTCTCTCAAAATAAAGTGATAGGCAGTTTCACTCTCCTAAGAGCTTTTTTGTCTCTATCTCTGTCTGGCAATATTCTTTTCCAAATCTGTGAATGTGCTCACCCTTAGAGGAGGAACTATTTCACTTCTGAACTCGGCTCCGCACTTTAGCTGCTAAATCTTACAGTAGGTCTTAATTACTTTTTTGCCCTTGACTTCTCTCAACTCTGAGGAACACTTCTGGAATTTTTGCTAGGAGAATCATTATGAACACACTGACTTCTGGGAAATTTTGACCAGAACAACTTAAGATTTCTCAATCACTGTTGGAACGGTAGATATGCATTTCTGTTACAGTTTGGGATTTAGACTGCTTAAATTAGAGGGACTAGGCGTAATATTACACCAAGCTAGATATTTAACACGCTTTCACTTGTATCTCTTTTGTCACCTTGATTAGTTCATACAGTAAGCTTTTAGGTTTCATTCATTTTTAAAAATGCCTTTGCTAGACCTATTTGCATAATTGCATAATTTGTTATGGTTCAAGCCGTACTGTTAAAAATGCAGAGTATTGGTTCTTTTAAACCATTATCTGACTGTTTTTTTAGGATTGTGGCTTTTGTCTAGAAATTCAGGAAATACCCCATTGATTTCCCTCCTCATTTAGCAGTTTTGCTCTGTATGCTCATTGGAGCAAATTAAAATAAAGGAAATAAGGAGCCCATCGTTCAAGAATGGCAATGTCCAAGTTAAGCCTATTCTAATAAATAAATAAACTTGAAAGGTTATTATGGGATGCTTTATACATATATGAAAAGTATATATATTCTACTGAATTGGCTATGGGGATTTTAAAGTGTTTTGAAAAGGAAGTTTGTTATATTGTTATCCATTCCATTGCTTTTTGACATTATATCCTCTTGAGATTTAATTCTAGATTGCTTTAATTAATTGTGAACCATGTTGGGTCCCTCCCCTAGGAGAAAATAATAATTATAATTGGGTGTTGTAGTGAACACCCTGTCTTCCTATATATATTTCCTTTAGCTATATATATAAGTCATAAATGATTTCCAATAATTTCCAGAAATTCAACAAAGCCTCGGCAGGCTTGGCCAGTGCTTGTCTGAAGACAATCTTCCATGGTCACATGGCCAGTGCGACTTAGACACAGAACCTTCCCACCGAGGTGGTCCCTATTAACCCCCAAACTCCTTTTACAAACTCTGCCTCCCGCCAGCTCTCATTGGCACAGGGCAATACCATTATCTATCTATCTATCTATCTATCTATCTATCTATCTATCTATCTATCTATCTATCTATCTATCTATCTATCTATCTATCTATCTATCTATCTATCTATCTATCTATCTATCTATCTATCTATCTATCTATCTATCTATCTATCTATCTATCTATCTATCTATCTATCTATCTATCTATCTATCTATCTACACACACATATATATCCTTTACCTATAAATCTATATATCCTTTACCTATAAAATCTCAATGCATCTAAAATAAACCAAGGGTTTGAGATTTCACCTAAAAGAAATTTGCATATGAATCTTGAGGTGACCCTTGGTAGTGGTTCCCCACCTATTGCAACTAAAGTACCTGTGGGCAGGTTTGTGGATGAGAATGAAAGCAAGAGCAATAAGAGCCATAGATGTTCTGGAGGAGGGGAAGAAACTGCTAACCCTATCCCCAGTTAAGAAACCATAGCCATGAGTCAAAAAGAAAACAGGATTCATCTGGAAAAGACAAGCTGAGGAAATCCAGTGGGCAGTAGAGTGGCAGGTGACTGCCAATGATTGGAAGAGAGTGCGAACTTCAAAACCAGCCTTCGTTGTACTGGACTACAACCGGGAGTTCATCGTGTACATCGATGTGTCAAGTGTGGGTCTGTGAGCCATGCTGTGACAAGTGGGTGATAGTGAGAGTCTATGCCCAGTGACGTTTACCAGCAGAAGACTTCAAACTCATGAGAGACATTTGTCTGCCGTCAAGAGGGCATAGCTGTCTGTCGTATGGACCTGGAAGCCCTACAGACGGAGAAGAAGGTTTACCCTGTGCACTGACCACTCACCTTTGAAATGGTTGAGAACTTTGCAAATGAACAGTAGCAAACTGACCAGATGGTCCTTGATTCTCCAAGATTATGACTTTGAAATTAAAAACATCAAAGGATCTTTAAATGTGGTTGCAGACACATTGTCTCGAAAACCAAATGACTAATGGGTGGATAAAGAAAGTATGTAATGTGGTATTAAATGTTCTGTTTGTGTACTAGTGATGAAATGCGATTGTGATGGATGTCCCACATCATACCTGTCACTCGTAGCTGGAGCTCATTTGCATAGCCTCTGACAGGACAGGAGGGGGAGAGACAGAGAGTCAGTTAAGTCAGAGAGAGAGAGTGGGTGAGAAGAGGAGAGAGGTTTGCAGAGAGAGACAGAGATAGTCAGAGAAAGTGTGAGAGCTGAAACTAATGAAGATAAGCTGGTTAAAGTGAATAAATAAAACAGGAGGTGATTGAATGTGTGGCAGAATATATGACATTTCAATGATTTTGATTCTATGAAATAAGCAAAGAACATCTGTGAACCTGAATTGCCCTAATTACCCTAATACCCTTTAATAAACCATTTCTGTTGTTGGCAGCCAGTGTCAGACTAAAGTCCTTTACAGCGTGGATAAAGAAATCCACTGGTGGCAGCGAAAGAAAGAGGGAACGTCACCAGTGTGAGAAAAAGAAACAGGGCCACAGGGTAAACGTAACAGTGATTAAAATGAGATGTTTCTTTGGATGCTGATGAACTGAAAGGTGTGTAGTGATGGGAAATAATAATGGTGAGCAGTGTTACTAATGTAGAGGTAATGTAATTTATATTAATGTGATTAATGCAAATGTTTTAACTGTATTAATTGTCTTGGATATTTAAAGTAGTAATTTTGATTTGGTGAACATAGTAATACTGGAGAAAGAAAAATTATATTATAGGGTGGGTATGTATAAGTAACTGATAAGTTGTTATACAGTATGTGCATGTACTTAGCTGTTTGTTTATGAGGGCAAATTGCTGTGTTTCCCTTCATAGAACAAACTTATTAAGGGGGGGAGGTATGTAGCGAACACCCTGTCTTCCTGTATATATATAATGGTATTGGCCTGTGCCAATGAGAGTTGGTGGGAGGCGGAGCCAGAGAAACTAGAAGGGAGGGGTGAGTCAGAGTCTAGAAAGTTCAGTCAGAGAGACAAAGTAGAAAAAAAGGTTTTGGGCTTTGAGGCAGAGAGAGTGTTGAAGGAGTGATTGGTCAGAGTGTGGCCTGTATTAATTAAGATAGCCTAGCTGCCTAGAGTGGTCGCAATGACCAGATAGGCGAGGTATAAAATGAATGAATGAATGAATGAATGAATGAATGAATGAATGAATGAATGAATGAATGAATGAATGAATGAATGAATAGAAGAGGTTAAAATAAAATACTGAAGCTTGGTGTAACTTTAAGAACATGCTTAAGAACTATTCCTAAAGCAACTTGTAATCAATAAACCTGTTTTTGTTTAAAAGTTCAGTACTGAATGGACCTCAGTCTTTCATAGGAAATATAGGTTGATAAAGAGATCAACTGGTGGCAGCGTGTTAAAGGGTGTGTTGGGATACTCATGTGAGCTCTGTGTTTGGTGAAACAAGCAGGAGCTACGGGGTAAACGCCAAAGGTGTCTTGAAGTCAATTCTGACTTACAGTGAACATTTTCAGGGTTTTCTAGGTAGATAGTACTCAGAAGTGATTTACCATTCCCTTTTTCTAGGGGCATCCTGGGACTGTGCAGCTTCCCCCAGGCCACATAGGCTGGCTCTGTTTGTAGGAGGCACAGGGGGGAACTGAACTCCCAACCTCTGGGCTATTGTAACACATAATATGCATCAAGAGAGAAGAGCGCTTTGAAACCCCATCACTTTCACTGGCAAAGTTAAGCAAAAAATTACGGTACATCTTCTGCTCTGAACTAAAGAGGACTGCTCATTGTTTTGCTTTGGCTGAATTATGCCTGGTAGGATCTCTCTAGTTCATGGAGATGAAAGGACATGTCCTCACTAGCTAGACAAGAAGATGCAGTGCAACTTTTCTTTCAGTTTGCTTTCTTGTTATAGTTGATGATGTTGCTGTTGGTTGCAGTTACTGATGCTGTTCCTGCTTCTCCTTCTCTTCTTCATCATTTTAGAATTGCAGAGCTGGAAGGGATCTTAGATCCTAGAGACCAGCTCCTGTCAAGGAAGCAGAGTCTTGTGGGACTGGCTAAATTGATTGTGTATTATAGCTGAAGGTTTCTGAGTTAATGCTAATTTTCTAAGCCATTAGATAGCTTAAATGTCCTTCTTATGATGGTAATACCCTTGATTATCATTATTAATTGTTTAATCCAAGGTATAAATTATACCTTGGATTAAATTACTGCTTCTAGCTTTGAAAAAAAGGATGAAGAACAGAGAGACTACAGAAATGGTACTAATTCTTACTATTATTAGGTGCAAAGAAGTGGTAGTATGACTTTCCAATGTTTAACCAAAAGAAAGCAAAAAAAAAAAAAAGTCATGTAGTTCAATTTCTATGACATTACTCTATGTAATGTCTTCTCTGCTAGCATGTATGTTAAACTGTAGTGCATAAGACAAATACCTGAGGAATTCAGCTAACTCAGAGTGACACTGAACCCCTAGAGACTGGTGAACAATCAATTAAGCATTTTGTCTCTGGGCAGTGAAATTCCTATCCTTGCACACCAAGTCTGGTGCTTTGAAGACAGGAAATGTCATTCACAATCACTCGTTCTCTCGGGTGGTATGACATTAATACATCCGCATTATAAATGTTCACCTTGAAGGCTGCCTTCAAGTCCTAGTGTCATGTCTCAACCTTCCAAAACTCCAGTCAGTGATTATAAGGCAGGTGGTTAAGAGTATTCCACACTGATCCCTGATTCTATTCCTACTGAAAGCCTAATCCAGGCTTCCTTCTCTGCGCTCTGTGGGTTCCCTTCATAGCTGGAGTAGGACGTGGTGCAGTTCCTGGTTGAAGTCACTCTATGCAACTTCTGCTAGCTGGGGTATTATGGGACCTGTAGTCCACCAACGTGTCTTTTCCATTTTGTGCTGCTGATTCGGGAACAGGATGAACATCTGACTGGTGTTCCCTCAGGCTAGGACAACCTGGAATCCTCCATATATTTTGGACACCAAATCCCACTAGCACCTAGCTACTATGCCTATAGTTGGAGAGTTTTAGTTCAAAGCATCTTGAGGGCACTGGGTTGTCTATATCCCTGTTTTTAAATGATATCACATTCTGCTTTTAAAACTGAATCCATTTTTCCCTTGCCTTTGTGGCTAGAAAACTCTGCATGTATTGGATTTTAATGGAGGCTGAGTCTAAGAAGGCAACCTCTTGAGTCTTGAGACTCACACAGAGCCGCAACAGGCAGACTTCTTTGTGCTTAGATACTTCACGCTCACGGGAATCTCTGTTTGTTTTCTTGTGGCATGCTAATGCCTCCTACTTCCTCATGCATACGATAATTGTTTTTGAGTTAAGTTGTTAGTGTCTGCTAGAAAATACAAGTGAACTGGTCTGGGAAAAGAAGGAAAGGAGGGGTGTATGAGAGTCAGTACTTTGCATATATATATATGCAAATTGCAAGAGAAAAGAGCAAACATTTACTCATCCCAAGACTTTGGGGAGATACTGCCACGTTACAGCAGCCAGGACTGTGGCTGGTTTCGGAGTGTAGGTCCTTTAAATATTTTTGCATCAAACTACTTCACCATAAAACAAAATGTTATACTTATTGTTGGTAGCTATTAAACCCACTTGTTTCCAGACAACTCCCCACAATATGGTGTAAGTATAATTAGACTTAATTAACTCTAATTAACCACATTAAATTTGCAACATTTTAATTCAAGCTGTGTTTAGAAGGGTTTGTGGTAAATAAGCCCATATTCTCATATTATTTTGAATTTTCCTCTCTTTTGCACTACTGAGAAGTTATATTGCCTTTACCCAGATTCTTGCCCACAGAGATTCCTAAGCGGACATCCCTGATATGCAGCTTGTATATACATATATGAAAAATCTTTAAGTGATTTTGCTTCAGTAGACTTCTAATGGAATATTGTTGTCTGTTTATGTTAGATCTTTTTGCCCTCCCACTGTCCAAACAAAGCACATGGCATTATATATAAAAACTCAACACCCCCATTCCAAAGCATTACAACATTATAAGCATCTTTCTAAGCTCCAAGTCAGAACTTACACGAAGCATCCATTCAAATTAAAAAGGAGCCAATGCTTGGGCAGATGTCTAGAGGAAGTGATTTGCAGAGTTACAGGACAGCCACCAATTGGCTGCATAACGTAGAAAATATCTGAAGAAAATGTCTGTCTACAAGTACAAACTCACCTCCTGGTCTCGTTCACGTTTTTCATTTTCGAGTGCTCACTTGAAACAGAGGTGGGCAAAACGTGGCCCTCCTGATGTTGTTGGACTGAAACTCTGAGGGCTCCTGGTCAGTCACAAGGCAAATCAAGGGACAGCGATCCAGCCTGTATTGGATGGGGTTACACTCCTCCTGAAAATCAGGTTTGCAACTTGGATGTACTCTGGGATTCAACCTTGCACTTGGATGCAGAGGTCTCAGCGGTGGCCAGTAATGCCTTTGCACAGTTAACGCTGGTGCATCAGCTGTGCCTCTTACCTGAGGTGTCCGATCTGGCCACAGTGACACACGCCTTAGCTACATCTCGTTTGGATTACTGCAACACACTCCATTTGGGGGGGGGGTTGTCGTTGAAGAATGTTCGGAAACTTCATATGGTTCAAAATGCTGCAGTCTGACTGATGCTGCTTATAGGGAACATGTAACTTTCTTGTTACAACAGATTCACGGGGTGCCAGTCTTTTGGCTCAGTTCAAAGTGCTGGTTATTACCTATAAACCACTTTAAAGGTTGGGTCCAAGTTAACTGAAAGATTGTCTCACTTCACATGAGCCTACCTGGCTTTTAAGATCTTCTGGAGAGGCCCTTCTCTCAGCTACACCACCTTCCCAAGCTCGTTTGATGGGGACAGGAGAGACAGCCTTCTCAGTGGCTGCTCCCAGGATTTGTAATCTACCACCCCAAGGAGCCTGATTTGGGTCCCTCTCTCTTGTCCTTCTGTCATCAGGCAAAAAAAAAAAAAAAAGGAGAAAGGGAAAAAAAAACCTTCCTTTCCAGGAAGTCTTTCAAACAATAAGTGTCAAGGCTAGGGAATGCTCCATTTTTGAAATTTAGTGATTTTTACAAAATATTTTTTAAGTCTTGGTTTTAATCTGATTAATGTTTAATTGTGTTTTAATATAGTTTTGTGTAGGTTTTTTAATCCTGTTGTGCAGTTTTAACTGTTTTGAGTCACCTTGGGACCCCTATGGGGAAAAAGGTGGCATATTAAAAATATAAATAAATTATGAATTATAAATAAATGGGGTAGCAAGCAAACGAGCTGAAGGAGAAGAGAACCACACAGCTGGTTTGGATTAATCAGAGTTGTTTTTAACGAAGAATCCAGACTTTAATTGCTTAGTCACATGGATCGATCAATGAGTGTTTTCAATCATTCTCTTATTCTCTTGGTTATTTTTATTGTTCTGTTGCAGAAAAGTACGTTAGCACACGCCCACTGAAAGGGTATGTATAAAACCAGATGTTGGAGTGACTGGATGACAAAATTTGATGAGCAATAGTAACAAAAAAAGAGAGATTTTTCATGTCAAAGCAGTTGATGCACTGCCAGCTGTTTAGTTGCTGTTTAAGGTGTCGTTAAAAGAAGAAGAAAAAAATCAATTCATTTGAAGTATGTTGAAGGAGCGCTTTACAGATACCATGGACACCCAGAAAGATAAATAAGTGAGTAATTGATGAAATCAAGCCTGCACTTTCCTTTTGTAGTGAAAATGACTAAACTCAGGCCATCATACTTTGCTCATATCATGAGAAGAGAAGACTCGCTGGAAAATATAATAATGCTGGAATAGGTTGACGGAAGCAGAAAAAGAGGAAGACTGAACACGAAATGGATTGACTCAGTAAAGGACGCCATGGACTAGAGTTTCTAAAAGCTGAGAGTCCTGTTGATGATGGGACTTTTAGGACCTCATTAATTCATAGCATTTCCGTAAGTCAGAAGTGACTTGATGGCATATAAAAACTTATTTGTTAACAAAGCAGATATAAGAGTACAGTACACATATCTATGCACAGTTGTGGATAGTTTATCCATGCTTAATTTGGTTACACAGTTTGTGGCCTCCTGATCAGTAAATAGTGGTATATGTGACATTATTGGGACACAGGAATAATTTAGATGGGACGCAGAGGATTCATAACAATGACTAAGAATCCACAATCCCTCAGCCACCATGTTTTCCTGAGGCTGTGACCTACTGTCTCCTATCAAACTTGCTTGCCACAAATTTATGTGTCTGTGAGTCTCCTTCCAGTTTTAATTTGAACTTTATGGCAGCAATACAAGTTGCCAAATCTATTTTATTGGGGGGAAATCATTCAACACTTTGGATAGGTCATGTAAAGTTCAAACTAATACCCAGAGCAGATTCACTGCTTACTTGAAATCAAAGTCATTGGCTGCCCTCCATTGGGTTGGGGGCCCCCAGCTTGGAGCACATCGGCTGTGCCTCTCGGCCATTGAAGATCTAATTACTGAACAATTGTTAGCCCTGTTCCTGCTGTTGTATTCATGTGGTATTATGTCTTCTATATAACATGCTATTTTTAGTGCAGTTGTTTTTATCCATATATTACCTTTATTGTACATTGTTATCAATCTTAGTCTCCTTCTCAAGAATTATAGGAGAAAGACTATATTCTGAGAGTAAGGCACACACACATATATAGACTGTTCCCTTGACTCAGTTACCTCTCCAGAAGACCCTTTGGGCGATAACATCCAGAGTACTCTAGCCAGCCTAACAAACATGAAAAATATATATTATAATTATATATATACAATATATACACAATATATATATACAATTATATATAGCATAATAAGGGTGAAGGCTACAGTTACCTCTCCAGAATACTTTTTGGACTGCAGCATCCAGAGCACCCTATCCAGCCTAACAAACATGAAAATATATATAAATAAGCCATGTATTATTCATGTTTTAGGCAAATATGGTGAAGAGAAGGAGCCGAGAGAGAGGTTAAAAGGCGGAGCCTGAGAGGAGGAGTCAGTCAAGAGTTAATCAGGAGTGTGTCAGTGAGAGTTAGTCAGAGCCAGAGAGTCAGAGAGAGAAGGAACAGATATTAATAGAGCTAAGCTGGTTAAGATAAATAGATAGAGAAGGTGGTAATTAATTATATGGCAAGAAGAAAGTATGTATCAAGAGACCTGTGAACGATTTGATTGTGCACAATGGGCATCTGTGATTATTATTAACTTGGCTACACTTCAATAAATAAGTTCTGTTTGCATTATCAGACAAGTGTTTGGACAAATGTCTTTTATATTGTGGATAGAGGTAATCCACTGGTGGCAGTGAGGGAAACAAAGACTGGAACCTTTGTGAGGGCACAAAAAGTAGGTGCTTCATAGAGGTGAACGTCACAGTAACTGAATCAAGGGAACAATCTACTTAAAACTGAGCTGATAATTTTCTGCTAAAAGTTGTTTCCAGTGTTTGTGCTGAGTAGAGGCAAGCTGTGCTCTTTCTGGCCGGCTGGGTGCCCTTCCCCTGGCAGTCTGCTTCACCCTCCTCCCTCATAAACCAGGAGGCACCTCTTTGCACTGTTTTTTTCCCCATTTTTAAAATTACTTCTGTGTTCCTTACTTAAAGAACGCAAATGCAAGAGTAGATGATACCTTTATAGACCACTAAAAATAATCATCATACAATCTGCAAGTTTTTGTGGATCGGGAGGACCACTTTGTCAAGCGTGTACCCGTGTGAAGAACCTAAAGTCCAAAGGTTCTTGGCAAGCTGGATTTTGCCAGGCACGGCTCTCTTAAATATAAGTCAGGAAAGAGGCAAGCTGTGTTAAGCTGTTGTTTTAAAGTTATAGCTGAGACAGCTGTGGACTGGTTATCACACCCGAGTTCTTCAAAAAAAGAGGCACTGAAAATATCCATCAATAAAATCAGAAAATGTGGGGGAAATCCCTTCAAAATTCTCCCTAAACGTGTTTGTTCCATAAAAAGTAACAAAGTAAATCATTCATATCTACCCATTATATATATGTTCCTTTTGCCTGATATATGTGTTTTTGTGTTTTCCTTTTATATATACACAAACACTTGGCCCCATTCCTTCTTCCTGCTTTTTTGCTTTCCTTCTATTTTGTTCCTTGACCTTCTAGTTTTCTCAAGATGGAAGACAATTCTGCAAAGGCCCAAAGATATACTAGTTTAATCGTTTGAACTTTCTTCCTGTTTGAACCTGGACCAAAGAGATGATACTGTGTTTTAAAATCAATGTCGTAATTACTTTTCAGATACTGGCCAAATCTGTGGGCTACACTAGGTGAAATCTAACACCAATGCATCACCCAATAAGTACCTTTTGTATATCTGCAGCTTCTCCCTCTACTCAAGAAACTCGATGACATTAAAATCTTCTCCCCCTTTTCTCTTTTATGTTTGAAATGCCTTACCTGACAATGAGGTTCTCAATCTTGAAAGCATGCACATTTCTGTGCCTTTTTGTGTTTGCCTTGCAAAGGTAGGATTTTGGAATTAAAATGTTATAATTTTAGTTAGCTAGTATATTCTTAGCTACATCTGGAAGCTGAGTCATGGCAGCTGGACTTTCTTACTAGGTTCAAACATTTTGGCTATTCATCCAAGTAGCTTCTTCAGTCTGAGGAGAGTTGGTAGGAGATCCCTGATATATCCTCCACCTTGGTTTCATCTTCTCCTAGTCTGAATAGGCTCCTTAGGACAAAGGACTGAGGGGTTGGGTATAATTTTACTTCTGCAGTCCTCTACCCGTTGTCATGGGTCATTAATGGTTGTTGAGAGAGAGAGCAGAGTTTATTTATCAACTATAAGTCATTAAAATACGTTAAAATAAAATAAAAGCAGCAGGTGAGATAATTAATTAAAAAGCAAATACAATTAGACGTAAATAGGAATCAAAAAGACCATTAACTGTTAACAGTGGTATTTTGGGTATGTAGGGTCCTAATCTTTTTGGGGATGAATGAAAGGGAAGCATGATAAATAGGAGACAGATTCTTTCTAAGGCCTCCACCCCTATTGAGTGAGGGATTTTCCGCTGCCACTCTCTCAATCCACCTACTGTATCTTCTTGGTACAAAATGAGTAAATAAGGTAAAGGTAATGGTTCCCCTTGACAATTATCCAGTCATGTCTGACTCTAAGAGGCAGTGCTCATCCCCGTTTCCAAGCCATGGAGCCAGTGTTTGTCCGTAAACAGTTTCTGTGGTCACATGGTCAGTGCGACTAGACATAGAATGCCATTACCTGCCACCGTAGTGGTACCTATTTCTCTACTCACATTTTTACATGCTTTCGAATTGCTAGGTTCACAGGAGCTAGGACAAGCGACAGGAGCTCACTCTGTCATGTGTAGGATTGCCAGATACATGGGTAACAAAAGGAGGACATAGAAAGACAAAAAGGAGGACAAAGGAGGACATACTGAATGTTTCATTTGAATTGTTCCAGACTAAAACCCACAATCAATACAATTTTATTACAATTGCTGCCAATAAACGTCTCTTAGTGAACTGACCAAGAAACAGTCATGTTAAAAAATAAAAATAAATTCAATGAAGGCTTTTTTCAAAATACCAAAAAACATTATTTAAACAGCCAATTGTACCCGAATCCACCCTGGCCCGGCTGCTGGATTCCCTGGACGCTTGCACTCTGCACAGGCTCAGAGGCAACCTTGCTAATCTGGACACCCAATCAAGGCTCCAACACAGGCAGGGGGAAAGTGGCACCAGGCAAAACGGAATGAGGCAGCCTGCGCTCCCCCGAGGGTCGTAAGTTCAAGGCTGGGGAATTTGGGATTTGGAGTCCCCAAAAGGGACTTTGAACACATGAAATCTGGGCGCTCGCCTTCCCATCGATGCACTTGGGCGCTGCTTGCTCCTGCCTGGCTTGGTGGGCGGCGCTCCACCTGCACTGCCTTCCTGGGCTCCACGTGGGCTGAGCGGGCATGGTGGATCGCCGAACAGCCATAGCAGCAGTGGGAGGAAGTGGGGGCTGCATTCCAGCACCGGTGACAGGTAGCGGGGGTGGGCAGGCAGGTGGGGGCGGGGAAAGCCAGGGGGAAGGGGGTCCTTCCACCTCTCCCCCTTCCATCCAAAATTATAACATAAAATATACAAAAGCCTGACATTTTAAAGGTTGTTTATCTTTGCCTGCCTGATGGAGGACATTAGGCTAAAAAGGAGGACATGTCCTCCTTTTGCCTGACATCTGGCAACCCTAGTCATGTGGATTCAAACTGCTGATCTTTCGACCTTGCAGCCCAGAGGCTTTCTGTGGTTTAACCCACAGCACCACCATGTCCCATGTGAGTGTCCTTTGTTCTTCAAATGAAGGAATACTGTTGATTGTGGTTCTGAGCCATTGCCCCTCCTGTGCTGGGCCATTCTCCTGTTTAATAGCTGTTGGTTTCTCCCATGTAGAGCTCTGAACACTCCTCTTTGCATTGGATCACATATACTATATTGCTCCTGTTGTGTTTCAACAGGGTGAATACTCTTAATACCCTCAGAGAGATGGAGACAGAGACAATAAATCCACAAAATGTTGAAACACTGAGCCATTCTTAAGTGGTATTTGCACTCTCCTTAGCAGCAACATTAGCAGAATCTACAACATCTTTTCTCAGTTTACCGACGGCGGCTTCTATTAATCCTCTGGGAGACTGGCTGCTCTTCTCCTCTCAAGTCTCCAGCATCTCTCTTAGCTAGCAAAGGTCCAGGATATTGCAAGCAAGGTGCTTTCAAAGCAACTAATCCTGGACCAATGTCGCTGGGGTGGGGGCAGGGAGAGAGAGAGAGAGAGAGAGAGAGATTTAATAAGCAACAAAGAATAGCAACACGATAAACACAGGGATAAGATTTCCCTAGCTGTGTTTCTTTATTGTCATCCAGATTTGCTTATAGTGGTTTTGCATAATTTAAAAACAGGAATTATTGCATTCTCCCTCTGCTGTTTCCAGCCTCTTTTCATTCATTTGTGGCATCAGGTTCCTGATATGGATGTAGCAATGGTGTGTGTGCTCAGGCTTTCATGCAGATTGCTTCTTGCTGGTTTTAGCACACATACCACCCACCCCATTTCTTTCCTCCCCCCCCTCCACTGCTACTGAAATATTGTTCAGATGGGTTTTGTTTTGTTTGCAAACAAATAAATGCACGGGGAGGCAAGATCCAAGCTCCCCACTGGTGCTAACTGAAAAATCCTAGTTTTTTATGATGATGTTTGTGTGGGGGCCACCATCTATAAACCCAAGCAGTATAGATCTAACATAGGGAGCCATGTATGATCTCATGACTGTGAAAGTAGCATCTTGAATTAGTAGAACTTTGGACAACTGGGGAGAGTCAGTATGGTGGGTAGAGTGATGGACTAGAACTTAAGTAAACCTGGGTTCAAATTCCCATTTGGCCATAGAGACCTATGGAGGTGGCACTGGTAAATCCAGTCCTGAAATAGCTTATATACAGTACATTGAAAATTCTATTTAGGTCAGTATAATGTTGAATATGACTTGATGCTATAACATAAAGAACAACAGGGCAGGGCTGAGCCTGTCATTTGACAAAGCAAGGGAGCCACAACTGTCATCTACCTGGAGAATATCTATGGGCAGCTTATCTATGTGAGAAATAGAACTTCAAGGCCTGGATGACCTCACTCCTTCATATTGAGTTAATTAGGAGAATGGTTTCAGCTGAGTGAAGGGGAAAGAAATTGATGCCTGATTGACAGATCTTCTGGAAGAGTCTGGAAACTGGAACTTTGGGTATAAAAATGGGGACTAGTTATCTCTCTAGGAGAATACTGTGCTCATTTACTGCATGTTCCAAGACATTCACTTTGTTTGTACTGTGAAACTATGCTGAACTTACACCAGGTTGTAAGTATTAACATAGGTTAGCTAGCTTTCTTGTTTTCTTGGGGTTTTGTTCTGTAATTGTTCTTGCCTCACCTTTTTGATTTCTTATTTGTTCTACAACCTTTTGATTACAACAGTTTCTGTGATGGCTGAACCTGTTTGGATGTTTTCCTCTTTTTGACTCTTTTCACCACCTTCAATAAAGTATAATGTTTTTACAATAGTTTGGTTCTTTTGGAGTAAGAGATTTCTAAAAGCCAGACCTTACTTTGACCATCTATGTGTCAAGATAAGGTCTGGCTTTTAGAAATCTCTTACTCCAAAAGGACCAAACTATAGGACCAGGAGCCTGTGTGTTTGTGGGTGTATTGGTGTCCCTAATTTATGGGTTGGCATAAGAGTCAAAGTGCTTGATCGTGTATCTTTTTGTAACTTCCTGGGAGCACTGCTTAGTCAGAGTGGACTAAAGTGTTGAAAGTGTATCAGGCAGGAAGATTTTCTAGGTACAAAGCGCTGAGAAGTGGGTTACTAATTCCTTCCTCCTTGTGGTGCTCTGGATCCGTGCAGCTTGCCCAAAACTACTCAGGCTGGCTCTTCTCTCTGGAGGCACAGTGTGCTGCTGAACTCCAGACCTCTCCTACAGTCCTGTGACTTATCCAGTCAGGTTGCAGAATATTTATTTCCATATGGTACAGTTTGGGATTGCTGCCATTTTAATTGCCTTTAGTCTGGGCTACCAAATAAATGTAAAGGCACAGTACGTGTGAGAAAGCGCTTTCTCATCCATTGCTCCCAGGCTATGGAGCCGTTGTCTGAGTGGCTGGTGGTTAGATACCTTCCTATTTTAGGCATGCTTTTGAAAAGTAAAAGGGCTTTTTGGGAAGGAACTTTTAGCAGATGGGCTACTAATGTGTTGTAGAGAACTGAATTGTGTTTTAACCCTATTTCTTTGTGTTTCCATATGGTAATTTAATGTTTCCTCTATATTATTTTGCCCGATACTGTACGCCACCTCACATCTCAGTTGTGGGAGGAGCTACAAGGTGTCACTCAAATAAATTAAAGGAATAAATAACAATAGTTTGGTTTGCCTGTCAGGGTGGGGGTGGGGGAAAGAAACTCAAAGGATAATACCTTTGTTAAAACAAAGCTGTAAATGGTACAAGGAAGTGAGCAAGCTTTCAAATTCTCCAGAAATATTCTCCAGGGCAGATATTCTGCAAAGCAATAGGGGTAGGGCAAAACACACACTACAGTCCATCCCTTATTATTTTGCTTAGCATTCCCTGTAGGAGGATTCTGGGAAAATTAAAAGCACATACATTGCTCTGCAATGCCTGGTTGGTTGGTTCGAGGAAGGACTTATCTCTAGTTGTTACAGTTGCCTTGTGCCTCCATCTTTACTGGCTCAAGGGCTCCCAGCAGAATAGGAGGACCTTGCTGTGAGAGCTAATGACCAAAAGGAGGATGTCATGGCGGTAGTAGCAGCGGAGACCACATGTGGTGAAGAGCTAATAGAGGTAAAGTTGTCTGGCATTGGCTCACTGGTTCGCTTCTGCTTTCTCTCATGGTGCAGGTTGCAGCCTGTGCCATGATAAATGATCCAGATGTCACTGTTGTTAAAAAAAAAAACTTGTTTGCACAAGCCTTCCATATCTCTGGACACATCTGAAAATGAGGCTATTTAACTGTGTACATTTATATAAACTGGCTTAAAATTAAAACAAAAGCAAGAAACAAACAGTTTTCTCATTAGCCATTTGCCCTGCAAAGGTCAAATAAGCCCTATTCAGTATTAAACCATCAGGGAAGGGAAGGGGTCAGATAGAACTGGGAAGATAGGCCTTCATGGGGTTTGATGAATAATATTATATACTTTAATAAAACTGGTGAACGAGGCCTTTTGACATCTCATATTTATTGTTTTAATTTACTTGGGTGCTCTACGCCACAAGTTTTAATGTACTACAAACATACCATCTGGCTGTAAGGAATAAGGCTATAAGGAATTTTCTTGGGCTTGAAAAGCTGCTTCGTGCTTTTCAGCAACTCTGAAGCCATGAAGATAAATGTCATGAGGTGCAGCAGTGTGGCTGTGGCTGAAATCACACACTGGGGCTGGGCTGGGCATCATTCAGGCATTTATGGAGGACGTGTGCTCCCCTAACCATTCCAGTTTATTGAAATTGAATCGCCAAGTTAATTTTGCTCCAGTTTGCTCTACTAACTAAAGATGGGCACGGACTGCTGGTTTGGTGATTTGTGCTGATTTGTTTTTCAACTGGACAGGTGTTCAGTGCTTCAAAGCCCTGCCTCTTCTGTTGGGCATCCAATCAGAGGCACAGCACACAGAGGAGGCAGGGCAGGGAAGCCAGACTGCTGCCTCTGAGCGGGCGCCCGATGGAGGAGGCAGGGCTTTGAAGCAGCGAACACCTGTTTGGTTGCTAAATGAACAGGCACAAACCGCCAATTTGGCATTTTGTGCCCATCTTTACTGCTAACACAATGCAGTTGTGGGAGATCACACCAGGGCTTCTCTGGGTTGCCCACCCAGGATCCTCCTCCATAAATGTCACTGGATTAAATACAGAAAAGGGCATGTGTTGGGTGAACACAGATGGGTAACTCAGGGGACCACATTCAGAAATCATAAGTAGTAATGGCATATTTCCCCTTCATGGATTGATGCCTTGTCGTGGCGAGGGGGCTATGCCGTGCAGGGCCACCCAAGACGGACAGGTCATAGTGGAGAGTTCTGACTAAACGCAATCCACCTGGGGTAGGAACCGGCAATTCCACTCCAGTATCTTTGCCAAGAATGCCCCATGATCAGAAACAAAAGGCTAAAAGATATGACGCTGGAAGATGGGACCCTCAGGTCAAAAGGCGTCCAACATGCTACTGAGGAAGAGCGGAGGACAAGTACAAGTAGCTCCAGAGCTGATGAAGTGGATGGACCAAAGCCGAAAGGACGCTCAGCTGTGGACGTGCCTGGAAGTGAAAGGAAAGTCCGATGCTGGAAAGAAAAATACTGCATAGGAACCTGGAATGTAAGATCTATGAACCTTGGGAAGCTGGAGGTGGTCAAACAGGAGATGGCAAGAATAAACATCGACATTCTGGGCATCAGTGAACTAAAATGGATGGGAATGGGTGATTTCAACTCAGATGATTATCATGTCTACTATTTTGGGCAAGAATCCCATAGAAGGAATGGAGTAGCCCTCATAGTCAACAAAAGAGTGGGAAAATCCGTAATGGGATATAATCTTAAAAATGATAGAATGATGTCAATACGTATCCAAGGCAGACCTTTCAACATCACAATAATCCAAGTTTATGCACCAACCTCCATTGCTGAGGAGACTGAAATTGAACAATTTTATGAAGATTTACAACACCTTCTAGAACTGACACCGAAGAAGGATGTTCTTCTCATTCTGGGGGACTGGAATGCTAAGGTAGGGAGTCAAGAGATAAAAGGAACAGCAAGGAAGTTTGGCCTTGGAGTTCAAAACGAAGCAGGGCAAAGGCTAATAGAGTTTTGTCAAGAGAACAAGCTGGTCATCACAAACACCCTTTTCCAACAACACAAGAGGTGACTCTACACATGGAAATCACCAGATGGGCAACATCGAAATCAGATTGACTATATTCTCTGCAGCCAAAGATGGAGAAGCTCTATACAGTCAGCAAAAACAAGACCTGGAGCTGATTGTGGCTCTGATCATCAGCTTCTCATAGCAAAATTCAAGCTTAAAGTGAAGAGAGTAGGAAAAACCACTGGGCCACTCGGGTATAATCTAAACCAAATCCCTTACAAATACACAGTAGAAGTGAAGAACAGATATAAGGAACTAGATTTGGTGGACAGAGTGCCTGAAGAACTTTGGATAGAGGCTCGTAACATTGTACAGGAGGCAGCAAGAAAAACCATCCCAAAGAAAAGGAAATGCAAGAAAGCAAAGTGGCTGTCCAACAAGGCCTTACAAATAGCAGAAAAGAGAAGGGAAACAAAATGCAAGGGAGATAGGGAAAGTTACAGACAATGGAATGCAGACTTCCAAAGAATAGCAAGGAGAGACAAAAGGGCCTTCTTAAATGAACAATGCAAAGAAATAGAGGAAAATAACAGAAAAGGAAAAACCAGAGATCTGTTCAGGAAAATTGGAGATATTAGAGGAAAATTTTGTGCAAAGATGGACATGATAAAAGACAAAAATGGAAGGGAAGAGGTGGCAAGAATACACAGAGGAATTATATCAGAACGTTTTGGATATCCCGGACAACCCAGACAATATAGTTGCTGACCTAGAGCCAGACATCCTGGAGAGTGAGGTCAAGTGGGCCTTAGAAAGCCTGGCTAACAACAAGGCCAGTGGAGGTGATGGCATTCCAGTTGAACTATTTAAAATCTTAAAGGATGATGCTGTTAAGGTGCTACATTCAATATGCCAACAAGTTTGGAAAACTCAACAGTGGCCAGAGGACTGGAAAAGATCAGTCTACATGCCAATACCAAAGAAGGGCAGTGCCAAAGAATGCTCCAACTACCGGACAATTGCACTCATCTCACACGCCAGCAAGGTTATGCTCAAAATCATACAAGGTAGGCTTCAGCAGTATGTGGACCGAGAACTCCCAGAAGTACAAGCGGGATTCCGAAGGGGCAGAGGAACTCGAGACCAAATTGCCAACATGCGCTGGATTATGGAGAAAGCCAGAGAGTTCCAGAAAAACATCTACTTCTGCTTCATTGACTATACAAAAGCCTTTGACTGTGTGGACCACAGCAAACTATGGCAAGTCCTAAAAGAAATGGGTGTGCCTGACCACCTTATCCATCTCCTGAGAAACCTATATGTGGGACAGGAAGCAACAGTTAGAACTGGATATGGAACAACGGATTGGTTCAAAACTGGGAAAGGAGTACGACAAGGCTGTATATTGTCACCCTGCTTATTTAACTTATATGCAGAATACATCATGCGGAAGGCTGGACTGGAGGAATCCCAAGCTGGAATTAAGATTGCAGGAAGAAATATCAACAACCTCCGATATGCACATGATACCACTCTGATGGAGGAAAGTGAGGAGGAACTAAAGAACCTTGTAATGAGGGTGAAAGACGAGAGTGCAAAAAACGGTCTGAAACTCAACATCAAAAAAACTAAGATCATGGCCACTGGTCCCATCACCTCCTGGGAAATAGAAGGGGAAGATATGGAGGCAGTGACAGATTTTACTTTCTTGGGCTCCATGATCACTGCAGATGGAGACAGCAGCCCCGAAATTAAAAGACGCCTGCTTCTTGGGAGGAAAGCAATGACAAACCTTGACAGCATCTTAAAAAGCAGAGACATCACCTTGCCAACAAAAGTCAGAATAGTCAAAGCTATGGTTTTTCCTGTCGTGATGTATGGAAATGAGAGCTGGACCATAAAGAAAGCTGACCGCCGAAGAATTGATGCCTTTGAATTGTGGTGCTGGAGGAGACTCTTGAGAGTTCCCTGGACTGCAAAGAGAACAAACCTATCAATTCTAAAGGAAATCAACCCCAAGTGCTCATTGGAAGGACAGATCCTGAAGCTGAGGCTCCAGTACTTTGGCCATCTCATGAGAAGAGAAGACTCCTTGGAAAAGACTTTGATGTTAGGAAAGTGTGAAGGCAAGAGGAGAAGGGGGCGACCAAGGATGAGATGGTTGGACAATGTCATCAAAGCAACCAACATGAATTTGACACAACTCCGGGAGGCGGTGGAAGATAGGAGGGCCTGGCGTGCTCTGGTCCATGGGGTCACAAAGAGTTGGACATGACTAAACGACTGAACAAAAAAATGGCATATTTGGTTAAAATCTGGTTTGTTCTGAGATGTGAGCCCACCTATGACAACAAAACCTAACTATAAACATAACTACAGTAGGACAGGCATATCCATGAGGAATGGGTTGCAAGTGTGGGTATCTAAATCCTGTAAACAGCATAGCCTCTGGTTCCTTCCAGTGGCCAGTTCTAGTAATACACCTTGGAAATGCATATTTTTGAGTGGGGATGGTTATGTAATATTTTCAGGCAGCAGATAAGTGAAACCACAGTTACTGATACCATGGATACAGGAGTCCTACTGAATAAACATAAACAAATTGTTAACTGGCCATAAAAAAGAATCTGAACCTCCTGAGGAGAAAGGTGGGGTATAAGTATTTTTAATAAATAAATGGTTTCTTCTTGGCTTGTGAATGTTGGCTTGTCTAAACCATAACTTGTCATGATGACCCAACCCACAACTGTGGGTTGCCTTTGGCTTGTTTCCCCCTCTTCTCGTCTTGAAACAGCTGCTAACCAAACACTAACCTTTTTTTTAAAAAAAAAATCTGAGTCCTCAGATATCCCAAACAGCACATTGGGAGATTTCAATGTGACTTATAGTCTGGAAAAAAAAAAATCTCCAAACTCTGGATCACTACTTTTAGAGGCTTTTTCTTTAGAGACTCTCAGAAAACAGCCAATGTTGTAAACACCTCCATAGATGGTGGGAGAGAGGACCTCCTGCTACTCACCTCCAGGTCTGTTTCCCCCCAGGGATGTCTCCTTATTAATACACTCAGATACCAATGGTCCCTTCTCAAAAACATTCTCTGTTCCGAGAAGCCTGCCTTCACAATTATGCCAGTCTTTGGGGAGAAGTGCCTGGCACATCGTAGTAATAATGCAGAGAGTACAATTTTTTTTTCATAGTGATTTCCCAAGTTTTGCCATGATAGTCCTCATTAATCCTTCCCAGGGAGATTTCCTGGCTTCATGGAAAAAATTAACACCCTCGTCTCATTTCACCACTTTTTTCTTTTTAGCGTAGTGTCTTTGCTTTTACAGAAGGAATGGACACATTCTGCCCGGTGTGGTGCCATTTCTAGGGAATTCTATGAAATGTATGCATAGGAAAGATGCCATTTTGCACAGAAATTGTAATGAATCTACACAGAGTTGTGTTTCTTGTGGGAGGGGAAATGACCATGAAGCATTTGAGAAATCCCATGAAATATCCCACAGGATTCCTCTCCAGAATGAACAACCTTGGGTAAAGAAATCTTTTTTTAAACTTTTAATTTTTATTGCATTTAAAAAAGAAATTATAAAAATAAGTAAATAATTATCAGAATGTATTCTCGAAGGCTTTCACGGCCGGGATCTGATGGTTGTTGTGGGTTTTTCGGGCTCTTTGGCCTTGTTCTGAAGGTTGTTCTTCCTTAGGATTCCAGCAGGGATTTCAACCTGTTTTGGAGAGTATGGTGGCATCCTCTATCCAGCATTATTCTTAGCACCACAGTAGCACTAGCTCAAATACCTGTGGCAAAGGCATAGTAAGCCATTTCTACTTAAGGTGGGGTGAGGGATACATTCTGGGGTGGGATTCCTCTTTGCATGTTCTTCTTTTGAGTAAAGGGAAGGAGAGCTGGCCACTTTGCTGAAGAGCTGGGAGCACATAGACATAGGTTTAAAGAAACTTCAGAATGTGCAAAAGGGACCATCCTTACTCTGGATATTCTGACTTTTCAAATAGGTTTCATGAAAAAAAGAAAGGAAAAAAAGAAAACCAGAGCAGATATTTATTCTTTGTTGGAAGAAAAATTACACAATTTGTGGATGATTAAACAAGGAAAAAGAAGAATAACTGAGAAACATTTCTCATAATGCCAAGCAACTGTGCTGCAAAAGGGAAACAGATTGCTAGTATTTCTTATTCACACCAACACCTGAAGGCAACAGCAAATGGCCATTCAGCTTTTTGAGGAAAAACAAATTCAATTCTTCAAAAAAAACCAAAACCAAAAAAAAAACAACCCACCTATGAATGTGGGATATTGTGCTTCTTGTACTCACAATTCAAAAAAGCCAGGAAATGGCACAATATTGCTGCAAAATGTCATACACAGCAAAAGACAGCCTGAATGTTGACAACACCAATGGCAGCAGTCAAGATGGGCTACAGAATACCCTCTTCTGCTCATTACCATTCACAAAATGATACCACACAAGTAAAAATCCCAGAAGCTGACTCTTTTTTAAAATTAGTTAACCACTTCTCACCCAAACACAAAGTCATAGGGCTGGATGACGATTGAGATGATGTCTGAGACCCTGAGCTGGAGGCAGAGATCTTTGAGATTCTTGGCAGGGAACTCCGGGGTCTTCCCAATGATCTCATCACCAGGAGTGGCTTTGCTGGAATGGGGGTAGCCAGAGGGAGCTGTTTCTTCAGTGGGGCTGGTGGGAGCTTGCCTTTTCCTAGTGGGTGGAAGACATTGGTAGACTCCATTATGTGCAAAATGAGTCCTAGGGACTGGCTTGCAGGGCTCCTCAGCTACCATCTTGGTCTCTTCCCTTTTCTCTCTGACACCAGGTAAGGTGGCACTCACCTTTACCTTTCCTTGGCTTTGAGACTGTGGCCACTTTTTCTTAGAGTTTGGTCATTCAGGATTTGTCTAGAGGGCCTTTCATTGGGAACCAATGCATCCTGCAGCCACTTTCTTTGGCCCCACCACAGCTGGCACTGAGGTCTTCATCTTCTTCTTATGGGCTCCTTACTGGGGCAAAATCTTACTCAGCTTCCAGACTGTTTGTCTTCAGTACCTTCTTGCATGTTTCCCCTTCATTTGGTGGGGGGTTTCTTTTCTTTTTTACCTTGGTAGACAGCATTTGGAAGCATCAACCAGTCCGAGGCCTGAGATGGAGTGCTTCTTCTCATGCTCTGAAGGGTTCCTCCAGGTGTCACAGTGGCCTCACCCTGGCAAGAGGTTGTCCTGTGGAATGGTTGAGCCTTCTTTCTGGCTGCATCTTGGGCTTCTAGTCTGTAAGAGAAAGGAATGGGAGAGGGCCATAAATACTGCTCAGCTTTACCAGGAACACATTGCTCTATTATGGATCTCCCTTAGCCAAGCAGTATTATAAAATGTACAATCTTTCTCTGCTTCAGAAGCAGGAAGCATGGCTGTGGTCTTTTTGTTTCTCTCCTGCATCCTCTGTTCATTCTTGCTGCCGTCGTCTTGTTTTCCCACTTATTCTTCAACCTCTCAAGAACACCAAGGGAGCCCTCTGCCCTTTCTTCAGCTCCTATCAGAGCAGCTTCTAAACCTGGGTGTATTTTCAAAGATTTTTAATTTTAATTTTGGTCTGTCCACTACTATATTCTCCCCAAGACTAGATTGTCTAATGTTTAATCATCTTCTCTCCCTCCCACAGTGTCCCCTTCAGAACTGCTCCTGTGTGCAAATTCAAAGCTGCCTTCCCTGGGGTTGAGGCCTTGGTTCCGTTTGCCTCATGTCGTCTTTGCTGGCTGTCAGTCATTGCCTAAAAAGCCCCTGGCTTTGTTTCCTTTGGACTGATCTTTGTGTTCCTTTAACAAGATATGGCCGTCACTAGAGCCGGGACCTTCTGCCCGCAAAGCTCTGCCATTGAGCTATGGCCCTCCATATGGGGCTGTGGGAAGGACCTTCTGTAAGCAATCAAAAGCCCTCAATCACTAATAGACTCGCTTAGCCATCAACTTGCTTGGAGCTGCACAGTCTCTCCAATCCAGTTCAGCCTGACCGCTGTGCCTTTTCACTGCAAAGCACTGCTTTTGGGGGGAAACTCCTTTTGAGGAGTTGTCTTAAGTTAGGCTGCAGGATAGAGGAACCATTGGCACCAGGAGAATCAGAACAGGCTTGCTGCTCTTGCCATGGTAACCTGAGGATTCCAAAAAGGTTTGGATCCAAAAGGGAGTCTAGAATGGAGAGCATTTGGCTTTTGAAGGGAGGCCGAGTGTCTGTTAAGAGTCCAACCAAAACAAGCAAACCAAAATAAGCTCCTGTATAGGTTCTGCCAGGAGAAGACTCCTCCAAAATGGAGATTAGTCTGAAGGTTTGGTCTAGACGCAATCATTGGCCTGAAGGAGCCCTAAGCCATGAGTCAGACAAATTGGGCCAAGTCTCCCCTTAGAAACGTCAGAGGCTTCTTCGTCCCCTTCCCTCTCCCAGAATGAAGCACAGAGACCTGAACATCCAGACATCCCTGCAGATGAGCCGTGCCTCTCCTTCTCTTCCCCCTATTCAGAGTTGTTGCTTTCTTTATGAAAATTTTGATTCCATGTAGATTGCCTCCTAAGTCCTATGGAAGGTCACGGAACAGGCCTTGGGCATGGTGATCCTAAACACTATCGGCATTACAGGGATGCAGTGTTTTAATGAAAATTGCTGGGTTGTATAAAGAAAGAAAAGATCCATTTAAACATCCAAATCACAAAATGTCCTACCGGCCATGGTGAATAAGCTGACTGGGGAAGTATTTTTCTGTCACTGGAAAGAGCACTACCACCACTCCTAACTGAACAAGCATCTGGTAAACAGTAGGCAATGGAATGGGGATGATGCAAAATTGTTTATTACTGTTGCTATAGTAACCAGCTGGTTGGTGGGGAAGGGGCAAGGAGCACAACTGCCATAGAATATGATGACGTAAGGTGATGTCATTGCCAAAAGTAAAGCAGGGCAACCAGGAAGAACTAAGGAAGGCATAAAAGACGTGGGCCCATTCATCTTTCTGATGGAGATGCCATTTCCACAAATTCCCTATAAATTCTAGTCTGCTTCTCTATTCATTGTTCCACCCACCCACCCTTTGCCTTGACTTTTGGCATTGAAGACCTATTCTGAGATGCTGGCATATTTCAAATATTAGATATCTCAGTATCTGAGATACTGGCATTTCTCATTTTTCAAATATAGTGGATTTGAATTCTTGTTTGAGGTTTCTTTTAACAAGAGACCATGAAACATGCATTCTACTCCCCCAAAATTGATTGATTGATTTTTCAACTCCACTTTCTCCTTTAAAAGGACCTAAGGCTGCTTACAATAATTAAAAGACAATATTTAAGCTAGCAACAATCAGTATACAACACTAAAAGTATCAAATGAATACAATACTAAAAAATGTAGGTGACACCAAAACAGCTACAATTTAGAAACATATACACTCTTTAACTTCTTGGTTAAACTAATGTTGCCATCCCTATTCTACCAAATGCAGACTGTAAACCCATGTTTCAATTTCCACTTTTGAGTTCGGTAAGCTGCGGAAGGAAAGTTATATTGGACCAAAAGCTCTACAGATATGTTGTGTACCTGTCTCCAAAAAGATGCCCCTTTACTTTTTGAAGTAAAAAGAAGGAAGAGATTTGAGTTAGCAAAGAATGTCACTGGAAACCAAGGCCAAAATCATCCGTACTATGTGAAAGAAAGACAGTGAAGAAAGGGACAAAAATCTCCTCATTTGAAATGTGGTGTCAATACTGACATTAAAGACAGCCAGAAAAGCAGAAAAGTGGGTGACCAGTCAGGTCAAGCCTGAATTCTCACTTGAGCAAAAATAAGTAAACTCAGTGTATTGTATTATGCACATATAATGGAAACATAGAAGTGGACATAATAAACTAGATTGCTGTGAAATATGGGGTGGACCAACAGACAAAGAGGAAGATCTGTGTGTGTGTTTAGTCGTTTAGTCGTGTCCGACTCTTCGTGACCCCATGGACCAGAGCACGCCAGGCCCTCCTGTCTTCTACTGCCTCCCGGAGTTGTGTCAGGTTCATGTTGGTTGCTTCGCAGACACTGTCCAGCCATCTCATCCTCGGTCGTCCCCTTCTCCTCTTGCCATCACACCTTCCTAACATCAAGGTTTTTTCCAAGGACTCTTTTCTTCTCATGAGATGGCCAAAGTACTGGAGCCTCAGCTTCAGGATCTGTCCTTCAAGTGAGCATTCAGGGTTGATTTCCTTTAGAACTGATAGGTTTGTTCTCCTTGCAGTCCAGGGGATTCTCAAGAGCCTCCTCCAGCACCACAATTCAAAGGCATCAATTCTTCGGCGGTCTGCTTTCTTTATGGTCCAGCTCTCACTTCCATACATCACGACAGGAAAAACCATAGCTTTGACTATTCGGACTTTTGTTGGCAAGGTGATGTCTCTGCTTTTCAAGATGCTGTCAAGATTTGTCATTGCTTTCCTCCCAAGAAGAAGGCGCCTTTTAATTTCAGGGCTGCTGTCTCCATCTGCAGTGATCATGGAACCCAGGAAGATAAAATTTGACACTGCCTCCATATCTTCCCCTTCTATTTCCCAGGAGGTGATGGGACCAGTGGCCATGATCTTAGTTTTTTTGATGTTGAGTTTCAGACCGTTTTTTGCACTCTCCTCTTTCACTCTCATTACAAGGTTCTTTAATTCCTCCTCACTTTCTGCCATCAGAGTGGTATCATCTGCATATCGGAGGTTGTTGATATTTCTTCCGGCAATCTTAATTCCGGCTTGGGTTTCTTCCAGTCCAGCCTTCCGCATGATGTATTCTGCATATAAGTTAAATAAGCTGGGGGACAATATACAGCCTTGCCGTACTCCTTTCCCAATTTTGAACCACTCAGTTGTTCCATGACCAGTTCTAACTGTTGCTTCCTGTCCCACATATAGGTTTCTCAGGAGACAGATAAAGTGGTCAGGCACTCCCATTTCTTTAAGAACTTGCCATAGTTTGCTGTGGTCCACACAGTCAAAGGCTTTCGCATAGTCAATGAAGCAGAAATAGATATTTTTCTGGAACTCTCTGGCTTTCTCCATAATCCAGCGCAAGTTAGCAATTTGGTCTCGAGTTCCTCTGCCTCTTTGGAATCCAGCTTGTACTTCTGGGAGTTCTCGGTCCACATACTGCTGAAGCCTACCTTGTAGGATTTTGAGCATAACCTTGCTAACGTGCGAAATGAGTGCAATTGTCCGGTAGTTGGAGCATTCTTTGGCACTGCCTTTCTTTGGGATTGGGATGTAGACTGATCTTTTCCAATCCTCTGGCCACTGTTGAGTTTTCCAAACTTGCTGGCATATTGAATGTAGCACCTTAACAGCATCATCTTTCAAGATTTTAAATAGTTCAACATAAATAGATCTAACATGAGATAAAAGAAGCCACAGCTGTTTGTTTGCAAGATCTAAGCAAAACCTAATGGAAAATGCTATATAGCAGGAGGAAGAGAGAACAACCAAGCATGAGATGTTGCTGGTTTGCAAGATCTGAGTAGAGCTCTTAATAATAAGACATTTTGGAAGTCAGTAATTCATATAGAATGAGAACGGCGGGAGGAAAGTTATGGTTACCTCCCCTATATTCTCCTTTCACTGCAGCTGTCCTTGGCTGCTGCTGTTTCTTTACTTGTAAGTAAACCATATAAACGTATTTACAAGTAAATATATTCACAGGTAAACATATTCATGAGTAAACCAGGTAAAACTTCCTTTGAGATCATCCACAGCCATAAAGCAAAATAATAAAAAAATTACAGCTTAAATGTGTGAGCTTCTGAATATTATTATCTCTTTTCTTAAGGAAAAAAAAGTTAAAATACACACATGTAAACTGGGTAAAACTTGCTTTAACATCATTCCTGGCAGTAAAGCAAAATTTCCCAGTAATTTCACAGCTTACATGCGTGAGTTTCTAAACATTGTTCACTATTTTTTAAAATACATTTTAAATACTCACAAGTAAGCTGGGTAAACTTACTTGTGAGAAAAACCAGATAAATGTACACATGAGTAAATCAGGAAAACTTGCTGTGAGATCATCCCCAGCCGCAAAGCAAAAACCCAGTACTTTCACAGCTTAAACGAGTGAGTTCCTGAGTATTATTCTCTATTTTTTAAATATATTTTTAAATATTTTCACAGGGGGGAATTAAAAATGTTTGGCCAGGAAGGAGTTAGCTTTCTTTCCCTGTCATTGAATGGGGCTCTGAGTGGCAGGATCAAAAGTTCAGTCCATTTAGAATGTTTGCATCTTATAAGAGAAAGAACAGAAACTCATAATTTATCTTGGTTTGAAATTGCTACTTTGAAACTGAATGGATGAATTTCTGTAAAAATGAAAAAAAGCGGCTGAGATGGATTTTTTCCCCTAGGTGTGCAAATTTGGTCCTATCAATGTATTTGATCTGTTTTAAATCGACCAGAGCTCAACGTTGCTGAGTTCTGCATGGGGTAAAAATGGTATTACTTTTTAAAAAATCATAACTCAAAAAACAAAACAAAAAACCTTTGATCAAACATCCCCAGATTAGGCACAGAGGAAGAACGGACTTTCTGCTATACAGTATATATGTCAAATTTTGTGCAGATCTGAGATTCAGTGTCATAGTTATAATTTTTTACTTGGAGTGCTCATATTTTTGAGTTGTCTTGTGCAATGCTGAATCCTGCTGTGAGCACAATATATGAAAGCAGTGTATCCATGAGAAAGGTCACTGCACTGTTTGTCATTAGTATTGAACTATGAAATATACAGCCATGTTCCATGAAGTATGAACACTGGATGTTGGGAAGGTGAGTTCATTGTGCAGGAGACAGGCTGCCTAGGAGGGTGAGGGTAGCCATTCTCATACCTGGCCCAGAATTGAAGCAAAAAGGGTCTCATCACCAAAAAATTGGCAACAAGCAATAACTGCACTTTCACCTGAACGTTCAGCCATTGTGGAAACAAGACCATCATGTGAAATGTCTGTTGATCTCAGATCTGTTTGAAACATCGATACTACAAGTGAGTGTGGGTTTTACACCAGCCATGACTTCCTTAGAAAACTCCTGGAAATGGTAGATTGATGAGGGAGCTGAGCATTCCGGTTCTCTGAGCCTGAATTCTCATCCAGGAACCCAATTTCCCAAGGCTACCAGAGATGAAGGAGTAACTGCTAAGCCACTATACTTCATTCATTCATTCATTCATTCATTCATTCATTCATTCATTCATTCATTCATTCATTCTCTATCTATCTATCTATCTATCTATCTATCTATCTATCTATCTATCTATCTATCTATCTATCTATCTATCTATCTATCTATCTATCTATCTATCTATCCATCCATCCATCCATCCATCCATCCATCCATCCATCCATCCATCCATCCATCCATCCATCCATCCATCCATCCATCCATCCATCCATCCATCCATCCATTTATTTATTTATTTATTTATTTATTTATTTATTTATTTATTTCACTGAACTTGCTCTTGATCCGTGTAAATCATAACACCTCTGATGCTTACCTCCAGTTTATATCTATCACTCCCCCAAGATTAGAAATGTTGCTCTATTTTAGGCTGTATTTTAATCAAGTACATATGAGAAACAAGAGAACACACCATGTCGTTATCTCAGTACTCTTGTCTAACCGGGTGTGCCCATATTTCAATGGAAAACAAACGAGGTGTAAACTGGCAATTTCACAACTGCCAGGCAATAGGCTGGCATGCAGTAAAAAATGTGCTTAAAACTGGTCAGTTTTCCAACTAGGCAAAACTTAAAGAGAATTAATTTGTTGGATCTGCTTGTTAGAAATGAGGCAAACTTTGGGCATAGCTCAGAGAAGAGCACGAAAAGCAGTAGATGGCTGGAGCCTGACACATACAGCAGAAGGAAAGGGAAAGGGATCTGGAAGTGTTACGTTGGGAGAAGAAGCAGCGTGAGAAAGAAATATTAAGAAAGATCAAATATGGCTTCTTCTGAGACGAAAGGCATGGGGGGACCAATTATTTTCAGCAGCCAGTGAAAATGGCAACACGGTGTTGCTTAAGCTTAGCTGTTTCAGGCAGGGACAGAATGTGAGATGTAGTGTGAACTTTGTTCTTTGAATCAAGTAGAATTAGGATGGTGGGCTCCAGAGTAACAAAATGGGGTTTTGCCACGGGTGAAAGACTAACGAAGATACCATTGTGCCACTGTAACTGATGCTAAAGCGGGGGCTGGACTACATCTCTTGATACTCCTGTTTTTGCATCAGGTTTGGCATGCCTGAAAGTGATTTAAAAATCTCTAATCACATGACAGTTAAGTATGCTTTGTGTGTGTGTGTGTGTGTGTGTGTGTGTGTGTGTGTGTGTGTGTGTGTGTGTGTGTGTGTGTGTGTGTGTGTGTGTGTGTGTGTGTGTGTGTGTGTGTGTGTGTAAAATTGGATTTTTCAAACACCCATGGAGGGCAAATTGTTTATTTTAAATCAGTTGTCATGGCATGTGTGATTGCCTGTGTCAGAGTAAACAGTGCATGTGGGGATCTGCAGGGTGTGCCAAATTTTGGAGTACCAAGTAGAATAGGTTTTGGAGTGCAGGATATCCTATAGTCCAATTGTCTCCTCTCCTCTCCCCATTCATTTCTATTTTACCACTGCATTGATCTACTGCTATGCCACTTCAAAAGTATATTTATGAAAAATATTTAAAAAATGAGGAGATTGGGAATAGGCTGTTGTTGTCACTGTCGCCTCAGCAGCTACTCTAAATCTCATGATTCTTGCTCTCCCAATGTACTCATTAGAAATATGATATAAGCACCAGCACAAACCAGCTCATCCCGAGAGCATTCCTATCAGCACCTTTTCGTGTCCCTGTCAGGGTCTACTGTCATTTAGATGTGGGTAGGATTGCTCCATTTTGGTTCTATTCCAGCACGTATGGATTGCTGGGATCAAACCAAAGTGGGTGGCTCCTTGCCTCTTTGCTGAAACCACTTAACAGTCTTGAGAAATGGGAAGCTACTTTGCCATTTGCCTCTGGAGGGCAAGGGAGAGGAGGTTTTGCATTTCATAATTATAGCTACCCCATCAGCAGTGCATTAAAAGGGATCTTTAAAAGCTCTTTCAAAACATGTGCAGTGTTTACAACAATTAAAAAGAAATGCATAACTCCCCCCCCAAAGGTGAGTGACAATGAAGATATTTAAAGGGAAAGCTTCCCATATCTCAAGAGGCTTTCTCCTCTGTGTTTTGCTTAAGCCACTTAACAATCTTGAGACATGGGAAGCTTTAAAGGGAAAGAAGCCTTGATCATTCCAGGGTTGCTAGAGGGGTAGTGTGGTCAATCCCTGCACGTGGATCAAGAATTGCCCCAAACGACTTACTACACTTCATAGTGACCCTTTTAAAGCACAATGTAGACTGATCCAGGCTGAGATAATTCAGCTGTCTAGTCACACCCACCTGATTCCTCTGTGCACCTTCAGTAACGGATTTGCTTCTGCTGAGACAGCCTTTGCAAACAGCTTGTAAACTGCTACAAGCTACCTTGAGAGCTTTGTTGAAACATAGGGTAGATACAAGAGGGGTTTTCACCCCTAGAACGAGAGAGAGGAAGAGAGAGCGAGAGAGAGCCTCAGAGGGTTGTTTGCCTTGGGATTGCTGCCAAAGCTTTGATACTTTTGGCATCCCCCATGTTACTTGTCTTCCTTCACCCTGGGAAGAAAAATGGAAGTAAATGGAATGTTTTTCTCCTCAAGGAAAAGAGGACAATGAGGTCCTACTTCTCTCCTTCTTGCTTTCTGTAGGTGCATTTTCAACTTTGTTTATTCATGGATAATCCATGTGGAGAAGGGAAGGGAACTGACCTTCTCTGTGCTGTCATTATATGAGCAGTATTATCAACTCCTAAGAAAGAATTTAGGGACCTTTTCTGTTTCTAAGGCAGAGGATTTTGTTTTTCCTTCACACGTTTTTACACCACTTCTAATTAACTGCCAGATGTGCTTTTTCCGTTTTTATTTTTGCCTCAACATTTGTTCAGCATTAAGTTTACCTTCCTGGCCCAGAGTCAAAGCCTTTCTCCCCATGCTAAGATTCTTCCTTCCTTCAAGATGAACCAAAATGAAGATGTAATTACATTTTTTAAAAAATCCCCTCATTTGCCTCTGCATTTCATTCTTCTTTTTTACCTCAGTGTAAAGAACGTTCTTAGCCCTCTGAGCTTAAAGTTCTCTTTCCATACATTATGTACCACAGTGACAATATAGAAATTTAGTACAATGTTAATGTGCAAAAGTAAACAAATGATAGTAAATACATGAATTATGGCTGAAATATATGCCAGCCAGATAATGTATGGTTCAGACTGGGAGGCACCATGCCCTAGCCCCTGCTGTTGTGGTTTTTATTATTGCCAGCCACTCTTGTGGCCTTTAAACCTTCTTAATAATAGTATTTTATTAAAGTGCCTTTATGGTATATTGTTTTCTTAAACTGCTACAAGCTACCTTGAGGGCCTTGTTGAAACATAGGGTAGATATAAAACAAAAAACAAAACCTCTCTGTAGCACAGCGGTTGCTCACCAAAGAAGAAACACCACCAGCCAAAATGCTTCTGATCATGGCAACCACTGATCCAGAAAGCTGTGTAGCTCCACAGCGGGATGGTAACTGTTGGTTTCGACGACTGGTTCCCACTTGCTAGCCTCCCAGTCATCACCTCGCACCACAGCCTTGTAGGGATGGTTCCCTGATCTGCTTATGCCCCCCGCTTTCCTCAGAGCTCAGAAAAGTTACTTTTGTTGGACTACAACTCCCACAATACCGCAGCCATATTTTGGCTTTGGGAGCTACAATATGGGATGGCTGGACTTCGTATTGCTTTACATGTACACAGGTAAAAAAAATACAATCATGTTAGCAACCTATTCATTCGTATCGTTTAGTCATTTAGTCATGTCCGACTCTTCGTGACCCCATGGACCAGAGCACGCCAGGCCCTCCTATCTTCCACTGCCTCCTGGAGTTGTGTCAAATTCATGTTGGTTGCTTCGCAGACACTGTCCAGCCATCTCATCCTCGGTCGTCCCCTTCTCCTCTTGCCGTCACACTTTCCTAACATCAAGGTCTTTTCCAAGGAGTCCTCTCTTCTCATGAGATGGCCAAAGTACTGGAGCCTCAGCTTTAGGATCTGTCCTTCCAGTGAGCACTCAGGGTTGATTTCCTTTAGAACTGATAGGTTTGTTCTCCTTGCAGTCCAGGGGATTCTCAAGAGCCTCCTCCAGCACCACAATTCAAAGGCATCAATTCTTCAGCGGTCTGCTTTCTTTATGGTATAATTAATAGACTCTCCCCTCCCTCCAACCCTGGAAATATTTCTGTGGATGCCTGTGGTCTATTTCTCTCCTCTGAGCTGCAACTTTCACACCAACCTGCTTCCTTTGCTTGTAGTTCTTTACTACCTCTCCATCTGTTGGTGATCTCTTGCTCTGCCTGCACTCAGAAACATTATTACATCTTGCAAAAAATTGGGTAGGCCCTCTAATAGAATTACTTTACAGATCAAAGCCATCTGGGCTGTTTTTCACTGGGTGTCACTGATGAACAGCCAGGATTTGATGAACAGAAATACCACATCCATCTCGTGTGTAAAGCAAATCCACACAGAAAGAAACCCTCTGTTGGATTAAAAGTTCACAAGAGGTTAGCAGACTTGTCCGGCATTTGAGGTGGCATTTGGCTAGCTGGTAATCAAGCTGACCTTTGCTGCTTTTGAGGCATCCCCAGCAAGCTAAAGTACTCCTCATATTATCTAGCTAAAGTACTCCTCATAATGCCCAGCTGTGCTTTCACCTCCCACACTTTTTTCTTTTTTAAAAAACAGATTTTCATCCCATCAGAGAGTAATTGTCAAGTTCCCCAGGGAAAGAGGACGTTACCCGCTTCTCAGTTTCCAACAGACTTACAACCTGCAGTCAGAGCGATAATGTCACCCCAGACACCTTTTGAAAATGGGCTAAAAGAGCCGACACCGACCTGGCTCGACCTCTGCAGTCTCTCTATTTTCCGTGAACCTTCAGGCCTTTTGATTCCTCACTATAGAGCTGCCACTTTCAGACTTAACTCCACTCGACATGCCACCTGCTGTCACTCCACCCTCACCCTTATCTACCATATGACAACTAGATGTGCTTGGAACAAGGTAATTTGGTTGGCATCACCATGCCCCCTGGGAGCATTTGCAGTGATATATATTCCAGAACCTAAGTGATCTGTCTCAAGAGCTGCCTGGCGACACATATTGACAGAAAACCTGCATACGTTTCTGACAGCAAATGTTTCCCATGAATATTCCCTGTGTTAAACATTTCGCTCTGGGCTAACCTAAATTCCAGGGCCGGCCTGGGACCTGTTGCTGCCTGACACACAAAGGACAAACTGCCCCTCCCCCTTTCCCAATCCATGTCCGGAAGCTTGTTGGGCTACCAGAGAATGCCATCTCATCATTGGCACCAGAGATTTAGTTGCCCATCTGCTCAGCTTGGGGAGGCAGAATGGGGGGGAGGGTGCTCAGGTTAGCAAAATGTCCTGAGGCAGCCCTGGCGATGTTCAGAGTGCAACAAGCCATGATGTGCCACCATTGGTGGTGTTGCCACGACAACAGAAGGGTACAGCTGTGACAAGTAACCCCTGTGTTCAAAAAGAACAAAAAATGACACTAAACAGAAATCTTAGTGTGAAAAGTTTTGGGAGGACTGGCAAACATGCTGATTATTTTGGAATCTGTTTTCTTCAGGGCAGTATTGGTGAGAGGCTACGGCTACAGCATCACGTGATGCATTGTGTCAGGTATAGCCTGACTCCAAACAGTTCAACTGAAAGAGGACAGTGCTCTCAAAGAGGAGGGCCAAGAACACCCACCCACATCTCATGGCAGGGGCGGCTCTGCAAAATAACTGACCCTGTAGAAGGACTTGAGGGGTGGTGGGGCCGTTCCCTCAACCCTGTGGAAAGGTTGTCCTCTTGAAAGCCGCCACCTCAGCTATTGCCCCCAAGCAGCTATTGCCTCAGGCTGTTGCAGAAGGAGAAAAGAGAGGCCCTTCCCTCAGCCCTGCTGAAAGATGGCTTGTTTCCTCTCCCCCCCTTTCTCCCTCATCTCCTTCCTTTTGTGTCATGTCTTTTTAGTTGTGAGCCTGCAGGCCAGCACAGTCTTGTCTTTATTGATTGCATGCAAACCCGTGCTGGGAGCCGGTTTAGCTGCGGTGTGGGATGCAAATACTTTAACTTGAAATAAATAAATAGTTTTAAATAAGCAGATAATAACAAATCCTGCCTGGGAGGAGGCTGTGCGTGCAGCCGGTTGGAAATAATGCTACGCAACTGGCAGTATTGCCTGCTTACAAAAGCAGTCCCCCCCCCAAACGGGACTTTCTTTTCATGTTTGTTCTCGCCCACCTACACGTTTTGCATAGATGCAGCTAGTTTTTCAAGAAGAGCTGGAGAATCAATAATTAATAGCTACAGTCGTTTCTTGTCTGGTCATCCAAGGTCAGCTGCCCCCCCCACCCCATAGCACTACAAAGCTCTGCCTCTGTCTCAATCTCCAGTGTGTGCATGCTGCAACCGCTGGCTGGGATGAGTTGTAATGTCTATTTGGCTGAGACCAACGAAGACTGTCGTCCTCTCAGAGATCTTTTACAAAAGCCTGGGAAATAGAGATTTAGGTTTACTTAACATTGGGAGTTCTTCCTCTTGACCTCAGGAAAAATGGGCTACCAATGCACCTGGAGCTGGCTTGGTTGCAGATGTTTGCTGGATGTTGTGTAGATGGTCTATCTGATGAGGCTCACTCAGTTTTTTCTATGCATCAACTGTACACCCAACTTCCCAAGTTTCATAGATCTTACATTCCAGGTTCCTATGCAGTATTTTTCTTTCCAGCATCGGACTTTCCTTTCACTTCCCAGCACGTCCGCAGCTGAGCATCCTTTCGGCTTTGGCCCAACCATTTCATTAGCTCTGGAGCTACTTGTCCTTGTCCTCCGCTCTTCCTCAGTAGCATATTGGATGCCTTCTGACCTGAGGGGCTCATCTTCCAGCATCGTATCTTTTAGCCTTTTGTTTCTGTTCATGGGGTTTTCTTGGTAAAGATACTGGAGCAGCCTGCCAGTTCCTGCTCCAGGTGAATCACGTTTAGTCATAACTCTCCACTATGTCCTAATGATGCATTAGGTCATAGTGACCTAATGCATCATTAGGTTTCCACTATGACCTATGGTGCATTAGAAGCATGCAAGTCTTCAGATAACAAGCAGCACATAAAGCTCAAGCACCAGTAAGTCAAATAATGAGTGATACAGTGGTGCCTCGCATAACGAGCGCACCATTTAACGACAAATTCGTGTAGCAATCCATTTTTTGGGATCGCTAATGCGATCGCATACTGATGGCTCCAATGGGCAAAAATCGCTTTGCGACGATCGGTAAGCGTTTCGCATATCGATCTTTGCATTGCGATGTCGGGGGAACAGCTGTTCGACGGTTCCAAAATGGCCACCGGAAGACCCAAAATGGCTGTGCACAGCATTTTCACGCCCTGCCCTCGCTTACCGAGGGTGCGGAAATGTCTGCGCTATGGAGGAACATCGCTGAACGGTGAGTTTGGGGCCCACTGGAATGCATTAAACAAAGTTTAATGCATTCCAATGGGTTTTTCTATTCCGTTTAGCGATGTTTCTGAATAGCGATGGTTACTCCGGAACAGATTAACCTCGCTATGCAGGGCACCACTGTATATAATCTTTTAAATTACTACTGCTGTTGCTGCTAGTGTTGTAAACATTGGCATTTCTTAGAGTTAGTGAATGTAGGATTATATCCTTCATCTTTTCTTTCTTAGTAGACATTGCTTTACAATGCATCTTTATGTTTAAAGTGCAGATTTTAAAAAATGGAAATAAGATCAGCTGGTAAGAGAGGTGATCATTACAGCAGGCATAAAGAGGGCTTTATTTCTTGGGAAATCCCTTGTTATTAATGTCAGGAGGCAGAATTTCCCAGTAGAAACATTAGAAATTTTATTTTCAGGGGCTAGCTCTTCCTAAATGTCTTTTCCTTGTAGCATCCTGGTTTTTTGTTGTTGTTGTTTCATCTGCTCATCTCTTTTTTAAGCTAAGATATGAAGCAGAACTTTCTGGGTAATGATAGTGGTGATAGTTGCCTTTCAACATTTCCTTCCTAGAGAGACACCTGCTTAAAAAGGAGGTGCACAATGAACCTTTTTTAATATTTGTTTTACCTTCAATTCTTCCAAGGGGTGGGGAAGGTGCCTCTTGCATTGTTGTATTTTTCATGCATCGGTCTTTTCGTTTCATATGAATTGGACTGCCTCTTTAGGGTTGCTTCCCTTCATTTTTCCACATCCATATTTTCTGGTGCTACCATAGAAAAGCTCTAAAGAATCCATTAAAACTACTAAACAAACAAACCCCCCTCCCCCAAAGAGTTAAGGTAACAGAATTACTCTATCCCAAGAGCAGGCAACAGTACAGCCAACAGCAACAGCCACCCACATAGTCCGGTGGTACACTGGCACAATCACAAAGTCTACTCTACTGTCTAAGCACTCATGCAGAAGTAGACAAAACAGCCCTACCCCCACAAAAAATATAGACTTTTAATGGAATAATATACATATTAATTATATTATAATATATATATTATATTATCCAAAAACCAAGGAAAAACCAAGTAAATAAAGGGAAAATACTAGAACATGGGAACATTTCACCCTCCATGACTTGATATCTCCTCTTCTTCAAGTAGCAGGAGGCAGGCAGCACATTCCAAGATGACAGGCACTAGGACAGCTCTCAGCAGCACACAGTAATCCCACCTACAATAAACAAATGTGAAACAAAAAGCTTC
Organism: Pogona vitticeps; assembly: GCF_051106095.1. Taxonomy (NCBI): domain Eukaryota; kingdom Metazoa; phylum Chordata; class Lepidosauria; order Squamata; family Agamidae; genus Pogona; species Pogona vitticeps. Next base: position 202,084,536 of record NC_135784.1, read on the forward strand.
TCTCCTCTGGGTTCCAACCAACTTTTACATATTCAAAATTCCCACTGATTTTTCCTCAGTGTTCCATTTGGCTACAGAAGGCAGCCCTTCTGACACTATTGATAACATTTTCTCTAGTGATTCAATGGACACCAAGTGAAGGAAAAGTTAAACAAAAAAGGAAGCATGAAATAACCCAAAACTTTTTTTTGAACTTTTTCATATAAATTGGGATTTAAGAGGCTCTTGTTGTTGTTCTTCAGCTAGCAAAGACCTTTCTCTCAGGCACCTTTCCTTTACTGACTTTACCATTTTTAATGCAATAGTTTGATTCTTTTAAAATATTTTTATACTTCCAGTTTTTAGTTTTAAATATTGTCTTTTAATGATGTAAGTTGCCTTGGGTCTTTTTAAAGGAGAAAGACAGGGTAAAGATGGGGTAAAAAATATTTTAAATGCATTTTTTTGACAAAAACATACACAAATTTTAAAAAAGCTGCTTTTATTTTCTTTCCTTTAAACAGCTACATCCCATCTTTACTGCTTGGCCTTCCCCTTCATCTCTTTCTTTTCACCAGATTAAGATCTTTCTTAGTGCTGTTGCCCAGCACTCTTGATTAGTTACTCAGTTTTATAATGTTGACAGTGTGCTTTTACACCGAATTATGTTACTGCTTTCATTCTATGGTTTAGGTTGTTCTAAGGATATGCTCATATTCTGTTGCCTGTTTTTCATCTGTCTGAATAATATTTTTAGAAAACCTTTTCAAAAGTCTATAATTAACTTCTCCTCAGGATTAACCCCAAAGCAAGTTAGAACAGAAGGCTAATTCATGGCAACCAACACTCACCATGATGAAGCACAAATCCGGGGATGTGTGGATACATTATGAAGCGAAGAAGGCCATCCAGCTGACTGGACTGCACTCACCTATTGATCCAAAGCAGCTTATTTGTTGGCCTGCTTACTCTGCAACCAAAGGCATTCTCTAAGCAAGGAAATTGAAAATAAACCAGGAATGAGTGTGTAGTCCTGCCGGAGGGAATGCTGTGACTGTTTTATGCTCAGCATTTAATTTACAAAAATGTCTGGCAGAGGTGTCTGGTGCTCCTTCCCACCCTCAGCATCTGCCACAACCTGAGGCAGTTACTTCAGTTTACCTCATAGCTTAGGATATTTGTGGCATACATTTTACATACTATGTGGACACAGTGTTTGGCATAATATTGTTGAGATTTTGATCTGAAATTGTATTAAATAAAATGTTGTATAGTCAAAGTAAAATGGCTGATTTAATCTGTCATGGACTAAGTGGTTTCAGGTGTGTACGAAGGTTGTAGACTTGATGTTGTACAGCTGGAAAAAGTGATGTAAAGTATTTTCTGATTGGTCCCTTGATGTATAAAGGACATGTGTAAATGGGACATGGTATCTGCTGTAAGTCAGATCACTTATTTCTATGCTACATATTGTATCACGCTATGTTATGCTGCCAGTTGAATGTTTGAAATCTATGCTCTATGGAAATGTTTAAACAGACTAAGTTGAATGTTGCTCTCTCAGTGTTATAGTGTCTTTGCAGCCTGATATCTACTAACTCTGCTTATATCCAAAGAGAAAAATTTTAACCAAATTCTCAACAAATGTGTGCTGCACCATCTCTTTTGATTTGTACTGTACAGTTTGTTTGGTGCTGGTCTTTGACCGTAATCAATTCAATTAATTCATTTATTCATTCTACCTCTTGGGTAGTGCTGGCTCTGATTGAAGGCTAGAAGTTCAGCTGATTTTACTTTCAACTTCCAAAGGCCTAACGTTTTTAACAGGTCTTTATAAGAACGGTGCAAGTGTCACTGTTAGTGTTCTATTGTTGTTAATTTGTTTGTAGGGTTTTGTGTCAATGAGCTGTCTTGAGAGCAGGTTTAAATTTTAGAATCAAAAGGATCAAAATTTAAATGAGTGTTTACTTTCTTAAACCAATTATTACTGAGAAAGCCAACAGTCTACATGCTATTTTAACATTATAAGCAAAATAAGTAAATAAATGTCTGAGAGCCGAGTCTCATGGGACTGAGAGTTTGAAGGCTTTATTATTCCCAAGATTCTTGTGCACACCTCAATATATAAAGTGTGAAGAGCTATTTGTAAGTGCATGTATATCATGCAGATATGTGCATCAGAAAGTGAGGATTGATTGTGGCTGTTGAAGGGACAAACCCAGTTATGTTGTCAGTAATGCATAAAATGGCTGCAGGTCTACAAAACCGCATGGAGGTCAAAACCATAATGCTAAAACTCATAAATTCACTTGACATGTAGTTGTTGACTAAGATGCAGTAAATAAATAAATAAATATTGCCCAGAAGCATGTGCTTTTGAATAAACTGGAGTAACACGTTTCACAATAATTAACACCTGCAAAACTTTATTAATTTTTTTATACTGTAAGCTTCAGACTCTCTTTTTCTTTGTTTCACACCAGTTTTTGCATAACACAATTTTTCACGCATTCCAATTTCCGGATTGTGTACTTGGCCGCAGTAGTGATCTGTGAGAGAATTGGAAGACTGCCATGAAAAATAAAGTAATTAAGGAGTTCTGTCAGGTTACAAGTGGTGCTATAGGCCAAATGCAGTTTCAGAACGGTTTGGGAGCAGGCATTCCTGTGGTGGTTGGAGCCAAAGCCAAAAACATGGGACCAATAGTTACAGTGTACGTATTTTAGGAGGAAGCTCTTACTGGTAATGACTGACCCTCAGAAGAGGTAGGAATTTTTTAGATTGGGAAAAGGGTTACAAAACTAGGAAACTACCAAATGCTTTTGTTGTTATTTAGTTGTTTAGTCGTGTCTGACTCTTCGTAACCCCATGGACCAGAGCACGCCAGGCCCTCCTGTCTTCCACTGCCTCCACTGGGTCAAATTAATGTTGGTCACTTCGATGACACTGTCCAACCATCTCGTCCTCTGTCATCCCCTTCTCCTCTTGCCTTCACACTTTCCCAACATCAGGATCTTTTCCAGGGAGTCTTCTCTTCCCATGAGATGGCCAAAGTATTGAAGCCTCAGTTTCAGGATCTGTCCTTCCAGTGAGCACTCAGGGTTGGTTTCCTTCAGAATGGATAGGTTTGTTCTCCTTGCAGTCCAGGGGACTCTCAAGAATGTCCTTGAGCACCACAATTCAAAAGCATCAATTCTTTGGTGGTCAGCTTTCTTTATAGTCCAGCTCTCACTTCCATACGTCACTGCAGGAAAACTATAGCTTTGACTATTCGGACTTTTGTTGGCAAGGTGATGTCTCTGCTTTTTAAGATGCTCTCTAGTTTTGTCATCGCTTTCCTTCCAAGAAGCAGGCGTCTTTTAATTTTGTGGCTGCTGTCACCATCTGCAGTGATCATGGAGCCCAAGAAAGTAAAATCTGTCACTGCCTCCATATCTTCCCCTTCTATTTACCAGGAAGTGATGGGACCAGTGGCCATGATCTTAGTTTTTTTGATGTTGAGCTTCAGACCGTCTTTTGCACTCTCCTCTTTTACCCTCATTACAAGGTTCCTTAATTCCTCCTCACTTTCTGCCACCAGTGTGGTATCATCTGCATATCGGAGGTTGTTGATATTTCTTCTGGCAATCTTAATTCTGGCTTGGGATTCTCCAGTCCAGCCTTTCGCATGATGTATTCTGCATATAAGTTAAATAAGCAGGGGGACAATATACAGCCTTGTCGTACTCCTTTCCCAATTTTGAACCAATCAGTTGTTTCACACCCAGTTCTATCTGTTGCTTCCTGTTCCACATATAAATTTCTCAGTAGATAAGGTGGTCAGGCAATCCCATTTCTTTAAGGACTTGCCATAGTTTGCTGTGGTCCACACCGTCAAAGGCTTTTGCGTAGTCAATGAAGCAGAAGTAGATGTTTTCTGGAACTCTCTGGCTTTCTCCATAATCCAGTGCATGTTAGCAATTTGGTCTCTAGTTCCTCTGCCCCTTAGAAATCCGGTGTTATGGAAAAAGGGCTGTGGCTTTTTTTGGAAGCCCCAAAGGATCAGGACCTGATGTTCTCCGTCCCTGACCTAATACATGTCTAGGAGCTGGCGATGAGCAACATATCTCAAGCTAGAGTCAACAAGGTTTATGAGGGCCTAATGTAATTATCTCATTTTGAATTGGCTCTGGGGAGAGGCCTATCATTGCTTCTAGTCAGTCTTTATTAAGGTTGGGCCGCTTACATTCTTGCCTTTTTAAAGAGTTGTAGCCATATTAGTCTGTGCAAGCATTTCAACAAGAAACACAAAGCAAAACAAAAGCCAAGAAAAGTGTGTGAGCGAGTTGTGGCACTTTAAAGACTAACTGCTGCATTTTAATGTAAACTTTCATGGAACATTGCCCACTTCTTCAGACATGTGAGTAGAATACAGAGACTACATGGTGAAACATTCACTAAGAGACAGTGGTGTTTGGTTGCATGTCACACTTTATAATAATTTACAGGCCCCCTGTTTGGCATTCAGTTCCTTTGAAACATGTCTGGTTCTATAAACAAAGGCATGATGAATGGAAACAATAGAGTAACAACAACATGTGGTAATGTGAAGAAGGGCAGAATTTACTGTTCAACCTTGTTCTGAAAAGACAGGTCTGGTAGTTGTGAAATAAAATAACATTAGATAACAGCATAATTATATATTTTGTAATACTTAAAAAGCCTTGACTGGCATTTAATCCATTGATATAAGTGTCCAACATGTGCATATATTTAATCTCAGCTGTTTCCCTCTGGATTCTTGGTCTATAGCTTTTTTTACATTCTTGCTGTGTCCCTTGGATATTATTAAATGATCCATTCACTAACTCAACAGACAGAACAGATTGTCTTGTCCCCAAAAGGCAACTTTAAAATAGGACTGAGGAAGTGAAGGAATCCAGATATCTTTTTTTTCCTAGTTCACCTCAGCCCTCGGCAGCCTGCCCAGGAGTAAGGGATGCTCAGAGTAGCAGCTCATAAATGTCTGAAGAACCGTCGAGCCCCTAGCCCCTGAGGAGCAACAACAGCAACCTAAGCTCTCCTGGTCCTGAGGTGGGAAAAGAAGCACCACTTCCATCCCTACTTTGGTGTTACTGCCTCACTGATTGTTAACCTCCACTGTGCTGCCCTCCCTGTTTTTATTTCCTCCCTTGTGGCCATCTTTTCTTCTCGTTTGTACATTATTACTTTGGGAGAGCAATAGATACTGTGGAAGGTTGTGTTTCAGGAGACATTTCCTTACAAAGAGACAATATGGTCAGAGTAGCAAGGAGTAGGTGATCTACTATAGCACTCTGCCCACAAGGCTGGCCCTGAGGACTTCTCACAGCCAGCCATCTGAGCCCTGGCCAGCTCTGGAAAACCTAGCCCTTCAAAGCAGCAGTGGCAGGAACAACACAGTTCACTGCTTCTGCTGTCGCCCCACCTGAGGTGGCTGTTTCAGTGTACCTAATAGATGGGTCAGACCTGTGTAAAAGTCAGCCTTTTAGGTTGATAGGTGTGAAGTGTGCCTCCAGTTTTAATTCAGAAACAAGGCTGCATTTGATTTAAAAAAAAATTGGGGAGCATCATGGCAGAATTTATTTGAAACTTGAACTATTCAAGGAGTATGTTTGAGAACTGAGCTGTTCCTTGGAAGGGGGAGGGGAAAAAAAAAACAAAGCACCCCAGGTGTTTTTTTTTTTAAAAGAGAGAGCCTAAAAGCAAGAATTCTGTTTGCTTTTGTATCTATAAAAAATAAGTGCTTCCAAAACCTGTTAAGTCATCAGAATTTAAATAAACAGTTCTTTATTTATTCATGAAGCCAAAGATAGAATATAATCTTATTTCTGTCTAGTAATCAAAGTGCAAATATCTTTTAAATCAAATTTAAGATTAATGAACCTTCCAGGAAAAAGGAACAGTTATTTTCTGGGACTGGGGGGGGGAATGAACACAGATGGGAGGTGTGGATTAATTTCTCAGCCAGACCCCCTGTCTACAATGTATTTTAAATATGCATGGTAGTGACATTGAGTAAAACAAATTATTTGGGACTGGGAATTGTAGAAAATAATTATTTCCGCAGAATATGAATAATGTATCAGAAATACATTCTGTAAATCTAATTGGACTACACGAGAATTATCAAAATGATAAGTACTCTGCATGTTTTGAATTAGGGAATTGGGACATCCAGCATAAACAGTGGAAATTCTTCTGACTAAGACTGTCCTGATATACAGTATATCAGGAAGCACAGGGCTGCTTCTTTTATTTTCCCCTATCGTCGTTGTCATCATTGTCATCATAACAACAACATCAGCAACATTAAGACTCAAGAAATTAGTGCTAACAGCAAAAGTTGATTCTGCCAAGAGATGAAACTTTGTCACACCTCATCTACAAATGTCCAAAGATTGCACAAGCAGATTACAAAACTAGACATGATAAAGTGGCAAAATTAGTGCACTGGTCATTATGCAAAAAATATAACTTGCCACCCTCCAAAAACCCATGGGAACATCAGGGAGAGAAGGTGTCAGAAAATGATGATGTCAAGATCTTATGGGAGTTCCAGATCCAAACTAACAGACACTTTGAACATAACACACCAGACATAGTAGTAATAGAATGAAGAAATGTCTGGATCATTGACATTGCAATTCTAGGGGATGCCAGAGCTGAAAATAAAGAATTGAAAAAACTAACAAAGTGCAGAGATTTGGCAATCGAAACATCTTGTTTGTGGATGAAACATTCTTCTGTGGTTCCTGTAGTCATCACAGCTTTGGGAAGCAGATTTCAGAAATAACACTGCAAAAGCTACAAACACACACAACATCGGGAACAGCATACATATACCTTTGGTTTTTTAAAAAATTAAAACTTGTATGTGTTATATAATACCAGGCAATGTTTTTATAATTCTGATTGACTGTGTCTGGTATTTTTGAATAATAATATCACCTTAGAACTGGAGGGCTGGAACAGACTATGTGGCTCATCAAGTCCAGCCCCTGTAAAGGAGGAGCAGTGTGGAATTGAACTCCTAACCACTGAGCAGTTCCATAAATGATCTTGTGTATTACTTCCGTCATCACAACAACCTGCTGGACACCCCAGTGGTTTAGGTATCTGGTTGCAGAGCTAGAGGTTGGGAGTTCAATTCCCCGCTGTGCCTCCTTGACAGGAGTTGGATTTGATGTACTGTAGAGTCCCTTCCTGTGCTGCAATTCTAATATTATTATTAGGATGGCTGGAGGGGGAAAAATTGCTTTCTGAACAATTTTTGTCCCTGCTTTTTTTTTTTTTTTTTTTGAATTAATAAAACCTGTGCCTGAGAAATGACTGAAATTTGAGGACATTATTTACAGCTCCTCAAGAGAAGATGTCTGAAAATGCCTACCTGGCAAATCTTGTTCTGCTTGAATACTGCAACAAAACAAGGCTTATCAAATATATTAATGTCCCTGCTTGGGATCATATCTTTGCAGACATCAGCAGCAACAAAAAGCTACTTGCAGGCAAAAATATCTCACATTTATTCCAGATATTTGTAACAATGAAGTTAGTGGACAAATTATGCTTTATCTGAAGGAGATTACAGTGCCGTCCACGTCGTTTACTTAATTAATGCCATTGGAATCAGAAGATGCTTTGCAGAAATACAGTACATTTGAAATATATCCCAAATGGGATTAATCTTTGCAATTAAATTACAACTAGGCAAATGTACATTGATTATTGGTCCTACAGATGTTTATGAGCTTGACTGCTTCAGGAGTGTAGGATATTTGCTCTTTCAAGCTGCACTTTTTTGTGCAAAGTTACTTTGTGGGCCACTGGGCTATTAGAGCTTATCTGGAAGGGCTGTCAGACTTCCTTTGGGACTAATGGCTAGTCTTGTTCCAGCATGATAAGATCCAACTTTGTTTTGAGAGGTTGCTAGGGAGGAGAAGAAAAGTGAGGTTGGCAGTGAGTTTTGATGGAATCAAGATTCTCGCTGAAATGATCCATTTTGTACCTCCCCAAATTTGTTGTGCGGTCTAGTGGATAGGGTGTTGGCTCCTAGTCCAGCTCAGGAGATCTGGATTCAAATCCTTGCTCCGCCACAGAAATTCACTGGGGGTGTGAGAATGGTAAATTATCATCATTATTATCATATACAGTCAAGCCGATTCCTACTTCTAGCAACCCTTCCCAGGGTTTCTAGGCAGACAACACAAAGAAGCGGTTTACCGTTCCTGTCTTCTGGTGGTGCCCTGGGACTGTGCAGCCTGCCCAAGGCCACACAGGCTGGCTTTGTTTGCAGGAGGCATAGTGGGGAATTGAACTCCAACCTCTGGCTCAGCAGCCAGATACCTAACCCACTGAGTTATCCAATTAACTGCAGTGTTCTCCTTAAACATCTCACATACCTTTAAAACCCTTTCTGGGCCACAGTGAGAAAGGTGTAAGAATAATAAGATCCGTTGCATTAAAAACTATATTTTGCCTCAAATCTGTACGTTGACCAGCTTCATGTAAAACAGTGAAGATGTCCTAAAATGCACATAAACATTTTAGTTGATGGGAATAATATGTAAAGAAGATATATGTTAGGAATTGTTGCTGTTGTTCTGTGCCATCAAGTTGGAACTGACTTATAGCAGTCCTAATAGGACTTTCAAGGTACTGTACATAAGATATTTAAGGAGTGGTTTGACCAATTCTACTCCTGCAGTGAGTTTCCATGGCTGAGTGGTCTCCAGAGCCCATCACTCTATCTACTACACCACACTGGGTATCTGTGTTAGGAAAAGTGCACCAATAAATCTGTGTGTTGTGGAAAACTTGTATGGAAAAATACATAAACATTTCAGTGTAGGGAGAGAAAAAAAATAAAACTTTCACTCACCTGATGTGAGCAAAGGATGAGAGAGCAATGCTGATGGAATTGGGAGATACCTAACAATCTTGAGAGACAGCTTTTCACATGTCTAGCGAAAAATTGAAGTGGTACATTGCTTCCCATGGGAAATTCCTTCATGCCGTGCCCCTTGCTCCATTAATTTTGCCAATACATTTCAAACTTTTCTGAGGCATTTTCCTCCCCAGCATGGGAAACTTTTCTCAGCACAAACATTACACTTTATGCATTCAGCACATTTTGGGAATGGTGAATATTTAATATTTTCTCTGGATTTTGAGATGTCAAAATACAAACTCACAAGATAATTTATTGTTGCAGTTTAATGGAATTAATGTTTAGCATTCTGAAATGGTCTTGTAAAGCTGGATTTAAAATTAACATACTATCATAGTTTAATTTTAACATTATTACTTTTCTGGAACTCATCAGTGACATCTTCCCAAACAATAATAAAACAGCTGAATTATTCAGTCATGTCAAGTACGTGAATAGCTAATATACATTTTGGGGGTGACTGACGGGTGTTATGAAATGGTGGAACTCTGTTCAGTTCTGTTAAGATTTTGCCCACATCCACAAACTTATTAGTGAAAAAAAGGGGAGGGGGAAATGTGGTGTGCTACTTTTTAGGTTGGCTAGAAACTAGGGGTTAACAGATAATAGAAACTGACTGTATTATTACAGCTGTAACTTTAATTCTGCATATTGGATATATAGGTTATTTTATTAGATTGTGAAGAATTATGGCCTGATTGGCTGTTTTTCTAAGGCATTTTAGTATGGGATTTAAAAAAAAACCAAAAGAAAAAGTTTGGAAGAATTTATTCACATTTTCAGTTTTTGTTGTTTTGAGATGGAAAAAAATCTCAGTGTGGGAGAAAGCAAAACAGATTTTTTTCATTGCTAGATTTTTTTTTTAAAAAAAAAAAAACCACACAGTTATATTGAGAAGTTCTTTGTAGCTGCTCAAATTGTTGCAGCTAGATTCTGGAGACCTGCAACTCCTGAAAATTTTACTTTTTAAAATTACAGTTCCCAGAATCCCCCAGCTATCAGGGCCAGTTGCCATGTTGGCTGGGAGATTCTGGGAGTTGTAGTCCATCAAGAGAGTATAAGAAAAGGCATTTTTCCTTTTCCCTGAGCATCCTTCTTTCCTTTTCTGCCATGTTTTTTACATTGTTATTCGGTAAGCAGTAATGGTCTTGCTTTCATTTGATTCTATGTAAGCTGCTCTCGGAGGTGTTCCCCTTGAACAGCTGGGTGACAACCCTTTTAAACTACAAAGGAAAGGCCCAAAAGGAGGGGTCTGAGAAGAGAAAATGGATCTGAAGGAGAACTAGAAATGGAAAGATACTGTGGAAAAGTAACTGCACCATAACTATTCAACCTTAGGCTGTGGGTCTTCCATCTGGAATACTATTAAAGGCACAAAAAAACCACCCTGTTCTTGCAGAAGGTAGGAATCTTTTGCTGCATGGATGAGCCCAACCCAACTTCCCAGTCTTGGTGATGGCTGGACTATAATGCACTCTTGTCATCTTATTCTACACATTTGTGTGTGTGTGTGTGGGGGGGGGGTTTGGTCCCAATTGACTCTTATTTTAGATCTCAATTGTTACTATTTATACACCTTCCTTTCTATTAATAAGAACTTCTCTGCATAGATACAGAGAATGTACAGGGAAGATCAAGGTGCAGGTATAATAACCAAGAGGCATGACTAATCCACACATTCAAAGCCCAGGTTCCTTCCTCACTAACGACTGCCACTTTTACAGAACAAGCTTCAAAGGTAAAGTCAGGGATTCTTAACTCATTATCCTATCTGTCAAGCCACAATGATTCAGTTGTTTCCACTGATTATTATCTATAGCCTGGGGTTCCTTTACCTACTAACCATTGTTGCTTATTGCAGAACAAAACTTCAAAGGAAAAGAAGTGAACATCAAACAGTGGTCTTGAGTCATTCATTATCAGGTGTGAAATGCCACATTGGCTCCCACAATTTGCAACTTGTGTCTCTTTATCTTGCGGTCCTATATAAATGACTGCCATGTAGCCTCACTCTGATGTCTGAGGATGTGGACTTGATCCACAAAAGCTCACGTCAAGAAAAAAAATAGCTGTTAGTCTTTATGGTGCCACGTTTTTGTCTTCTTTTTTTGTTTTGTTTTCTCTTGTTTTCTGTCTGAAACATTCAAAGGCAGCATTTTCCACTGTGAGCATTTTGTCATCATCTTTGCTATCCTCCCCCTCCCCCCCTCCTTCTTACTGAGGCAGTTAGGAAAGCAGCAAAACCAGGGAGCTGGACAGTGGACAGATTGGATTTGTCTCCAGTGTGGAAGGGATTGTCACTCTCGAATTGGCCTTCTCAGCCACACTAGACACTGTTCCAAGTCCTCGATACAGAGCACGATACCATAGTCTTTCGAGACTGAAGGACCGCCATCAGGACTGTTGTAGTGGTGCTTATTATTGCAAAGCTCATCATTCTGAAAGGAGATTCTGTAGAGATTTTGTTTACTGCAAGAGACAAAATCTTGCAAAGTTACTTGTAAAAAATAATTAGCTGCCATTATAATTTCAAGGCTCTCTGCCCTGCTTGCAGATTGCTCTTACAGTTGCAACTGTTAGAATTTTAGAAACCACATAGCTACACACAAGGCTAAATGAATTCAAACTATTCCTCTATCTTGGCTAGTATTGTTAACACTGGCTGGCAGCCTAACTTTGGGGTTTCAGGCATGAGTCTTTCCTACTCCTGGAGATGCTATGGGTTGCTGGCCTGGGGCACAAGGTACTGTCCTCCCAGTTACTTTGCTGTTACCTTAACAATAACAGTACAAAATGAGGCAGCACCATGAGCTAGTACTTACACCATGTGAAATTCCTCCTCCACCCTTTAATAAGGTCACACCCTTGTAACTATAAAAATAACTAAAAATTACAGTCAGATTGACAAAAATGGAGGCGCAAGATTTAAATTGTCCCATTATGCTACAATTGGAACCCAATTTGGTTATGCCTTAGTTATTGTAAAACAGGAATTATTTATTAGTTAATAAAAAGTAGTTATTAAAATGTAGTTCCTACCAGCCTCTCAAAAGACTCAAGTGGTTATTAAAAAGTAGTTACTACCAACCTCACAACAAACTCAAGGAGTTCACAGTCTCTTTGTTCCACTCCCTGGAGAAAGGTTTTCTTGGTAAGGGCTAGGACACCAAATGTCAGGGAATAGAGGATAAATCTTTTCCACACTAATACACTGCACATCAATGTACAGCATTTTGCTTTTCTCCAAAGACGCATGATAGCTATTCATTTATATATAGAAATAAGGGGTTGTGCTAGAGAGCACTGGTGGGATGAGGCTCCCTCCTGCACTGTGTTGACTAGAGATAAGTGTGTTGCTCTTTCCACAGCTTTCACTCTGGATTGGTTGGTACTTGCCAGCAGCAGCATCCTGTGTTTACAAGCCAAAGATCCAACAAACCAAAGGCCACCCACATGCTGATGCCTACTTTCAGCCCACCTACCTTTATCTTACCCGGTGGCACATAGCGACTCCAGTTTCCTTGGGGCAGGGAATCTGTCAAGGTTCTACAGGAGCTCTCCAAGGTTCTGAATCTAATTTGGCTCCTCTAAAGTGCATCTTAAAATGTGGAATGGATTCATTGTCCCTAAGAAATTGGAGTCACTAGCTAAATAGCATCAGTGCAGAGTTGAGAAGCTGTGGTGGCTGTGGTGGCTGAGAAATATTTTTGCCAGGCCACTGTGAGCAGTTAAAATGGTGAATGGCTTGCTGCTCAGAAACTCACTGGGAAGGGGAGAGGGACTGATGCTAGGTGTGGGGAGCTCTTTGAGAGAACTTTGCTAGGGGGCCCTCCTACGTGGAACCAGCTCTAGGTTCAACATTTTTGATGACTCTTTCCGTGGTTTCATAGTGGCGCAGTGGTTAAAACGCTGTATTGCAGCTAAAACTGTGCTCACGACCTGGGGTTCAAATCCCAGGTAGCCGGCTCAAGGTTGACTCAGCCTTCCATCCTTCCGAGGTCGGTAAAATGAGTACCCAGCTTGCTGGGGGGGCAATGTGTAGCCTGTATAATTAAAATTGTAAACCGCCCGGAGAGTGCTTGTAGCGCTATGGGGCGGTATATAAGTCCAAAAAATAAAAATAAAAATAAAATAAAGAGCACAGAAGTAGTTTACTATTCTTTTCTTCTGGGAACACTCTAGGACTGTGCAGCTTGCTCAAGTGTACTTGGGCTGGCTTTTCTTCCAGGAGGCACAACAGGGAACCGAGCTCCCAAATTCTGCTTCTGCTGCCAGATACTTAATTTGCTGAGCTTTCTAACCAGCTAGGAGATAGCTAGCTAAATGCAGAGACCAACATTCTGTTCCACCGCTCCAGATGGATGGATGGACGGACGGACGGACGGACGGACGGACAAACAGACAGACAGACAGACCTCTTGCTCCAGGTTGCTTAGATTCTAAATATAGACAGTGGGAGAATACAATTAGGAAAGATAGGAAGGGAGGATGATAACAAATAAGCCAGAAAAGGGGAGGCAGGCATTAAAACAAGCAAGCTAACAAGGGGCAAAATGTGAACCAATGCACTGATGCGTGCTGAAGCACTGGGGGATAAGTGCAGTGGTAAAGCTCTTTTCTCTCTTTTTGTCCGTGCCATTGTTTGCTGTGTATATTGTTCCCACTTGACATTTGTATTCTGGCTGTAGCTCCTCCAAACGCATCTGTGGAAGCTGAAGTTGAATCATAATTTGTGTTCACGCGCAAGGACATCTTGTCAAGAGAGAGCGCGTTCTCTTGGTTGGGATGCTCCTGCCTGAAACCGACTTGACATGAGATACAAATGAGATGGAGCTCAGGGTTTTGTGTTTTGTTTTGTTTTTGTTTTGTTTTTTGGCTCAGTGAAGGTGCACTGATCCAGCAACTTGCTTGCTTTTGCTTTGTAGTTTTTATCCAGCTGGGAAGGCAGAGGGGTTGCAAATGTGCAGCCCACAGGAAACTTTCATTTTAAAGGTTGTAAGCTTTGAGAATGAAAGCAGAATGCATCAGCAGTCTGACACAGAGTAGAGGGTTGGTTGTGAACTGTCTCTTTTTCCCCCACTAGGGGCCACATTCCCAAGAAGCTGACGTGTTGAAGCTGTGTGCTGCTGGTGCGTGTGGCCAAATCTTCACCTTCCTCCCTCCCTCCCTCCCTCTGATACCTCCCTCTTGCTTCCCAACACTTCATCTCTCTGACTCCCTCCCTCTACTTGATCTAACACCCCCTTCTTCCTCTTTTTCTTATACCTTCCCTGTCACCTCTCTCTCTCTCTCTCTCTCTCTCTCTCCCCCCCCACCCCCCCTTTTTCTCCTGTCTCTTTCCTCTCCCCTCTTTCTGATATCCTCTCTGGCCCTCCTCTTCTCTCTTTCTTCTTCTTCTCTTTGCCAAGCTGTCTCCTGGGGCCTGAGAGAGGGAGATGTCAGCCTTGCTAGGAATCTGACACAAATGGGGGGGGGGGGGGCTTTTGAAATTAGACCAAAGGCCACAGGGTACCAGTGCTGGGATATGTTCAGCACCAATTATGTTGCTGATTTCATACGGACGTGAGTAAAGAAAGAAGACACGCTGATGAAGAACCTGATGCTTTGTTACCTCTGCGAAAGGCAAAGAGGGTACCTTGCAGCACTGAAGATGAACAACTCTCATTTCGTTTTGGGGGTTTTGTGCTCACCCATTGACTTGGCACACACCCAAAAAATCCAAGCAGGGGGTCACTAATTGCCATTGAAATACCACTGCAACATATGCCATTTGCCTTCTGAAGAGGTAGCAAAAGCAACAGGATTTGGGCCTTTATTTAAAACATATTTTTATGAATTTTACATGGACATGTTCTTTATTCCTGATGAGCAGTGTAGGCTCTGTGCAGATCTAGGGACACAACACTCTGTCATCACTGCAAATGATCAAGCAACTAGAGGTTCATAGGCAAACATGAGGGCTTGCTGAGTAACAATATGTGTTTCTTTCAAGATAATGGGAGGCAATTTGGCAAATATCATTGCCCTGTCTCCTCATCTTGGGACATCAGTATGAAAATCTTCAGTACCTTGATAGATAACTATGTCTGTCTCCAAACTATGTCTCCAAAACCAGAAGAGTCTGTCTAATACTTTAAATACTAACAGGCTTTGTTTGGAATAACCTATGATGGAACACAGTCACTTCTTTGGGATGCCTTGAAGATCTATAGTTCCACTGGTGCAGACAGTCCTACCGCTGATGCTGGATGTTGTGTTCATAGTTGCTATGATCTGTTGCTCAACCTTCTCCCATATATGTGGGATGTGCATTGGCCTCTCAACGCAATCCCTGAATAAGGACACACAACTTATTGTCCAATGTCCCCCCCACTACTTTTCTGTAGACATGTTTGAGCCCATGATGATATTTGTTGTGAACTGCCCAGAGTGGCCATGTAGCCAGATGACCGGTATACAAAATAAATGAATAAATACATTTGTGTATTTCCTGTTCTCCTTGTATGGAGAATGCATGGAGAATTAATGCATGGAAAGCACCCCAGAGGGAGACCACAGCTGCGATACAAGGATATCTGCAAGCGGGATCTGAAGGCCTTAGGAATGGACCACCTCAACAGATGGGAAACCTTGACATCTGAGTGTTCAGCCTGGAGGCAGGTGGCACATCACACTCTCTCCCATTTTGAAGAGACCCTCATCCAGCAGGCCGAGGCAAAGAGGCAGTCCTGAAACCAGCAAAAATCAGGGAGCTGGACAGGGGACAGATTGTGTTTGTCTTCAGTGTAGAAGGGATTGTCACTCTTGAATTGGTCTTCTCAGCCACACTAGATGCTGTTCCAAGACCTCTATTCAGAGCATGTTACCATAGTCTCTTGGGACTGAAGGATGCCTACTGGTTCTCCTTGGGAAAATGTGGTTCCTGTCAATGGGGAAATGTAAATGAAAGGCTAGGTCATAGGCAGTAGGAACAGAAGGCTGCCTAGCCAGAGCAGCAGCAGCAGTAGCAGCTTCAGGGCTGAGTGCTCTGCTTTATTATTTCCCCTCCTCTTTCTTCCAGCTCCCAAGAGAAAGCTTTGAGTGACTTCGTAAGGCAGCCACTGGGAAGAGAGCGAATGAGGGACTTTAAAGGGGAAATGGGCATGCATCGTTTTGATTCCTTTTAAGGTGGGCAGCGCTGTAAGCCTGCTCTTGTTTACATTTTCCAACCTTTCTCTCTCCCCCAGTCTTCTTCTTGGATCTGAACCTATTGGTGCTGTAGCCACAGTATAAACTTTGGTGATGCAATTAATGACTTTGCAACAGGAAATGCAAGGAAGGCTAATTTCTAAGGAAAAGCACATATTCTTCCTCACTCTTGCCATCATATGAACATCTTCCTTCATTCCAATGCCCCTCTTTTCCCACTTCTAACTGTGGTGCATGAAGGCTGGATTTAAGGTGAATGTGCAGCCAGTTGCACTTTGTCCTGTTAATGCCACTGGACTCTTTATTCCACCCTACAGTCACCCTGGAAATACACAAATCCCCCAGTTTGGTACGGATACATTTGTTTGAAGATAGAGCATCTCTCTCTCTCTCTCTCTCTCTCTCTCTCTCTGTGTGTGTGTGTGCAGACCTTGGCATTCTCCAGGGAATGCTGATAGCTCTCTTTTTTAAAAAGAGGATGCCTTTTGGGGCCAGGTAAAAAAATGGCATGTAGAAAATGAGTTATTCTTTAAATCTATAGGATGTTCCAGTATCATGTCAATATCTGTTGTTGAAGCTTATCTTTGCACTGGCCCGTGATATGAATGTGCAAATTAGAAGATTGACTTTATAAGCAAAATATATGTTTGTATCACACCATCGCCTTGAAAATATTGTTTATGATTTGAAAAGAGGAACTGCTCCATCGGCAGGATCACAATTCTATTATCTGATCGTGGGCTATGCATTATTGATTTCCGCAGTGAACAAAAAGAGAAGTATTAAAAGCCCCAGATAAAAATATAGAGGATAAGAAAAATGCTTAAATTGCTTTTGAAATTTAAAATCAATTTTACATGCATGCTTATGTGGGGTAAGCACATTTTCTGGAGTAGTAGGTGGCATATTAAAATAGTTCTTTATTCTAATTCATCTGCATCAAAATGAGGCTCTGTGCATAAAGGTATGGATGTTAGTTCTGTATTGTGCACACAGTACTGCCATCTTAAGGTATATAGCCATCTGAAGTGGGGCCCAAATGATGCTCTCCTCCACTAGAACAGGTGGGGGTTTTTTTTCCTGGGAACCTTTTTACCCTTCCCCAGACCTTGGAGGGACACACTCTCTCTTGCCCTCAACACACTCGGGGGGTGGGGGTGGGAGGGAAGGATTTTGGTTCCCAGTTGGCAAATTGATCCTGAACAGGGCTGGCCCAAGTCATGTTGGCCTGGAGACCAAGAAATGGCAACACCCCCCCTAATAATCATGAATGTCAAGCTGCCAATCAAATGCAAGGAGCAACAGTGTTTATATTACCTGATTCCCTTCTTCTGGAGGCTCCCTGGGACTGGGCAGCTGGCCCAAGGCCACTCAGGCTAGCTCTTCTCCCAGGAGGCACAGTGGGGAATCGAACTCCCAACCTCTGGCTCCACAGCCAGATACTTCACTCGCTGAGCTATCCAGCCGGCTCATTCAGAAAACAGGAGCAGAAAATTCCACAAACACCTCCCTCCCTGCCTGGCATTCAAAATATAACTACAAATATTGTATTTTAACATTTTATTCATTGTCATATCTATACGCCACTTGCTATTAGGAGATCTTTGGGTAGTTCATTTTAAAAACACATCTATAACGCAACCTGATGATGTGGCCCAGGACCCTGGGAGAGCTGAAGGCTATCACATGTCTTCTGGACTTTTGCTCGGCATGGCTTATAAAAACCGCCAGAAAGGGGCCGGCCAAGTGGGTAAGAGGAGCGGTGAATGCCTTGCAACAGAGCAGGATCCCAGCATGTTTAAAGGAGGCAATAGTAAAACCACAGTTGAATAAAAACAACAAACTCTTGTTGGAGCCCGTGATACTGAACAATTACTAACCAGTCTGTAATATTCCATTTTTGGGCAAGGTACTGGAGCAGATTGTGGCCTCTCAGCTTCATGAGTTCCTGGATGAAGCAGATTAGTTAGATCCATTTCAATCTGAAGACTGTTTTGGTCACCTTGGTAGATGATCTATGCCAGAAAATGGACTTTGGGGGAGTATGGTTCTGTTGGACCTCTCAGCAACTTTCAGTAACATTGATCATGGTATCCTTCTGTGCATCCCTCCCAACGCCTCCTGCCTATAGGTACTACTGCTTGTAAAACTGTGCTTCAGCCCTCACAATGAGACAGAGTCAGGCAGACACTTCAGGTGGCAGATGAGGGCTGCAGCAGTGACAGCTCTGTAGCTGATGCTTCTTGTACATGGTCCTGGCTTGGAGGGCATGTGCATTGCACGGCCTGCCTTCTGCCCCCTCAACTGGCTAGTGCCCCCAGGTTTTTTATATCATAGAGCAGCCAGTCCCATTGCCTATGTTCAAATATAGTTCAGCTATCAGTCCAGACAGCTTGAAATGGAAGGGGGAACCAGCTTGCCCTTTCCTTCCCATGGCAAAATCCATGTTTCTGACCCAGAGCTTGGAAAAAGTTACTTTTCGGACTTTGACTGCACAAAGGTTCTACAAGGGGTTCTCTTACTGGTTTCTCCAAGCTTTTTTCTTTTTTTTTTCTTGTCCATTAGTGCACGGTATATTTTGTTTTGGGTTGAGCGTCTGCCAGAAAATTTACAATAAGTCAACTGGGGTAGCTCATGGGCTGAGCAGGGCGAATGCTGTATCCATGGCAGTCGTGAGCCACCAATGCAATCAATCAGGAAAATATTGTGATGCATGGGAAAGGCTTGGAAAGCCTTTGCTTGCATGGAGCTCTGAATGGCCCTGGATGAGTGTGGAGCATCAGACAACAGTGGGTGCAATGAAGAGAGATAAGCAGGGGATGCTCCATTTATAAAGTGATGTCTCCACCATGAGGTCCCATCCTGTTCTATGGTTTGGAAATGCTTGCATGTATTGAAAGCATTTACATGGGAAAGACTCTTTGATGTTATGCTCCAGGCTTTCAAAGACACAACAAAACCTCCTCCTCTGTACAAATACAATACAGCTATTCATACAGATACTGGGGTGTTTGAGGAAAATGAATTGGTTCCATTAAGATGGAACCAATTCAGCATGAAAACCCTGTTTGCCCCAGTCCTTCGCTTACAAATAAAAAAAACTTTGCATGGATCAGCATAATAAAAATGGCCACAGTGGTTTTCAAATAGCTCATTTAGTGATCCCACCACCACCATCAAACAGTTGTTAATAATGCCGTATCTGAAATCATCTCAGTGTACAAGGGCTTAGAAATAAGGCTTGAAATAAATCACTCTCTACTGAAAGAGTCTTCCTCCATCCTTGCCATTCTGCCAACCTGTGAGTCCACCCAGCCTTCCTTTCTTTCCAGCTGCTGTTTGGAATCAGGAAATAACTCATGGCTGTGTTTCTCAACGAATAGGAAAAAACTCCCCAAACCACCCATCCTCCTCCTTGTATTCCCAGGAACTCCACAGGGCTGGACCTACTGTTCGGCAAAGTGAGGCAACTGCCATAGGTAGTAGATTTTTGATGTTTCAAAATTATTATTTTCTCAAGGGATTGAATATATAGACTAGTAAATCCTGCTGAGTGACTAAGTCTGCAGCCAATCCACCGTATTTTTACTGCCAGTAAAATGGGGAGAGATTCTTGAAAAACTTTCTTCTCCTAGAAGTAAAATATCTTGATTGGCCTGGAGGAGATGGGATGGTGATAGAATGCAAGCGGAGAAATGTTTGCACCTTGACTCTGGCCCATGGTTGATCTTATCTTAGAGCATACTCTGTAACTGATGGTAGCAAACAAAAAGGGCATTCCATCCACAATTGCACAGTTGGGGTGCACCCCCCTGGTGCTACTCAGGATGACGTGGGAAGTTCTTCAAAAAGCTTCTCGGGAAGAACTTGCTCTCAATTTATTATAGTTCTGTTGTTACATATCAGTTGTTTGTGTGATTTCGATTCCAGTGAGAAACCTGCATGTAGAAGCTACTTCCATGCACAACCTTTCTTCCTGCACTTGCTTGGAAAAGACTATATATCTGTCTGGAGAGAGGCATCAGGAAGCATCAGCGCAGAAGTTTATGGTTTTTATTTCCCACCAGGGGCACTAAACAGAAGGCAAAAAAATAAATAAATATTATTACAGTACAAGGGAGTGTAGGGTTGGGTCCTCTGACACCTCCTTTTAAGACATGCTCTGAAAGTGTATCACCAAGATTAGGGTTGATGGGTCTGATGCCCAAATTGATGGGTCTGTTTCCAGGCATAAATTCAACGTGCTGGTTTTGATCTATAAAGTCCTGAACAACATGCTCCAGGTTTTTCTGAAGGACTGTATCTCCCCCTAGGAGCTGTCCTTGGTTTGATAATCTCTGGGGTCAGCTCTTTTCCTAGACTCACCATCCTCAGAGGCATGCCTGATGAGAACTTGAGAAACAGCAGATCCTGAGCCATGGGAGTCTTTCACAAGGGAAGCCAGGTTGCCCCCCCCCCTCTGTTCTCCTTCCTCTAGCAAACAGAGAGCTTTCTGTCCAGGAGGGCATTCCATAGTTAAGTAGCTACCAAGGAAAGGGTTTTTAAGAGGGGAGAGTTGTAACTTTGGTATTTTTCCCCCAATGTGCTCTTTTGGTTTTAAATTATCTTTTAAAATTCAGTGGTAGTTTTAATATGAAAATATATTTAACAGCTTTTCAAAATACTGTCATTTATTTGATGTTGTAAGCTGCATTTGTCTTTCAAAAAAAATTGTGTAAGGTGCTTGAATCCCTTTATTTGAGGAAAAGTGGGCTACAAATAAAATGGATGGATAATAGAGGTTTTGCTTTGGATAGCATGGTGCTGAACTTATCTGGCCCGTAAACAGGCTGTTGCCTGTCCACTGGTGATGAGTGACAACTCCTTCCAGGTAAGCAGGTGAGGAAGCTTTTGGAACTGGAAAACAGCTGGTTCTCTTCTTCTAG
Source organism: Pogona vitticeps (assembly GCF_051106095.1). NCBI lineage: Eukaryota > Metazoa > Chordata > Lepidosauria > Squamata > Agamidae > Pogona > Pogona vitticeps. The sequence continues at coordinate 202,105,596 of NC_135784.1, forward strand.
GCTGTGGGTTTGTCATAAATTGCTAACATGGGTATGTATAGAGGCAGACACGCTGGTTATCCTTGTAAACCAATGTAAGGTTGTATCTTTGGGTACTCCCAGGCACGGCTTTTATTGCACTTTCATATTGCCTTGTTCACAGAATTTTATGTTGTCAGCTTCCATTAGTAACCCTCCTCTATCTCTCTAATGGTTCTTCTACCTTTTTTTTTTTTTTAAACCGAAAATCCATTCTGGAGGAGAAACCAAATAACTGTAGAAGGCTTTTTGATTGGTAGCCCTGGGAACCATTCATGTAGAATTGTAGTCTAGAGTCTTGGAGGCAAAAAGGTGATAAAGCAATTTTCTGCTGAAACTCAGGGGCAGCTTTAACTCTTGAGGTTTACTTCTTGTCTAAAGCAACCTCCCCAAATCGGGCACTTTCCAGATAGATTGATCAATGACCCTTACAACCCCTCGCCATTGGCTATAGGCAGCTTGCTAATCAAGCAGGCGAGATTTCTTAGCTATACCTCTCCCTCGAACAATTCAAGGCATCTTGAACAATTGAAAGAACTCAATTTTTAAAAACCCAAAGAATAGAAGCAATCTATCTATAATATAAAATTACATACAACTCCCTTAAAAAATAATGAATCTGCTGGGATAATCAATGGGTCTATTTAAAAAAAAACCCTGAGTACCATTAAATGTCTTTTTAACCATTTAAAAGAAACCTCTTAATCTGGCACAAAAAATGACAGAGTTGGAGTTAGGTGGTCCTCACTAGAGAGCATTTGCCACATATAGGGACTTCTTGACTACAATCAAGAAGGCCCATTTTGCTTATTATCACTGAGCATTTCTTGAAGGAAACACTCAAAAGGCAGGTCAAACATGTTTATCTTAGAGTACAAGGAGAGTCCTGTAGTGGAGAGGAATTCAGTTATGTATTGTGTTTTGGAGCCCTTTAAAGCTTTGCTCAGGAATAAGCCATGGACCAAAAAAAGGGGTTCCTGAAAATTTTTGGTGGATATGCCCCTGTTTCCCTAACCAGCCATCTACCACTTTATTATATTCATATTTGCTTACTTGTTTCTAGTTACATTTATATCCTGCCTTCCCAGCAGTGAGCTCAGGACAACGTACATGGTTCTCATGGTGCGGTGGTTAAACTGCAGTACTGCAGCCAAAACTCTGCTCATGTCCTGGGTTCAATCCCAGGTAGCTGGCTCCAGGTTCATTCAGCCTTCCAGCCTCTGAGGTTGGTAAACTGAATACCCAGCTTCCTGGAATGGTGTGTGTGTGTGCATGTGCAATGTGTAGCCTGTGTAATTGAATTGTAAACCATCCAGAGAATACTTTAAGAGCTATGGGGGATTATATAAACAGAACACTTTGCTTCACATTTTATCTTGTCTCACAATCTTGTTAGGTATGTTAGGCTGAAAGAGTATGATTCACATCCATTTCATGGACCAGGAGAGATTTGAATTCAGGTCTCCTTAGTCCCTGTACAAAACTTTTGCTACTGTTTCACACAGGTGCTTGCCATTGTCTTAAGCAGTGTTTGATTGAAAAGACAGAATGCAATGATGATAAATAAACTTTGCTGTCTTAGTTAATATTAGTGGCAAGTCTGCATGCAGGTGAAAATTCAGTGGTTTGGAATACAGCATATTTTATTGCCTTTTAATCATACACACATTGGTAGGGTTAAGTTCTAGGCTTACTTTTTGTAACCATTGTATTTGATGATGCATTTACAAATGCAGTACTAGAACATTTATTATAGTGCAAGAAGGGTAAACAGTTTGAATTATTTATGTTGCCCACATTTCTAATAGACAAGGAGAAAACATATTTAAGATCCCTGAAAGCTTATACCACAATAAATGGGTTTGTCTTTGAGGTTCCTTGGTCCCTTCTGTAGCAAAGGGCTAAAACAGCTAACTCTCTGGAAACAGATTTAAAGTGATTTAAAGTTTGAAAGCAGCCATCCTAAGCACAAAGGGAAGATGACCTAGTGAGCACAGCACTTAGCTACCTCTGTATAAAAATGCGTATGACTGATCCATTAGTAAATTTTTAACTCCATGCATAAAAGTGTGTGTTCCTATTTGAAGCCGATCATGCTAAAATTGGTCAACTCATTATGAATCACTATTTTTTTCCCTTAAGAATCATTCTTCCCCCACCCAGAAAATTAAAAGGAAAATAGCTTTAAAAACAAAAATAGAGAATGTGGCTACAACTACACTTACAGAAAGGACTAAAGTTGCTTCGCAACAGCTAAGGTTATTTTGCATGATGAAGTTCTAAAAAGTGTGCGCTGGCATCATTTTAAAACCACACCAGGGCTTTTGACCCAGCCAGCCACTGCTGGGAGGCATGTGGTAAAACCAGAGCCACCGGAGTTGCACCTGAGGTGAAAAAACAGCATCACTACCCAGCCAGTAAGATGGAGGCTTCTCGGCCCCCTCAGTGCTGGCCAGCTGATGATAGGAGCTTTACTGGATGGGGGCAGCTCCAGTGGTGTCTTCTTCCCCTCATGGCAAGTGATGAAGCTACACCAATCATGGCACTGCCCGTAGCATCCAAAGCCTGCCAGGGCTTGCCAGCCTGAAGGCCAAGGAGTTGCTGTAAAGCAGGGTGTCTGAAAAAAAAATGGTTTCGCACCTGTTTTCAGATAACCTGCAAAAAACAAATCTGACTGCAGGTTATCTGAAATGAGCAGCTCCTACCTGTATGTCCTTTCAGATGTTTTGGCACTGCAACACTCCTCATCCTTCATCATTACCTGCACTGAAGAGGGACTGATGGAAGTTGCAATCCAACAGCATTCAGGGGAGGTGGAATATTCCCTGGCTTTTTAATGGAATGCCAAACATCTTGGTCCCATAGAACGGGGGGCCATCAAGGTAACCAGGTGTGCAGTTTCCCGGACAAATCCATAGGAAAGATTGCACACCGTCAGCTTTTCTAAACGTGTATTGATCTGCTGTTTTGGAAGAGAAGCAAGGAGTAGAGAGACTTGCCTCCATTCACACCTCAATTTCTGCTTGACAGGCACACAGCTTCTCCTAAATGGCCTCCAATCCCCTTCTATGTGTTCTATCAGATCTGAGAGCCTTTTTTATTTTGGCTGGTTGATTTTTTTTTTTGCTTCCCAGATTCATCTAATGATGTCACTGCAACTTCATTTTATTTTCTCATTCTGTTTCCATTGATCCCTCAGGTCCTGGTGACTCAGACAGCAACGTCATTAAATATGAAGAGGAACATGGAAAGGCTTTTACAGAATAAACATTTATTATTTCCTGACAAAAATTGCACACAGCCTTCCATTGGGCAAAATGGTGGCAACAGAGGGACAATAAAAATAGGATTGATGTGGTGATGAACTCTATCTGAAAGTAACAAAGCCAAGATGAAAATTTGCCTCTAAGACAGGATTTCAGTTAAATGCTGTTAACATGGCAATCTGACTATTTCTGTTTCATAGGCAGTAACAGTAGTGACAGTGTGTGTTTTTATATGTACATTGATATCTATCTATCTATCTATCTATCTATCTATCTATCTATCTATCTATCTATCTATCTATCTATCTATCTATCTATCTATCTATCTATCTATCTATCTATCTATCTATCTATCTATCTGTCTGTCTGTCTGTCTGTCTGTCTGTCTGTCTGTCTCTCTCTCTCTCTCTCTCTCTCTCTCTCTCTCTCTCTCTCTATCTATCTATCTATCTATCTATCTATCTATCTATCTATCTATCTATCTATCTATCTATCTATCTATCTATCTATCTATCTATCTATCTATCTATCTATCTATCTATCGGAAAACTAAGATGTACTAAATGAAACATCTGTTACTAATGGATTTCAAATCATGTGCTATTTTAGAGGTGCAAAGAAATTGGAAATTGTGGGAAATGGCAGCATGTACAATCAACTAAAAAACTAAGATCATGGCCACTGGTCCCATCACCTCCTGGCAAACAGAAGGGGAAGATATGGAGGCAGTGACAGATTTTACCTTCTTGGGCTCCATGATCATTGCAGATGGGGACAGCAGCCACGAAATTAAATGATGCCAGCTTCTTGGGAGGAAAGCGAAGACAAACCTAGACAGCATCTTAAAAAGCAGAGACATCACCTTGCCAACAAAAGTGTGCATAGTCAAATCTATGGTTTTTCCTGTAGTGATGTATGGAAGCGAGAGCTGGACCATAAAGAAAGCTGACTACCGAAGAATTGATGTTTTTGAATTGTGGTGCTGGAGGAGACTCTTGAGAGTACCCCGGACTGCAAAGAGAACAAACTTATCAATTCTGAAGGAAATCAAACCAGAGTGCTCACTGGAAGGACAGATCTTGAAGCAAAGGCTCCAATACGTACTTTGGCCATCTCATGAGAAGAGAAGACTCCTTGGAAAAGACCTTGATGTTGGGAAACTGTGAAGGTAGGAGTAGAAGGGGATAACAGAGGATGAGATGGTTGGACAGTGTTATCAAAGCTATCAACATGAATTTGACGAAACTCTGGGAGGCAGTGGAAGATAGGAGGGCCTGGCGTGCTCTGGTCCATGGGGTCATGAAGAGTCGGACACAACTTAATGACTAAACAACAACAACAATCATCTATGTCACATAGGCTCCAGTAATAGGCCTTCCACTGGCTCAGTATTTTAAAAAAGTCTTTGAAATCCCTTAAACCAGCCATTCTCAATCTCCCCCCCTCCACCCACATCCATAAATACAGTATGAAAGAAATATAGGTCTAACCATGGTTGTATAAATCACACAACAAATATTATAATATAGTGTGTGAAGAATTGTTTCTAGTTGTGGCCCCTTCAAATGTTGCCAGGGCACCCAGGGGACCACATGGCCCCTGTTGAGAAGGGCTGCCTTAAACTACCGGAGCAAAACTGAAGAGAAATTATGGTGCCAAAGCAGTGTTATTCCCAAATGAACCTCTGAAACCAACAGAATTTACATGACTTGTGAGTAGCAAAATTGCATTTGTTTCAGTGGGTTCACTCTAGTTGAGACAGTATGGGGTTTAGCTTAAAAAGTCCCCCTTCAAATCTGTTGGACATACTACCCATTAGTTTGAATTTGGCATGGCCAGTGGCTGGGAATGATGGGAGTGGTTGCCCATTTACATGTGGAATGGAGGAAGGCTTGAAGAATAAATAAGAAACATCATCATGATCTTTCTGCCACCAAATAGACCTTGGGTATAATAAGGCATGTTTTATCGTTGAGAGCAGGAATGCATTTAGGGACTCTTGGGTGTTTTAGGCCAGCTGACAGGTCACTGGCATAACAAAAATGAAAAAAGGGGGAGAAGCCGCGAGGTCCTTGCCAAGAGAAGTTAGCTTTTTGGGCCCTGTACAGGTCTTCATCAGGCTTGGCCACCAAAGAGTTGTGGATGGTGCAGGGGGAAAAAAAACACATTAAAAGTTTCAAAGATCATTGCCAGATGCGTGTGCCAGATTCCTTTGTTAAAAATAAGATTCAAAAGGAGAGCTGCAGACTCATGTCAGAGGTGAAGGTTTTCTATTCTACCTCTGGTGTCATTGAATGGACTGTCTTACCCAATCTTGATAGACAAAAAATTGCCACCCATTCAGCCTTCCCTCCTGCCATCACTCTATATTGAAATACAAAAAAAGGACTCTCTGTACCTCAGACATTATGTGCACCCTCCATTTTGAAGCTTTTTCATAACAAAGGGACCTGGCAGACATATCTAGCCGTAGTTTTTGGGACTTTTCTGTTTTTCTTCTTCTTTGCCCCGTCCACAACCCTGTGGTGCCCAGCTTGGTGAAGATCAGTACGGAGCCAAAAGCTAGCTTCTGTTTGAGATTTTTTTTTACTGGATAAACATGTGACTCTCTGTTGCTGTTTGAAATGCTTTTGATGATATTTTGTGGTTTCAGTGAAAAGAGAGAGACAGAGAAAGAGAGAATGGCTATTGATAACTGCTAAAGTGGTTGTGGAGAAAATAACTAAGTATTTCCAAAAAGAGAGCAAAAGGGCATATTCTTAAGCTAGGTTGGAAATAAAATTTTAAAAAAAGGAGAGACTGCAGAAATGGGTAAAAAACAATTACAAAATTTACATGTGCAGCACCACAAAGTGCTATGTTGCATTTTATTTATTATTATTTTTATTTATTTAATTGATTTGTATCCCGCCCATCTGGTCTATGCGACCACTCTGAGTGGCATTCTTTTAGCAGACACTGAAGTATTTAATATAAGAATATGCACTGATAAAATATGTGATTGGTAGGGAGGAATAAGAAAGGCAAATAAGATTTGACCCCTTCAGATACAACTAGGAGACAACAGAGATCGGTGTCTCCCTCTGCTCCTCAGTTTACACTCCAGAAGTACAAGAGGTATTCCAGGGGATAGAGAGCTGGTACTTACCTCCCATATCCCCTTTTAGCCCCTCCCCGTTCTGCTAGAATACAGAGTTTATGAGCCTTGGATGTACAGGAGGAGGAACCTCAACAAATGAAAGATACACAGTGAACTCCCATGACCCATGATTCGTTATGGAAAGTGAAGAAACAGGATGCTGTTAAGTCCTGTGGGAAACCTTCAAGTCTGTTTAGGCTTGAGATGATACATGCAAATGCGTCTGTCTTAGGTTTGGATTCATTCATTTATATCTGGCCTTTGGGGTTATACCAGATCCATTGTGTAGTACTTCCTCAGTCTCATATCCCAGCAATTAATAATGAGCTTAAAGACCACCAGTTGTGAATAATTAGTTGGACTGTGTTACTTGGCCTGCGGTGTAGATGTTTGTATTTTTAGTGGGGGACTTTTAGTGGGTGGGGAGTGTTTGAGGAATTTTATGTGTGTGCATGAGTCTGGTCTCTGGGTATCTGTGAATTTCGTTGTATGGGTATACTGTGTATATACTTACAATGACAATAAATAATTATTATTTTTAAACGATGTTCCGATCTAAATGTGGCAATGACTGTGAATCTGTGGTTGAAATAGAACTCCAATTGGCATTATGAGGAAAAGAACTGACTTGTCAGTTCTAGACCACTATGTCAGTTGATGCCATGGTCCGTCCTCACCTTAAGCAGAGTGAGGCAGTTGCCTTGGGCAACAGATTTTGCATGTCTGAAGGAAGAGGAAATTATTTGTGGTTTCATTTGTTGTTCATATATTTTTATCACTGGGGAAGCAGAAAGACGCTCATTGAGCCTTCAGGTGCCAAAATAAGTTTCCTGACTTTGAGTATTCACACTGAAGGGTGTGGCTGCGGGACATGAGTTCCTGCTTCATCTCAGGCAGCAAAATGTCTTGAGCCAGCCCTGGTCAATCAACTCCATTTAGTAACAGCAATAATGAATACTGAGAAACAATTCCCAGTGAAGAGTATGTTTGACAATGTTATACGAGAAGGGAAGATTATTTAAGAAAAAAAATATGTGAGTATAAACTAGAGAGAGAGAGAAGACAGGTTTAGTAAGAGTGCTGTATTCATAAACCATGAGCCGGCTTATACAACTGGACAAAAATAGAGTTAAACACTTAGTATATTTTAATGTTTAAGGTTTTGTGAAGTATATAGTGCTTGCAAGATGGAAGAGGTGGGGAAAAACAGAAACACATTGAGCTAATTCTTGATGTGAATTTTAGATTTCAGAAAAGATTTTTTCTTGAGAGTAAGGTATAGCTCTTTGAACTGCTTGCCTTCACAAGTGGAATGTTTCTTCGTCTAGTCATTTAGTCGTGTCCGACTCTTCGTGACCCCATGGACCAGAGCACGCCAGGCCCTCCTTTCTTCCACTGCCTCCCGGAGTTGTGTCAAATTCATCTTGGTTGCTTTGATGACACTGTCCAACCATCTCATCCTTGGTCGTCCCCTTCTCCTCTTGCCTTCACACTTTCCCAACATCAAGGTCTTTTCCAAGGAGTCTTCTCTTCTCATGAGATGGCCAAAGTATTGGAGCCTCAGCGTCAGGATTTGTCCTTCCAGTGAGCACTCAGGGTTGATTTCCTTCAAAATGGATAGGTTTGTTCTCCTTGCAGTCCAGGGGACTCTCAAGAATGTCCTTGAGCACCACAATTCAAAAGCATCAATTCTTTGGCGGTCAGCTTTCTTTATAGTCCAGCTCTCACTTCCATACGTCACTACAGGAAAACCATAGCTTTGACTATTCGGACTTTTGTTGGCAAGGTGATGTTTCTGCTTTTAAAGATGCTGTCAAGGTTTGTCATTGCTTTCCTCCCAAGAAGCAGGCGTCTTTTAATTTTGTGGCTGCTGTCCCCATCTGCAGTGATCACGGAGCCCAAGAAAGTAAAATCTGTCACTGCCTCCATATCTTCCCCTTCTATTTGCCAGGAGGTGATGGGACCAGTGGCCATGATCTTAGTTTTTTTGATATTGAGCTTCAGACCATTTTTTGCACTCTCCTCTTTCACCCTCATTACAAGGTTCCTTAATTCCTCCTCACTTTCTGCCATCAGAATGGTATTATCTGCATATTGGAGGTTGTTGATATTTCTTCCGGCAATCTTAATTCCAGTTTGGGATTCCTCCAGTCCAGCCTTTTGCATGATGTATTCTGCATATAAGTTAAATAAGCAGGGAGACAATATACAGCCTTGTCGTACTCCTTTCCCAATTTTGAACCAATCAGTTGTTCCATATCCAGTTCTAACTGTTGCTTCCTGTCCCACATAGAGATTTCTCAGGAGATAGATAGATAGATAGATAGATAGATAGATAGATAGATAGATAGATAGATAGATAGATAGATAGATAGATAGATAGATAGATAGATAGATAGACAGACAGACAGATAGATAGATAGATAGATAGATAGATAGATAGATAGATAGATAGATAGATAGATAGATAGATAGATAGATAGATAGATAGATAGATAGATAGATAGATAGATAGATAGATAGATAGATAGATAGATAGATAGATAGATAGATAGATAGATAGATAGATAGATAGATAGATAGATAGATAGATAGATTCTTACACCAAAGTAAATATGCATAGGAATTGATATCCTTATGTTTATTCAGTAAGCATGTGCCACCAAGTCAATTCTGACTTATGGCAACCCTTTTCAGGATTTTTCCAGGCAAAGAACACTCAGAGGTGGTTTACCATTCCTTTCTTCTGAGGGTGCCCTGGGAGTGTGCAGCTTGCTCAAGGCCACATAAGTTGGCTCTACTCACTGGAGTGGAGAATCAAACCCCCAACTTCTGGCTCTGCAGCCAGATACCTACACTACTGAGTTATCCAGCCAGCTTACTAGGAACAAAAAATTGAGCGGGTGAATTTCTTGGACCACAGCATGATCTAGAAGATTCGGAATGTTGGAGTCCTTTAAAAAGTAACTTGTCTAAACTTTTCGCTTGGGCATCTCATTCTGTACCACACAATAGCCCATAACGTTGAAACAAAATGTCTGGGGGTGTAGAAAAGGGTTGTTTTGAGGAAAAATAGGAGCAAAATATGGCAAGGTATTTTTTTATATATAGAATGGACACAATAAAGGAAGAAGAAGAATAAAGACAGAGGAAGAAGAGGATTACTGCAAGAGGTCCTGACTATGGTGGTGAGGAACAAAGTCGACTTGTATTTTGGTTTATGTATTTTATGTTTATGTTTCTGTTGTAGTTTAAGAAATAAAAAAATTTAAAAAAGAATGGACACTGAAATATATATACATTTCTTACACATAGAAACATGGATATGTTGGAGTGTGACTACATAATAGGAAAAAATTAATGTGATCCATGAATCCATGAAATTGCACCCAAGAAGTCAGATTTTCCAGGGTGAATTCACTTTAGTAGATTATACAGGAGTCTCAGGGAGATTAGAGGAAATTGCAAATCTAATCTTGCCATCATCTTGTCAAGGTGGCACATTGCAGGCTCTACTGCAGTCATTGAGATTTGCAGGAAACACCACTATGGAAGAGTTACCTGAGCAACTGCAAACAAGAACTGGTTGCCAATTTCCTCCTCTCTACCAATTTCCCCCTATATTAGCTTTCCAACCCCACCCCCTGCCTCCTGGTTGCCTAGTGCACAAGTGCTGGAACCCAATCTTTTGAAAATTAATATTTTTGAGACAAAGGGATGCTCAGTTGAGGGGAATAGACAACCCCATGAGAACTCCTTTGCTTCCTCTGTCCCCACCTTAAACCACAGAGCCTGGAGAGACAGCCTCTGGCTGCCCATTCACCCTTGAAGCTGCATTGGCTCAAGTGATCACACCACCTGAACTGATGCAAATGCATTCAATTCTAAATAAAGTAGTGGCAGAGGAAAAATGGGACAGATGTAGGAAGGGGGGCTCAGATCTTATTCCCATTGACTTGTATGCCATTCATTCATTCATTCATTCATTCATTCATTCATTCATTCATTCATTCATTCATTCAACTTATATGCCACCCACACTACCCTGGGTCATATAGTCAATGGAAATAATGTGAATCTGACTATCTTAATAAAGAGCATTTCTTCCATTATTTGTCAGTCTGCTGCAGCAAAAAGGAAAAAAAATCTTTTAATAGCAGGATGACTGGCAGAGTTTTTTTAAAACATAAACTTTCCCAGACTGCCATCCAGTTCTACCCAAAGTACAGAGCACTAAATGATTTATTATGTACATGTTTGGCTGGATGGTGTAACTAACAGGGTGATAGGACATGGAAGAAGAAGGGGGAAAAAGAGACAAATATTGATCCTTTATTATCTTAAAGGTGGTTATTAACCAGCAGTAGTTGGGAGGTAGCCTAAATGTAGCTGTTTCATGATGTCTTGTGATGAAAAGTCAAATTGTACAAATAAGTGAAACTAAAATATTTTCTAATGATAATAATATATTTAACCTGTATCTGTGAAAAAAACCACATCTTATATTTTTTCCCTTGTGGCTACTGCAGTTTGGCCTTACTTTCCTCTACACTTTCCCTGAAAATTAAGTGGCAGTATGTCAGCTGTGGGGAATCCCCATGGTAGTTTCATGGATCTGTAGAAACTGATGGTAACTGTAAGATCCAAGTAGAATGTCAAGATAAACTCTTATTATTTATTTACTTATATGCCCTGGCAAGACATACGACAGCTTTATGTGTTGCTGTCTTCTTACTGATCCACACAACAATTCTGCAAGGTAGGCATGGCTGAAAGATACTGAGTGGCCTATGAAAACCAAGTATATTTTTTGACCAAGCGGAGATTTGAACTACTGTAGGTTCTCCCTATACCAAATCTAGCACTCTAATGTTTCCACTACACTGACTGGCATATCAGTATTAATCATATAAACCAGGATGAAACATACTGTTTGGGGAAAAAAATGCAACTATTGGTGCACCTGATTTCCAGGCTGCCTGGTTTTTGGAGCATAAGACTATGGCAGGCCTCCTCCCCATCACGTGCTTGAAGTCATACAGTTCTGGAAAAAGCTTGACCACAAGTTTCTACTGAATGTACCCACAGGCCCTGAGTTGCAGAAGCAATTAAAAAAAAAAAAAACCCTCAGTCCTCCGTTTCCTTCAATGGGTATGAGAGTTAATAATCTTACAACTGCAGAGAGCTGGAAGGGACCCTGTGGATTATCCAGTCCCCTGTCAAAGAGGCACAATGGGGGGAATTGAATTCCCAACATCTGCAGCCAGAGACCTAAACCACTGAGCTATCCAGCAGTTCTCCCACCTACAGAGTTGTGAAGAAATCTCAGGTTCTCTTTTTGTAGAGTGCTTTGTCTTCTTTACCACATGTGAGGTCCTCTTGGCTTTTCCTGCAATATAAATGTTTAACAAGGCTTAATTATATGGAGCGAAATGCACTGGAATACATGTGAGAGAAGTCTAGCCTCTACCATCACATCTCAGTAATGTTGACAGGCATTTAGTGACAAATTAGGCTTTCTCTCTCCCCATCTCCATTTCCATCTCTGGTTTCTCTCGCTCTCAGAGGCTCATAGCAGAGGTGAGCCTGCAATGTGATCTAAGAATTTCGTTCCAAAGCTGGAGGCTGATGTAATGGATTCCTTCTTGGTCAAAGACAGATTTGTGAGAATCAAAGTCTGGCTCCCAGTGGGAAAGGCAAAGCACAAAACTGCCACCCAGCAGGTCAGCCGTGCTTCTTTCCATGACAGCATTTTGACCTCCCCTGTCAAAAATCAGCAAGGGCTACAAATACAAATCTTGTGGAGAAATTACACCTGCCCTCAAGCAAGTTGCAGAGCTGCAGTACATGATATTGAGTTGTCACCGTGCTGCTGGCATTTCTCGCCATGACAAATCTGCAGAAAAAGGCCAGCTGGGTGCCTCTTCCTGGATCAATTTTTGTCCCATAGGATGAGGTGTACCTCTAGGTCAGCTGCTGGAAATAGATGCAGATACAAAGTTTTCAACAAAATAATTCACAGGGTTGGCCTGTTGGTTCCACACAGATTTTTTTTCTTCCTTTTGATAAATGCATAAGCATTAAACATGTGGAAACTTGTGCCAGTTCAGTGACATGTTTTTCTCAGCAGTGCCTTCCTCATGTTGGCTGTAGAATTCTGGAAGGTAAAGCCCGGAAAAACAATTTCTGCATGCAGAGGTACGTAACTGTTAACTGTGCAATCACAGACATGCAGTTGATCCTGGGAATGAGAGTACTGATTGGATTGTTTGCAAGTGCTTCTAGATTGCATGGCAACATAGATATTATGCTATTCCAATGTCACATTTCAGTACCTTAGAAAGTACCTATTCACCATTGTTGAGGTAGCAAGAAAAGTTTCGAAAGAACTGATTTAATTCATCATTCATGCTTCATTTCTACACGCCATTTTTCAGGCCATGCCTCCCTCCGGAGATTTGCGCGGCCCCCTCGCTGGGTATTTTCAAAAACCAACTAAAAACATGGATGTTCGTGCAGGCCTTCCCTCCAGTTAATCCTTGATTACTTTTCTTTTCTTTTTCTCTCCTTTTCTTCTTTGCCATCTTGAATAATTTATTACTTTTTAGCTTATGTTATAATTTTTATGTGTGTATATTTGTACGTTTTTATCTATGCATTGGAAACCGCCCAGAGTGGTCAGAAGACCAGATGGGTGGGGTATAAATTAAATAAATAAATAAATAAATAAATAAATAAATAAATAAATAAATAAATAAATAAACAAACAAACAAACAAACAAACAAACAAACAAACCAATGTACAAAGCAGTTGCTTCGATCTCACTGTTTAAAAAGTAACATATAAGGTAAAACAACAAACCAGTAAAGAAACACATACATAAAAGCAGTGATGCATCAGAAGAATACCAAGAACAAGTCTTCCAATGCACAGCAGAACTTGATTATCTTGACCTGTTAGGAACACCACAAGAAGATAGATTTCATCAAACATTTTATGATATTACTGAATTGCAGTGTTCTGGAATGATCAAAAATGAACCTGACTTCCTTCCAGTATATCATCTGAAAAACAAATTTACTAGCTGATCTCAGCTAGGGCTGTAAATCTTCACTCATGTTGCTTTTGCAGGTGTGGTCAAAAATATTGACAAGTTTTTTCACTGCTGGACAAGATCACAAATGATTGTGTGCGTTTTCTCATTTTAGGACCTTTTTGGGGAAAAAATTGTGGAAGTGCGTTTTCTACAAAATCCTTGAACTGTATGCAAAATACCCCCTTTTAAAATAATGTCAACAATGTAGAAATTGAAGTAGTGAAAGATTTTGCGTACCTTGGTTCAATCATCAATCCAAATAGAGACTGCAGCCAAGGAATGAGAAGAAAACTGAGACTCGGGAGGGTAGCAATGAAAGAATTAGAAAAGATGAAGATCATCTTAGAGCTGCAAAGCTGGAAGGGACTCTATGGATAATTGATTCTAGCCCTTGTTAAGATCACCAAGTGTAAGGATGTGTAACTGGAGACCAATACTGAAATAATCCACACTCTTGTGTTTCCTATGGTGTGAAGACTGGACAGTAAAGAAGGCTAACAGGAAAACAAATTGAATCATTTGAAATATGGTGCTGAAGGAGAGCCTTGCAGATAACCTGGAGTGCCAGAAGGGCTTACAAGTGGATCCTCGATCAGATCAAACCTGAACTATGTCTGGAGGCAAAATTGATGAAACTGAGGCTGTCCTACTTTGGGCACATCATGAGAAGGAACGATTTTCTGGAAAAACCTATAATGCTAAGAAAGGTTGATGGCAGCAGGAGAAGAGGAGGACCAAATATGAGATGGATGAACTCCCTAAAGGAAGCTACATACTTGAGTTTCTAAGAGCTAAGCTGTGCTATCAAAGACAGGGCATGTTGTCTCACTCATAGGGTCTCCGTATGTCAGAAGCAACTTGACAGCATGTAACAACAATAGATTTTAGTCACAAAAACACTTATTTAGTTCTTCGCTAAAGAGAGAGAAAAAAAGCCTCCATAGTTTTACTTTTGCGCAGCAGCAAAAAATGGTGCAGTGCCTGAAAATATTTCTCACATATGATTCAATATGGCAACACACTCTTATTTTTTTTTTTTTGCCAAGAACAAGGAAATCTGTGAATAATCATTACATACTTAATTTTCATTTTGACATTCACTTAAATGTGCTTCGTGTTTGCTTTCATTCTCCCACAGATGATGAAAATACTTCATGGCTAATCTTTGCTTAGTAACAACAACGACAAGAAGACGTCAAATTGATTCCCACTTAGACCCTTTCCAGGGTTTTCTAGGTAAATTGTATTCAGAAGTGGTTTATCATTCTCTTCTTTTTTTGGGGGGTGGTGCTCCGGGACTGTGCGGCTCTCTCAGGGCTACACACGTTGACTGTCCTTTGAGAAATGCAAGTTAGGAAAAAAAGGGTTTGTTTTTTTAAGTCCATGTGAAGTAGTAGCTCTTCTCCTGATGTTCTAGGTATGGCAAATTATAATCAACACGTGAGGGAAATTAGAGTCCCTTCGGAGAATGACGACTTGTGTTTTACTGTTACGCAGCCCCAGCACAATTAAAAATGCTTAAGTGCTAATTTGCTCTTCTTGGATGCCGAGACCGTTTGTTTGGATGGGGTTGTGGGGAGTTATTTGCCTCATGAAAGAGGGAACACAGATTGGAAGGGACAGATGCTAATGAGTGAGATGTTGATCAATGTGCAACAGAATCCCCATCTGAGCTACCTTGGAACTGCTGGAAGGGTCAGGCTGTTTGAGTGGCATTTCAGGTAAGGGGGGGTGGGAGAGTTACCATGGTAACTCAAGGGGGTACCTTTGCTGGAGGTTAAGAGGGCGAGGTGCCCTACTTTACAGAGGCAGGTCCTCTATCGGAAGAAATCCTTTCTTTGAAAAACTGTCCAGTCCCAGTTTAAAGGCAAAGATTAGAGATGGGTCCAAACCACCAGCCCATTTGGACTGGAAAATTAAATTGAGATATGCAGAGATAGTCTTATTTCTTATATGGTAAAATACAACTTGTTGTGACACTCTGAATACCACTTGCCTTGCATGGGGAAAAAAAGCCAGTGTTCCTATAGTTACTGTACTCCCTGATGTCTCCTTTCTTGAGGACTGCCACGTATATCAATCATTTCTAGTTTGCGGGCCCATTGCTTTGTTTTCCAGATTTGGTCACATAATCCTGTCAGGAGTTTGACAGTCACAGATAGATATGGGCATGAACTGGAAAAAATGACAACTTGGCTAACCATGAACTACAAATTATCCCCTAAACCCTGGAAAAATGAACCTGTGTATGGTTTGTTTATTCTGGTTCATGCCTGTGGGGAGGGAGACCTAATGTCTCCACCCTCTTTGCCATTTGTCTGCCTCTTTCCACTGCCCTTGCCACCTCCCTACATGATCCGTCCTCCTCCTCCTCTTCCTCCTCCTCCATTGCCACCATCTTCAGAGACAACGGCCTTCTGGGAGTCAAATCCCGCTCCCAGAAGGGGAGCATTGAGCTTTCCTTTCACCTCTGCATCTATTAGCCACTAGACATTCTTTCACCTTTAATCCTGTTGCTTCATTAATGACAGCATTATTTGTACTTATCTTCTGCTCTTCTCTAGGAGCTGGCTGAGCGCCTTCTGATCTGGAAGTCTCATTTTCTAGCTTTATCTCTTGTTTAATTTTGGATGGTCTCATCGTAAGGTTTTCAGAGTAAGAAATATTTAGAAGTGGTTTACCGTCGTCATCTTCTATGTAATAACAAGAATCAGCTTCAGTGTCTGTGAAAGACTCTCTGTTAGTGTCACCTTCCTCTGCTGCTGCTACCCAGCAGCTGCCCTCCAGGGGTTTCTCCACCTCCAGCTCCATTAGAACTATCAGTTCTATTTGACTGATGTATCCAGAAGAGGATGGAAGCATTTTAATTTTAGCTTTGACTATTCTACCTTGGGTGACCCTGCCAGGAGTCCAAACTAGTAATGGAGTCAACCTCCTGACACCACTGCTCTCCATCAAACCTCCTCACCATAGCAAGGTGTGCATCCAAGTGACATCTAACCAACAACAAAATTGGCGTTGCCTTAATACAACTTCAGATCACTGAATGAATGAAACATACTCAAGAGAACCCTTTTTTTTAAACCAATAAGATATTCTTCCTATGAACTATTTCTAATCCCCTGCTGTTATTTATTTTTTTTACCATTTTCTGCTCCTGCTGTTTTCCTTGTTGCTGCTGTGTATTTTTTTTCCTTCTTGTTGTTCATCTGTAGGAATCATCACTCAACCCATGAGCCTTCATAGATTAACTTGATTGTGGGAAGTCGGATCTTTTTTGTTTCTTAACCACATCCCTTTCTTTTCCATTTTAATTTGACTTGTCAGTGTGTAGGTGGGGGTCACGCATGGTGGTCTTCCAAACTTTGCAACCTTGGAGTCGTTCTCTCACTCCCCCTCCTCCCTCTCAGTTTTGCTTATTTATGGTATTGCTGAGGGGAGCTGGAAGGGAAGAAATAGCCTGCCATGGCAGCAGTAACAAGCTGCTGAAGAGCTGGCAGCGGGTCTAATAAAAAATAGATGTAGCAACTTGTCTTGTCCCTGCACTTCATTATTGCAAAGAGTCACATCGTGTCACTTTCTGATGCTTTGATTCCACGGCTGCTCCTCCCTTTAATGCAGGTTCTTCCAATATGCTTCACACACACTGTATCATTAGGGGTTTCGCTATCCGAATTTTGTGACACCGATGTCTGCTGCAGAGTTGCCATTAAGTCAATGCCTGGTAATATTAGAAGTATGTGGTCTAGGCTTTTACTTCAGTTTTGCAGGGTGGGAGCAAAAGAAGAAGAAAAATCCTCCCACGGGCTGAAATAATTTTCAGGTGATTTCTTGGATCATTTACCTAAGGGGATGGGACTTATAGCCCAAGGCCTGGATTTTTGTGATTCTTTCTGTTCCTGATAAGAACATAGCCGCTGCTTCAGCACAGCATTGCTTTATTTTGAATAGAACATCCCAGTGGAGAGGTAGGTCACGTTTTTGCAGGCTGACCGCCCCGAGCACCTGCCCAAAAAACCCCAGCAACATTTTGCATACCTGTGTAGAGTGTGCGGAATGCTATTTGCGAAAAATAATTACCTAGAGTTGTATTTCCTTACCATTATTGCAAAAACTTTAAGGGTGAGGCTTTAGCTTCCTGTTTCTCAAAAATAAGCAAAATAGATACTTTAGTTTTTAAAACACAGCTTAACGACTCAAGGCACTGACCTGTAACACAAAGCACCCTTTTCCCTAGCCACCTTTTTACATCACCTCAGCACCTGGAACAGAACACAAGGCTCAGCAGGAGGAGGCACAGCAGGAGCCGTGCGATCATTTTTACTTCTACCACTTATTGAAGCCACAACCTTCTAACAATAAAAGACAATACAACATTTTATAAAATTGTAATATTACTGTTATACGGGAAAAGGAGTGAAATTATTCCTTGTTAAATTACAATAATAGTATAATGAATTTATACTTTTGTTACTGGGGAAATGATTTCATTACTAGTAACCAGAGCCATAACTCTTGTGGAGCAATGAGGGCTTTGATCCAGGCTACCAAAATTGCTGTTATTAGATGCTGTCGAGTATCCTCTGACTTATGGACATCCCATGAATGAGTGATCTTCAAAATGTCCTGTCTTCAAAGCTCTGCTCTTCTAAACTCAAGTCTGTGGATTCCTTTAGGGAGTCAAACTATCTCATATTTGGTCTTCCTCTTTTCCTGCTGCCTTCCACCTTTCTGGGCATTATTGTCTTTTCCAGAGAATCCTGCCCTCTCTTGATAGGCCCAAAATAAGACCACCTTGGGTTTGTCATGCTTACCTCTAGAGATAGTACAGGCTTGATTTGCTCTAAGACCCGCTTGTTCATCTTTCTGGTTTCTTGACTGCATTCTCCTACAATGACAACTTAACTCACCTATATGTGTTAGTGACCTCCCAAATATCCAACATTTCCTGGCATTTCCGGGGAGAAGGGAAGAATAATCACAAGACACCCTTGAGCATGGCAGTAACTGTGGATGTCAGATCACAGGGGATGATAAAGCCAATGAGATTTGGCTGCCTGGTAATGTAATTCAGGGCTATTTTGACAAAAAAAAAAAAAAAAAGAAGGGAGAGGGGATTTTTGCCTTTAAAAATATAGAAAGGCGTGCTGGGGGGTGGGTAACTTAAAGGAAAGAGCAGTTTTTAAGTGCTGCCAAAAATATATATGTAAAGCAATGAGTCATTTTGGTTCAGACCTGAATAGAACTGGGATATCAGTTTGGTACTCTTTATTCCATTTTCATGTTCAAAATTTGGGATGCTTTACAAAAATTCAGCTCAATTATTGTTCCTCATTTGTACTCAACTTCACAAACCTTCTGAAGTGCACAGGGATGAAGCTTCTGAATACAGAGACTTCCACATTTCATCATCCTGTCAGGCTGGTTCTGCTTTGTCTCCTGGTCACAGAATTCTGAATAGAGAAGGGATAATCTATGGCAGAGACTCTACAAACAGAGCCTCCAGTGGAGATGGCTGAGCACATCCTTTTGAATACTCAACATGAAGAAGTCCTCTTGAATAAACGTCGGCAGTGGGAGTTGAAGATCTATAATATTCATTTTCCATGATGGGAAATTCAGTTGGTCTCTCTAACCCATTGGGATCAGAGAATCTTCCTTCTCTTGACACGCTCCCATATTCTGCCCTTCCTGTGCGTACTCTCTGAGTTGTGTCAGTGTAAGTGCTTCCCAGTGTCTTCCGGTGTGTTTGAAAGGTTAACTGTATTTGAGACTTTCAGACAAACCCAAAATGCATCTGAGAACTGTTCTATATGCTGCCTTGCAGAAATAGATGGCAGTATTCCAGCGGACAGAGATAGCAGAAACGTCTTCCAGAGGATTGACAGGAAAGATTGACAGAAAAGATTATAACTATCTCTACTTCAGTACTGAACTGTAAGATGTTAACGGTCACCACCCTCATTAGCCATTTACTTTATTTATATAATTTTCTGTCTACCACTTTGTGATTGCCTAAGCCCCCTCCCATGTAAACAGTATTTAGGTAAAGTGGTAACAAATCAGTTGAAAATTAGAGCTTATTCTTAGTAAAGACATGGTTGTTGCTATTTCTTATTGCTTTGGGTGGACTATCAAATGTTTTTCTGGGTCATTTGAGGGATACATTAAGTTTTAGGCTATTTCCTTAATTTTTAAATAGATTAAAAGAAAGAAAAGGTAGTGGCAGAGGAAGGAAGGATGACACCAACAACTTAACTTTTTGGCCTCTGAGACAAACTGCATAAGAAACAGTTGCCAATATTCTCTTTCTAAGAGAATCAATGGACATTTTATTTCTTATTTTATTTATTTATTAAACTTATCTACCATCCATCTAGAATGTGTCTACTCTGAGCGGTTTGCATAAAGTATAAAAAATAAACTAAAAGTAAAATCTGAATTAATCACAGAGTCCAAGATGGAAAGAGAGAGAGAGATGGAAAAAAGAAAAGAGATAGGTTAGGTAATGGCTGTAGGGATAGAAACCTGTCATCAGAAATGGGAACATACCAAAGGTCCCGTCAGACTGTTTCCACATCCTGAGTCACACTCCATCACTGTTTTCAAATGGCTGTTATAGAAAAAAGGAATTACAAAGTCAGATTTAAGAAGAGAAGCAGCTGAAGTGGGTTATAAATTTTAACTTGGTTTGTGTCTAAAGGATTAAACAGAGACTGGGGCTTTTCAGCACACAATACGCTTCTCCCTTGAGTTGCATGAATCTGAGCAGCATGGTTTCTGTTAGATATAGATACTTTTCAATGAATGGATGGATGGATGGATGAATATTTCAATAAATAAGCAAATAAATAAATATTCTATAGATAAATATTCAATGAATACCAGGCTGCTGTTTGTCTCCAGGAAGTGGCCGGAGGAAGGTGGTTCTTAGACTTGCTGAGGCCCTTGTTGTTGTCAGTGTGGTTGCCCCCAGCCAGCCCCCTCTCCTGGCATGGCAGCTCCACGCGGCAGCTGAGGAGGGTGACGGGGCATGCTAGGAGGCTGATTCAGGTCAGGGGAGCTCTCTCTCTCTCTCAATCTCTTTCTCGCTCATCAACTGTTCATTTTTTTTAGTTATATTGGGGGCATAAGAGTTATACACAGATTTTGAACTACACAGGGGTCTAGCACCCCTAAACCCAGTATTGTTGAAGGAAGCAATGTAGATAGATAGATAGATAGATAGATAGATAGATAGATAGATAGATAGATAGATAGATAGATAGATAGATAGATAGATAGATAGATAGATAGATAGATAGATAGATAGATAGATAGATAGATAGATAGATAGATAGAGAATGTCAATTTTCTCCAGAGTCTTGTGTACAGTCAAAAACTTGTTTTCTTTGGCTATACTTAAAGAAAGAGAAACCAGTTCTCTCCTGAAAGCAGAATGACGTTGTACCTACACCTCAAGGCCTAATGACTGTTTACCAGCCAACAGACAAGCATGTGATTCTATTTTTTTTTTTTTTTTGCCAGGATGTCTATGCAATCAGGACTTTAAAAATTGTGTTAATATCTGTGTTAATAATTCTACTGTCCCTCTGAAAATTCATGACTGGTATTAATGATGCACCTGTCACCGCATGTATCCCATTTTATTTGCTCCTCACTCTACCCCCAACCATGAATGCTGTAAGAATGAACTTGTGGCTCCTCTATTTTACTCCAAGTGTCTGAAGAAGTGAATTGTTACCCATGAAAGCACATGCTAAAATAAATCTGTTCCTCTGTTGTTGTTTTTTGCTATGTTTTGTATTATGTACGCGGAAGCAGGTTAATACAGCTACTCCTCTGAAAATTGCTTTTAAAAGGTAGGTCTCAAAGCAAAACAAACATACCATCAACAGTCTTCTGAGTCCTGCACAGGCCACCTGGCTTGGTAGCTTGACCAAGGAGGATCCCCACTGTCATGCAAAAAATAAAAATAAATCTGGAGGGTTGCACTTTGGGACTCCAGTTCTGAAGGAAAAAGATGACATGAGCTTCCTAGAAGAAAGTGTGCCAGAGCCTTGGTGCCAACACAGAGAAGGCCATCCACACACTGCCAATGTATCAAGAAGTCTTTCAATTTCTTCCCTTTCTTAAAGAAGTGGCCAGCATGGTATGTCAGGTGGTGGCACACCCTGGAACTGATTACAATCCAAAGATGTTAACAGTTGGGTAGGATTATGTGGAGCAAGTCGTTCTTTAGACGGCCTAAACCCAAACTGTAAAGGGCTTTAAAAGTAATAATGAGCACCTCGAATTAGGCTCGGATAAACCACAGAGAATTAATGCAGATTGAATTAATAATGTTGTGTTGTCAAAATGATTCTAGTATATGGTGACCTGTTTCCAGGGTTTTCTAGGTCTAATTTTCTAGATCTGTTGCTGCTCCTAGACTTTGGAACTCCCTCCCACAGGAGGCCAGGCTGGCCCCATCCTTGCTGTCCTTCCACAAACAGACAAATACCTTTCTCTTCAGGCAAGCTTTCCCAGAGTTGGTTTTTTTTAATGGATTGTTGTACCTTATTGCTTTGAATGTGTTGATGTTGCTTATAATTTTTATATGGTATTTGTTTGATCCTTATATATATGTGTGACAAACCCAGACCTACTGGGATCTGCCACACGTTAACTAAGCTGCCACCAACCATTCCCTATAAGAAGTCACACAGACCAGGGATGGATTTTTAAACAAATAAAGAACAAGGTTTATTTAAAACAACACACAGGGAAAATAAAATGATCAGGTGAATAAGATATAGTAACGTGGCTTAGTCTCATTCATACATGCATACAGTTTGGTTCACACAGAACCCTTAACTTGAAGCACAGACCCTGAACCTATCAGTTCTGGCTAACCAACAGACACCTGAACCTATCAGGTTGGTACTGACACACAGTAGTACCCTGTCTGACACACAGACTCCCACACCAGCTTCTTCTTCCCAGCTGCTGCTTCTTCACATCCCAGCGTCTCAACTTCACCACACAGGCTTCACATTTATATACAGTACAGCCCCTCCTCCTGATGTCCCGCCTTCCACTCCCCATAGGATGGAACTTTCCCTCCAAACCCATGACAGACAGGTAACATCAGTGCTGTATGTAACAATATGTATGCTCACTGTTAGCTTTAATATTTCCTTTTAATGATGCAAGCTGCCTTGGGTGGAAGAAAATATTTTAAATAAATAAAGAAAATAAAGAAATAATTTATTCAGAAGTAGTTTATAATTCCCTTCTTCTGTGAGTGCTCTGGGACAGTGCATGTTACCTAAGGCTACACAGGCTGGCTCTTCTCCCTGCAAGTGCAGTGGAGAATAAAACTTAAATTCTGGTTCTGCAGCTAGGTATCCACTCATCCAGTTAGCCATAAATAGCTGCATTTTTTTACTGTGACCTGTCCAGGGTCCTGAAAGACCTGACTCTGGTCCATCTTTCTCTCTTGAGTAGATACAAATTCTGGCTCTGGCCATTGTCAGACCTTTCCATGGTTTTTTAAGGTATAAAATACAGTGGTGCCTCACTTGACAATGTTAATTCGTTCCAGCAAAATCACTGTAGAGTGAAAACATCGTCAAATGAAATGAAAACATCCTATTGAAACGCATTGAAAACCCGTTCAATGCATTCCAATGGCCTGAAAAACTCACTGTCCAGCAAAGATCCTCTATACAGCGGTCATTTTCCATGCCTGTATAGCGAGGAATCCATCCTTGAAGACAGCGGGGGGGGGGGGGGATTTTGAAAGCTGGTGGCCATTTTGAAACCAGACAATCAGCTGTTTGTAAAGCGTCGTAAAACGAAAAATCGTTTCCCGAAGCAGGGAACCAATCATCGTCAAATGAAAATCGCCCATTTAAAGTGATCACAAAAATGTCAACGTACTGCGGATTCGTCGTACAGCTGGGTAATCATCCAGCGGGGCACGACTGTACTCAGAAGCTGTTTACCAGTCCCTTTTTTTTTGGGCATCCTGGGATTGTGTAGCTTTCTTAGGCTCTTCTCCTGGGAACCCCAGTGGGGGAATAAAACCCCCAAATTCTGGCTCTACAACTAAATACTAAATCACTGAGCTCTCCAACCTGCACAGATTAGGTAGTGTTCCAAATAACGGGCCCCTGTCAACAACCTGATAACTGCATCTTACATTAGCTGACATTCCCAAACATTTTCAAAGGCTGCATGCATGCCTGCTGAGTCCTGCACGGGGCTAATGCTGAGTAACAAAATGGAGGACGAGAAGATGCAATCATATGTAAGATAACTGAGAGGTAGGATAGCATAGTAACTAAGAGCAGAAGCTGTAAAATCACTAAGTCCCTGGACTTTGCTTACATGATTCTGTTAGTTTACCCTAGAAAAGCAACTTGCCATATTTAATGGAGATAATGCTCATCCATCTCACAGAGTTCTATTACAATTACAAGATAGTGTATGTGAACAGATGTAGCAATTTGCATATAGAAAAATATATTTGCATAAACTCTTCTTTACATAGAAATAACAAATTTTTAATTTTTTAATAAGGCTGCATTTTGTATAGATGTTTTCATGTGGACTGCCTAGAGATTATGTTATATAAATATGACCCCAAAAAATTAAACACTGAAAGTGCTGGAGGAATTTTTGATCAATTCATTTTAGTGAACAGAACATAAAGTGCAAAAGCCAGCTCTAGCACAGGGGAAAAATGAAGGAGAATAGCTAAAACTCCTAGCTTCTACCCAGCCCCTTTTGTTGGCACAGTATATCTAAAAATAATTCTACAAGTAACTTAAGTAGCAGCTGGAATACATATTTACATACAGTTGTGTAACATTCAGTTACAATCAGAAGAATAAAAAGGATAGAGAAAGACATTTCAGTCTCAACCATGCTGTGAGGCTGAAATCCACCATACTGGCTGTATGGTCAGAGTCAGAAGCAGAAAATTTATATGTCTGCTGTGATTGAAGGTCAGAGAGGAAAAGGAGAAAGCAAATGAACAGGAAGAGGGAGTGGAGGCTTGCCTCAAGGCTGGGAAAAAGGACTTTACTAATAGGTTGATGGCAAGGGATAATTATGTTAGATTGTGACCCACCCCCTTCCCACTGAAACCCAGTGTTTGGTTGCATGCAAGATAGTTATTTTCTTCAACACTTCTTCCCAAGCTTTCATACAGCACCCCTCAAATCCCATCTTGCTTTGCAGGTACTCAAAATGATCTCTTGGGAGTCGGTCAGGATATCTGCTGCCATGTCTGTAGCTGGACAGTAGATCATCTGGGTGATCACCTTCTCAGTCAGGTCTCATATCAGGTGGTACCTCATGCCAATGTGCTTAGTGTGCGTATTTATCTTCTTACTCTCTGACAGCTTGATACAGCTCTGATTGTCTTCCATTACCCATATTGGCATCTCTTCTATGTCAAAGTTCTTTAGCAGCTTCTCCAGCCATAGCAGTTCTCTGCATCCTTTTGCTGTGGCAAGAAGTTCTGACTAAAGGTGGGCATGACTCAGGAAAACGGCGGTTCATGGGGGTTCATTGTTTTAGCAGCTGAGTAAAGATCACTTTCATGGGGAGTACTTTCCTTGGGCTGGCGGTAGTATAAAATGGATGTCCCAAATCCAACCTTTGCCAAACTTGGAGGGGGTGGGGGAGAGTCAGCTGAAGACTCGCTCCAAGTTTGGCATCTTTAGCTCATGCGGGGGCCGTTCTACTGGCCCCAGAACTCCCAAATTGCACGAACCATGAAGCATATCAATCATCGACACTGATTATAGTTTGGTATTTTATTTTGTTCTGGACAGGCATATTTTCCTGAAGAGCCCTGCAATATATCACAGAACAGCCGGATTTGTTGTTGTTTTTGTTTCATTTTGCGGCTCATTTTGTGCCCATTTCTAATTCTGACTCTCTCATTTTTCCGACCAGTATTTCCTATAGCTGTTCTGTACTTCCTATTGTTCAGGAGAGGTTCACTCTCCTTTCCAAAAGTCTGTTGCCATGGGTGTTGCAACAGTGTGGCCATCTCGTGGGCTTAGTGCAGGGGTCAGGGAACTTTTTTACCTTTTACCCCCTAAAAATTTATATACGCTGACATTACCCCCTTGATTTGAAAAGAAGGATCTCGGTCACACATGGCCAGTCGAGCACCGCTGCCGAAGCCTTGCCACCTGGGCTGCCGCCGCCCCCTCCTTCACCGCCGCCTCGTGGGGCCGCGCTCAGTCCTTGGCCCCACAGGGGCGGTTCCCTTTCTCTGCCGGTGGGCGGCTCCTGGGCGGCCGTCAAAGAGCAGCAGGTGACTCGCCCTCCAGGGGCATCCAACATCACCTCCCACTCTGGCACCGGCTCCGGCGGCTGCTCATAGGGGCGGCCACGGGCCTCGCTGTCAAAGCACCATGACAGCTGCTGCATGGAGGATGAGAGGCTCCTCCAGGGTGGCTGGCCAGCGTGGAGGCGCTGCCAAAGCAAGCCACGCGGCTGGGCGAGGGCCGCTGCCACCCGATGGGCTCCTCTGGGGATGGGGCATGGAGCGGCGGCCCAGTGCCAGGAGGCTGAGCCTGGTCTAGGCCACTGTCATGGTCATGCCCTCCCCCCTCCACCACGATCCACCTCTCCAGGCACTGGAAGGAGAGGCTCCTCCTGGCTGGGGTGCTCCAGCCACTCGCCCCGGCCTTGTCCTCCACCACGGCCGCCACCGCCTCGGCTGCCGTATGCCGCCAGCCAGCACCCAGGCAGAAGAGGAGGAGGAGGGAAGGTGGTTAGGGTCGCGTCCTCATTACCCCCAGGATTTTCATTTTTACCACATTTGGGGTAATTTACTCCTGTTCCCTGACCACTGGCTTAGTGGCTGCACAAGTTCTATAATCTTTTGTTTCTGGTTCAGCAAATATGAGCCATCTACTGTACTTCCCTTTCAATTTGGATGCTACAACAGTATGTTGCATAGCCTAACTCATTTATCTCCACCACTTTGATAAGATGGTGCACAATCTCTTTGTACTCCTGGCCCCTCTGACTAGCTATATCAGATCATCAACATAGTCAAGAATAAAAGTTAAATGTCCATTTCTGCTTCTGGTATAGAATCACTGATCTGCATCACCTCGAAACCTTATTGCAGTAGTATCTTCTTCAATTTTTCATTCCAGGCTCAAGCTGCTTGCTTCGGTCTATACAAACCTCTCTAGTTTGCAGACAAAAATCAGGACATTTCTTGTTAATGAAACCCAGTGGCTCCTCTGTAATCTCTCCATGTAGGAATGCAGTCTTGACATCTAGATGATTGATTTGCGTCTGTTTGGAGGCTACCACACTGAGGAGCATTCTTAAGTGCTGTGCTCAATAGGAGCAAAGGTTTCATTGAATTCTGCTCCACACTTCTGCAGGAATCCATTCACAACCCTTTGTCTTGTAGTGCTTCACTTCTCCTTCTGTACCCTTTTCTACCTCGAAGACTCACTTCCACCCAATGGCTTTCTTGCCTGGTGGTCGTTTACTTAAGGTCCAGATTTTATTCTTGTGCAGTGCTTCTAACTCTTGCAGCTCCTCTCCATCTGGTGGCTTCAGCTTCTGGCATCTGTTCACTTTCTCCACAGGTCACTGGCTCATTCATCAATGATAACTTTCCAGGGTTGGTCAGGTAAGGAGGCGGTACACTTTGTTGGATCACAATGGGCATCTGATGGCTGACTCTGGAACATCTTTCCCCCTCTCTTGGCATACTGCTGTCATCCTGTGTGTCATTGTCTTCCTGTTCTCTGTTTAACTCAGTGAGGGCATTGGCAATGCTGTGTCTAGAAGAGGTTCAACACATCAGTCTTGCCCTTCAGGGTTAGATATCCCTCTTTTTTAGTTGTGTTTTGTTCATCAGAACGAACATGTCTTGTGCTGACTTCACCTGCTTTAAAGCTCATTACTTTATAATCTTTACTGCCAGGGGCACAGCCAAAGAAAAAGAGAGGTTACCTGTAACTCTGGTTCTTCGAATCGTCGTTTGTGAATCCACACTATAGGGTTTAATCTGCACTTGCACAGAAGTTTTTGGAATATTCTAGAGCTTTAGCACGCGTTCACCAAGACTGCCCTCCTAGTACACGTGGTCAGCCTGTCCTGGCAATTGCCTCATTTCCGAAGAACAGCCCGCCACTGCATCAAAGGTGAGGCAGACATGACAGACAGAGAGGAGGATGGGTGAGAAATGTGATGGTAGCGATGGTGTGCTCCCATGGCTTCAAGATAATTGGCAGCACGTAGGGTAAAGGAGGCAAGAGAATAAACTTGATGTCTAGTTTTCTATCTTCCTTGTTGTTAGGAGTGGCACTGGAGCAGTTTTGTGCTCTGTTCTGTGTAGCATCGACAATGACGGAGTTTGGAGGCGGATGCTTAGAAAGGAAAGCAGTGTTATCTCCATGCGTTTTGTATAAATGTTCTACCCTCCGAGACATTTGTGGTACAGAGGATGGTTTGGACCATAACTCTTTAGTTAGTTTCAGTAAGGATGGAATAAAGTCCATATGGAGCAGTGCTGTCTGGTCATTAATGTCCTCGTACATCTTATCTGATTCAGACTGGGTTGATTGTTGGACATATAGATCCATGGCTTTGGCTATGTGAAGGACTAGCTGAGAATAGGATGAGGAGTCCTCCAATGGCGAGGGAGGATTGGCATCTGCTATGCCTGAATCTGGTGTGGGCAGATTAGAAGGTGATTCCTGTGGTGTTACCACAGTATCCGAACCATAGAGTTGTGGCGACGATGTCTGAGAAGTATGATGATACAGAGAAGCAGAGGTGTCGGGATTAGGCTCTGGTCGCTAACGGGGAGGCCTGTCAGGAACCTGCTTGGATGGTATGGAGCAAGTTGCAGATTTAGAATGTTTCTTATGATGAGGTTGAGCAGTAGCATGAGGCGCAGGTGAGGGTACGGTATACGTAGTTGTCACTTGTAACAAAGAAGCACAGACTTGTGAGACTGTAGTGGGGTCAGCAGACGAAAGTGGAACCTTAACCGAAGGACAAGAATGTTTCAGCATCATTGTCTGTTGTTCAATGAAAGAGTCAGGAAAATGACTCCATTTGCAAGAAGCCTTATGCAGCTTCGGTACCATAGGGAGAGGCATGGTGTCATCCTCGGAGGAGGTTTGGTAGTACTCATGGGACCACAACTGGTACGGAGGAGGAGATGGTGAGTCTGATATATCAGATGGATAGTAGTACCCGTACTATGAGCGTTTTGGCTCAATGTAAAGTTCAGCATTATGTTGCCAGTATCAGTACGCTCGATGTCAATAGCGTTTGGGTGGAGGCTCAAGACAAGTGGGTGGCTCATATAGAGTTACTCTCTTAGGGTGACGATACCGAGTTAAAGAATCATGAGATGCCAACAACCCCATAGAGGTTGTGCAAGATTGGCATCGGACTGGCAAGTCTCTGGTGCGCGGTGATTCTTTCTGGGCCACTTACGCAGAGGTGACAGTTTGAGTAAAACAGATGCCAACTCTGAGTCTCACACACAGAGACTGAGCCACCCATGGATTTGGGGCTTGAATGTGCTGATTGGGAGATAACTTGTCCCTTAGCTGAGGTGTTGGCCCAAGATGGAGACTGGGCAAGGAGTGGAAATGGTGGTTGACCGGAAGATGGTGGCAAGAAGTCATCATCAAGAGAATGAAGGCAGACAGTTGGATGGTCCTGCAATGGGATTGTCGGAGTAGTTTTGTCAGGTGCTGTAGACTTTTTAGGAGCCTGGGAATCCAAGGAGAATTTCTTAGGCTTTTTAGGTTTCGAGTGTTCCAGTATTGAAGAAGGGTTTGGTACCGGTATTGACTTAGCCAATGTCAACGACTTGGGTTTAGAGGTGGACTTAGATTTGGATTTGGAAGTTGGCGGCTTTGTCATCGGAGAAGCGGTGGACACCTCATGGGCTCCTTAATGGGGTTGAGAAGTTTGGGAAGCCTCCATAGTTTTCGCTGGATGTAGAGAACTTTCCCAGAGAAAGGATCGAAGACGTTGTTGTTGAAGTTTGAGGGCTTGTTTAGTAAAGTTTTTGAAAAAAGATGGCTGGTGAGATTCCCCAAGGCAGAAAAGACCACGCTCGTGTCCGTCGGAGAGAGGGATCTTGTTGGAGCATGAAGTGCCCCATTTGAAGGGTGGCAAAGGTGCTATAAATGGTGGGGAAGGGGGGGGAAGGGAGAGGGGGTGATCCAAAGAGGGAGAAAGGTTCAAAATGTCTCTTTCAATTTTCCTCTGTTATGTTTTATTTTAGGAAGATATGGAAAACAGTAGCAAATGGAGAGGACGGGCGAACCACGTGTACTAGGGGGGTGAACGCATGCTAAAGCTCTAGAATATTCTGGAAACCTCTGCACAAGTGCAGATTAAATCCTATAGTGTGCATTCACAGAGACCATGAAGAAGAACGGTTTGTTTTGTTCTAGTTTGTGCTTTTTCTGATTTGTTATATAGACATGTCTGTCTGAAATGTCTTGAGTTTTCTCTCAAACTTGTTGCTCATCATGACCACATATTTCTTGAGGATCTCATGTGTCTCACTCTTATCCTTCAGTTGATAAGTGACTCAAAAAATCCACAAATATTAAAAATGTATCTGTTGTGTCCTAGTGATGATAAGGTCACTGTGTCATAGATCAAACACTTTGGTGCTCCTTCTCTCTGCTCTAACTTAGAATGAGGTCCAGACAACTTTTCTTGTGATGCAGTTGACACAGCTGACATTGTGTGGATTTACTTTAACACTTTTATCAAGATTGTGCTTTCACATCTTGAGTCCCTGTGTGCAGGGCAATGATGCCAGAGCTCCAGGCTGGTGTCCTTTCTCTGGGCTTGTGCTGTATGAGTTTGTGGCTCATCTAAAAAACTCAGTTTGTAGACACCATTAGATATAAAAGATTGAACATTCACCATTTTAATATGTATGGAAAAACCTTTATCCTCTAAGGCTGACACAGTTAACATGCATTTCGAATGAGGAACATATAGGAAATGAATTAGAGTATTAGCAGTGATTTTAGTAGACAATTCAGACTCTAAAACTCCACTTGTTAATTGTTTTATAGTCAATGAGTCACTATTAGCTATTTCGATCCAGTGATGCCTCACAAGATGAATGCCTCACGCAACAAAAAAACTTGCAAGATGAAAGTGTTTTGCGAGTTTTTCGGTGACTCGCAAGACGTGTCGCCTTGCAAAAATTTTCACCTTGCAAGATGCTGTTTCCCACAGGAATGCATTGAAATTTAAATTTAATTAATGTGTTCCTATGGGCGAAAAAAGTCACTTACCAGGTAGCCCCGGAGACCAAGGAGCGTCTGTAACAATGGCCCTGGAACACCGCCTGCCCACACCGCATTTATCCGCCGGATGTTTGAGTCCAGCTGTTCTATTGTATCCTGGCGCTGTTTCCTCCCAAGGGGTGTGTGTGAGCACAGCGCCAAACAGCTGAGAGGCGGCAACCCTCTCAGGGTTTATTATTAATAAAATGCCCCCCTCCACCTGCCTCTCAGCTGGTTGCCGCCTGCTCACACACAACCCCTAGGAGGAAACAGCGCCAGGATCCAATAGAACAGCCCCTCCGCCCGCCTCTCAGCTGTTCTATTGGATCCTGGCGCTCATCCCCCTTTCCATCAGCATCCCCATCTTGGGTGAGGAAAAAAAATCTTTTTCGTATGTGCGGTGACGAGTACATCCTGAATCAATGATCCAATGATTTTTGTTCCGAATTATAAACCATGCAACTTCTTTGTTTGAAACTCTTGCTGGCCACTTCTTTTGTCTCTCTCATAAGATCAGGTTTCATCTGCCTCCTGTGACCTTTTGTCTCTGTTAGCTCTGTCTGAGGAATCTCTGGGAGATGGACACTCTTTGGTCAGATGTCCCCTCCCACCTGAATTCCAGTAGCTACATGGTTGGCTACTGGTTGTGAGCTTTCTATTGTCCTTCCCATTGCCAGGTAATTTGATCTAGTCCCAGGACAGCTCCTTTGATCTATACACACTCACCCGCAACCCCAAGGCAACTGAGGGTTTCTTGCAAGTTTGATTCCGGAATAGATTAAAGGCATCAAATTTTCACCTTGTGTTGTGTAGAAAAGAACTCTCCTAAAAGGTTAGTGGCAGAAGACAATCACCTTAGGTTGTGAAGCCCCCTCCCACTGATACCCAGTGTTAGCACACACAAGATTGTTATCCCATCAATAGAGTTTCCAAGTTTTGACTTGCTGAGACTCCTTGCCAAGACTTCCCACTGCATCAGCAAAATCTCCTGTTTTCCTGCAAAAACAAAACTGACCTCTCATTTCCCCTATTTCTTTATTGTCTCATTTTTTTGCCTGTGTTCTTTTGCAAAACAAAAAGTAAATTCTGTGAAAGCAAAAAATAATAATAATAATAATCAGAAAAAATTCCAGGGAATCCTGCAGAGACATCATTTTGCAGAGGAATTGTAATAATCTCGCACAGATTCATATTTCTCATCCCCTCCCTGCCAACTTTTTTTTGCTTGTGCCTTTACATAATAAACTGTCAAATATTGGACAGCAAAATGCCCTTTCCAGAAAATCCTGCACAGAAGAGATATCGTTCTTTGCAGGAGCTGTAATAATCCTGCATCAGATGGTGTTTCATCTGAAGAAAAAAATTTGAAGATTCCATGAGATTTCTCATGGGGAGTGAAGGAGATCCTGCACAGAGAGATCTTGCAATGAAGAGAAAAGGCAGGGTTTTCCTTCTCTCTTCATTTGCCACTGAGAATAGGATACTGCAAGATTCACACCCCTAATATAAAGCAGGACACAAATAGTGACTGGAAGCTACAGGATAGAGCCACTATCAATCAGCAATGTTAGAGCAGTTTTGCATATTTATGATATGAGTAGCAAGGGGCTGCAAAATTAAATCTCCCATGCCATGAGTCTTGTAATGTTTCCATTGCCATGCTTCACTTCTTTTCTCTCCTAGCCCAGCCATTTGTGGAAAAAACTTTATACAGTAAAAACAAAAACTGATATAAGCCCTAGCTTCATACTTGGCTGCTAAGCTAGAGGCTAGGAGTTTGACTGATCTGCCTGGAAGAACAGCCACACTGTGTGACTTTAGGCAAGCTGCACAAACATCAGGGCACCCCCAGAAGAACAGAACAGTAAACCCCACCTAGAAAAGTGAGTCTTCCATACCTAGAAACACTCGGAAAGGATTATCATAAAACAGGATCTTCTTGACGGCACATCATTATTAAATTTATTTTTCGTACCTGTTTCAACTTCTATAGCTAAAGCCTGAACATGTTTACTGAGACAGAAAGATTCTGGGGTTTAATTCATGCAGTTAAAAATTATTTTTTTTTAAAAAAAAATCCTTGTAGTTCAAACATGTTTAATCTTACTGTACTTTAATAATTTCTAACACCCTCAGCTTTTACCAAAAGGAAGGAAAATCTTTCATTTTGGAAGTGTGAAGCTTGAACAGAAATAAATGAAAACTGGATTTATCTACCAGGAGATACTAATAATTTTCTGGAATGGCAGGTTGACCAATAGGGAAGAACTAAATCAAACAAATAAATATCAAGAAGTCACAAAACCCATAAAATGCAGAAAGGGGGCATATTTCAGTCATGTATGTAGGCAAACACAATCTGTTCTCTGTCCAGCTCCCCGATTTTGCTGGTTTCGGGACTGCCTATTTGCCTCGGCCTGCTGGACAAGGGTCTCTTCAAATTGGGAGAGGCCATGCTTCACCGCCTGCCTCCAGGCTGAACACTCAGATGTCAGAGTTTGCCATCTGTTGAGGTCCATTCCTAAGGCCTTCAGATCCCGCTTGCAGATATCCTTGTATCGCAGCTGTGGTCTCCTTCTTGGGCAATTTCCCTGCACTAATTCTCCATACAGGAGATCCTTTGGAATCCCACTGTCAGACATTCTCATGACATGCCCGAGAATACTAGCTTGAATGCAGCACAATGTTGTTGACCTCTGACACGTCCAAAGTCAAATGGGCAAGATGGCATCCAACCTCTGATATGAGAGGAAGAACAAGAAGTGGATTGAAGCTGTTGAATTGGGGTCTCAAGCCCTAAATGTTTTGGTGAACATTAATAACTCCATACCAACAAAAGCAATGAGGTGTTTTTTTAAAGTAGTGACAAACTGCTTTTAGTGGAACTCAAGTCTTTCACTTGATTTGGTGCTCAAGGATATAAGCCTTGAGCTGTAACCTACAATTATTGGGGGGCAGTGTGTCCTAGTGCTTAGAGCAAGGATGGAAAAGGTGTAGTGCTCCAGGTGTAACTAGAGAACTGTTGCCATCAGCATAGCCAATAATGAGGATGGTGGAAGTTGTAGTCTATGGAAAGGTATGTATTGCTACTTCTAGATCTGTATGCTGAATGATTACTGTACAAAATGGTAGTTCATACCTCTGTTCAGCCCAGATGCTCACTGGTGACACTGTCTTTGTCAGCCTAACCTATCCCAGGCTTGTTGTGACAATAAAATGGTATGCAGGAGTAGAGAGACCTATGTATGCCACCTAGAGCTTCTTGAGGGAGAGAGATATAAATAATTTCCCCAGAGTCAAAAGTCCCTCCCCACGTTGTGCTTCAATTAATTTAAATCTAGTTCAACATAGTGGTTAAAGGGTTTAGAGTTAGCACCTGTTCCTAATTTGTATGGTTTATTCTTATTTTGGAAAGTCTTGTGCATAATAATCAAAACACACACACACACACAAGCACACAACACACATGAAGTAAAAACAGAGCTGGTCCATGGGTGCTCTGCAAGTCAACAGCCACATGAATTACAAAAGTAGGTAGAGAGGATGGCGCCTGTCTGCTGAAAAACTCAATTAAATTATATACCATGAGTTTAAGGAATCCCGTTGGTTTATTTTAAATGCTCACCTAAGGCTACCTCATGTTGGCTCACACATGACAAAGGCAGAAACTGGAATGGAAGTCTGATGCCTTGAATAGTTAGGCTCGCTGACGAGCAATGACATGCAATGCAATGTTGTGAGTTGCGCTAGCTTACAATGCAGCCTCAAGGCACTCAGACTTGTGCCTTGATCTTTTGGATGAGGAGGATGGAGTGCCTAGGACTCATCAGGACGCCCCAGCTTTTTTTCCCCCACTGCCTCTTGCCTTGCTAACTCTTACTGTATTACTGGATGAATTCTCTTGTGTGTTCAGCCATTCCTCTTTGGCTGCTCGTTGGTTTGTCTGCCATCTTGTCTTAACTAAAGGGGTACCCCGTGCCCCTTTCATGTGCTCTGTCCATGTGGTATTCATATACTTTTCTAGTCACTTGCATCATATCTCAGTCCCATATGCTAAGTGCCCCATATTTAGAAACCTTATGTGGTGCAAAAATTTAAAAAAATGAAAAATAAATTTAAAATTGAGTATATAGTCATATGAAAGAAATCATAGGAAGAAATCTACAACAACAAACCACTACATGGACAACACCTGAGAAATACTGATGGGAAGCATGATGATAATTAAACATGGGGATGGCTAAAACTAGGGACCCTTAAGAAAGGAACCGAAGGCTTGATTTTTGCTGCACAAGAACAAGCACTCCAAACCAACGTGAAGAAAGCTAAGATCCAAGGAATTAGTGCTAACAGAAAATGTCAACTCTGCTGAGAAAAAGATGAAACTGTGTCACATCTAATCTGTGAATGTCCAAAGACTGCACAAACAGATTACAAAATTAGACATGGTAGAGTGGCAAAGTTAGTGCACTGGTCATTATGCAAAAAATATAACTTGCTGGCTTCCAAAAACCCATGGAAACATCACGTAGAGAAGGTGTCAGAAAATGAGGAAGCCAAGATCTTGTAGGATTTCCGGATCCAAATGGATAGACACCTTGAACATAACATGCCAGACAAAGTAATAATAGAATGAAGAAATGTCCAGATCATTGACATTGCAATTCCAGGGAATGCCACAGTTGAAAATAAAGAAACGGAAAAACTAAAAAAGTACAGAGACTTGGCAATCAAAACATCTCACCTCAGGAAGAATCACACTTCAGTGGTCCTCATAGTAATTGGGACTTTGGGAACAATATTAAGAAATTTCACACAGCACTATAAGCAGTTACAGATCTCAGAAATCACACCACTATCAGAGCTACAAAAATTGGCAATATTAGGAAGAGTACAGACATCATACATACTGTGTCTGTGATCTGAGTGCCTCCCTATCTTTGGGGGGGCACTGTTTCCTTTTTTAATAAATGTTTTTATTTCCATGGTAAAGGGAAAGCACTCGGGATAACAGTGAATATATCTGTACTTACACATATCATTACATTAAGAGCTTTTGTATCTGTTAATTGCCTATGTACTTCCAACTAGAGTTATTTGACTATGCTGTTTTTAAAATTATCACATTTGGCTTTCAATTTATAGAACTGATCCACTTATATATGGGTTCCCTTTTTTTCAGTTGCTTCTTGGATTTAATTGTCTCTTAAAGCTTCTGTTAATATGTCCATCTCTGCCTCTTCCATAACCTTTTCCGTAAATTCTTCATGATTTGGTATGATTTGGCATTTCAGTTTTCTTCCACTTCTGTGCATATAATATTCTGGCTGTAGTTATCATATATATTACCAGATCTCTCTCATTCCTATCCAAAGTCTCTGGCAACATATTTAATAAACATGATACTGGTTTAAATGGAATATTACATATTAGAATTTTCTGCAAACATTCATGTATTAGTATCCAATAGTTTTTTGCTTCTCTACATGTCCACCACATATGATATAAGGTTTCCTCTTGTATTTTACATTTCCAGCATACATTTGATGTACCTTTATACATTTTTGATAACTTATCTGGTGTCATATATCATCTGTAGAACATTTTGTGTATGTTTTATTTAAAACTTACTGATTTTGTAATTTTTATATTAATTTTCCATATTTTTCCCAGCCATCAATTTTAATATTATGCCCTATATTTTGTGCCCATTTGGTAATATAATCTTTTACCACTTCATCTTCCATCTTAATTTCTAGTAACACTTCATACATTTTAAAAATCAATTTGTCATCTGTTTCTAATAGCATTTTATCCAGGGGTATTTGCTCTATATAAAAA
This sequence comes from Pogona vitticeps, assembly GCF_051106095.1. Taxonomy (NCBI): domain Eukaryota; kingdom Metazoa; phylum Chordata; class Lepidosauria; order Squamata; family Agamidae; genus Pogona; species Pogona vitticeps. The sequence continues at coordinate 202,142,272 of NC_135784.1, forward strand.
CCTTCCTTTTTATCTTTTACAAATTTAGATTCCAATTGTATTCTAGCTCACCAATCAATATATATGTCTTGTTTTTCTAACTCATCTTTTGTTTTTAATTCACAATTTCCTTTTAGTAATCCTTTGTATCTGAGTAATCTGTTTACGGACATAAGGTTGGGTTGGGGGGTCACTCTTTCCATGAAGGATGAGGTTCGCAGCTTGGATGTTCTTTTGGACCCATTACTGTCAATGACATCTCAGATAGCATCTGTGGTCCGATCTACTTATTTCCACCTAAAGCAGATCATCCAGCTACTTTGACACCGGGTCCCTCACCATGCTGGGCCATGCACTGGTAATTAGACTACTGTAATGCCCTCTACGTGGGCCTGCCCTTGGGACTGCTATGGAGAGTGCAAGGGGTCCAGAATGCGGTGGCCAGACTTCTGAGTGGGGTTAGAAAATACCAACATATCTCCTCCACCCTGGTCACCTTACACTGGCTACCTGCTTGCTTCTGTACCAGTTTCAAGGTGATGGTACTAACCTATAAGGCCCTAAACAGTTTGGGACCTCGATATCTGGCTGAGCGCCTCCTTCCAGTTAGGTCTGCCCGTCCTATAAGATTGTCACAGGCAGGGCAGCTGGGAGTTCTGACCCCAAGAGAGGCCCAGAAAACAACCACTAGAAATTAGGCCTTCTCGGTGGTTGTGGTTGTTTATTTATTTATTTATTTTTGGACTTATATACCGCCCCATAGTGCGGGCGGTTTACAATTTCATTATACAGGCTACACATTTTACCGACCTCGGAAGGATGGAAGGCTGAGTCAACCTTGAGCCGGCTACTTGGGATTTGAACCCCAGGTCGTGAGCACAGTTTTAGCTGCAGTACAGCGTTTTAACCACTGCGCCACAAGGCTCAGTGTTGTTGTTTTGTCGTTTAGCCGTGTCCGACTCTTTGTGACCCCATGGACCAGAGCATGCCAAGCCCTCCTGTCTTCCACTGCCTCCTGGAGTTGAGTCAAATTCATGTTAGTCGCTTCGATGACACTGTCCAACCATCTCGTCCTCTGTCGTCCCCTTCTCCTCTTGCCTTCACACTTTCCCAACATCAGGGTCTTCTCCAGGGAGGCTTCTCTTCTCATGAGATTCTCGGTGGTAGCGCCACAAATATGGAACTCTCTTCCCCCTGAAGTCCGCTTGGCCCCTTCACTGGGCACATTCAAAAAGCTACTAAAAACCTGGCTATTTAGACAGGCTTTCCCTGAACAAACCATACTCTGATGCCATAGTGTCCAGTAATATAACTTCTAGCATACTGCCATGCTCCATGTTTTTATTTTTCTGTGCTTTTAATTGTATTTATTGTATTATAATTTTACCCTCACTTCATCTTGATTTTCATCCCATGTATTAATCTTGCTATTTGCTATTTTATTACTCTGGTTTTTTTCGTTATTTGTTGTAAACAGCCCAGAGTGGCCTTGGCTGCCAGATGGGCGGTATATAACGAACGAACGAACGAACGAACGAACGAACGAACGAACGAACGAACGAACGAACGAACGAACGAACGAACTAACTAACTAACTAACTAACTAACTAACTAACTAACTAACTAACTAACTAACTAACTAACTAACTAACTAACTAACTAACTAACTAACTACTGTGTTGATATTTAACAGATATTTAGGTTTTTTGTTAAAACTTGTATCTGTCATATAATACCAGTCAATGTTTTTATAATTTTGACTAAGCCTGGGGTTTTTGAACAAAATCAACAACAATAATAATGTAATTTTAAATTGAGCCTTTGGTCACTGCATCAAAGAAAGAAGTTGAGTACTAGATACTCCATGAAATCCTGATTCTTTTGCTCCGCTGATACAATCTGTGTCTGCACACTTTCTACAGTCTGACTAAATGAAATGGGCTTATATCGAATCAGACAACTGCACTGTCCTGTCTTGTATTATGTAACATGGCAGAAGCTGTCCAGCGTTTCAGCCTGAATACTCTATTTTTCCGTGTATAAGATGACACTTTTTACTAAAATAGAGTAAACATTGAGGGTCATCTTATACATGGAAGCAAGCAGAACTGCTGCCATGCAGAGCCCTCTCTGTGGGCACGTGAGCCATGGTGATGTTGCTGCCTATTCCAGCTCTATGAAGAAACAGCTGCACCTAAGTTAGTGCATAGCCACCCACACCGTCATTTGGTGTCAAGTGGCTTGTGGTGTGTGTGTGTGGGGGGGCTTCCTGAACCATACAAATTAATTGAAGCAAAGCCTATTGCTGGACATCCTGATGACAGCTTCATCTCTGCTTGGCAGTAGCAATTGTGGCACTCAAGTTACCCAGTAATAAGCAAAAATTCTATCTGAAATACATTTACATCGAAAGAGGAGGGCAGGGGGAGGGCATATTGGTTTTGAATTGGTGTTTAAACAGACACTATGTAATGATGAAGGACATGGTGACGCTGTGGGCTAAACCGCAGAAGCCTGTGCTGCAGGGTCATAAGACCAGCAGTCATAAGATTGAATCCACACGACGGAGTGAGCTCCCGTGGCTTTGCCCCACCAACGTAGCAGTTCGAAAGCATGCAAATGCGAGTAGATAAATAGGTACCACCTCGGTGGGAAGGTAAAACAGCATTCCCTAGTCACGCTGGCCATGCGACAACGGAACCTGTCTTCGGACAAGCGCTGGCTCTACGGCTTGAAAACGGGATGAGCACTGCCCCTTAGAGTCGGACACAACTGGACTAAAAATGTCAAGGGGAACCTTTATCTTTTACCTTTACCATGTAATGATGCTACGCAAAAAACATTGGTTACATTTCTTTTTTGAAGTTGTGCATGATAGGATGGGATTTTTAATGCCTCCTTTCCACTTGCTCCTGTTCTGGCTTTGGAGAGAAGGAAAGAGCTGCAAGGTGTTTTGATAACCCCATTTCTCAACCTCTTCATCAAAAATGCTTTTGTTCCCCCCTCCCATCCCGCATAAGAGCATCTTCTCACCTTACCCGTTTCGTTTAGCTTATTTTGTGACTCTTTGTTGGGCTGGGCAATGTGGGACTTTGGGTATGGAGAGAAGCAGAGAAGTCAAAAAATCTTACTGGCTGGATAGCTCAGTCATTTAGGCATCTGGTTGGAAGTTTGATTCCCCACTGGACCTCTTTGACAGTGGCTGGACTGGATGATCCATAGGGTCCCTTCCAGCTGTACAGTTCTAAGATGGGAATAGTAAACCACTGCTGACTATTCTCTATTTGGAAAACCTTGAAAAGGGTCTCCATCAGTCAGAATTGACTTGGCAGCACATGATTATTATTATTAGACAGTAGCTGCAGGATATGTAGTTAAATTGCAGTTCCTTTAGGGGATCCCTAGGCACCATGCTGATTCTGTAGCTAGAAAGAGTGCCCCCTTTAGAGGAAAAGACTGCCAGTTTATTCTAAAATGAACATGCCTCAAGCCATATTTAGTAAATAAGCTTGCTTTTGTTTTGTCATTCCTTAATTGGGAGGCAGCACTGCTTCGTCTGCATGCCTGATGTCTCAGGTATCGAGGACTGAAACATCTGCATTGTTTGAAGGAATAACATTGTGCGAGGAGGCAATGTTTACCTGCCTTAAGAGCGCTTGGATTATTTGAGACTGAAAGCTTGAAGAATCCATTGGAGATACAATGATGTTAGGTTTCCACTGAGAGGATGTAGGGTCACTTGTCAATCTCTCTCTCTTCATCTCTGTAGACAAAGGACCATTCCCGGGCTAGACAGAAGGAGAAGCATCCAGAAACATGGCAAATGTCATATCAGAAAGACAGGTCTTGTCACTCCAATATCTAACCAGGACGATTTTGGACTTTTCCAGGTAAGCCTTGGAAGACTCAAAAGTCTGCATTTTTGAAGGACATTTTAGTATTATCCAAATCTTATTTTTGAATTTTGCTCATAGATAGCACAGCTGTGCTTTTTCTTCTTCTGAGGAATTTCAGGCTGAGAGATGGTGACTAGCTTGAGGTGACCCAGTAACATTCATAATCGGTAGGGTGCTAAGCCTGAAGTTCCTATGTTCAGTCCAATATTCCAATTTGATCACACATGTTTTCTGAGTTAGATCAATTCCTGAATCAAACACCATGTTTTAAATATGTGTAGGCATTTGTTACTTAACTGGAATACGGACATGAGCGTAAGATAGTGTATGTAGGTTTCCTCTCCACTTTACCTCCAAAACAACGGTCCTGTGAGGCGGGTCATGCTGAGCAAAAGGGACTTGCCCTTTTTTCATCTTGTTGGAGAAGGGGGACGCAGCTGAACACAGAGCTTCATAACTACAGTAGGATTTTGAATTTGGCTTTACCAATCCCAGTCCACCACTCTAACTACATTTTAATTTTACTTCGAATGAGCGCATTTCAAAATCATGTTTCTAACAGTTTTTCGGTATGTAACCATCCGTCTTATGGTTTAGTTCACCAGGTTTGACCTTCAAACAGTCATACAAAAGATAGATAATGTTTACATGATGTTTGTAAAACCTAAAACATTCATATAAATTGATTTTTTCTGACTCAGGATGTTGGGATAGATGTGTTTCTGAGATAAAAGGTGTGTTCTTATGCAGAGGAGAATTTTCTCTGGAATTACATTTTTAAGGTACTCATTTCCTTTCCTGGATGTTAACAGATGTTTGATTCTTGGCTAATGGAGTGTGGTTTGAAATCTAAAATGATCACTGCTCTTGGTTATATATTCATGCATTCATTCATTCATTAAACATCTACACTACTCATCTAGTGGCAGGTTACTACTCTTTTTTTGCATAAAACTTGTTTCTTTTTAAAATCTATAATTCAGAAACTTTTATTATTGCTGCATGGGAGTGTGGCAATCAATATCGTGTAGTAGAGCAAATCAACATTCCAGAAGACAACTCTGAAAATAGGAGCATTCCAAACAAAAACTTTTAACATTGAATCTGGAATTTGGAACAACACTAAACCTGGCACAGATGTAGCAGACAGTCTGCTCCTGCTGTGTGCCATATTCCGGGATGTTTGGGAAAATGATTTTTGAGTTATGATTCTTAAAAAGTAAAACTATTTTACTCTCCTGTGCAAACACAAGAGACCTGTTTTCTCTGCAGATTTAAAACAGATCAAATAAATTAAAAAGATTAATCTTGCTTATCTTGAAAGAGAATGGTTGGTGCCATCTGAATTTTTTTGTCTGGAAGGAATCCAAATCTCAAGGGTTGGAATATTGAGCCTGAAAAAAGGCCTTTCAAAAGTGTGAAACTGTGTCTTTCTTACAAATTGTCTTACCAGCATGAAATATCTCAAAGTTAGAAACTTTGTTGCAATTTATGAGCCAGTCAGGATATAATTAACTGACTCTCAGGGGGAGAAATTTGCAACGTCTTCCTGGCAAAACAGGCATTAAAAGAGAATTCTGTTTCTGGTTGTAAAAATATTTGACTAGAAAATAAAGATTCAAAAACTCACTCATTTAAGCTGTGAAATTACTGGTTTTTGTCATCTTGTCACTATACAATTGTTTGGCAATTAAGGGGGAAAAAACTCCAAAGATCCTATGTGCCATCAGGTCACTTCCGATGTGTGGTGATTATATGAGTTAATGGTCTCCAGAATGTCATAGCATTAATAGCTCGGCTCAGATCTTGCAAACCAACAAGATCTCATGTTAGGTTGTTCTTTATTACTATTGCCCTTCTTAGCAACATTGTCTTTTCCATTAAGTTCTGTTCACTTCTTGCAAACAGATCTTGAGACAGTCTGCCTCATGTTAGGCTTTCTTTTTTTTCCTACTGCCTCACCCACTTTTCCCAGCAGTATATATTATAGGCACAGAATAGGCTCAGGTTGCTCATTTTTGCTCTAGTGAGAGTTCAGGCTTGACTTTCCACTATTCTGTCTTTGGTATCTCTATGGCTCTTCTCCAACAATACATTTCAAATGAATTGATCTTTGTCCTTGTTTTCCTTCACTGAATTTCTTTCACATAGTATAGATGATTTTGAACTTGGTTTCCAGTGACATTCTTTGCTAACTCCAACCTCTTCCTTTTTTGTTTGTAATGTATGTATATTTAAACTTCCATTTTAAAAAAGGAAGGAAATTGAATTCTTTAGAAAACCTCAGGTTCATGAATGTGAGATATTGTGCTTTCTATATCCCTGATTCAAAGTACTAGGAAATGACTTGTTATTGCTGCACAACATCATGTTCACATTGCCAACAGAAAAAGGGATACCAAACTTTACATAGCAAAGGGCAGTGTTGACAACACCAATTGTAGCAGTCAAGATGGTCTACAGGATACCCTCTTGTGCTCACTACCATTTACACTTTTTTGAAAAATAGCCCTGACAAATATTTTGTGTTTGGTTGAGAAGTGGTTAATTGCTGAAAAAAGGAACCAGCTTCTAGGATTCTCCCTTGTGTGATGTCACTTTGTGAATGGTAGTGACTACAGCTGGACTACAGCTCACAGTAGGACTGGACTACAGCTCAGGGGATTCAGGAAGTTGTAGAGTTGTCATCTAGAAAAGCAAATGTTCCCCAAGTTAGCCATTGCATTTTGTAGGTTCTAACTTCCAGACGGTTGAAAATGATGATGTTTCTGCAGAAGCAGTTCAGTTTCAGACTGTAAGAATCAGATGGTGGAAAGACCTTTCTTCTTGTGGTGGCTGAGGGTGGAATGAGATACTAGCGGAAGGGTGCTCAAACCCTTTCCTCTCCTCCCTTGTCAACAACCTTATTACCTTGAATGCCTTCTTGAATCGTTGTTTTTCCCCCTCACCATACTGGCACCCAATGTGCCTCATAGATATATGTCTTGTATAAAGTTGCCTGGTTGCCATGCCAACTGCACCTGCTGTTCCAGAGTTAGCTCAAACTATATCTATATCTATCTATATATGAATGAGAAATTTTCATGCTTTAAATTCTTTTTTACTTGATTATATTACCCCCGTTCTTCTCAAGCACTCAGTGATGCCAGCACACACATCAGAAGCCTCTATGAGTTTCCAAAATATGAAAGTTTAATATCCAGGACCCAGCTGTCAAACGGCTAGCTGAGAGTGTTCAAAATGAATAGTAAATCAGGTTACTATATTTTCTAGTTTTTAATCAACTTTTTATATTTTGCAGGTTTCCTTGGGTTGATTCCGGTGGAATTAACAGTGGTCGACATTCAGTCCCTAGATTCACAAAGCCAGAGGTAACCTTTGAAAGGCAAAACAGGGCTCACTTTGTAGGACTAGGATAAGAAAAGAAGAAAGCTGGCAACTGGAAGATGGGGAAGGGGGAGGTTTCTGAGGTTCTTTTGTGCTCGCTTATGTGCTGCTGAACTTATGCTTGGTGGGTACATTTCTGCATGAGAGCAAACAAGATGTGGTACTAATTGCAAGAATATACTTAATGCAGAGAGGATATTTAAAAAAAACATAAATAGCTGCTGCAGGGAAGATGAGCAACAACAAAGCAATAGGTAGTGGAGAGGGAATAAATGACTTTCCCCCATTGCAGTGGTGTTAATGGAAATTGCCGCCTGGAAGCTATTATTTGCAGGAGAAGGGAAGCTTCCAGTTTTGCCCGTGGAGGCTTCCCCCTGATGCATAGAGTGTTTCCAAGTAGGCAGTTCTCATAATACCAGTGCAGAGGTGCAAATGTTAAACTCTCACCTTCCCCCACATATGGGCATGTTGCTCCTGCATTACTTTTCAGAGGCTGTCAGCAGGATTTCTGTTCACCTGTGAATTCCTTAGAATCAACATTCCATCCAGTCTGGCCCTTAAAAAGGACAAGTCAACAGTATTCTCTTGTAGTAAGGAACTGTGGCCTGGAAAGGCTGAACTCTCTCACTACAGGGGTGATATAGCACTGCCTTCTGTCTGTGAAGTCAAGTTAGATGGGGATGCCTTGGTAACATATTTACAATACTGTACAGTGTTCATAGAGATGTAAATAAAGATTGTGAAGTACAGCATTCCTAGAACTGGGGGTTGGAGGCAGTATTTATTTAATTATTTAGTAAATTTATTTGTTTCCACCTCAGCGGTTTTGCCAGTTAACCCCATATGTCTGTCACTCTTGACTGTGAAAGCTCACAAATTAAAGTATGTCCTTCTGGACCACTGGTTCAGTTGCTTCGTTTTTCTGGATGCCAGCAAAGGTTTGGGCTGCTCTAAAGCTTAAGGCAGAGTCCTTTCATGCCACCAAAGTCTGCAAGGCAGGACCTCGGCAAAATGGGCTCAACAGGGAAGAGAGCAAGCCAGAAGCAAAGGACTACACATAAGGACAGAGGACAAAGATATTCCAGTTCTGAACTACAACCCCCAGAATCCCCAGACAGCACATATGCCATATTGTCTGATGGCTTCTGGCAGTTCTAGTCCAAAGAAGGAACATTTCCAACCTCTGCACAGGTCACATCTCCTTTTAATGTAGAATTCAGAATTGGGGCATTCAGTCTCTTAAAGTCTCCCCCTTCCCAGATGCAGTTAATTGACCAGGGTATCCTTTCCCATTTTTTTTTCATCCATTCAAAAGCTGTTTGGAACTGTGCTTGTATACTTCTGGATAACAGCAAATAGTACTAATATAAGAAGCTCTTATTTCTGGCCAATTAATTCACCAAAGTTACAGAATAATGCATTTTTATTAAGCATAATGTGTGGGCAGTACATTAAGCACAATCTGTGGGCAGCACTGGCAACTTGTTTTTCTTTTCTTTTTTATCCATACTAAATCTATAAACAAACTACAGCATCCTTCCTTCCTTCCTTCCTTCCTTCCTTCCTTCCTTCCTTCCTTCCTTCCTTCCTTCCTTCCTTCCTTCCTTCCTTCCAATACCCATCGACAGGAAGAAAATGAGTATTAGTGTCGTCATGCAAGCCCTTCCTTCCTTCCTTCCTTCCTTCCTTCCTTCCTTCCTTCCTTCCTTCCTTCCTTCCTTCCTTCCTTCCTTCCTTCCTTCCTTCAATGTATATGAACCTAAGCAGGACCAACTGCTTTGAAGTCCTGCTAAAATTTCTGAGTGGCAGGTACTTGTGACCTGCTGCCTCTAGTCTGAACTAACTTAGCCTGATGGGGAAATAATGTCTCAGCTCTTTTCCTCTTTTCCTCCATTCTTTCTCCCAACAGTACAGTTCCTAAAGTTGAGCAACAGCTGCAGCCGAGTGCCCAGTTTGGCTCAAATAGGTGGACAAGAAGCCTATAATTAGGACTGGGTGTACCCTGCAATAAAGAGGCTGTGGCCAAGTAGCCCCATGTGCAGTGCCAAAAAAAGTTGAACCCCGTGACCTGTCTCAATTACGTCAATTTAAAATCTGCATAGTTTTCTTTACTTTCTGTACTGTTTTGCACAATGTCTTCTGTGATTTGCTAGCCACGAGAAGGAGCCGAAAGGATTTGACACTGTGAAGCTGCACCCCCATGACTACCGAAAATCAAACTCAGACACTTCACCCATTCCCACTGCCCTCAGGCTTTCAAAGCCCATCTTCACAGCCAGATGGACTGACAACTGTTTCCATTTTGTTTCATAAGAGCTGCTCTTCTTAGGGAAACTGGACTGAGTGTCAGTCAGTGCAAGGGCAACTCATGGTGCAGAACATGAGGAGCCTCACCCCAAAATTTCCAAGAGGACGTGCTCTAGTCACGAGTTGTCTGTAATTCTGTATTTTTCTGACATGCCCCAAAGAATCAGACATTCCTACAGTCCTGGTTGTACAATCCATGGTTTTGTATCTGATGTGTTTTAAATGATTTTACACTTCAAAGCAGTCCAAACACACTCCAGAAGTACAAAACGCTTCACTCTGCCTGCTAACTAGAGAAGGAAAGACATCCAGCCACAGAGGTAACTGTGGCTCATGCTTTCATTACTCTGCTGTCGCCAGTACAAGGTGGTGGCCCCTCTGACATTTCCTACATTAAAGCAGAAACACCTTGGAAGGAAAATCTACTCTCAGGACTGCCTCCTATATTGTTATTCACTTTTAAGTTAGATATGATTTACAGGAACTCTAATAGGTCTGGCTTTTAAGGTAAGTGAGATAGTTAAGGAGTGGTTTTACCAGTGCTGCCACCCCCTTCATTAGTTTCCATGATAGATCAGGGATTTGCACCAAGCTCTCCAGAGTCATATACATACATATTGCTGTCATACATGTGCTTTCTGAGAACTGACTTATAGTGATCCTAATAAGGTAAGTGGGATATTTAAGGAATAATTTTACAAGTTCCACAGCCCCAGTGAATTTTCATGGCTGAGAAGGGATTTGAACCCAGGTCTTTTGAGCCCTAGTCCATTACTCTGTTCATGATACCACACTGGGTATACACATTAGCAAATTTTTTAAAAATGTAAATCTTATGTAAAGCCACTCTTACTCAAAGGATGCAGCAGGATGATGGTCTTATCACTTCAGCTCGCCTTCTTTACTTTTGGTTTTCAAGGCATGCAATTTGAAAAGGCAAAATTGGCATGGAGTGTCGCCCTGGGATTGCCAGCTCTTCAATCAGCCTCTGTAGCCGTGCCTGTAACACCGGATTGTTACAGGCACACATTCTACAGGACTGTAGAATTTACAGAAACAGAGCAAAGCTCTTGCTGACCCAAATCCTTCTCTGTCTATCTGTCTATTAGACCAGTATCTCTAATTTCTCCCACCAAAAATGGATTGACCATTAGGATTGCAGAAAAATAAAATTAAAAGACAAGCTCACATGTTAAAATGCGGTTTAAGACACAGTGAAGAACATATCAGATCTTTAAAAAGAATAATACAACATACACACAGCAATCTCCACCACTCAACAAAAACCAAAAACCAAACCTTTTGTACTGGCTATCAGGCTAACACCTCCCGTTAAAGCTGCAAACACTTTATAGGTATTTTTTTCTGGTCACATGGCAATTATAACTGAACATAATATATTTTTTATTTATTTTTATTTTATTAGACTTATATATTGTCCATCTAGAACATGTCTACTTTGGGCAGTTTACACAAAACACGAAAAATCACCTTCTCTGCTCTTAGGGCAGGAACGGAGAACATGTTGGGGTCTAAATGTTGCCATACTGCAGATCCCATCATCCCTCCCCCCACTGGTTATACTGGGGAGGGATGATGGGAGTGGCATTTCATCAACATCTGGAAAATACATTTCTCTCACAGAGTGTTTTCCCTTCCAAGACCAAGCCTGCATGTCAGCCATACATGGGTCTCCTTCATCTCCTCAGACTTATTCTGGCTGTCGTTCTGGTTCTTCTCTACTATTCCACTGGTCCTCTCCCGACTTGCCTGTTCTTAGACAAATTATTGCATCACGTTATTATGCGCTATTGGCCTTAAAAAAAAAAATCCTTGGGCAGGTGCGATGAGGAGGGGAAGACCGGTTGCCTATACAGTATAGGTTTCTGCCCTTTGGTGTGGTATTAAGTATGAAGGTCAAACACAGCTGACAGCACTTTCATGATAATACAAATGTGGGACTTGTGAGGAAAAGAATATGAAAAGGCTAACCTTTTGGATGATTAAAAATATGCAGATTTGGCAGGGCCCTTATTTATCTAAAAGTGATGGCTGTGAGCATGTGCAAAGCAGATAAGTCTCAACTGGGTAGTACGAGACTTTTGCCTGCAGATGCAATAGAAAGCAAGAGGCAAAAACCTGCACATTGAAGCTCTTGGAAGACTTTGTGGAAAAAGGCTTGGGCTCTAAGATAATATATGTTAGGCCTCAAGAATGAACTGATCTTATTTTACAGATTTGGGCTGCAATTCTGCCCACATTTACCTGAGAGTAAGTCCAAATGAACTTCATGGGTTTTGCTACTGAGTGTAAGACTGCCCCTTGAGCCATTCTCATAGTTTTGATGTCAGAACATTTCTTAACCCTCCCCACAACATAGGAATGATATTCATTCCTTCATTCCTTCATTCATATGTTCGTCTGCACTCTCTCTTTTATATATATATATATGTGTGTGTATGTATCTCAACCTCATAAAGTTTATTGCAGATGCTCCCAATTATGTTGGTCTTCACCTCACATCACCCCAGCCTTTTGGGGTGGGTGATTTAAGGCTTTGTAGCTCAGCACATTTGGAGGAATGCAATTGAATTAGAGTACTTTATAGCAGTGGCTTCCAACCTTGGGTAACCCAGATGTTCTTGGGCTGCAACTCCCAGAAATCCTGGCCAGCACAGCCTGTGGTGAAGGCTTCCAGGAGTTTTAGTCCAAGAACATCTGGGGGGCCAAGGTTTGGAAGCACTGCTTCATAATATTTCCATCTGCTTAGGAACAAGGGGCATTAGGTTGTTCAACTTCTCAACACCTTCACCAATCTACAATTTTCTAGAACTCTTTGAAAGTTACAATGACAGCCAAACTGTGTAAAACCCATATATGGTTCTAATCCAGATTTGGCCCCAATACTGCTGCTTCTGAAACATTGTCACAGAGATCAGAAATACAAGAAATGAGCTTTGTCTTCATTTCCCTAAACCAAAAGAGCCCTGAAGAAGCCCGTTGATTTAGGGGAACGATGTCTCCTACTGCAGAGGATGGACAGACACACATATAATCTTCTTCCTTGGCATCAATGGGAAGTGTTACTCATTTCAGCTGTTCTGTATGCCAGCCATATCCTAAGCGAGGAGACAATTATTACGGGAGGAAAAGAGCCCCTTTGGGCTCTTGGCAGAAAAAAAATATGCAGTCTGTCTATTGACTCAAAACAAAAGAAGAAACAGATGCTACTCATAGGGAAGCAGCTAGAATTCATATCAGGGTGACAGACAAATGCAGAATGGGGGGGGGAGTGACAAGCATTTGAGTGACCAATTTTTAAAATTATTATATCCTTATTGTTATTGCTGTTGTTAATGTTTTGCAGCATTAAGCATGCTGGGGAGCATTAGTGATGCAATACAATTTGGACCGACTTATCCTTTGCGCTACACCAGACCCAAAGGGATTTGGAAATTATGCACATTCAGAGCTTGGATAATGGGAAAGGAGTTATATTAGTGGCTGTGAAAATAGTTCTTTGAGCTGCATCTTGAGAGTACTGGGTGGCCATGGGTATGATTTTATGTACATCAATTACTTCTTTCTTTTAAAAAAGCACTCACATTTTCTGGTTGTGTTCTTAATCTAGAGCTGTGCTACAGCAATAATCTCGACTGGTGGCAGGTAGTGGAAAGGATATCAGGGGAGATTAGATGTGAACTAAAAAGAGAGCCCCCCCCCCCATCCCGGTGGTCTTAGAGCTACAGCATTAGGACCAGTAGTACTGGCACAAAAGTAAGAGATCAGCATCCGAGCAGCAGTAGCATGAAAAGAGAAAATGCTGGGTAGCTAATATCTTCATGAAGTACCCATATCATCCCATTTGCTGTATCTTTTGCTGATGTGGGGCGGGGGAAAGAAAGTCATGGATGTGTCTTCTGCTTCCTGGGAAGAACAGATCCATTCCCTGTTTCATGTCCTTTTCCTGTGTAAATTCATGAGCCTATTCCATCATGATGGCTGAGAGATTCTGGGAGTTGTGATCTAAAAGGATTTTAACTATTCCAAGTTCTGACTCTACCCGAATCCTGCATGAGCGTGCATTTTCTAAAATCAAACCAAACCAAAAATACCTGTACAGTAGTTTTTATATAAATATGCATTTATATACCTGGCTTCTTCACAAATTGTGCATTTCGAAATGCACACTAACACTTTTTAATTTATCTAAAAGTAGGCATTTTTAAATGAGCATTTTGTCCTAAACAACACATTCTCAAATGCATTTTGGTTCACTTTTTGGCATCGCAAAAGGCACGGGAGTGTGAAATTGGAGGGATAATGATGTTTTGATCAGCACAATCATCCAAGAGCCGTAGATTCAGTCATCTCACATCCCAAGGCCACAACAAGAGCATTCATTGCTCAGCCATCCTAACCCCAGCAGAGGGAGGTGGGGGAAAGCCTGGAGGAATCCCCAGGAAGTAGCCAGGGGACAGACAATAATTTCCATGTGCATCTGGAAAGCCTGTAAAAGAAAGCAAACTCTACATTTATTGTCCACCAGTCCTTCTATTGGATTCAGGTGCTGGGCTCAAGGGGAGAACTGATGTGCTGACCGCTCTGAACCTTCACACCAGCAGCTGGAAAGGAATTAGTTAAGCAGTGAAATGCCCCTTCTCCCTCCCCTTCCACAGCTTTTACCTCTGAAACTTCAGCAGGTCTTGCCCAAGCCAAGCTTTGCACTAGTGATGGCTAGAAATGTGCTGTACTGAGATTATGTGTGCTTGGTCTTTACAGAATCCATCAGAAGTGGTGTAGTGCAGTGGTCCCCAACCTTGGGCCTCCAGATGTTCTTGAACTTCAACTCCCAGAAATCCTGGCCAGCAGAGGTGGTATGAAGGCTTCTGGGAGTTGTAGTCCAAGAGGCCCAAGGCTGGGGACCACTGGTGTAGTGGAGCCAAGGTTCACAGGGTCAAAGCCCAGAGACCTTCTGAGTAGTTGGGCCATGACATCACTTGCCACCCACCTCAGGCTTCTCTGTTCCCTCTGGATTTAGCTATAATAAGAGAAAAATAGGTTTTCCCTCAAGAACAATATGTGTTTGGAAGCTATCCCTATTATAATAGAAAGGTTTTGAGAGCAGTTTTGCCTTGAAGGGATAATTAAGAGTCATTATTATACAAACGACCTGCACCTCAGCTATTCATATTACACTAATTCAGCAGCTTGTATGTTTTAATTCTCCTTATGGGACTGGGTGACTATGGGGACTGGCATGAGGAGTACCTGCACTTTCAGGCTTAACACTACACCACTGACAAACAGACTCTGCTTTCTAAAACACATTGTAAGCTTTATTTAAGTGAAGGATTTTACAGAATTCTCTCTGGCATCGGCTTCTATCTCCTTAAGCCAGATTCAATGGGCAGCATTCCTAAACTGTTCCTGGCTCCCTCCAGGAAGCACAGCCCCCTTGGAATGGAGCTGGTGCTTCTTCCATGTTGTTGCATTCCCCACCTCATGAAGAAATCGGAGGTTCTCAGGGTACCATTTCATACACATCTTACTGTGTTCCCAAGGAATAGTGGCAATCCAGCTAGCAAGTGGTTCTCTGGGTTCCTTGAGCTGTTTTGTCCTAGTGGCTGAAGGAGGACCATTCTGTTTGAGAAAACCTAGAGCAGCATGGTAGAGACATCTGGGCCAGTGTCTTTTACAGAACCCCTTTATCACCTTAGGGGACATGGTGGCACTGCAGGTTAAACCGCAGAAGCCTCTGTGGTGCAAGGTCAGAAGACCAGCAGTCATAAGATCGAATCCACATGAAGGAGTGAGCTCCCATTGCTTGTCCCAGCTCCCGTCAACCTAGCAGTTTGAAAGCATGTAAAATGTGAGTAAATAAATAGGTATCACCACGGTGGGAAGGTAACTGCATTCCATGTCTAGTCGCGCTGGCCACGTGACCATGAAAACTGTCTATGGACAAATGCTGGCTCTACGGCTTGGAAATGGGGATGAACACCACCCCCTAGAATCAGACACGGCTGGACTAAATGTCAAGGGGAACCTTTACCTTTACCTTATCACCTTTGGTCAAACACTACAAACTCTGTCTTACCAGAGGTGGTAGTGGGTCTTGTCTCAACTCCAGATTCCTGAAGTCTTTTCCAAAAGCCCTGACCAAGTTGGAACACTTCTGTCCTTGTCATGGATGCCTCTTTGCTTGCCCTCCTCCTCTGGGCTCAATCTACATGGCTGCTCAGGGGGAAGAGAGTAAAGCAAATGGACACCCATTGCAACTGCTACTGCTAATTCTCCCTCTCCCTCTCCCTCTCTCCTCTTGTCCCTGCTTCTGCATATTAGCTGAAATCCTGCTGTGCAATTATGCACAAGGCAAAAGCTTTAGTGCTGGATTATAACAAGTTAAGGAATCTCTGTAGAGATTATTTGTTGCTTGCTGAGTTGAATGACCAAGCATGCAAAGGATAACATTTATGAAGATTTCTTGAATTAGGTCAATTCACCACTAAAAGTTACATCTTTTGTGCAGCTGGGCAACAGGATTTCGTCCATTGAGTGTATACATCCTATTCTGTTCTGGCTCTTGAATGCCCTTTTAATGCCATGGCTCTATGCTAAGGAATTTTGGGATTTGTAGTTTCAGTGAAGTCATTAGAATTCTCTTCTTGCTGTCTTCCCATCTTCCTTGTTGCAGTTCAAGGGATGGCACTAGAGGCTTCTAGCATACAGTGGTGCCTCGCTAGACAGCTATGTAGCATGACAGTTTTTTCGCTAGACATTGGCTTTTTGCGATCACGATAGCAATTCGCAAAACAGTGATTCCTATGGGGGAATTTCGCTGGACAATGTTTGGTCCCTGCTTCGCAAACTGGTTTTCGCTAGACAACGATTTTGACAGCTCCCTCCGTGCTCGCAAACAGGTGTTTTCGGGACCTAAGCTTCGCAAGACAGGGATTTAAACAGCTGATCGGCGGTTCGCAAAGCGGCTTTCCAATGGCCGATCTTCACTAGACAACGACGATTCTTCTCCATTAGAACGCATTAAACAGGTCTCAATGCATTCCAATAGGGAAATGCTTTTCGCTAGACAATGATTTCGCTAAACAGCAATTTCAGTGGAATGGATTATCATTGTCTAGCGAGGCACCACTGTACAATTCACAGAATTCTTTGGCTGGCAAAGGGGTCTTCTGGGATTTATAGTCCAGAAAAGTATCTTTCCCAAGCTGTGGTTTAGGCTGGATTCATTGCACATTTAGGAGTTAGTAAGAGACAGCAGATATGGCTCGTACCTCCCAAGTTGGACTTTCCCGATAACATCTGGAGAGTTTCCACCAGTTTCCCAGTCTTGGAAGCCAGTGGCATCACTGTAGGATGCATTCAGTGCTCCAGAATCTGGAAGTGGGGAAGCTATTTTCTCTCTCCAGTCTTCATTTTGGAATCAAACTCTGAAGGGAAAGCTGTAAACGAATGATTTCACAGGAACGGAGACTACCTTCTGTAGAAGGTATACCTGCAAATATACAGCTACACAACGTGACTAGCTAGTGTCCTGGGGAAATTAGAGAACTGCTTTCAAGTCATACCTTTTTCTTTAGGAAATACAGAACCACCGTGGAATGCTTTAAATCATGTATAGTCAGTATTGCCCAAATCCAGCAAGCTGTACCGGCTTGGCTAATCCAGGTCTCTTGACAGGCGCTATCAGAAAACCCTGCACTTTTCTGTTGCTGGGAAAATTAATACGGAAATGACCCTGAGACCAGCAACAACAATGGGGGCAGGCTGAGGCAATCACAAAGCGCATCTGACACTAATGGGGAAGCGATAGGAGGAATTTAGGGGCACATAGGCAAGAAACTTTTGCATGCTTTCCTGGAGTGGAGAAAGATCAAAAAGGTAAAATTAAGGTGGAGGAAAGCTTTCAAACCCTCATTATTTAAAAGCCTTTTCCCCCCAGCAATGCAACAGCCGTTTCTATGGAGATGGGACCAAACCACTCTCTACAGAGAGAGAGAGACAGGGAGAACAGGAGAGGGAGAGGGAGACATAAGGAACGAGAGGGCTCTTCTTGAGGTTCCTGTTTCCACAGAAACGCACAACATTATTGCAGCAAATAAAGTTGGTGTAACACTCTTGAGCTAATTCAAGGCCAGCGTGTTTGAGAATGACAAACCTTCCAGCTTGGGGTATGGGGCCAACTGCATCAGGGTCTGAATTCTGCTGAATAAGGAATGGCCAAGCCTTCCCATAACAGCCTGTGAAATTACCTTTAAGTGCTCCATATGAATGGATTTAGGGAGAGAGGGGCAGAAACTACAGAGAAAGAGCCCTTGTAATTGTAAGATACATGTGAAGCGTGCTGATCAAGTCTGCTCTGTGAGTATCTTCCCTCTGTGAAAAGTATGCCATGTGGTTTTTTTCCCCCCTCCGCAGAGTTGTGTCCCCATTTTTAAAGCCTATGTGGTTCAAAATTGAACAAATGAGATTGGAGCAGGGATTGAAAAGGTTCAATGTGCAGATGATTATGATGATTTAATTTTCATTGAGGATTTCAATAGATTCCTGGTTCAACAGAGGCTATATTTTGAAAGCATTTTTAATGACTACCCCCCGGGAGTCCCACTTACTCAGAGGAAACACCAACTCTAGGATTTTGGGGAGCTTTTGGTCAAGGGTCCCTTTTGTCTAGAACAGAGGTAATCCGTGACTTCTCTCGTGTTGTTTCTGACCTGCTGGAATGCTCAAGGATGAATGAGAATCAATGCTGGAAGAGCTCTCGGAAGTCATGTAGCAGAACCCACTGCCAACACAGGAAATCAGGGAAGGTCCATCACCTTCTTATTAGGAACCTCAAAGGAACGGGCCTCCTTCCCAGGCTGTCTGTTCCCCTGCTAGAAGAAGAACTCATTCTGTCATTCCATGCTTAATGAGTAATCCAAACGCTTTCTCTTGTCACTCGTACTGATAGGTTCAGTTCCTTCGCAACCTTTTAGATCAACAGAAAGCAAATTAGTTCCACCTTTTATTTGACATGCCTTCAAAGATTTGAATGCGACACAGCAGTGGGTCTCAGCAGGTGGTTCCTGGAATCCACCAGGTTCTCATGGCCTGATTAGCTATTCTGTTAAACTTCTGGAGAGCCAGGACCAAGCGGAAAGGTTCATAGCAAACTATGTCAATGTGAAACAGTGCTATCCTAACTCAAGGATTTGCCAGCTAATAGGGCTTTAGGATTAGGTACAAGCATCTTCTAATAGCAGAAATCCCCTTCTGCTGACAGAACCCTCTTCTGCTGACTGATCTAAGAGATCTGCCCACAATGCAAGAGAAACAGGGCCGGACTGGGACCAAAAATCGGCCCTGGCATTTAGAGCACACAGGCCCACCGGCTGTGGGGACACAGGCCCACCTGTTGTGGGCTCCATTCACGATATTGTGGCGCGCTGAAAGGGCGTTGCTGGTATAGTGGTATTGGTACATGCTTACGAGTTCTCCCTATCCCAATCATTGCCCTGGTTGTATAAATAACAAGGAGCATCAGGAAATCTAAACCTATAAAATCATCACGTTTAACAAAAAGTGTAATTAAAATTTAATGTTTAAATTTGTCAATGCTAGTGCTCTCTAAACAAAAAACACCAACAGTACAATGTGAGATCTTATAGCTATTTTAATGTATTGAAACATTAGACCATTAAACATAAGTGCAACAAAACGTTCAATGTGAACAAGACATAAGTAGCAGGCCCTCCTACATCAACACTTCCACCAGGAACAAAAGGCTCGGCTCAAGAACTTTCCACCTCGTTTATGATTTGAACATTTTAAATTTGAACCCTACTAATACTGGAAAGACTTAGGAATGATATGTTATCAAGGAATAAGAAGACTTTGCAGGGCTTCACTACTCTCTGCAACTCTGTTGATGATGGCATCCACATCAAGACTCATGAGGATTTCTTTTTCTGTAGCCATTAACATGAATGAATCCAAATGGTCCTGGGATACAGTATTCCTCAGTCGATTCTTGATGAACCTCAAGGTGGAGAAGCTTCTCTCACAAGCAACTTGAGTAAATGATAGAGTCAGTAGGAATTTGTAGGCTAGACCTATCACATTATAGGCATCTGTTAATAAATTGTAGCGCCGTAGAATTTGATAGCAACAAATGGCACAGTTCTTACATGTTGCACATGGCTTATTTAACAGCTCCATTTCATCAAATTGTTGACTTAGATCTTCCATGGGCGTTTCTCTTGACACCCTTACAGTGTATTCTTCTAGCGCTGATGTCTTCAATTTGTCCCAATGCAAAGCTAGACTAGTTAATTCACACCGCAAATTTTCAGCTGTGGCATTCTCATTCAATTTGATCAAGACTTTACTTAAATCTTCCATTGCAGATATATGAAGCCCTTGTTCTCTTATGTTTGAAAAGTTCCTAGGGTCTAGGCATGCATAGTCGGCATACAGTGTTTCACTAGCAAGAAAACGTCGAGTTATGCTCTCCGTGATTACATCAAGGATCATATTGTGTACTTGTATCTTATATGCCATGATGGCATCAGATATTACTTCATCTTGAGAACATTCACCAGCCATGCTTTTCTTCTTTCTTAACCTTTTATGAGGCAAGGTGGCCTGTACTTCAAGTTCACAATCTTCAAGTTCTTGTAGTTTGTCATTTGCCCATCTTATAAAGTCATCTGCACTGTTCTTAACCCCTTTAAAATCTCTGGCAAGCTTTTTGAGATTTTCCTGTGTCCCTGTGACCATGTGATGAGCTTGTAATACATCTAAGCCACTTGTTTGTAGATATTTTGACAACGGGGATGTCAGCTCAAAAATCCGAAGAAATATATGTGCTGTGAGAATGGTCTCATATTTAAGCAGTGATTCTACGTAAGTTTTTGCCTTTATTCATACTTCTGGCTTAGATCTTGAGTTTTCTTCAATCTTTGCCAATGTTACAATAAGGTCAACATATAAAGCCGAATCAGGTTGGGAAAATGATCCAAATATTTTTCTCAGTGCTGCATCTTTGGACCACCAGCGTGTTTCCCCAATCACAGAGAGTCTTCGATGGTGTGGGTCCTGACTGACATTTAGCCATACATTCATTCGTTGATAAGACTCACGAATAAAAACTCCAACATCATTTATTAGATTAAATAACGATGCACTTGGAATTACAACCTTTGTGGTGTCAGCCAGTACTAAATTGAGTACATGTGCATAACACCAAACATGAATTTGGCCTGGAGATTCTCTGGACAACCATGTAGAGAAGCCTTTATACTGTCCTTGCATGTTAGCTGCTCCATCGGTAGAACTACCAGTGCAATTTTTTATGTCAATTTTACATGACTGCAGAACTTGCCTTAGTAAGGTAAGAAAGTATTCACCTGATGAAGACTCACAATCGACCACTGCCAGGAGCTTCTCATGAATACAGTCTGTCACATAACGAACAATTACTGAGCACTGGTCTCTTGAAGTAATATCCTGAGTTGTGTCAATTTGCACTGAGAACATCCCAGCATCTCTAACACCGCTTGCCACTGCCTCTTGAATTAACTGTCGTATTCTTTCGACAACTTTATTTATTGTTGTTTTGGAGAGCAAAGTTACTAATGATCCTCTGCCCTTTCCACTTGAATGTGACTTCTTGCTTTTTGCTATGCAATTGTTGACATGTTCTTTAAGGCAGACATCATACTTGCTAAGAAGTAAGACCAACTCCCTTGGAATGCATGGGTCTGAACAGCATGGTTCATAAGGTTTTGGTTATACTGTACATGGATTTCCCATCTATCAAATGTCCCTGGTCACCCGTAACCCCATGAATTGGACAATGAAGGTGGCAAATTGGTCTACTTCCCCTCCAAAACACAACATCTCTAATTTAGCGTGTGTGTGTGTGTGTAGGACTCACTAGACATGGTACTGTATGGAAAGGATTGCCAACACTAAGGAAGAAAATGTTGATAAGAGAAAACTGCTCTGTGTGTGTGTGTGTGTGTGTGTGTGTGTGTGTGTGTGTGTGTGTGTGTGTGTGTGTGTGTGTGTGTGTGTGTGTGTGTGTGTGTGTGTGTGTGTGTGTGTGTGATTTATGCTTTATAGTCCAACACCCCTAATCCAAGTGTTGTTGAAGGGAGAAGTATATTATTAAAGATAAAGAACCATAAAGATGGAGATCAGAGGCCTTGAAGTTGCCCATCCACCTGGACACCAGACTCCTTCAGTGTACAGGTTACCTGGTCGCTGCCTTTACTGTTCAGCTGAAACATATAATCCTATTTGGATTGTAAAAATCATTTTGGTCCTTGGTATCTATCAACTCAGGCTATTTATTTACTTAGAAATACAGTATTATTAAATATTAGATTATTTTTTATTAAAAATGATTAATAAACATTTTCTCATTTTGCATCCTTACATATAAATGACAGGTGTCTTCATCCCTTCCCCTGCCCTCCTCCCAACCCCTGTTTTCACTCTTGTCAGCCCTGTCGGGGATGTTTGTATGTTATCTCTATTCAAATTTTAAACTGTTTTTTGCCTTCTTAAAAAGAAAAAAAAGATTGAGGAAAACACAGAATCACCCCGATGTCCTCTGATCATCGACTGGGAAAATGAAGGCTGTTTGAGGATACCCAGCCACGCAGAAATCACTGAAAAGTTGGAAGTCAGTTCTTACTCTCGGTTTCCTCTCTAAATCGAACTGACTGGGGAAGTGGTGATATCTGGGATGAGAGCCTGCATTGGCTTTGGGAGTCACTGTCTCCCGCCCAAGGTTAAACTTGCTGGGGTCGGGAAACGTGACCAGCTGTAGGACTACGTCTCGTCTTCATTTCCCCCTTTCATTTTCAAGTCCCAAGCGACGATAGGTCAAGGGGAAAGTTATACAAACTAGAGATGAAGGACCCACCACCACCTCCTCCTCTTGGGTTACCGGACGGGCAAATCTGAACCTCATCGCCCTTCAGACTCTCGCCCCCCTGTGTCGCCGCAGCGCAGGGAGGATCTCCTGGACGTGTGCGATTCATTCATTGCTTTGCTCATTCATTGAAAGGCGGCGGCGGATGGGGGAGTGAATGGTGTGGGGGAGCGGCGGAATCTGTCTTAAAGGGAAGGAGGGCGACGTGGGAAAGCGAGGTTGTGGAAGCCCGGAGGGAGTGAATACATTCGCTTTGCTCACCTCCGCACCCCCCAAGAAAAGAGGGGGCTGGGGATCCGGGGGATCCTTTCCAAGATAGGCAGCGGGTGTCACAGTGCACCATTGACAATTCTGCGCCCGCAAGAGTTAACTGCCGCCTACTGGTTAAGTTTGCATGTCAATAGAGAGCAGCAGCTCCTGCTGCTGCTTCTCTCCGGCTCAGGCTGACGCGCGGGAGCTCTTCATTGGCTGCCAATGACATCACTCCCTCCGCTGGTTAGCACACCAGGGACTCGAACCAAGGCCGACCAAATCACCCCCGAACGCGGCCCAGAGGCCAGCCCCTGGCCCCGCCCCCTCAGCCGCTCGCCGCCAATCATGGGCATGATGCAGCGCCTCTGCGCTGAGGCAGGAACCGGCCCTTCTGACCATTGGCCTTCTGGCATTTGCCAGAATTGCCAGATGGCCAGTCCGGCCCTGAAGAGAAAGATCTGTTGGCAGAAGAACTGAAAGCAAGGGGCAGAGAAAAGAGGTAGGTAAGAGAGAAACCCAGTTATGTCCGAATCAGCATTGCAACCAAGGGACACAGAGTCACAATGCCAGGATAAGGTTTGGCCGGGGGGGGGGAAGTAATAGCCTGTACAAATCTCCAACATCCCTAAGATGGAAATGGCTTGGATTCACCACAGCCTCCACTGGCCCTTGGCCATTTTGAGCAGTTTAGCATTGCACCTTAACAACAGAATCTTAACTCGAAGATAAACTGGTTGAAAAGGGTGAGGAATTAGGCACAGGTCCCTTTTGCTGGCAGGAATCAGTTTGGCTGACTGACATATCTTTCTACTGGCTTGTCCCAGAGATTGGGTAGTACAGGGACTGGCTAGCAGAACTGCTCTGCTAATTAGGATCAGCCTTCAGAACAACCCAAAAACAACTTGGAGAGGGGGCAGAGCAAGGAGTGTGTGGGATTAAAATTTCTCTAGTCTGGGACACAGCCACGATTCTGGCACAAAGTTAGACCAAACTGACACTCTTGGATAAGACAGTAGCAATTTGTATTCCACCATCCCTAGTAAGGAAGAAGTTTGGATCTACCATGGCTTCAGTGGTACCCTTTAGCTGTTTTGACCCATTAGGATTGCCCTGTTAGACACTTTCTAACATTTTGAATGATTTGCTATCTGGGTACAAGGATATCAAAGTGAGAAGACGGAGATACCTTTTCCTGACAGCCTAATTAGAAGGGGGCTAAGCTCTGAATTCCTGGGTACTAGCAGGGTGTCCCTTGCCACAAGGCTGTGGTGGATGATTGCAGGCAGAGTACGTGGTAAGATCCAGTGTGGTGTATTGGATCAAGTATCAGACTAGGGCTCAGGGAAACTGGGTTCAAATCCCCAGTTAGCTGGGGGGGGGGGGGAATGGTAA
Organism: Pogona vitticeps; assembly: GCF_051106095.1. Classification (NCBI taxonomy): domain Eukaryota; kingdom Metazoa; phylum Chordata; class Lepidosauria; order Squamata; family Agamidae; genus Pogona; species Pogona vitticeps. The sequence goes on from NC_135784.1 coordinate 202,166,431, forward strand.
ACTACTCATTGAGCATCTCACATTCAGGATGGAACTTTGAAGGAGGGAATGAATTACTAGTCCCATCGTTAGGCAGGAACATGATGGAACTGGGAGTCATCAGATTGTCAGGAGCAGCCTTCTTACCTCGATGTCATTCCTGTGCTGTTGCTTCATACCCCCTGAAAAGCACCCCACTCCATAAAGAGTGTATGGAGGCAGCTCCCATGGGAACTCATTTCCCCTGTGCACCCCTGGAAGTTGCAAGGAATCCGAGCAACTTTCTAAGGTGCAGCCGGGCACTTTTCAGAGAATGCAAAGAAGCAGCACGGGAACAGCATGGAGGTAAGAGGGCTGATGTAGCTCCTGCCATTTGTCGGCTCCTAGTCACATCATTCAGCCTGTCCCCCCCCCCCCCAATTCTTCATTTTTTCAAAAAATCCTATCTGTATCCCATATACCTTGAAAGTTGTATTATGGCTGCCATAAACTGGAAGCAACGTCATAGCACATAAAAACAATGGGGGTCTCTCATCAGTAAGCTATGGATGGAGTAGGATGGTGGGCGGAACACACTTGCAGAGTGAGGCCAATTTGTAATGTTTACTGGACATTTGTTTATTTACATAAAAGGTTTAGAAACTGTCTTTCAGGTTAAAACCCTTCCAAGGTAGCATACAAAAAAATATGAAAGCACAAAACACAATTAAAAAATAACACAAATTATAAAATCAGAATTAACTACTAAAACCAGACAATACCATCGTTGTATTCTCGAAAGCTTTCACGGCTGGGATCTGACGGTTGTTGTGGGTTTTTCTGGTTCTTTGGCCGGGTTATGAAGGTTGTTCTTCCTGATGTTTCGCCAGTCTCTGGTGAGACATCAGGAAGAACAATCTTCAGAACACGGCCAAAGAACCTGAAAAACCAACAACCACCAATACCATCATTGTTGGGCCTCACAAAACCCTAAACTTTGTTGGACTCTAATGATGTGACCAGATTATTAATTTCTACAGATGATTAATTTCTGCTGATGTTACTCTATTCAGGGCTGGAACTGGGGCGTGGCAGAACCCAAAATCTGTGGTATTTTTCTGAGTGGGCAACTGGTGCCTAGGAGCAGCAAGTGAATGCTCATTAACAGTCTTCTGGCAATCTCCTCTTCAGGCCTCTTCGGCCAGCATTGCCAGACAAAGTTTAATCCAGAAGTGTCCACTTTTGATGGGGGCTGTTTTTGCTGTCTTCTAGACCATGGGCTGAATCTGCCATGACACCTGGGGTTGGGTGGAACTTATTTTGACAGCCACTTCAACTTTCAAAACAGGGCCTTGGGGGGAATAAACAAAGCCATGCTAATTGCATCCCCTGATGCTTCTGAATTTGTAATTAGACATTTTGGGGCACAAGGAGTCTCTGATTTGTTGTTTGCCCACCCCCTGCTTTTGTCAGTTTCTCCATTTCTAACCCTTTGGTTAAAACATGTAGCACAAACAAGCGTCCATACCGCCTCAGGCTAAGAAATCATGCAGTCAAGCCTAGACTCCAATTAGTATTTAATAAGATTAAGGATAAGGAAACAAAGGGAAACCAATTATGTACCACAACCAAAACAAAACACACATGCAGGCGTGTGGGGAGCAATGCACTGTTCTCTTGGTTCTATGGGTCTATTTTCGACAAAAGCAGGGCAAACACAATACACTTCAAAAAGATTTGAAACTTTAAACCAAATAACAGAAACAAGAGCAATAATGCAAAACCAGCCCAGCTTGGAGACTGCCAAAATTTAATTTAAAAAAAAAAAAACCTTGTGTCCTTGGGTTCTGAGCAAGTCACCCAGTGAAAGCAACCCCCTCCCAAGTCTCTCTGATCCAGAAACCACATCTCAAAACAGGTCTATCTTTCAATGTCGTGTCCTTGAGTTCAAAGCTCAAAGAAGATTCCAAGAAGGTCATTCTGGGGACCAAATCTTCAAGGTCCTAAAATAATTTACTAAGAAGAGGTACAAATACAGACAATCACTACAAGGATTTGGCCTTCCTTTACCCCTACACACACATATATTGATAATCTATTATCAAAATGAAGGGCAGAATCTGTGCCCCAGGGGAATGGAAGCACATTTTATTTATTTATTTATTTATTTATTTATTTATTTACTTACTTACTTACTTACTTACTTACTTACTTACTTACTTACTTACTTACTTACTTACTTACTTTAGTTGCTTGTTTGTTTGTTTAAAATATTTTACCCTGCCTTTCTCCTTTAAAAAAAGGTCTCAAGGCAGCTTACATTATTACAAGTGCAATATCACAAGCTAAAAACAGTACGTTTAGTCGTTTAGTCGTGTCCGACTCTTCGTGACCCCATGGACCAGAGCACGCCAGATCCTCCTATCTTCCACTGCCTCCCGGAGTTGTGTCAAATTCATGTTGGTTGCTTCGCAGACACTGTCCAGCCATCTCATCCTCAGTCGTCCCCTTCTCCTCTTGCCGTCACACTTTCCTAACACTTTCCTAACAGTACATTATTCAAATATTAAAGAATATTGCATGTTTCATTTTAAATTGATGCTTGTTTGTCTGATCTTATTGTAAACCACCCAGAATAGTTCATTGTATTAATGGGGCAGTATATAAATTTGACTCCTTAACATCATCAGGTCCTTTCATGAGGAAATGAAAGGCACTGTAGTTTTTGATAGGTAAACATCAGATCCTTTTGACATCCGAAGTGGAATGAAACAGGTCTGTGTCCTTGTGCCGACTCTGTGATCTTTTTTTGCTGTCATGCTGAAGTGTGCTTTTGGAACTGCAACAGAAGATGTCTATCTCCTATCGGCTTCTGATCAGTTGATCGGTGGACGGTAGGCAGAATGGGCTTCTGTATGGTGTGATAAACTCTTTTGGGGGACCCAATTTGTGGGTGAATAACCTGGATGTCTGATATCCAATCTTCACTAAAGTTGGCAGGCATGTTGGGGAAAGACATACGAAGCTCCATGGTGTTTCTGGCGTCTCTGAGTACCTGGGGGAAACTTTCCTGGGGGGTCCTCTTTGTGACTATATAACCCGGGGGTACATAGTCCAATGTTCACCAAACTTTCAGGAGTTGTAGGAAAGTGTCTGGGAGAGCACTCCTCTACATTTGGTGTCTCTAGGTGGTTGGGGGCCAGTGTTATAGCCATTTAAAATGCAGACAAATCAACAGATCAATCCATCAATTCATCAAAGAATATTCGTATATTCGTATTTGTTGATCCATTAACCTTGATGAATAACGGATCAAAATGAATCACCACTGTTTTTTGTCCCCATCTCAATACCTCATTTCCACAGTTTGCCCTGTGTAACAGACATGTTTCAAGTGTGACATAAAGCTCCTGTGAATGAAAGCTGGACACATTTGGCTGGTGGATTCTCTTTTCCACACCAGCCTCCCTTCCCTTGATATTTCACTGATCGGTCCTTGCAAATAAGATCTAATACTGTAGGACTGTATACTGATGTTCAAAGCTTGGAAGTAATTGGTGACAATTAACTAGTTACTTTACTTATTGTTCCATCGATTCGTCTGCACTTTAAATGGCTATAACACTGGCCCCCAACCACCTAGAAACACCAAATTTGCAGGGAAGGCAGGTTAAGGGAATCCAGGCTGCCCTTTGCAAAAATGGCAGCTGCAGCTTCCCTACCCTAAATGAAACCGCAGCCGTCATCTTTGCAAAGGGCAGCCAGTCTCCATTTTTACATGCGTGGCTCCGAAGCCAGGAGATCTCGGCAGCAGCGATTAAGGTAAGAGGGTGTCGGTGGGCATGGGGTGGAGTGGCGTGGTGCCTAAGGTAGGGAAAGGAAGAGGTAGAAGGCTAGGCTGTGGTATTGGGTGGCTGTGTGGGGTGGCGGCTGCCTTTCTGCTGCCGATCAGCTGATCAGCGGCCAGTAGGCAGAATGGTGTTTTTGGTTTTTTTAAAAAATACGAAGGACGAATAAAAACAGGTAAATATTCATCCCTTTGTATTTGTGAGGGTCTCTGGAACCCGCAAATATGGATCAATGAATATTTAACAAATCTGCTATATTCGTCAGAAAAAGCGATCCGTTTTTATATTAATCCCCATGTCTAGTATTGACACTTTCCACCAAACAAGATAGGTGCAGTAAGAGGTGTGGAGAGACTTCACACTGACTACCAGTAGACAGAACTCACCAAGGGATTTTCCCTTGGATTCTCTTCCTTATGGAAGGAAAACCTTATAATACCCAATGAGACAAATGAAGGGCAAGACAGGACATCCTCCTTGCAAGATCAGTCCAATTCTGCCTGCACAAGGAAGAGGAAGAAGTCTGCTGGCAGAAGAGGTTTCTCCCTCTTCCAAATCCCCTAGGTCCCTGGATTCTTTCAGGGACAATTCCACCACGTCTTTATTGCAGCCAAACAAAATAAAGCAAACCCCAAAGGCTTCTCTGGTGCCTTGAACACTGACAGCTACATCTAATTACAAGTCCCAAACAGAGCACATCTGTTAAAACATATCAGGCAATATCCAACAAAATCCAATGAAACGAAACAAAACAAAACAAAAACATGTGGTGCCTTAAATATTATTATATTTTAATGCGGGTTTTTGTGGGTAAGTCCACCTCATCAGACCTATGGAAAAAAATATGAAATACTGGACAAAATACCAAATTCACAAGTAAAACATTAATTGGCTCTGAGAGGCTTGAGCGTGTGGTTACATCTCACATGCAGTAATTTATGGCCTATGTTTGGTGTTAAGTTCTATTGTAAACATTCATACAGGAGATAAAAAACAAATACCCTTGCAAGAGCAAAAAAGAGGGAGGAGAAAGGGTTTTTTTGTGAAGACTGACGGGAATAAGAATTCAAGAGGAAGTGGAAAAGAGGGAAGAAGTAAAAAGAAGATAACAAAGGAACCACGTGTCTTCATACAGTTACTGTGTTTCCCCGAAAATAAGACAGGGTCTTATATTAATTTTTGCTCCCCAAAACACATTAGGGCTTATTTTCAGGGGATGTTTTATTTTACAGTCATGTCATCTTCTGGTTGATGCACAATAGTGGAGGGCGGTGTATCACTTAACTAGGGCTTATTTTGGGGGGTAGGGGTTATATTACGAGCATCCTGAAAAATCATACTAGGGCTTATTTTCAGGTTAGGTCTTATTTTTGGGGAAACAGGGTAATATTATCAGCTTCTACCATTGAGCCTTGTGGTGAAAGATGGGTCTGGTAGATGTGAAGGAAAATAACAGTAAATAACAATGTAAGTATTACATTTAGTAATGACTTAAGATACTTAGGCTTATATTCAATCCATTTATATGGCTGTCCATCATGCATATAGAATTTATCTGAGCTGTTTCCCTCTGAGTTCTTGATCTGCAATGTTTCTCTTCTAAAATAGCAACTTTCATGTCTTCTGCATGCCACACACAATATCAAAGGCACCGTCACTTGTTTCTCGGCTAATGTGATTATGCCATAGTTTGCTAATAATGCCCCTCTGCACTCTACATAAGACAAACAGGGCAATCTTTGCAGAAATGGACCAATAGTCACAAACTGGACATCAGAAACCACAACACACAGAAACCTGTCTCCAACCATTTCAATCTACCAGGACACTCTGTAGAAGTCTGGAAACCTATTGGAATTCATGTACTGTTTTCATAATCCACGGCAGCAAATTCACAGGACCTGGTACACAACTGACACCACTTCAATTAGCCACTATTACCTATTGCAAGTTACATAAGCCTTACATGAATACTGATAGGCTTCTGGCCAGTGAAATTAATTTGAGTTTAATGCTTGGAATGTTGATTTTTGTTAATGGTTTTAATTTGTTTTGTAATCTGACTTGGGTTCCAATTCAGGGAGAAAGTGGATATAAAAATAAGAATTAAATCCATTAATTGAAAGTCGTACTTTTCCTGCTATCAGTAAGTATGAATTAGCCTAAACTGCAAAGTCTTGCCAAAAGAGTATTTTTGTTTTGCTTTGTATTTTGCTTTGCACTACAATAGGATGCATTTGAAATAATGTGTTGTAGCCGGCTGGTGTTTACTGCAAACTACTTTGATTAAGAATCCAGTATTAAAAATGGAGCTATGGGTGTGAGGGACCCATAGCCTCTTCCCCATCACCCCAAAGGTCCTGCACATTTTATGGTGCTTCTGGGCACATTCACCACAGCTTGGAGGGAAAGAACAGCTTCCTTCTACATCAAGGGTGGGCAACATACAGTCCCTCATGTGTTGATGAACTTTATGTCTTTATTCCTTTGATTTATATAAGACCCCATTAGTGCAATGCACTATTCTGGGTGGTTTACAACAAATGTAGCTCCTTATAATAACTGTAACTCCCATCAGCCTTTGCCAGAACAGCTAATGGCAAAGACTGATGAGAACTGGTTAAAAAAAAATCGCTATGGGAAAACATCGTTAAGCGAAACTCGTTTTCCCATAGAGATTCATTGAAAACCGGTTAATCCATTCCAATAGGCACAGATTGCCGTCCTTAAGCGAAAAAACCCATAGGAAACATCGTTAAGCATTACAATGTTTCCTCCATTGGAATGCATTGAAGCCTATTCAATGCATTTCAATGGTTTTGCAATGTCCATTTTTGCAAATTTAAGTGTATCTTAAAAGGTTCAAAAACTGTTTTAAATGCTTGGAATCGTTAGTGCACCTTCTAAAACGGGTGCAAACTTAATTTGGCTTTGAAATTTGGCTTTGATCTGACTTTTAGTTAATTTTTGCTGAATTTTTCCCCCTCACCAACTTTTGACAGCTGTCAAAATTTGACAGCTCCATGCTTTCCTATGGGGGAGAAAAAAATTCACAAAGAATTAACGAAGACTCAGAACGAAGCCAAACTAAGTTTGCCCAGGTTTTGCAAGGTGCTCTAACGAATCCAAGCATTTAAAACAGTTTCTGAGTCTTCGTTAATTTATTGTGAATTTTTTTCTCCCCCATAGGAAACAATGGAGCTGTCAAAAGTTGGGCTCCATTGTTTCCTATGGGGGAAGAAAAGATTCACAAAAAATTAACAAAAAGTCAGCAACTGTTTTAAATGCTTGGGTTCGTTAGAGCACCTTCTAAATCGTGTGCAAACTTAGCTTGGCCTTGTTCTGAGTCTTCGTTAATTTTTTGTGAATTTTTCTCTCCCCCATAGGAAACAATGGAGCCCAACTTTTGACAGCTCCATTGTTTCCTATGGGGTAGAAAAAAATTCTCAAAAACTTAACGAAGACTCAGAACAAAGCCAAACTACGTTTGCACATGATTTAGAAGGTGCTCTAACGAACCCAATCATTTAAAACAGTTGCTGACCTTTCGTTAATTGTTTGTGAATTTCTTTCCTCCCCCATTGAAATGCATTGAGCCCAACTTTTGACAGCTGTCAAAAGTTGGTTTCAATGCTTTCCTATGGGGGGGAAAAAAATTCACCAAAAATTAACGAAAAGTCAGATCAAAGCCAAATTATGTTTGTACATGTTTTAGAAGGTGCACTAACGATTCCAAGCATTTAAAACATTTTTGAACATTTTAAGACACTTTTAAAATTGAAAAAACGGACATTGTTAAGTGAAACAGGGGACCTAAAAATGCATTCGCTATGCGAAGCATGGTCCCAAAATCGCTAAGTGAAAATCGCCCATAGGAAACATCATTAAATGATGCATAGAATTCTTTTAAAAAAACATCGTTAAGCAAAAACATCGCTAAACGAGGCAATCGTTAAGTGAGGCACCACTGTATCTAGATAATCACCCTTTGCCCACTCCTATTCAGAACTGTGAGAGAATTGGAAAATGCCTTCTCCTGCCTTCTCTCCTTTGAAGGAACAAGGAAAAGGTCACGTGGTCCCCAAGAGTAGACATATGAAAGAGTGGTGACACTTTTTGATACCTTGGCTCTCTCTCTCTCTCTCTCTCTCTGTGTATGTGTGTGTGTGTGTGACAATCACAGGGTGATTGCCAGCCTTTTGGTCTGCCAATCAGCATGTAAAAATCCCAAGTCTTGTTTTAGAGACACAAGGGATCCAGTCTCAAGAAGACCAGGATCGTTTCTCAGACACGTATCCTCAATTTTTAGACTTTTGTCTACAGTTTTTCTGTGCTGTCTATGAAGAAGGTGTGCTTAGCCTGAGGAAGTAGATTTCATCCACAAAAGCTTGCTATTGGTTTAATTTCTTCGTGGTCCAATCAAATGTGTCACACACTCTTGCACTTCCCTCCTTTGGTTTAACTTTTTAAAATAAATAAATAAATAAATCAGGACCGTAAGCTTTGAGCAGCACATTCTATTTATGCACAGCATTCGGTCTTTTAGGTGCTTTTATAAATAATGAATCATGGCAAGCTGTTCGGCCTGAGGAGCCCCACAGCCTTGCTATATGATGGCATGCTTTAGTCTGGTTAGTAGCACATGGAAAAACTGGTCACCAAGGTAACATAACTTCTGAGTGATTAACTGCCTTTGTGACATGTTGATGCCTGCCTGCCTGTTTAACGTGTCCCAATTCAGAGATTTCTTGCTTTCTTGTTCTCTTCCTTGCTTCCTTCTCAGCAGCCATTAAACCCCAGTTGTACTTATGGCCCCAATGCAAGTCACAAAGCGGTTGTGTAAGACCCTTGTGAAGATGATTCATTTCTTTTCTTGGATTTATACCCACCCTCTCCCCCCTCTGCCACAGGGCAATCAAAGTGGTTTTGTTAACTGACAAAAAAAAGCATAAACAATGAACACCAAAGTTTGGAGGAAGGGGAATTCCAAGTTTTGTTGGCTGGGGGATTCTAGGATTTGCCATCTGAAAATTTTTCCAAGCTCTGATTAAAACATACAGACTAATTAGAGTGCTTACGAACCTTGATCATATACATCAATAAAGGCAAGAACATCAATGCAGTTCAAAGCTTCTGCCACGACCGCTCTGTGTTATTGTCGACTGACCTGATCAAGAATGTTGCAAACTTCTGATTTAGAAATGAAATTCCTGAACTTGGGCAAGGCCAGAGAGTGAAGCCTGGGGCCGGTTGTGGGAAGAAGCTCAGAGTCTCAAGTGGGGGGGGGGCACAGCATTTATCAAAGAAACGTCTTGACTCCTTGGGCTGAGGTTGGCATATAGAGGGGGCGGAGCCAGTGCTCACAGACAGGCACAGGCAGAAGGAACTGCTGGCGCTTGGAGAAGCCACCTTTTGGACTGCAAATCTCTACCCTTGCTGTGCTAACTAGGGGATTCTGGGAGTTGTGATCCCAAGGAGTAGCTTACCCTGTCTGGTAAGGGAATGTCAGGAGGTGCTAGAGCAACCCTCTGCAGCTGCTGCCAAGTTTGATATTTTGTTCTGCCCTGACATCCATGCCTTCTTCAGCTCAATATGCAGGGATGCCTGGCAGCAACTGCAGAGGGAACATTCTCGGAACCCTGTGCAACACAGCAAATGGATCAGTGATCGGGGTCCTGAGCAGTCAGTGGAGAATCCAAATAGCGAGAGGCAAATCTGCATGGCCTGTGGGATTAAAACAAGGCTGGGGTTGTGGGCAAATAGGTAAGTCTTTCCCTCAAACTAATCTCCCCAATGCCTGACTGCTTTTTTGATCTCCACATAGTGCTCTGTAACGATCTCTGGCAGAACATAATTATTAAGCTGCTGTGAATCACTCTGCCTCATTTAGTCAAAAACACATTGGCAGAGACCTGTTCAAGTCTTTGGGCTGAACATGCAAACAGCACAGTGGCAGATGGCATGCAGGGATGGGGGAGCCCCTAACATATATGCCTATGGCCCTACCCCCAGTGTTGTCTTTTATATTCACAGTGAAATGCCTGTATTATCACTGCTTAAGAGCGCAGTGATGTTATTGTGCAGCGCAGCAAATCAGAATGCTAGAAGACGATTCTGAAAAATGGGGCATCCCAAACAAAAATGTATAACTTTGGAACTGGACTTTGGATCAGCACCAGTTTTGGCACAGATGAAGCAGATGGTCTGCTCTTGCTCTGTGCCGATTTTTTGGGGGGGAAATTTGGGTAAAGGATTTTCAAGTTATAATTTTTTAAAAAGTAAAACTTTTTCCCTCCATGAAGAAATAAGCAACATTTAAATGTCCCCGGATTTAAAACAAACCAAACAAATTAAAAAGACAAATCTGACTTATCTTGAAAAAGAATGGTTGGATCCATTTTCTGTTTGGAAGAAGACTAGGCTGCAGGGGCTGAAATACTGATTCTCAAAAAAGACCTTTCAAAAGGGTTAAACAGTGACTTTGTTATAAGTGGAACACACATGGAACAGGCCTATCAGCAAGAGCATTCCAAAGCAAATACATTGTTGTAGCTTTATGTGCCGGAAAAGGAGATGTTTGGAGGGCAATAAAATGTTATAGAAAGAAACAGTCAAAAGACAGGTTTTCTTTGAAAAGTAAAAAAACACAAACAGGTTTGCTGTAAATTAAGCAATGGACTCCAGAAATTTTGTCATGTATCTCCAGGGATTAGCACACAATTTTGTAAGGCATGTTCAAAATATTTCTGCATCACAAAAACACAGAGCAGTTATGTTTGTCCCAGCCCTGAGTGTTCTCAGAAACATCATCTCGGGATTCTGAGACCAGGCTTCAGTCACAAGTCTACAAAGGGGAAATCAGCTCCAGGTCTGGGGCAATCTGAACTTTTGACCCTATCAGCCAGGACCCAATTAGCTGCCTCTCAGGAGGAGAACTTTTTAATCCCTTCCTGGCCAAACAAACATTGGTGTTGGTAAAGGAATTCTCGGTCAGGTTGTAAAAATATTTTTAAAGATATTTTAAAAAGAACAGAGAACCAATATTCAGAAACTCAGTTGTTTAGGTTGTGAGATTATTGTTTTTGTTTTGTGGCTGGGGTTTGTCTTACTTGATATTACCAGAGCGTTGGTGTCTACATTCTTTCATAGTTTCAGCCATTCCACCCATCTTGTCACTATACAATTTGTTTGGTACTTAAGGAAAAAAATCCAAATATGCTATGTACCATCATGTCACTTCTGCTGTGTGACAGCTATATGAATAAATGACCTCCAAAATGCCCTATCATTATCAGCTCTGTTCAAGCCTTGCAAACCAACAACATTTCATGTTAGGTTGTTTTCTGTTCCTGCACACCCCACAGCTTCTTAGCAATATTATTTTCCAGTACATTTTGCTCAGGTCTTGTAAACTAACATTTGCTTTATATTACTGTAGGTCTTCCTCTCTTACTATCCCGCCCCCTCTTACTATTCCACCCCCCTCTTACTATTCTGCCCCCCCCTTTCCCAGCAATATTGTCTTTTCTGGCCAGTTCTGTATTTTCATTACACTTACATGGAATGATAGGTTCAATTTACTCATTTTTGCTCTAATGAGAGTTCAGGGTTGACTTGACTGAGTACCCACTTTTCTGCCTTTCCGTCTGTCTGTGGTACCTGTAAAGCTCTTTTCCAACACCACATTTCAAATGAGCTGATTTTTGTCCCTGTCTCTTTTTACTGTCTCTCTTTCACACAGTATGGATGATTTTGACCTTGGTTTCCAATGACAATATTTGCTAATTCACAGGCCTCCTTTTTAATTTTTTTATTTGAAAAGACAAGCAGACATTGTTGGAAAACATGCACATGTTCATAGAGTTTTTGGTCCTATACAGCTTTTCTTCTTTAAGTTACCAACCCCTAAGAAAGGGTTTGGAAAGTGGAACACAGCTTTCTGTCTGCATTCCGTGGAGTAGGCATGACAGCATTAATTTACCTGAGAGTTTAAAGTGTGTGCATGTTTCTCCATTTTATATGCTGCATTCACTCACACCTTTGCTTCACCATTTCATTAAGTCCAAAACTATTCTTCAAAATATTCTGGCACAGCAGGACTACAGATACATCCCAGCTGTTCTTTCTTCTGTTCTCTTCAAGCAGCCATAATACAGGCCACATGCTCATCTTCTGGGAACCTCTAGCACTAGATAATACTACATTCACACTTGTCAAAAAACAACACTGACAATTGCTTTGTGCTTGGGTAAGAAGTGACTAACTAATGAAATAGGAGTCAGATTCTGGGATTTTCCCTTGGTTGCCCAAGATGGTATCCTGTAGACCATCTTGACTGCTGCCATTAGTGTTGTTGAAGGCTGGCCTTTGCTGTGTAAAGTTTGGCATGCTTCCTGCTGGCAACCCAGGCACTATATTATGCAACAATATTGGGCCGTTTCCTGGTGGTTTGGATCATAGATGCAGAAGCAGAATATCCAACATTCATAATATTTTTTAAAGAATTGAATAGATGAGTCAAGCTACACATTGGGCATCATTCTCCTGAGCTTTCAGTGAATAGAAAACTCCACCACTAAAGAAATGCAGGACCATGCTGCTTGTGCAAGGGTTGCTGCTGTGAAAGTAGAAGGTAGTTTTCCTTCATGGAGACCACTACTTACTCAACAGCAGCACTTTTGTTAACAGCATAATCATATGTTCTCACACTGGTGGGACTTCCCATAGCACAGATGTTACATAGGATACTAGCCATTACCTTTGCTCTATAGCGTCACATCTGTAGGTTTGTTGTCCTTTTATGCAGAAGGAAGCACAGGGAAACCTAATGTTTGGGACTGGATGGCTCTGGCCCAGTCTGGATGGGGCACCTTCAGACTGCAGGAGCAGCTTTATTCCTATGCAAATTCTAGCTATCAGGTGCATCTAGATGTCAACTACTGGGGAGGAGTTGAAAATTAAAGCCTTTAAACACCACCTCAATTAGGATCTCAATCCAGTTTGGATCCTCCACACCTGCTTCTGAAAAAGAAAAAAGCAGTTGATGCAGCCACATGCTACACCATGTGCAGGTGCTCCAGGGGATGTGGGGATGAGAAGCTACAGGAGGAAGGAATCTGTGGATCTCTTGATGCTACTGTATTCCAGGTCTCACCAGGACCAGAGAGCAAGGACAATGGCACTTGTAGCCTGCCCACAATTGGAGGACCACAGATTCCACCACCCAAAAAAGTTGCTCAGAGTGAAGCCTGAAGAGACAGTTATGTGGAACCAACCAGGCTCCTGTAGGTTCCTTAGTTCACCTGGCCTAACAAGGCTAAAAGAGCAGACGGACAGTCACTGGCCATCAACTGGAGAGTACTGAAGGTTAACAGAGATCATAGTAGAAATTCTTTCTGTTTCTGAAAGCTGCTTTAGTGGCACATGGAATGAAGAAAGCCTTCAGAACCATCTCTGCAGTTTAGGTCAATGTGATAAACCCGAGTAGAATTCTTCGTGTATATCTGACTTGACTCCTTCATATATATCTTAGCTTCAAAATGTTACTTTTATGGAGCCCAACTTGCTAAGGGAGCCTGGGGCTTGTAATACAAAAATAGAGAGAGCAACATTTCTGAGCTTTGGTGGGTGTCATGGAAGAAGAAAAATGATGGTGCTGATCTGAGAATTCTGTCGAAATACAAACAATTAGAGTTGTGAGGATTTGTATGTTTGGATTACAACAACGCAGATCTGCACAGCTCCCAGTAAAAATCTTGGCTTTTATACACATTCTGGCTACTGGCTGAGAGACCAAATCAATTAGCCAGCTGGTGCACCTCCTCCCATGCCCCCAAAAAGAAATCCATAGGAAATGAGAGGACTAGAATCTTCATTACCCAGGATTCTATCACTTTCATATCCAAAGGAGGCCAGGTAGAATACTCTTTTAGCACTAAAACAGTTACTTCGTTTTGCAAAGGATAAAAATTGCTTCATTTGTCAGAGGCTTTTATTTGCTACCGAACGTCTGCCTTCTTTTAAAAGCTTCCCTTGAAGTGGATGTGTTCTATTTTTGACACATCCATTTCATATCATTATAATATCCTTCAGAGCCGAGGTTTAGTTGCTTTAATTCTGAGTTTTATCAGGCCTGCTAATGATGGCCACCAAGGCAGCCTTCCTCTGTCTGAAGCTTTCCTTAAGCCTTCTGTGTATTCTTGGCCTCAGCTGGCAGATGAATCTCGACAGCTCTGGAACAAAACAATCCTCTCCAAATTGTTCTCTGTCCCCTTTGGCCAAAGAGAAACCAAGGCAGCTCAAAGATGTGCTGAAATCCATTGTCGTGGGGGCTCATTGCACCAAGCGTGAGCCCCAGAGCCAGCCCCGCCATTCGCCTGGACGTAATTAATTACGGGTTACTTGCGATTAAGCCCTTCCCCCCCACCCCATAATTAAGGCATAACCAAATTACATCAGAATTAGGACAAACTTACCTCTTGGTGGATATATCTGTTTTAATTACTTTTACACTTAGCAGGTGATATGAGGCTTCAGAAATGGGAGGTGTTTTCTAGCATAAGCAAGAGCCTTATGTTAAAAAAAGTAGCTAATAATAACTCCGCGATTAACTGCAGAGACAACTTGAAAAGTTATTTTTTTTCAAAATAGTAACAGTAATGATTATGAATTATTAGGAGGACCTTTGGAACAGACAAGTAACAAAACACTTTTTTAAAGCAGCTGGTCAGAGAGTTATACTAACACAATGCATGTAAAACTGGTCTTTCAAAAATGACGTTCTAGTTTCTTCTCAGTGTCTCGACCCTCTTTCCAGAAGTCTGAGATTCACAACAGCAGCAGCAGCATAAATAAGAAGCAGAATTGGCAAAGAAGTTATATGCCTCCACAGTTGTACTTTTGCTTGGGCAGCAACTAGCTAAGCTCTCAGCTAAACTCTTGGAAGCCTGAGGGAGGTCAACTGGAACATAGTGTTTGTGGAAGGCCAAAGAAACAGAGACTCCTAGATCTGCAGAATCTTATAGCAGAAAGAGACCTCCAGGGTCATTGATTCTAAGCTGGACATGCAGTAAGATCCATAATGTCAGAGCTCTGAAAAGCTCCTGCAGTCCCCCAGGCAGTATCCATTCCTACAGGTTGCACAGAAACAGTGCAAGGTGCTCTGAAAACAGATTTCTGCAAACAAATATCATATGTTCGCAACATACATTCCCCCCAAATTGCAGCATTTACCTTGATTTGCAACAATACGAATGTCTGTGAAACTGTGGATGGCTGCACTCATTGGAGCTAATCACACAGAAAGGTTTGGTTCTCAATGACCAGTATGACAATGGAACCAAGGACCTCAGGAGGTTGGGAGCACTCCAAAGCTGGAGGCATTCAAGAGAAAATTGAGCAACCACCTGTCAGATCTGCTTTGATTTGGATTCCTGCACTGAGTAGGGGGTTGGATTCGAGGGCCTCATAGACCCCTTCCAACTCCATTATTCTATGCTTCTATGTAGAAATGGGCAATTACCGCACTTCAGTGGTGTTCAGTGGATTGGGCCCTCAGGTGTTGCTCAGGCGATCTGGATTCTGCACCCTGCCTTCTCCCACGGGCACCCACTCAGAGGAGGAGGCAGGGCAGGAAAGCTCACAGGGCTGCTTCTGATGATGCACCTATGGGAGAAGGTGGGTGCAGAATCTGGATCGCCCGCCCAACACCCTCAGGCCAGATCTGCCAAACTGTGCTGAAGCACCAGCACAGTAAGTGTCCATATCTAAGTCTGTGATTCCATAAACAATCGTGACCCCAGGAGAAAAACAAAACTTTTGGGTTGGATATGCTGAGCACTTCTTCAAAAGCCCAAGTACCATCACCATCAAGCTTCCTCTGAGTGACTGGCTACGTTTTTTTTTTTAAGTATGGCATTTGTATACACACTGCTGTTAGCTTTATATTGTCTTTTAATGAGGTAGGCCTTCTTGGGCCCTTTTAAGGAGAAAAGAGGGGTAAAAATAATAGGTGGGTAGGTAGGTAGGTAGGTAGGCAGGCAGGCAGGCAGGCAGGCAGGCAGGCAGGCAGGCAGGCAGGCAGGCAGGAAGGAAGGAAGGAAGGAAGGAAGGAAGGAGGGAGGGAAGGAAGGAAGGAAGGAAGGAAGGAAGGAAGGAAGGAAGGAAGGAAGGAAGGAAGGAAGGAAGGAAGGAAGGAAGGAAGGAAGGAAGGAAGGAAGGAAGGAAGGAAGGAAGGAAGGAAGGAAGGAAGGAAGGAAGGAAGGAAGTGTTCTGGCACTGTGACCACCTGTCAGACTCGAGGTTGCCAGATCAGCCATCCCTCTACTCTAAATCCAGTGTTATTGAATGCCAGATCTGTATCCAATAAGTCCCAGATTATTCAGGACCTTATTCTGGAGGAGGATACAGATCTGGCACGCATAACCGAAACTTGGCTGGGCAGGGAAAGGGGTGTTCCCTTGACTCTTGCCTGTCCTCTTGGTTATGCAGTCCAGCACCAGGGTAGACTGGAGGGGCAGTGGGGGGAGTAGCCATTGTTTATAGAAACACTCTAGAGGTTGTTAGGCGCTCTGTGGTGGTGAAGCCAGGTCTGGAGGCCTTCCACGTGTCGATTGGGGCCAGGGATGGTATTCGGATCTTACTGGGTGAATGCGCTCCCCACAACCCAGCCATTACCGGAGCTGGCGGACTTTGTATCGGCGGCATTGTTGGAATCCCCGAGGCTTCTGGTCTTGGGTGATTTCAACATCCATGTGGAGGCAGAGGTTTCCGGTCCGGCTCTTGAGTTCTTGGAAACCATGGCTTCCTTGGACATAGCCCAACATGTTAACAGCCCCACCCACACAGGCAGTCACATGTTACACCTGGTGTTCTCCACAAAGTGGAGTGAGTGTGGTCTGATGGTGACTGACCTTGTGTCAGTCCCCTTGTCATGGTCAGATCATTGCCTAATTAAATGTAACCTCTCAGTGGCTCCCCCTCCCTGCAGGGAGCAAGGAGCTATTTTAATGGTCTGTCCTTGAAGGCTACTGGATCCTATAGGATTCCAGGACTCCATGAAAGGGATTCCAGCTGATCTGACTGGCGCTCCTGTCAAGGCTCTGAAGCAGAATAGGAGAAGGCTAGAGTGCAATTGGAGGCAGAATCTGACAGAATATAATCAGAATGCTGTCAGGATCGCGACTAACCATTACCTTACTAAGGTGAGGGCTGCCAGTCGAGCTCACTTCACTGTCACTTCACTTCTAATCAGCAGGCAGAACTTTTCTGTACATTGCCTGGCCTGGCTAATCAAAGCAGCCAGGCCTATAAGAGGCCTTTGGGTAGTGTGGGCGGCATTTAATTAAATAAATAATAATAAATAATAATAAATAATAATAATAAATAATAATAACAACTGAATGGGCCACTGCAATAATTAATGGGTCTCTCCAGGAGGGCAAGGTTCCTCTTGACCTCAAGGAGACACTCATTAGGCCCATCAGGAAGAAACCAAGTCTGGCGGCAGATGACATTGGCAATTATAGGCCTGTTGTCAATGTTTCCTTTCTGAGCAAGTGGAAGAGAGGGTGGTGGCTGACCAGCTCCAGGCCCTTTTGGATGAAACCAATGCCCTGGATCCATTCCAGTCGGGCTTCAGGCCATGCCACGGCACAGAAACAGCACTGGTTGCCCCGTTTGATTACCTATTGAGGGAGGCCGATGGGGCAAAACATCTCTGTTGGTTCTCCTCGATATCTCAGCTGCCTTCGATACCTTCATATCGACGGTATTCTCCTGGAGAGGCTCTCTGAGTTGGGAATCGGTGGTCTAGCACTTTCCTGGCTCCAATCCTTCTTGGAGGACCATCCTCAGAGAGTCCAGCTTGGGGAAAATGTATCGGCCCCATGGAGTCTCAATTGTGGGGTTCCACAGGGCTCGATTATCTCCTCAAAACTCTTTAATATCTATACGAGGCTGCTGAGTGGGGTCATCAAGGGTGTGGGGCTTTGTGTCACCAGTACGCTGATGACACCTAGCTCTACATCTCCTTTTTTCCCAACAACAGTGGATGCCATTCTGTCCCTTCAGCACTGCCTGGGGGCTGTACTACAATGGATGCAGGAGAATGGGCTGAGGCTGAATCTGGACAAGATGGAGGTCCTGAGGATGGGTGGCCATTGGTGGTTTGGGAAACTCCCTCTCTTTTCGGGGAGTGACTCTCACCACAAAGAGTGAGGTTTGCAGCCTGGGGGCCCATCTGGATCTGGGGCTCACTATGGAAACCCAGGTAGCATCAGTGGTCTGCTTCACCTTTTTCTATCTCTGGTGGATTGCCCAACTGTATCCCTATCTTGAGGTTGGGGAGCTCACCACTCTGGTCTGTGCACTTGTAACCTCAAGATTAGACTGCTGTAATGTGCTCCACATGGGGCTACCTTTGAGATTGATGCGGAAGCTTCAAATGGTGCAGACTGTGGTGGTCAGACTTCTCACTGAGAAAATATCAGCATATTTCCCTCACTCTGGCTGCCTTGTATTGCTGCCAGTTGGTTTCTGCATTGATTTCAAAATATGAATGATGACATACAAAGCCCTAAATGGTTTAGGATCTCTATATCTAGTGGAACGCCTCCTCCCACCTAGATCTACCCGAATCACTCGTTCTAGCCAAGAAAGGCGGCTGAGGGGCCTATGCCAAGGGAGAAAACCAGGCCTTCTCGGCAGTGGCCCCTCGCCTCTGGAACAGTCTGCCCCCAGAGATCTGTCTGGCTCCTTTGCTGGGTGCTTTTAAGAGCAATTTTAAGACCTGCTCTTTAGGTAGGCTTTCCCTCCTCTCAGCATTTGATTATTTTTTTGCCATCTTGAACTATATTATTACTGTTGTTTTTATTATATTTTTTCTATTTTTACCCATTATTGTTAGCCACTCAAAGTAGACTTTGGTCTAGATGGGTGGGGTATAAACAAACAAACAAACAGACAGACAGACAGACAGACAAGGAAGGAAGGAAGGAAGGAAGGAAGGAAGGAAGGAAGGAAGGAAGGAAGGAAGGAAGGAAGGAAGGAAGGAAGGAAGGAAGGAAGGAAGGAAGGAAGGAAGGAAGGAAGGAAGGAAGGAAGGAAGGAAGGAAGGGAGAATAAAGGTAGGCAGGCAGGCTGGCAGGCCAGGGTTTGTATGTGGCATAAACCATCATCAGAAGGATTTGATGGAGGCCAGGTAGGACTGATTCAGAATACATGCACATCTTTGCTTTCTCATGTCTCCTTCATAGCTGGCAGCAGGGTGTCTTAAGTAACCTCCTTAAAAATATGCCGTTGAGGCTGCTATGGTTTATTTCCATGGGCATGTCACCACGGGAGGCTGCCATATGACAGAAGTGGACTGCATGGAAGTCTGAAGTAGCCTTTAGAAGTCTCATCAGGAGATGTGTGGACTAACCCAGATTTAGATTGGTGACTTACCTAAATTAAGGTACGTATGTTTCATGTAGTCCAATAGTGTGTATGTATATAGAGAAATGCTATTATATTCCGTGCAGATTAATCTTGTGAAAATACATAAGCCTGTAGTCTTATCCTTTTTTTCCTGACATCGGTCACAAACATAAGTGAGAATTTAACTGAGTCTGCATTTTTTAAGACTAATTTTCCAAATTTGTAATATAAAAGTTAAAAGGAAGAAATTGAGGTTTAAGAATTTGTAATTGAAAAGAAAGTGAACTCAACAGTTTCTCCAATTCAAACAAAAAGCAAAGAATGGAAATGGTTAGCTCTTAAGGTCAGACTTTTAATCCTTTTGTATTCAGCTACTGTATGTTTCTGAGGCTGATTAAAGGCTGGATAGAGCTTGGAACGTGTTCGGTATATCTTATTCTCCCCCCCCCCCGCCTCTGAGTAACACCCTGCCTGTTAGTTGTTAATAATAAATACAGTGGTGCCTTGCTAGATGACGATAATCTGTTCCACTGAAATCGCTGTTTAGTGAAATCATTGTCTAGTGAAAAGCATTTCCCCATTGGAATGCATTGAAACCTGTTTAATGCTTTCCAATGGGGAAGAATCGTAGTTGTCTAGCGAAGATTGGCCATAGGAAAGCTGCTTTGCAAACCGTCAATCAGCTGTTTAAATCGCTATCTTGCAAAGTTTAGGTCCTGAAAACACCTGTTTTGCGAGCGCGGAGGGAGCTGTTTTAAAAATCGCCGTCTAGCGAAAATCGGTTTGTGAAGCAGGGACCAAACGTTGTCCAGCGAAATTCCCCCATAGGAATCATTGTTTTGCGAATCACTATAGTAATCGCAAAAAGTAAATGTCTAGCGAAAAAACTGTCATGCGGGGTAACTGTCTAGCGAGGCACCACTGTATAGTAAAGTAGTATATTACTGCATTGCTGTTTCTTTATTGTAAATTTGCTGCTACAGTTCACATAATTATACTTACACCAGCACAAATCCACTATTGGATTCTAGCCAATGAGTACATTACATTATTAATACTGTTACCTGCCTTTTTGCTATTTTCCATATTAGTGTCATCCCCTTGTAACCTCAGAACGGACTGGGAAAAATGGTTTTAAGCTTGTTTTATAGCAATGTTTTGACATTTTCAACTTTTTTCATATCTCTCATTTTTTAAAGAACTAACTTATGCAATAGTTGTCTCACAGGGATATAGCTAGGTTTAAGAAAGGAGAGAAAGAGCAGGTGGGCTTGAGTAGAAAGCCTGCAAAAGAAGCAAGACAATTTGAGATTAAATATGGAGATAAATTATTTAGTATTTAAAGCAGAGTTGAGCAGAACAGATAGGTTCTTCTTTATAATTACCTTTTCTATTTGCAAGTTGTCCTCCTCCAAAATTATTTTGTATGCTAATGGAGAGTCCAACTTAATTACAAATACTGTTGGTAATAGGATTTTTGTCAGTCTAGTAGAGCATGGAGACTGATGAGTAGGGTATGACTTGCAAAAGGGAACAGATCTTTTTTTGCTACCCCAGCTGCTTCAAGGAGGAGGAAGAAGGCTAAGGAGAATGTGATCTACTGTTGAGGCTGTGGTGTGTTCAATGGCCCTGGTAGCTTCAGAAGTAGCTTTTTTTCCCATGCACCAAGAAGTGAGGCTGTAGCTCAGACACAGAGTCCCTGTTTTGCATACAGAAAGTCCCAGGTTCAAGCCCTGCCATCTCCAGGTGGGGACTGGAAAGAATTGTGACTGAACACGAACAGCCACAGCCATCCAGTGTTGACAGCACTGGGGCCAGTGGGTTCACTTAGTATAAGGTTGCTTCCTGTCCCCCTAACTGGGTGTAGTTTCAGGTATGTCTCATGACCTTATTGTCCCTGATTATCTTGGTGAAATCTTCAGAGGCCCACTCATCACTTCCGACATCAGTCTGCCGCACACAGAAATGGATTTGCACAGACCTTCATATCCTTGCCAAAATTATAGCTCAGCTGGTTTTGCTATATCCCTACGAAGAATACCTAAGTGTACAACTCACAAGGCAGGGAAGACTGCTCCTTACCTTCTGCCCTTCAGCCAGCCTTCAGCATGCTCTGTGCACAAGAAGACTCAAAACATGAGCAAGAATTGCTTGGAAATGATTGTCACACTGTATTTTAATTTTCCAAGCGATCACAGAGGTCTCCGCCTCCTTCTATTTGTGAAGCGGGGAAATTGCCGCTCCTCATCTGCTAGCAAATGCTTTCGTGGAATGTTAAGCTTTTCTTCTGTCCTACATTCACCATTGCCAATTGCTAGGCCAAATGCATCACTGTCAAGAGGCAAGGAGGTGTTCAGGGAAACGAAGCAAGTGCCTCGTAAAGTGAGAGAAGAAACATGATGGACAGGCCAGGCTGTAATTGCTCCCTGAGGAATGTCTTCCACCCTCCAGTGAAGTCTCTGGCAGCCAGCTTGTGTCAGAGCCCTGGACCTGATGGACTGCACCTTTTCCCATATGTATGCGACTGGAGTGGGAGGGGAGAAATCAGAGGGTACTATTTGAGCTTCTTGGGCAGTCAGGAGTACGGCTTCAATGGGAATGGGACTGGTAAAGTGCAAAAAGAGGAAAGACTCATTCATATTTGACATACTCACATACCATGGTATCAGGTGACTTGCTCTCCTCTATCTTACTCCGCCCCAGTTATTCCTCCAATGTTGAAAGCCAGAGAAATGACAATGCATTCTTTAAAAGAAAAAGGTTGTGCATAATTTATTTCAAAATGCATCCTGAGTGTTGTCAGCTAAATTATTAAGGGCCATTACAGCTGTCATGATGCAGGGCAAGAGGCAGGAAGTTGTCCTGTTGTTCGAGGGCTGACCACCAGCTTTCTGATTGCTGGAAAACTAAGGCGGAGCTGCAGGCTCAAAAAGATCATACGGCCACCGCTGAAAACAGTAGCCCATTGTGAGGTTTTCCTACTGCAGTGGTTCCCAAACTTGGGTCCCTAGATGTTCTTGGACTCCAGCTCCCAGAAACCCTGGCCTGCATAGCTGGTGGTGAAGGCTTCTGGGAGTTGCAGTCCAAGAACATCTGGGGACCCAAGGATGGGAATGACTGCCCTACTGCCTTCACAACCTCTAGATCAGGTTACCCTTTATGATGCATACTTACATACCTAATTTCACACTTTCAAAGGAATAGGCAACTCAAAGCTCAGGTATTTGCATTTGTTTGAATTTTGTCATGGAAGTCTTTTGAAGAACCTTGTGGCGCAGTGCTTAAACTGTTGTATTGCAGCCAAAACTGTGCTCACGACCTGGGGTTCAGTCCCAGGTAGCCGGCTCAAGGTTGAGTCAGCCTTCTGCCCTTCTGAGATCAGTAAAATGAGTACCCAGCTCACTTGGGGGGCGCAATGTGTAGCCTGCATAATTAGCTTGTAAACCGCCCAAAGAGTGTTTGAAGTGCTATGGGGTGGTATATAAGCAGCACGCTTCGCTTTTGCTATGTTTTTGCTTTTTTGATGATTTAAAAAAGTATAAAAATGTGGGTATTGGGGGAAGTCCCCACAAGACTGCAGATATCACTTGTTGTTATGCATATATCTTAGGTCCATTACAGAAGAAATCTGCTCCCTTGAAGTCTGGTACAGGTGTGATCATCCAGGACCGAGCACAGCAGATGGAACGCTGGGTGCAGCACTACTCTGAGCTATATTCCAGAAAGAATGTAGTAACCGAAGAAGCATTAAATAACATTGAGTGCCTGCCTGTCTTGGAAGAGCTGGACAGCGAACCAACCCTAGCAGAAATAAATGCGGCCTTGAATTCCCTCACCTCCGGCAAGGCACCTGGAAGGGACAACATCCCTGTTGAAGTGCTGAAATGCGGTAAGGAGATCATCATCACCGAACTGTATGAAATCTTTTGTCTCTGCTGGAGGGAAGGTGGAGTACCACAGGACATGAAGGATGCAAACATTGTCACATTGTACAAGAACAAAGGTGACAGGGGTGACTGCAATAACTACCGTAGTATCTCTCTTCTTAGTGTTGTAGGGAAGCTGCTTGCCCGTGTTGTGCTGAAGAGGCTCCAGGTGCTTGCAGACAGAGTCTATCCAGAATCACAGTGTGGATTTCGAGCTAATAGATCCACCACTGACATGGTATTCTCTCTCCGACAGTTGCAGGAGAAACGCAGGGAACAACAACAGCCACTCTTAGTGGCCTTCATAGACCTTACAAAAGCATTTGACTTGGTTAGCAGGGATGGCCTTTTCAAAATACTTCGCAAGATTGGATGTCCACCTCGTCTCCTTAACATCATCAGGTCCTTCCACGATGGAATGAAAGGCACTGTAGTTTTTGACAGCTCAACATCAGATCCCTTTGACATCCGAAGCGGAGTGAAACAGGGCTGTGTCCTCGCACCAACACTTTTTGGGATCTTTTTTTGCTGTCATGCTGAAGCATGCCTTTGGAACTGCAACAGAAGGTGTCTATCTCCGGACTAGATCAGATGGAAAGCTCTTTAATCTCTCTAGATTGAGAGCGAAGACCAAAGTCCAACTGAAATGCATGCGGGACTTCCTCTTTGCAGACGATGCAGCCATTGTTGCCCACTCTGCTGAAGACCTCCAACAACTCATGAATCGTTTCAGCAAGGCCTGCCAAGACTTTGGACTAACAATCAGCCTGAAGAAAACACAAGTCATGGGCCAGGGTGTGGACTCACCTCCCTCTATTACCATCTCCACACAAGAATTGGAGGCTGTTCATGACTCTGTGTACCTTGGCTCAACCATCTCTGACACCCTCTCTCTAGATGTCGAGCTGGATAAACGCATTGGGAAAGCAGCTACCATGTTCTCTAGACTCACAAAGAGAGTATGGCTCAATAAGAAACTGACAACACATACCAAGATCCAGGTCTATAGAGCCTGTGTCCTGAGCACACTCCTGTACTGCAGTGAGTCCTGGACACTTTGTGCCCGGCAGGAGAGGAAGCTGAACACCTTCCATATGCGTTGCCTCCGACGGATTTTTGGTATCACCTGGCAGGACAGAGTTCCAAATAGAGTAGTCCTAGAACGAGCTGGAATTTTCAGCATGCATACATTACTGAAACAGCGAGGTCTACGCTGGCTTGGGCACGTTGTGAGAATGGCTGATGGTCGGGATATCTGCAAGCGGGATCTGAAGGCCTTAGGAATAGACCTCAACAGATGGGAAACTCTGACATCTGATCGTTCAGCCTGGAGGCAGGTGGTACATCACGGCCTCTCCCAATTTGAAGAGACCCTTGTCTAGCAGGCCGAGGCAAAGAGGAAGTCACAAAGGAAGCAAAACCAGGGAGCTGGACAGGGGACAGATTGGATTTGTCTTCAGTGTGGAAGAGGTTGTAACTCTCGAATTGGCCTCCTCAGCCACACTAGACGCTGTTCCAAGTCCTCCATACAGAGCACGCTACCATAGTCTTTCGAGACTGAAGGATGCCTACTAATGCATATTAAATGAAAATAGCATTTTAAAAATTCATTGCATTCAGAACATTGAAATGTGTGTATTTGAGGTAATTTCGTGTACAAAAATGCATGTATTGGGAGTAGAGATGGGGACAAATATAAAAACGGATTGCTTTTTCTGACAAATATAGCTGATTCGTTAAATATTAAGGGAATCCAGGCTGCCCTTTACAAAGATGGCAGCTGCAGCTTCCCTACCCTAAATGAAGCCACATCCACCATCTTTGCAAAGGGCAGCCAGTCTCCCTTTTTACACACCGTGGCTGCGAAGCCCTGATGGGAGACCTTGGCAGCAGCTATTAAGGTAAGGGGCGTCAGTGGGAGCGGGGTGGGGGGCTAGGGAAGGGAAAGGACGGAGGCATGGGTGTAGGCTGTTGGGGTGGGTGGCTGTGTGTGTGTGTGTGTGTCTGCCTATTGGCTTCTCATTAGTTGATCGGCGGCCGTTAGGCAAAATTGGCTTCTGTGCTGTGTGGTAAACTCTCCCTGGGGGGGGGGGAACCAAGTCTGTGGGTGAATAACTCAGATGACCGATATCCAATCTTCACCAAAGTTGGCAGGTGTGTTGGGGAAAGACATACAAAGCTTTGTTGTGATTTTGAAGTTTCTAAGTACCTGGGGGGAGCTTTCCTGTGGGCTCCTCTTTGTGACTATATAACTCGGGGGTCCATGATCCAATGTTCACCAAGCTTTCAGGAGTTGTAGAAAAGCGTATGAGGGAGCTTCCCTACAAATGTGGTGTCTCTAGGTGGATGGGGGCCAGTGTTATAGCCATTTAAAGTGCAGACAAATCGATGGGTCGATTCGTCAAAGACTATTTGTATCTTTGTATTCATTGATCCATTAACCTTGATGAATAACGGATCAAAACAAATCACCATTTTTTTAAATTTGCCCCCATCTCTAATTCAGAGGCTTTTTGAAATAAAACACATATTCTCATGTTAACTAAAAATAATAATAATTCAGTGTTCAAGATCAACCAAACTTGAGATCAGAAGAATGAAGACGCAACACTATTATTGTTGTAATATTACCTATACCTGTTTCTCAACCTTTGGCAGAGAAACACACATGTTAATTTTTTTTAATCTATCCCCAATTTCTACTACCCTAGGGCTACCAGCACATGGATCTTCCATCCAGGCACAGATCAGATCCAAAACTAATGGGCTTTGGTAAGTTGGTTGAGTCTTAAACATACTCTTAGACCTGCCCTTGGTGTATGATGATAGCCATAAGAATCTCAGATGACAAGAACATTATAGGAAAAGTTCCAAGAACTTAACATGGGGCATTATTTTAGCAGCAGCAGCTTTGCATTTTGGACACTGTATTTCTACCTTAGGTGGCTTCGCCAGATGTGACTATCAGCACTGGGGACTGCATAAAAGAACATCAACCTGATCTAGATGCAACTGCCAATTCTTGAAATTTAAAAATACTGTGACTTGCATATCTCCTCCCCAGGAAATTTAATTTTTTTAAAAAATTTAGAAACTAATTTCTTCTGTGATTCACAACATTTATACATATCTATGTTCCCTACTCTCATGTAAATGCCACTCCTACGTGCTATTAGAGATCACTTGCATGGTAAATCAGAAGCCAGTTCATCTCAGCTATATATATTTTCCTATGTCTTTCCCCAACATGGCTTCATATGTAAACAAAAAGAGAGAGAGAAATCCCCTATATATAGGGGATTTCTCTCTCTTTTTTGTTTTTAATATTTTAAGACCAAGGAGAAGTGAATCAGTGGGTGTTGATCCCATGGATAAGGGGGCCCTGCTGTACTTCCAAGGTTTTGTGATGGGCTTCTTTCATCACTGGAAGGATCCAATTGAACACTAACACTTGGGATGGAGAGAGGGGCCTTGAATGGGGTGGGGGAAAATAATTCGCTTTTCTACTTCTGGGAGCAAAGTGCCTCGGGGCAACCTTGGTGGGGAGAAAGGGCTTCTGCTCGGCCGTAGGAGCTAGACTCTGTAAACATGGCCGTGTTCTTACTTTCTCACTTTATTTTAAAATTCACAAAATTTCTCCCATGTGCATGAAGATATGGAAGAGATTGCAGGAGAAAAATGATCATAACTGCCAACACAGTAAGCCTAGAACCAAAGAGACATTTATTTCCTCAAGTGCTTAATGGTAATTGCACTCCGTATTTCATACACTAGGCAGGGAGTCAATAGAAGCCTGCTGTTAGCTGCTTTAGCAGATAGATGTCTATTGATTCTATGGACAGGAAGACGGGAGATGACTTTAGAGGCTGGAGCAGTGTCCAGGGATTGATTTCTCCCTCCTTCCCTGAGAAAGTAAAATGATCATTTTATGTTTGTTGTCTATAGATAGCAACAAATGGTGAAGGTTAAATAAGAAAAAGAAACGGCCAGCTTTTGCATGGAAAAAGGAAAGGTTATATTAGCTGCCAGTAAGTGGTAGAAATGGAGGAGGAGGGACAGAGAGAGAGATTTGCTCCAGGAATTGTGTTTTAATTCTATGAAAAAGATTTGTTAGAAGAATTGAGGTGGCTCAGTGTGGTATTTGGGACTATGACCATGACAGAGTAAGTTACTAATCATGCCACAGATGAAGGCATGGCAAAGAGAAACAGTTCTTTCCAAAGTACCTCTGCCTCTGCTTTTTCCAGTACTGTTTTGTGGTGAACGATCTGTCTGCACATGCATTCACACACAAACACAGGCACAAAGCCTGCTCATCAGTCGTAGACTCCAAAAGTCCTAGGAGGTGCATTTGCACAGTTAAGGCTGGTGCGCCAGCTGTGCCCATTCCTTGAGATGCCCCATCTGGTCATGACAACACATGCCTTAGTTACATCCTGATTGGACTACTGCATTGTGCTCTATGTGGGGCTGCCTTTGAAGAGTGTTTGGAAAGTTCAGCTGGTTCAAAACGCTGCATCTGGACTGCTGACTGGCACTGGTTGAAGGGGACATGTAACTCCTTTATTACAACAGCTTCACTGGCTGCCAGTCTGTTTCTGGGTCCAATTCAAACTGCTGGCTATTACATATAGGGTCCACACTATTTGAAAGGTCATATCACCCCATAGGAGTCTTTTCCGCTTCTAAGATCTTCTCAGAAGGCCCTTCTCTCAATTCCACCACCTTCCCAAGTTTGCTTAGGAATGCCCTGCCCCAAGAAGACAAGTTGGCCCCTTCCCTCTTGTCCTTTCCATGTCAGGCAAAGACTTTCCTTCTTCAAGCAGTAAGTCATTGATTTAATTTACAGGTTTTATAATGTTTTTTGATTGTTTTTATACTTTTAAAAAATCTTAACATACGTTTAGTTATTTTTAAAATGTGGTATTTATGTAGTGTTTTAAAGCTTGTTATTTTATTTGTTGTTTGCTGCTTTGGGTCCCCTATGGGGAGAAAGGCAGCATATAAATAAATAAATAAATAAATAAATAAATAAATAAATAAATAAATAAATAAACAAACAAACAAACAAACAAACAAACAAACAAACAAACAAATAAGGAAGCAAGCAAGAAAGAAAAAGAAAGAAAGAAAGAAGGAAAAAGAAAGGAATGAATGAATGAATGAATGAATGAATGAATGAATGAATGAATGAATGAATGAATGAGGTTCTTGCAGTCCCATTGCTTCTGTTTTCTTACGCCAATTTAGACATTGCAACGATCAGGCAATGGGTTAAACTGAATTGTCTTGTGTTTAACCCAGTGTTTGTCTTGTAGTTGGATAGGAGGAGATGAATGGTGGGAGTAACCATTTACAAATAACAGATTTGTAATTAATTCCTTTTCAAAAGACTGTTGTATAATTATCTTACATTATGCTTGCACCTTTACAGAGAAAACTTGATTGCATTTGCAATGTAACTGTACCTTATTCATTGCTTTCATGGTTAGAGAGGTGGCTTCCCTAAACGGTGGAAGAAGACAATTGCAAGGTTCAAGTGCTAGCATGTGCTGGGCCTCACACTGCTCTTTGTGCTCTGTTGTGGGTGCTGAACCAACAGCAAGGCAGATGAAGCAGAATGTGTTTTGTACCGAAAGCCCTGGCTCATGGCATTCAACTTAGTTAAAACGCAACTAAAAAGCAAGAAATCTAGTTATTCTTCTCAAATGTGAAAGTATGGTTACTTTTTTTAAAGTTACTCTAACACTTCCGTTATAGGCTTGGAAGCCTAAGAGCTATAATTAAAATTAATTCATTTTCAATTAATTAAAATTTTCTGAATTATGTCCATGAGGTGCCTCAAGTAGAAGCTGACATACTGAGACTTTTTGGTTCTATAGCTTAAACCTGCCTTCTATGATCTAAATTACTCCACTTTATTATTTTAGCTTTTCTAATATTTATTGAAGTAATCTTACTGCTTTCAAAGTCCAACCTTCCCAGGAAAAAGAGGCCTCTTGGGCAAGAGGAGCCTTTCCTTCTTTTGTTCATTTGTTTCTTGCCAGGCAATTCCCCCACTACATCCCTGTTGTGCTCCAACACTTTCTCTACATGTGCTGCTACTCAAAGGACAGTCATCCCCAAACCCCTGCACTCAATTCGGTGTTGCCATTTGCAGCTGTAAACAGGGACTCCTCCTCTTCTATTACGCCTATCACCAGCCCACGCAAAGAGCCAGTGTTTCCTTTTACACAGCCGCTTCAAATCTGCCACAGCTAAGGACTGGATTCACACTTTCCTTTTTAAATATAAGTGTTTGGTGAAACACAACTTTGTTTGCTTTGGTGGCATTACATAAACAATGTATCATATACAGGGGTATAATATTTTAGGCCTGCTATCTGTAAAATAATAAGGACTTAGTTGTAACCAAAAGAGTTTTAATTTGAAAAAAAAGAATAGAGACAGATATAATTAAGGGTACAATCTCCAGCATTTACTTTTCTTATTCATAATTTTGAACACTTTCTGTCCAGTATACAGTATGTCCATAGAGAGAGACTTGCTTTGACACAAGTACTAACAAGGCCACTTATTTATGACCTCTTCACAAAGAGACTGCTCTCATTCTAATTCCTAAACTCCTAGCTCCTAAATTCTGACAGCACTCTAGCAGTAGTAACTTACTCAGAACTCTTTCACACATACCCTCCTTATGTACAAAAGAGAACCTCTCCAGCCAGGAATCATACATCAGTTCACAGTTCCATTCATAAAGATTGTTCACACTTCTCAATGGTGAATTCTGACATACTGTATATCTCCCACAAAACTTTCAATCGACCCCAGTCATGTAACCTGCAAGCCATTGCAAACCTATAAACAAACAGTGCAAAATTGTCACACACATTTTAGTGAGTTTTAGAGTTCCATGCCATGAGGTGTGTTTGTGGCTGGTCATCTAAGTATAAACCAATTGCACTACCATCTACTCCCCTCTTTTAACCCCTCCTTTATGCCTTCCCAGCTTTCTCAAAGTCTGTGTATTCGCGAAGGCTTTCACGGCCGGGATCTAATGGTTGTTGTGGGTTTTTCGGGCTCTTTGGCCGTGTTCTGAAGATTGTTCTTCCTAATGTTTTGCCAGTCTCTGTGGCCGGCATCTTCAATATTTATGGCTGTGAGATAGGCTTTTTTTTTTTTCTGTAGACGACTCCCAGCTCTCAAAAATACAGCGTGTAAAAGGTCAATAAACTCAGCCACAAGGACAGGGGATCACTACACACAAAAGACCAGCTAATCACACCCATCAACCACAGTGACAAATAATCTCTTCTCCTTAGCACAACAATACACCCAGAACAGACACTCTAATCACCCATCTACAGAAAAAGACAAAAGCCTATCTCACAGCCATAAATACTGCACTCCCAAGCCAACTACACCAGAGCACAGGTTGCTGTCCTCTGAAGATGCCGGCCACAGAGACTGGCAAAACGTTAGGAAGAACAACCTTCAGAATATGGCCAAAGAGCCCGAAAAACCCACAACAACCATTTCTCTAGGTCTGCTTCTCACCAGTCACTTCTTGTTAGTTAATATAGCAAGTGTAGTACCTTATTATACACTAACTAGCACATCAATTGTATCAAGAGACTATACCTTGTGTCCTATAAATACTATATGTACTTATGGATACCTCAATATATATGCTCAAGGCATCTTGCCCACTAAATAACCTATTGAAGCAAAGAGAACCCCCATGTGCTAAAAGTAAAACGAGAAGAGCCTTCAGTCATGTCTTGGAGCAACCAGCAGACAAGGTGCGGGCGAGGGGTGTCATCAGCCTAGACATACACTAAATTAGGGACAGGCTGAACTCTTGATGTCCCAATGGCCATTTCTACCATCCTTGAAACCTAAGAGAAACCCCTACACACCCTATTGACTTCTTTCCAGCTCTCTTTCCCCAAATGGCATAGACTCCTCCAGAAGCTTAGGGGGGCATAGTTTACCATCTGAATGTAATTTCCCTCTCGGAGTGTGCTGTTACCCAGAAAAGGCTCCTCTTCTTAAGAAACAGAAGTTGCAGTTTTGCAATGATTAGACAGTGATTTCATCTGAATGCTCTGCCACAGGACGGGACGGAACAAAAGAAAACAAAACACAGGATAACAATTCTATGGAAAAGAATTCATGTGGAAGCCTTGTTTCTTTAGACTTTTCACACTTCCTTTCTATACTGCTGTGCCTCAAGAGGAGCTGTTTACGCTTCTCCTAACAAGACTCCTCGCTGGATAACCTGTGGGCCTCTGAATAAACAAACACAGTGGCAAAGGGAGGCGGGCATGCCTGTTTCTTTAACATTCTGCTGCTGTCAGCCATCGATTTATAAATGTTTGCGGGGGCAAGGCATCTCTATAAATATTTCTGAGTATCATTTTCCTCTCCCTGTTCACCCCCTCCCGCCCCAAACGTCTGGTAACCGTACTTTCCCAGCCCTTTCAAAACCACCAATTTTGAGCTGGAGAGGACCTGGTTAAAATCACATGCTGTCTTTAAATTGTTTGTGTGTGAGAGAGTCACTTCAATGCCATGATTACAGTTTACTGACCTTTCCTATTTATCCAGAAAATTGGGGGTGGGGGTAGGGAGAAACTGAAAGGGCCAGCACTTAGCTTATTTCCTCCAATGAGTTCTGAAATGATCCAGGATCTTTCTGGTGTCTATATTTTTCCTTCTAATGCAATGCCAGACTTACTACGGGGGGGGGGGGGAGGATGGGGCAGGTAAGACTGCCAAGCTGGTTCCCCACACAGAAAGTTTCCTTGTTCCATATATGTCGCTGTGTTGCCAGATATTTAAGGCATAGCTGCACCGGGTAGGTAAAGGTAAAGGTTCCCCTTGACATTTTCAGTCCAGTCGTGTCCAACGTGGCCAGCGTTACTAGGGAACACCGTTTTACCTTCCCACTGAGATGGTACCTATTTATCTACTCGCGTTTACATGCTTTTGAACTGCTAGGTTGGCGAGGAGCTGGGACAAAGCGATGGGAGCTCACTCCGTCATGTGGAATCGATCTTATGACTGCTGGTCTTCTGACCCTGCAGCATACAAAGGCTTCTGCGGTTTAGCCCACAGCGCCACCACATCCCATGCACTGAGTAGAGGACATGACAATAAGACTAGATGGGCATGGGGACTGCATGGTCTCCCACACCCAGATTCCCATAGTTCTCCTGAGAAAGAACAGAACTTGGAGAAGTTACATTTGAGATTAGAAGTCCCAATAGTTACCAACCAGAATGGCTACCAAGCCATTGGCAAGGGGATTCTGGGAGTTGTGACCCAAAAATAACTTCTCCTAGCTATGAGCTGACCTTGTTCTTGAGGAAGACTGAAAAAAAGGTGATGTTCAAAGTGCTGCTCTCTGGACAGAAATTTCAGCTGACGCAGAATAAACCTTGCCTGCCTCTGGACAACTCCAGGTAGCTTCACCTCTGTTTAACTGAAGTCACATCTCCTTATAACTGCTAATAAGGGGAAAAAAATCTTGCCAGTCCAGGCTATTGGAAGTTTTGATCCCTCCTGAACCTTAACATTCTGTGTAAAAGTTCCCAGCCTTATCTGTGACATCTGCAAGCCACAACCCTTAAGGATTTGGCCGTGCCCAGGTGACCCTGCTACTCCTCTTTGCCTGACAGGACCTTTCTTGTCACACTTCTAAGGGCAATTCTAGGCAAGGCTTTTATGCTGGTCTCCTTTTGTTGTGTTGCCTGGTTCTTGCAGGTGATACGGAGCATCATTACTAACTTGTTAACACAGTAAAATGAAATTGCTCAGGTATTTTGGGGTGGTGTTTTTTTTTTATGATGAAAATCCACCACCCTCTCCACCTATCATATATAGGATGTATAGAAAATGCAGAGCCATTGACTATGTTTTGGGGGCTAGGGACACAATGTCACTTGCTACCATCCCACATCTGCTGGCCAGAAATGGAGATTCCTGCACCATCCATAAGTTATTTCATAGAATGATAGAATTGTAGAGCTAGAAGGGACATGAAGGTTCATCAAATCCAATCCCCCTCCCAAAGCTGGACATCCACTGCTTATTGGTGGGTTCGAGCACTTATAGATTGATATCCTGTACCTAGCACAGTAAGTCACATCTACAGTAAGCCCATTTGAATCTATGGAATTTATGGAAGAGCTGACTCACCAAATATTTACTGATTCAATAGGCTTACTCTAGTTGTAAGGATTTCAGCCATCGGGAGGAACAGGATTTTAGTTCAAGGATCTCAGGGCTAGGTACAAGGAACAGAACTCTACTGATGAATTTAAAGTAATATATGGTAAAAATAGTTCAGAATAGAAATGTCAACTGGGGAAGAGGTTAGTAGGAGCATTTGAATTTGTGCGCATCCTGAAGCTGTTCTTAAAGATCCCTGTCAGAAAGATAAAGGGATTTATGAAAGCCAAAGAGATTACTGGGAAGCAGATCTGGGATAGAGCACTGGTCCCATATTACTCAGTGGCTGGTACTCACAGTAAGATCTTTATCCCAGCAGATTACCTTTACAACTTAGCACTTGTGAGACATTGAAGAGCTTTCACCTTGGCCCATTTCAATGCTCTGCCTTCAGCCATTCGAGAGGGAAGACACTCCCTTATTATCAACATTTTTGACCTTGCTAGTCTGGTATGGTGAAAACCGTGGAATACATGCTGCTGTATTGCGCATTTTATAAAGATTCTCAAAATCTAATTATTTCCCCAAACTCAAATCATTATTCAGGTAGACGTGATAAATTTTACATCTCTTTTCTCCTCTCCAATCCCTCGAGCGAAATTACAGCTATGGTTGCAAAATTCTGTGCAGAGGCTTGCATAATAAGAAAACAGATGATTAAATCACAGCCAAAATCACATTAGAAACTTACACTTAACTGCAATTTGAATTTCAGCCTGCTTAGTTGTTGTTATTTAGTCGTTAAGTCATCTCTGACTCTTCCTGACCGCATGGACCAGAGCACGCCAGGCCCTCCTGCCTTCCACTGCCTTCCAGAGTTTGGGCAAATTCATGTTCGTAGCTTCGATGAAACTGTCCAACCATCTCACCCTCTGTCGTCTCCTTCTCTTCTTACCATCACGCTTTCCCAACATCAGGGTCTTTTCCAGGGAGTCTTTTCTTCTCATGAGATGGCCAAAGTATTAGAGCCTCAGCATCAGGATCTGTCCTTCCAGTGAGCACTCAGGGTTGATTTCACTTAGAATAGATAGGTTTGTTCTCCTTACGGTCCAGGGGACTCTCAAGAGCCTCCTCCAGCACCACAATTCAAAAGCATCAATTATTCGGTGATCAGCCTTCTTTATTGTCCAGCTCTCACTTCCATACATTGCTACTGAAAAAACCATAGCTTTGACTATGCGGACTTTTGTCAGCAAGATAATATCACTGCTTTTTAAGATGCTGTCGAAGTTTGTCATCGCTCTCCTCCCAAGAAGCAGGCGTCTTTTAATTTTCTGGCTGCTGTCACCATCTGCAGTGATCATGGAGCCCAAGAAAGTAAAATCTGTCACTGCCTCCATATCTTCCCCTTTCATTTGCCAGGAGGTGATGGGACCAGTGGCCATGATTTTAGGGTTTTTTTTTTTTTTTTTTGATGTTGAGCTTCAGACCGTTTTTTGTGCTCTCTTCTTTCACCCTCGTTAAGGGATTCTTTAATTCCTCCTCACTTTCCGCCATCAGAGTGGTATCATCTGCATATCTGAGGTTGTTGATATTTCTTCTGGCAATGTTAATTCCGGTTTGGGATTCATCCAGTCCAGCCTTTCGCATGATGTATTCTGCATATAAGTTAAATAAGCCGGGGGACAATATACAGCCTTGTCCTACTCCTTTCGCAATTTTGAACCAATCAGTTGTTCCATATCCAGTTCTAACTGTTGCTTCCTGTCCCACATATAGATTTCTCAGGCGATAGATAAGATGGTCAGGCACTCCCATTTCTTTAAGAACTTTCCATAGTTTGTTGTGGTCCACACAGTCAAAGGTTTTTGCGCAGTCAATGAAGCAGAAGTATTGTATATGTTTTTCTGGAACTCTCTGGCTTTCTCCATAATCCAGCGTATGTTAGCAATTTGGTCTCGAGTTCCTCTGCCCCTTTGAATTCCAGCTTGTACTTCTGGGAGTTCCCCGTCCACATACTGCTGAAGCCAGCCTTGTAGGATTTTGAGCATAACCTTGTTAGTGTGCGAAATGAGTGCAATTGTACAGTAGTTGGAGCATTCTTTGGCACTGCCCTTCTTTAGGATTGGGATGTAGATTGAGCTTTTCCAATCTTCTGGCCACTGCTGAATTTTCCAAACTTGCTGGCATATTGAGTGTAGCATCTTAACAGTGTCATCTTTTAAGATTTTGAAGAGTGGTAGAATATACCAGATGGGCGGGATATTAATCAAACAAATAAAATAAAATAAAATAAAAATAAATAAATAGTTCAACTGGAATGCCATCAGTTCCACTGGCCTTGTTGTTAGCCGTGCTTCCTAAGGCTGACTTGACTTTGCTCTCCAGGGCGTCTGACTCAACCTGGTATAATTTGTCAGTGTATTCTTGCCACCTCTTCTTGATGTCTTCTGCTTCTGTTAGGTCCCTCCCATTTTTGTCCTTTATGATGTCCATATTTGCACAAAATGTTCTTTTTATATCCCAAATTTTCTTGAACAGATCTCTGGTTTTTCCATTTCTATTATTTTCCTCTATTTCTTTGCATTGTTCATTTAAGAGGGCCCTCTTGTCTCTCCTTGCTATCCTTTGGAAGTCTGTGTTCAATTTTCTGTAACTTTCCCTATCTCCCTTGCATTTTGTTTCCCTTCTCCTCTCTGCTATTTGTAAGGCCTCGTTGGACAGCCACTTTGCTTTCTTGCATTTCCTTTTCTTTGGGATGGTTTTTACTGTTGCCTCATGTACAATGTTACAAGCCTCCAACCATAGTTCTTCAGGCAGTCTCTGTCCACTAAATCTAGTTCCTTAAATCTGTTCTTCATTTCCTCTGTGTATTCATAAGGGATTTGGTTTAGATGATACCTGACTAGCCCAGTGGTTTTTCCCACTTTCTTCAGTTTAAGCTTGTTTTGCTATAAGAAGCTGATGATCAGAGCCACAATCAGCTCCAGGTCTTGTTTTTGCTGACTGTATAGAGCTTCTCCATCTTTGGCTGCAGAGAATGTAATCAATCTGATTTCGATATTGCCCATCTGGTGATGTCCATGTGTAGAGCTGCCTCTTTTGTTGTTGGAAAAGAGTGTTTGTGATTACCAGCTTGTTCTCTTGATGAAACTCTATTAGCCTTTGTCCTGCTTCATTTTTAACTCCAAGGCCAAACTTACCTGTTGTTCCTTTTATCTCTTGACTCCCTACTTTAGCATTCCAGTCCCCTAGAATGTGAAGAACATCTTTCTTTGGTGTCAGTTCTAGAAGGTGTTGTAAGTCTTCATAGAATTGGTCACTTTCAGCTTCTTCAGCACTGGTGGTTGGTGCATAAACCTGGATTAATGTGATGTTCAATGGTCTGCCTTGGATTCATATTGAAATCATTCTATCATTTTTGAAATTGTATCCCAATACAGCTTTTCCCACTCTTTTGTTGACTATGAAGGCTACTCCATTTCTTCTATGTGATTCTTGCCCACAATAGTAGATATGATAATCATTTGAATTGAATTCACCCATTCCTGTCCTTTTTAGTTTATTGACACCCAGGATGTCAATGTTTATTCTTGCCATCTCCTATTTGACCACATCCAGCTTACCAAGGTTCGTAGATCTTACATTCCAGGTTCCTATGCAGTATTTTTCTTTGCAGCATCAGACTTTCCTTTCACTTCCAGGCACGTCCACAGCTGAGCGTCCTTTCGGCTTTGGCCCAACCACTTCATTAGCTTTGGAGCTACTTGTACTTGTTCTCCACTTTTCCTCAGTAGCATATTGGACGCCTTCCGACCTGAGGGGTTCATCTTCCAGCATCATATCATTTAGCCTTTTGTTTCTGCTCATGGGGTTTTCTTGGCAAAATTACTGGAGTGGCTTGCCAGTTCCTGCTCCAGGTGGATCGCGTTTAGTCAGAACTCTCCACTATTACCTGTCTGTCTTGGGTGTCCCTGCATGGCATAGCCCATAGCTTCTCTGAATTATTCAAGCCCCTTCACCATGACAAGGCAGCAATCCACGAAGGAGAGTCTGCTTATTACTGATTGTAAATACTACATGATTTGTTATTGCATTTTAGTTTTGTTTATCTAACATGGATGACCTATTGTAAGAACAATTTAAAAAAAGAAAAAGAAAAAAAGGACCCTGAGTGGGGAAAACCTCTGAAAGTGGCAGGCTATGTGGATAGGTATGCAAAACTGCAGTCCCACAGTTAAACAGTGTGAGGATGGTCTGCGGACTCAGAGGAACCATTAGCACCAGAGCCTTTGCTGGCAAGCAAGCTTGTGGTCCCAAACACACATAAATTCAATGCTACCTTTCCTTCCCTGCAAGCAACTTTCATTGAATCCGTAGAACTTGCTTCTGGACAGACATGCTAGAATCACTTTGTTACTCCTCTGTTGAAGAACCCACTCTATGGGAACACAACACAGGGAAGCAAAGGGCCCTCAAACATTCACCAGGGGCATTCCCTCCCCAAAGGGAAAGGAACCCTTCTGCTTCTAAAGTCAGTGGGTGGGAGGAGGTGAAAGAGGAAGAGGAGGGAGCAGAGCAAGGGAAGCAACCAGGCACCATTTGAGAAGTGTGAAAACAACACAGTGGAGAGCTGTGCGTGTTTGTGTGAGAGAGGTTTTTTTTTCATCATGCAGAGTGCAAATAGTAATCCTGCTCGTATTTGAAGATGCCATACTGATGAATGGATAATGCAAGAGAACCTCTGGGGCGGGTTTGGGAGGTGGGGGAATTGCCCTAAGTTTTCTCATGCTCCCCATGAGCCCTTGCCTTTTGCAGAACAGGATCAAGAGTAGCACTTGTGCTTTTGAAGACTTGCAGATAAAACAGATTTTGACAGCTGTGACTTCTCATGCAGGGATGAGAAAAGCGGCACAGAGAGGGACGTCATTTTTTCTGTGCCACTGAACTCCTCGCATCTGATCATTGTGGGGCAGGGGAAGCATGTCTGTTTGTATTTGCATCTACACACATGGACAAATTAATAATTACACAAGACAATGGAAGAGACTAGTAGAAGTCATTTGTCTTCCCTTTAAATGAAATGTTTGACTGTGGTTCCTGCAAGAGGGAAGACTGGAACAAAATCATTGGATGTACAATACATAAAAAGCAGATCGAGAGAGAGAGAGAGAGAGAGAGAGAGAGAGAGAGAGCATGGGGATTGCAGTCCAGCATCAGTTAGAGCAGTGGTCCCCAACCTTGGGCCTCCAGATGTTCTTGGACTTCAACTCCCAGAAATCCTGGCCAGCAGAGGTGGTGGTGAAGGCTTCTGGGAGTTGTAGTCCAAGAACATCTGGAGGCCCAAGGTTGAGGACCACTGAGTTAGAGGGCCATCCATGCGCTGTCCCGATGTTGGTTAGCCTGTAACTCTTGAAGCACGTAACGAGGAGGTAGCACAAACATCCTATTGTAATGTGGAACATGGAGATGGAGGAGGCCTGCCTATTGTTAGTCAGCATGGTAGCTTGGAAAAATTAGTTTTTAAAATTATAACTCCCAGAATGGCAGTTCTTGGGTTTGTGGTGAAAAAGTAACTTTTCAAATTTGCTATGCCTAGAAACAACTGGTAGGCCTCTTCCATTTTCTGGAACAGGTATTCCTTGCTCAAAGATGCTATTACTCTGATTACCAAATGATGAAGAAGTATGGAAGAGCTGATTTTGCTGGCGGCACAGCACAGTGAGTTAGATACCTGACTGCAAAACCAGAGGTCAGGAGTTCAATTCCCCAGTGGGCCCCTGAGAAAAACAGCTGGCCTGTGTGCCCTTGGGCAAGCTACACAGTCCCAGAAGTGGACCCAAAAAGAGGGAATGGCACACCATTTTATTGCCAGAAAAGCCTGGGAAAAGTTACCAGAAATCAGAATCAATTTAATAGCACACCATTATATATTTGTGTGGGTAGCTCAGTGAGTTGCGGAGCCAAAGGCTGGGAGTTTGATTCCCCACTGTGCCTTCTGGGAGACAAAGAGAAAGATAAATAACTTATAAGTACTCTGTACCTAAAAAAATCCCAAAAGAGTCACCAGAAGCCAGAAGCAACTTGGCAGCATATAATTATTGTTATTATAAGTCTTGCTTAAGAGAATGAGATAGACTGCTGCATGGGAGAAAAATTGGTCAGACCCAATAAGGTTGTTCTCCTTTTCCAGTGCAATTAGTGGGTCATTGAATGAACATGTTATTCATTTGCAGAAGCATCTTTAATG
Source organism: Pogona vitticeps (assembly GCF_051106095.1). Classification (NCBI taxonomy): domain Eukaryota; kingdom Metazoa; phylum Chordata; class Lepidosauria; order Squamata; family Agamidae; genus Pogona; species Pogona vitticeps. The sequence goes on from NC_135784.1 coordinate 202,206,006, forward strand.
GGGACTGAAAACATTGGCCATTAACCCAAATTTTATTTTTTTTAATTTTTAATTTTTTTAATGAACTAAACATTTAGGACTGAATTTAAACCATTTTTGTGTTGTTGTTTCACAGCATGCCACCCTAAATAACTAAACAAATAGCCTGAGCTTCAGCAGAAGTCATATTTTGTGGCCTGTGGGAGCTGGTGACTCCTATTTCAGAAGTGCTATGAATCCACTCTGTGTTTTACTTGGAACTTTACAAGAGCTGTCCAAGGTGCTGAAACCATTTAGGGGATAGGGTTCAGCACTTCAGAGAGTCCCTTTAAAGTGCAGGCTGAAACACAGAAGGGATTCACATAACACTCAGAACTGGTCACCATCTGTCATTGCTTGGGGCTGTGGATGTGTAAATATCATCATCATCATCATCATCATCATCATCTTTGAACTGCAGAGCTGGAAGGGAGCCTGTGGTTCATAGAGTCCAGCCCCTGTCAAGGAGGCACAGTGGGAAATCGAACTCCGAACCTCTGGCCCTACAGACAGCCAAAATTCTGATCATGACCAGGGTTGTCTCAGGTAGTTGGCTTGATGATGAGTCAGCCTTCTATCCTTCTGAAGTTGGTAAACTGAGTACCCAGCTTGCAGTGGCAGGGGGAATATGTAGCCTGCATAATTAAATTGTAAACAGCTCAGAGAGTGCTTTGAGTGCTATGGGATGGTATACAACATAAGTAGCGTGCTTTACTTTTTGCTTTGCTTTGCTTTGCTATGGAGCTATCCAGCAGCTTGGTTACTCTCATTTTTCTTGTATGTATCAGGGCCTCGTCACCTTTCTTTTTTCACCACAATGTATTGCAGGCCTCAGAAATGTGTGGATTTCCAAGACAACATCATCTAGTTGCCAGTCTTGAGAGGTACAACCTGGATATATTCACAGGAGAAATAGAAACCCAATGAATGTTTTTCCTATGCCTACTTAGGAACATGTGGAGGTGCAGTCAACCTCACTGCAAGGACCAGAGACAGAGTCCGGGTCATTGTCTGAACGATATCACCGCAGTTACTCACAGCCAGCATAGCTGCTGTCATACGATTGCTTTCTGGTTTAGTATCTGGCTACAGAGCAAGAGGTTGGAAGTTTTCATTCTCCCCTATGCATTCTGGGAGAGGAGCCAGCCCATGTAGTCTTGACAGGGGCTGGACTCTATGATCCATACAGTCCTTTCCAGCTCTGCAGTTAGACGATGGTGATGAGGATATTGACTGCAGGATTATTTGAGTTCTGATTCCTGTAAGTAAATTTTCTCATTACGGCTCAATGACAGACTTTTGCCATAAAAGCAAGCATCCCCATGGAAGCATTATCCCTATAGTTGAGAAATTAGTGCAACGTGCTTCTTGATCTGTGGTAACCCTCCTAATAGCAACATCCATGTGGAGGGAGCAACTCCCATGTGGCTTTTGGCAACTTAGATACTTTACTGTTTTTACAATATATACTTCTAAAAATATAAGTTCAATTCCCCCCCCCCCCCATAAATTTTGCTATATAATTCTGCCCAAAGTTCCTGGTTTTGATGTCAGAATGATGGAGTCTCTGTGTACAGCCATGCAATACTAATGCCCCCTTCTGACCTTAAAAGTCTATGAATTCAATTATTGATATCAAATATGCTGCCTTGGCGGTTGGGCCGCCTTCTGTCTTCAGAAACACTGTGATGGATAAGATAGAGCACACGCTGCTGAGCTTTCTACTTTAAATTCAAATTTGCTCCTTAATAGGAATGATGAGCAATAGATTCGCCAAACATAGTCCTTTCAAGAGCTTAAATTGCTTGGTCTCATGCAGAAAATGCTAAATAAATACATCAAAATGGTACAGCTCTGGCACCAGTTCAAAGCCATGTTTATAGATGATTGTAGGTGTGGTAGAGATGTGACATACGAGTCTAACAAAATTTGCCAGGATTTGTCAGATGCATATTGGGAGCAATTAGTGAGAAGAAAAGAGGCTGTGCTGAAAATAGAAATTAAACGTCAACTTTTAAATACAAGGAAACAAGTAAATACCCACAGTTTCCCCAAGAGAAAATTATTTGGGACTATGTAAACATATCAAAGGCCAAAATCCAGTTCGTAATCCCAGCCAGAGCAGATCCACTGAAAGAATCCAATTTACACAAGTGTTGATTTACCAAGTCTCCATTGATTCAGTGGGTCTGTTATAGCCAGAATTAATAACTGGATTGAGGCCAAGGACTGTAAGGATCCATCAAGGTGTTGTTCTTTCAAATTGCTCAAATGTTCATAAGTTCCTTCTCTTACTGAGAATTTGCTGGAGGCAAGCTATTAAATGAGTGAATACAGATGACAACTTCCCAAGTGGCCACTTCTGAGGCAGGAACAATTTCTTATTTGGTATTGAATTCCCAGAGTGCCATGATTAGCATAGGTGGTGTCCTTGTTGGCTGTGGCAATCAGGGATCTGTAGTGCAAAAAGACAAATTGTCCTATATCTGTATGACTTCCTATGGTATGCTTCCCTATAGTGTCCTAACAAGGGCTGAGGGCCTTTGTATATGTGGATCAGCTGCTTAAGTATGATATGCCTGTATTTCTGCCAAGTAAGGGAGACAAAGCTAGCTAGCTCCCATACCAGGTGACTTCTTACAGAGCACAGAATAGTATGTTACTAGTTGTTGAAAAGCTTTGTGTCATCATTGAAGACCAAATTAGATGTCAGCTTCCAGAAATCTCCATTCTATTCCCTCTGACAGACTCACATCTACAAACACTTAAATGTGGCTCACATGGCAAATGGCCTAGCTCAAAGGCTCCATGGCCAAGCTTCTTTTTTGAGTGGGAAGTTAGGCTACGAACTAGGCCAAGAAGGCTTCAAGTTAGGCCTTTCTGCAACTGAGCCTCATTTAGGTGTTTGTAGGTGTGAATCTGTCAAGTAGAACACTCAGAATACAGAATTCTGGAAGTCCAAAAAAATACAAATGGCACATCTTTATATACCTTATATCCCAGCATGTTCCATGCCTAAGTCGCGCTGGCCACAGGACAACTGAAACTGTCTTCAGACAAACGCTGGCTCTATGGCTTGGAAACGGGGATGAGCACCGCCTCTTAGAGTTGGACACGACTGACTAAATGTCAAGGGGAACCTTTACCTTTACCTTATATACCACCCCCTCACAAACAAACAACTCATGTATCCCCTTGAACTGGTTGTGGGACAGGACATTCTTGGCTTTCTACTAGGTTTGTTATTCCCCTACCAGTAGTCCTGGGTAGACTGGTATGTCTGGTTTCACAGGAGTGAGAAATCCACTGGAAGTTTTAGTCTGGCCTTCAGCACCTTGGATAGCTCCTGGAAACCATGCAGAGTGGACCTTGGAATGCACTCACTACTCCAGTGAATTAGGGGTCACGAGCTTCCATTATTCAGTGATGGGCTGCAGAGTAGAGCTGAAAACCAAATTTTGTGCCAGTCACAGTGAAAGAATACACAGAGTCAGGAAGATTAGTTGCTTAGGAAAACTTTTAGTCCAATGGGTAGTGTGCTTCTTTGTGTAGGTTATTTATTTATTTATTTATTTATTTATTTATTTATTTATTTATTTATTTATTTATTTAGGAGGAGCCAGTGGCTAGCCTGGATGGGCAGAGCTAGTCCAGAGTCACAGGATACGTCACAGCATAAGACAAGGGTGGACAAATGTAGCCATTCTGACATTATTGGACCGCAATTCCTATAAACTCTATCCACCATTGCCAGAGTTGAGGAATTATGGGAAATGTTAAGTAAGAACATCTGAAGAGCCCTACATTCCCACACATGGCCTAGGGAGAAGCCAAAGTATAATTCTGTAGTTTATCTCATGGGGCCGGTGTATATACAGCTGTAGATCCTTTGTTCTTTTTGTCAGAATCTGGTCTTGTACCTTTACTTATATGTATCCTGTTCAAGTGTGGCTTCTGGAAAATGGACAGGGAAAGTGGTAGCAAGTTTACATTTCTCTTTCATTATAGTCACATCAAGTATTGTCTTAGAAGGCACTGTTATATCAGGCAATGTCAGGTTCAGAAGGATGTAACTTGGCTTGGTGAGATACATTCAGGTTTCAGGCAGGTCTTATGAATTCCACAGACAGGTCCCAGTGAGTTTTGCTGTTGTCGCTCTCTTCCTATCGAAGAGAAAGGCAAGCTGGCACACCATCCCCAAAGGAGAAGACTTGTGGTGCCCATCTTCTAGGCCAGATGATGCTCCACCTTTCTTTTAGCAACATCTGGTATTAGCAGCTGGCTCTGCCTTCCTCTAAAACTTGGCTGCTGTCGCTATTGTCCTCAATATCCTTCTCTGCTGCTGTTAACTAGCAAAGCCAAAGGTTGTGGCTTAAGGGCTTTTCCTCCCTTTAAGCTGGTCATGTATTTATATATCACCTGCCACATTATTAACTTTTTATTTAATTATTGCTCTTGCTGCTATTTATTTTATTTTGTAACATATATTTTAATTGCTATGAAACTGTTCTGATTTTTCTTCAATAACAGTGATATAGGAAAGCCAACAATGAGTGTTGTGACACCTTACAGACTAAGAGGTTTTCTTTACTCTTTCTTTGCAGGCTGCAGCCCAGTTCTTCAGGGACCTCTGAAAGCTTATGCCAATTAAAACTCATTAATCTTTAAAGTGCTGGGAAGAATCTTTACCACTTTTGCTACAATGGACTACAGACAAAAATGTCTATCCTCAGAAAATACTTCAGTGACAATATATTGCTGGATTTAATTCTTTGTTATGAACCACTTTGAGCATATTATTGTTTATGGAAAGACAATGCATGAAAAAAAGATTGATTGATTGATTGATTGATTGATTGATTGATTGATTGATTGATTGATTGATTGATTGATTGATTGATTGATTGATTGATTGATTGTGGAGACTTGAAAAAAGCTCTTCTACAATTGGCCCCACTTTTTTGGAAAAGCGGACCTTGCTCTTTAAAGGACCATTGGTCAAAATCATGCTGCCTAGTGTCATAAATCACATAGACTAGCTCACTGAATCAATGGGATTTAGTGAGCTGGTTTCTCTGTACATTCATAGGTATGTTTGGTAGAGACATCGGAGAAGGCCTTCTCTGTCACTGCTTCCAAGACTCTAGAACTCCCTCTCATGGGAAGCCAGGCCTTTCCTCCAGTGACAGACTGCCTGAGAGGGGTTTTCAAAGGGGATGTTGTGCCTTGTCACTTTGAATGTCTTTTAGGTGTTGATTTTGTTTACCATTTTAGTGTGGTATTTATTTGATTCTTTTGAAATATTTGTATTTGAAATACTGTTTTTAGCTTTTAAATATTGCCTTTTACTGATGAAAGTCTCCTTGGGTCCTTTTTAACGAGAAAGGCAGGGTAAAAATATTTAAAATGAAATAAAATAAATAAACAAAGTGGGAATAGCCACATTAGCTATCTTATAAGGCCATCAGAAGGATCCCTGGCACCACGTATGTGAAGCATTTTGATGCCAAGCTGTGAAGTTCAGCGGGTGACCTTTCACCAGTTACAATCCCTCAGCCTAACCAACCTCAAAGGGTTGTTACTAAAAATGGGGAGAAGGGCCATATATGATGCCGTGAGTCCCTGGAAGAACAGATGGGACATGAATTTAAGATGAAAAAAATAAAGTAATCCTGGGGTTGCCCTCCCCCTAGCAGTCAAAACCTGTCACCATTAAATAGTTGAGGGAAACATCAAAACAGAAAAGGTTCAACTCCAAGTTGCTGGGGATGATGATGTATGACGTGCTTTCTTCTCAGGATTCAGCACCTTTGCCCCTGGAGTGCTGCTCTCAGAGTGAGCAACTGTGGCTCTCTTCTTAGACTGCAAATCCTATCAGCCCTAGCAAAATAACCAGCAGTGACAGATCGGCAGTGGCTCCTCGCCTCTGGAATAACCTTCCCCCTGACATCCGCGAGGCTCCCTCGCTGGGTATTTTTAAAAATCAATTAAAAACACTGATGTTTTGGCAGGCCTTCCCCTCAGCCAATTCCTGATCTTTCCTCTTTTTCTCTCCCCTCGTTTTTGTCTCACCTTGTCTAAGTTCTTTCCTTTATTTAAAATAGTTTTAATCATATTGTAATTACATTTGTTGTAAGCCGCCTAGAGTGGTCTTAAGTGGCTAGATAGGCGGGATATAAAATAAATAAATAAATAAAATAAGATCATCAGAACTGCATTCCATCAACATCTCAACAATTGGAGTTGCTCATCCCTGCTGTATCTGGATGTGTCTTTGTAACAGCTTTTAACTACACAGGACTGGGAAAACAAAACAGTCAGCCAGTGAGTGGTTGTAGTAAACACCACACACTGCAAACACATCCCTTATGGATTAGACCATCCCCTTCTGTAATATCAGTCTAAGGAGGCAAAGGTCTTATAGCCAACATAGAACCAGATCTTGTATGTTTGAGTTTCACTGCCACTTGGGTCCATTATCCTCTGAACTGTTCAATTCCTGATCCAGTGGCACTAAATGCGTTATACCTCAGTGTCCTTTCTGCTGAATCGCTTCCTTGTCAGATCACACAGAAATTCTCCTCATGTTTTCTCGTCTCCTCTAAGCACTGACACATCCTTCACATTGTAGCTGAACAGGGTTTATTGGAGCAGAAGGGGAAAAAAATAAGTATTTCAATATTTCCTTTGTCATGTTGATTATCCAATCTTTCCTTTCTGGAACTGGAGTGTACTTGTGCCTCCCTGCTTCCACATGCACTTTACAATGGCTCACGTTACACATGGAAAAATGCATCTTTGTCTGCTAAGTGCAACAATTTTGAGGAGGAATCAATAACACTCCAGTTGTTAGCTTTGATTTGCTCATCCCAGTGACTTCTAGAATGCTGTGTTTCTTTGTTGATCTAATATCAGGAGATCACGATGAAGCTACCTCGAGGACAAAACAAGGACACAGAACCTTTTGGGGAGGACATGTCAACATTTGATAGCCCATCTTCTGAAGAAAGCCAAAGTCTACCCAATTGTGCAGTGTTGTTTTCATAGAGATTTTCTTTTTTGCACTATTTCTTTTTAAAATGCCCCTTTATATCAGGGATGTGGTCCTCTCCAGGCAAAAAGGGGCACACAACACTTCTCTAAGGTGAGCATCCTCCTGGCATTTCCACGTTCTCCTTCAATGAGCCTCTTTCCACTTCCCCCTTTTTATCTTTCAATCTGCTCCTATGTCTTTGGTGTTGGTGTTCTTTTAACGTGGATATTTTTCATCCTCAGATGAAATGAAAGTGAATGAAACAAGTGAAATGAAATGGGGGTGGGTGGTTAGGACTTTTATGCATGGTGGTTTTTGTTTTTTTGCTTAAAATTGTTTTGTTTAGGTTTCCAAATCTTTATGGCCGAGCCATGAATGACCTTGAGGGCAGAAGGCTGGTCGGTAACAGAAACAAAGTCAAAACAGCACCCAAAGAAATGCACTTTTTTTTAAATGGAAGGGGTGGAAATTTTTGTTCTGGCAAAATCCCATGTTTTTTAAAATGCTGCCATACTATAGATGGTCTATGAGGTAGGGTTTAAAAAATTCAACTTGCATTTCTTCCATTATGAATTTTTGCTGCCTCTCTGGTAGTGAATGAATAGCTTCTTGGGAGGCATTCATTACAGGCCCAACAGTCTTGTTTTAATTTCATTTGAAAGAAGACATGATTAGAGATTATTAATCCCAGACTGGAAACCCCTGCAGGACTGGTTGTTCACAGAATCAGACTGAGAAGCTCTTCCTACACTCTTGGAGATCAAAGAAAGGGATGGCTCTTCCTTTACTCAGTTAATGGCCAACTGCTTCTGAGAAGACCCTTGTGTTGCCCGGGCTGAACATATTTAATAAATAGGAAATGTCATTTCTATTAAAGAATAGGATAAGAATATGGAAAATAGTGTCTTTTTGTTTCTCCATGCTCTTTTCGTTAGGAATACTGGAGACAAAATACTGCAAAACATTTGGTATCATTTCTTTGAATTAATTTTTTTTAAAAATCTTCTGCAGTAATTTGAAGGTTTGCAGAAACAGATGGCAGTGAATTCCACTGGGTTTGAAGGAGTGTCCTTCTTCATCTTCCAAATCCACATCATCTTTGTAGTTTATTTATAGCTTTTTCTTGGGAGATGACCACCAAATATTGGATGTGTTTGAAATCATCTGCAAGATTTGCCTTGCCTTTTAGAACTTCGGTTTTTAGAAAAGCAAATTGGAGAAAGGCCAAGGGAGAGGGTTTGGCTATTGGCAGCAGATGATACATGAACCCTTAATTTTCCAGAGAGAGGCTTCTCCTTTTTGGTGCATTTTAAAGGGTTCATTTTCTTGGTGTATTTCAATTTTTCCTAATATAAAGATCTCAGATATTCTTTCTGACCTTAGTAGGAACTCACAGTTTAAGGTAGCCAATGTTTCAGCACCTTGGAGAGCTCCAGCTGTACAAGTTGCTCCAACCCAAAACTAGAGGCATTTAACCATATTTTTCTGTTTATAACACACACCCTGTTTATAAGATGCCCCCCTTTCTAACCCCCAAATTAAGAAAACTTAGCTTTGCATATTCAGCCTCTGGGCTCAGAACACTTGGACATTAAGAGTCCCTATTGAATCTGAGCACTGCCTATAGGCTTCACTTCCAACAAGGTGTGCTCCAATTGGTTTGTTCAGGATCAGCTGACGTCAGTTCCATAAGGCTCATGACTGGAGGAAGCTAAGTCTCCTGACTGTAAGAAGCTAAGCCTTGTGACTGAAGGAAGCCTGTTTACAGAGGCAAGGTCTGTGCTGTTTTGTTCTCTCCTCAGCTATCTCAGCTTACTTCTGTGCAAAAGATGCCCCTCAATTTTTAGTGTACTGATTTTAGGAAAAAGTAGTGTCTTATACATGGAAAAATATGGTATATTCTTGTATCTATCTCACCACTCCTAAAGTCTACTCCCTGTCTGATTTCACAAAGACTCAAAAGCCCGGAACAAAAGCAAATGCTTCTCTGTTTCTCCACTTATTGCCTGGCACATTCCTGTGCTGTTGAGCCGGCTCCATGGAGCAAGAGGTGCTTATCTCCACAAATGACTGAGAGCAGAAGAGAAAAGCTTGTGAGTCCTGGCGTGGACTCTGTGGGCCTTGGTCCAGTGTCAGGGAACATAGCTTGGGAACAACATATTAGCTCCAATACATTATTGGCTCTAATATGCTAATGATAAAATAGGTACTCTTGTATTAAGGGCAATTGAATTAATGCATTTATTTTTAAAAAATTAATTGTGAAAGCAATATGTTAGCATTAAAGTACACCTAATATAATATTTTAAAAATAATATCTTAAAGTAACATTTTTGAAGCAATGTTTTAATATTACTTTCTCCATCATTTTGAAATGATTAGATGCATTGGTTGGCTAGTTTTCCAGTTTAATGCAAAAGTAATGATTTTTCTTTCCTGTTAACAGGTTAGATCAAACAAGCTCTGGTCAGGAACCTGGTACAGTTATTCAACAGTTACAGCAGCCTTAAATCTGACGAGCCCATCTCCCCCTTGCTTTGGCTATTTCTGGAAGCTGGGCCAACACAGCATGTACCCTAAAGTCAGTCTCGTCCCTTCTCGGCCCTCTCAACTTTCCAGTGGCACTTTTTATAGAGAAGCACTTCAAGCAGAGAAGGTGGGCGGGACAGACTTGCTTTCAGAGACGTCTAGGACACTTTATCTGCTCATAAGATGTGTGTTGCACTAATGGCTGAGTTTGCGACATTATGCATTACACACACAGACAAGCCTTGGACAAGCTGTCATTAAAGAGCGAGAAATTGTTGTTTTCAGAAATAGCTCAATATCATTTGCATTCTTACAAAAATAAGTGAGTACACTTTCTGTATATAGCAATTTCATGCTTGGGGAGAAAGAGCTGATTGCTGTTGAGAGATGGATAATTCATCATCTCAATCTCCAGAAAGGTATTTAATGGCATTCCGATGAGTTCACAAGGTAACCTTAATTCTATTTCTTTTGTATATTTTTTCCCCGTTGCTAGAAATCAAGGGGGAGGAGGGGGAATGTACAGTACTCAAGAATCTTCCAACACATATCTATTGTTAATATCTTTTGTATTTCAAAATAAATGATTATTTTTTTTAAAATGCAGTCATTTAATTATTTAGCTCAAAATGCCTGGTTTAAATTATTTAGGAATCCAGAGTGATTGTGGTTCTTTACCAGATACATACTCAGCTTGGGAGGAGTAAAACATATGCAGGAGATACAAGAACACCCAGCAGCATTGCTCTAAACTCCACATATAACCCCATTCAGGGTCTGGTACTTATGCCAAAAGCCTACACGGACCCATAAAAAATGAGAGCACAGTCCCTCAGCATTTCTCAGTGCCTCAAGCAGCTACAACACGATCACCATTGTGAGAAAGAAGGTTCCTTTCATCCTATGTGGTGGGCGTGCAAAGCAGCTATATAGTTTGGGAAACAAATTCACTGAGCAGTGTAGGAGATAATGAAAATTAATTAATGAAGCAATTAATTTGCAATTGAAACTAGAGCTGTTTTTGTTCAGCTTAGTGGACAATCAGGTGGAAAAGAATAAAGCAGTCATTATCAGATATGTGACAACAGCTGCAAGACTCCTCTATGTTCAGTATTGGAAACGGAAGAAAGCACTCACAGAGGAAGAATGGCTATTTAAGGTGCTGGAAACAACTGAAATGGTGAAACTGTCAGCTTTAATTAAGGACAAACCATTAATGATCTTCGGAACAATTTGGAAGCCCCTATTGGAATATAGGGTTTTGATCTCTATAGAGACATGGAAATAAATGAAGAGATTCCTATTATCCTGAGTATGGACTAATTTTCATGCAGCAAATACAGACTTTGAGGTATTTACTATAGATAAGCGAAAGAATAACTGGTAGCTTGGGTAACAAAGGATGGGAAGATCCAAAATGTCAATAATGTAAAGAATCTGTAAAACTGGTTTGCTTCTATTTGAATCCCCTCCCCACTATGTATAACTTGCCTGAAAAACTAAATAAAATATAATTAAAATAAAATAAAATAAAAAGCCAAGGTACAAGCCCAAGCTATGAATAATAGGGAGTTGGGGGCCCTCCAATACACACACTGCATCCACGGACAGGCACTGGAAAATAAAAATAAAAAAAACAGCATACAACAAAGATCCATATGCTGGCTTCCCATACATTCAATCAGTCCTTTGGGACCCTGGGAACCCATGTGATGAATCTGCCCCCTCTCATCTTGTCTGATGGGCTAGTTTTGCTGGGAGACAACATTACATGCCTCACTAGCCTTCCCATTCCTCAAGGTTATGTGTCTGTCAAAGAATATATAAGGTGCATAGACTATGCTGTGACTCAAAGCTTGCTTACACCATGTCCTGTGCTCTGATGCAACAATGTGGAAAGACACAGAACAATGTATGGTTGATTCTTTCTTTTGACTTTCCACTCTTTTATTACTATGTACTCTATTTTTTCATACTACAACTGAAAACCAGAAAGCAGGGAAAGTCTTTCTACCCAGCCCTTGCATAAAAAAGGGACTCACCCATGGTCTGACAAAGGATAATGGCAGAAATGAAAAGTTACTTTTTTAGATTACAAATTCCAGAGCATGACTAGTAACTTTCCAAGCTATGAATAGCTGGGAGCTCTAGCCCGCAAAATAGCATCTCTGTTCTCTGATTAATGGTTCATGCTTGAACTCCCAGAATTGCAGCCTTATTTAAGGTATTCCTCATTAGGTATCCTTCAGTCTCGAGAGACTATGGTAACGTGCTCTGTGTGGAGGACTTGGAACAGCATCTAGTGTGGCTGAGGAGGCTGATTTGAGAGTGACAATCCCTTCCACATTGAAGACAAATACAGTCTGTCTCCTGTCCAGCTCCCTGGTTTTGCTTGTTTCGGGACTGCCTCTTTGCCTCGGCCTGCTGTACAAGTGTCTCTTCAAATTGGGAGAGGCCGTGATGCAACACCTGCCTCCAGGCTGAATGCTCAAATGTCAGGGTTTCCCATCTGTTGAGGTCCATTCCTAAGGCCTTCAGATCCCGCTTGCAGATGTCCTTGTATCACAGCTGTGGTCTCCTTCTTGGGCAATTTCCCTGCACTAATTCTCCATACAGGAGATCCTTTGGAATCTGACCATCAGCCATTCTCACGACGTGCCCAAGCCAACGTAGATGTCGCTGTTTCAGTAATGTATACATGCTAAAAATTCCAGCTCATTCTAGGATTGCTCTATTTGTCCTGCCAGGTGATACCACAAATCCGTTGGAGACAATGCATATGGAAAGTGTTCAGCTTCCTCTCCTGCCGTGCACACAGGAGTGTGCTCAGGACACAGGCTCTATAGACTTGGATCTTGGTATGTGTTGTCAGCATGCTGACATATTCCACCAGCATGCTTAAGATGTTCTACCAATGTATCATGGCAGTCGGTGTACCTTGTGTCTCATGGATATAGTGGAACATGTACCAAAACCTAGAGCTGCTCAACCACAGATTGCAATGGGCATAGTTACTCTATTAATTTCCTTCTCATTATGTCTGCACTCTCATCTAAGCTGCATAAAGAGCCAGTAGTAAGAAAATTTGATTAAGGGGGAAAAAATCAGCTTGTCATCAGCATCATCTCTGCTATCCTTAAGTAATGGCCTTTGTTTAATGGAGGTAAAGGACATTAAAGATCATAATGGTGAGAATGTTTGCAATCTACAGCATAGCCTAAGTTTGCATCTAAAAACAACAACTCAAGAGGTATCAATTGCTTGGAAAGTTACAGCTTTAAACTTCACCTCCAGGATTCCCTCAGACAGCGTGTCTGCCAGTCGGTGGATTCTGCTGGTCGGTGGATTCTGGGACCCTGTGGTTGGAAACAGTTAACTCTGTATAAAGGTATTGAGGCATACCCACAGGAGACAAGAATAGCAGAGAGACAGAGCTGGTGAATTAGTTGCTGTTGTCACCATGTCCCTTACCTTTGCGCTGAGAGACTTCTGTATGACATAGTATGTGGATGGCTGCTATATTATAGCAAATAATGGAAATTGGGGAGGGGGGTCCTAAGTCTGCAGAATGGCATCACAGATGCTTTCTTATTCATGAATAAAATAATTGCACTATTATATGGACAACATAAGTATGACCTAAAAGCATAACAGATGGTGTGAAGAGAAAATGGAAATATAGAATGAGAGTCATAGACATGGCATTCTTCTTGAAAATACAGAGAGGAGATTTCTGACATATAAGGAAAAGGCTACTGTCCCTTTAAGAATCATATCTTGGTTCTGATTATATTCTGGGGAGGAGGGTGGCTTGATGTCTCATTTGGAGGAGTTGCAAAAAGGGAAAAGAGAATTGCCTGAACAATTCAGGGTTGATTTCCCTCTAAGGTCAGCTTGGCTGCCTTAAGGGGAGATTGTGAGGGGTCCCATTCCCCATGTAGAAAAGAAGAGAGAAAGGGTCTAGCCAGAGAAAGAGGCTCCAGAGAAGGTGTAACCAATAATTTGTAAATTATCAATTCAAGGACAATAAAAAAAATAATGTTAATATACTGTTTGGGTCTCTTTAGTCTAGAGAAAAGGAGCCTGAGGGGAGACATGATTGAGACATATAAAATTATGCAGGGAATGGATAAAGTGGATAGAGGGAAGGTCTTTTCCCTCTCACCCAATACCAGAACCAGGGGACATCCACTCCAACTGAGTGTTGGGAGAGTGAGGACAGAGGAAAGAAAATATTTCTTTACCCAGCATGTTGTTAGTCTGTGGAACTCCTTGCCACAGGATGTGGTGATGACATCTGGCCTTGATGCCTTTAAAAGGGGGATTGGACAGATTTCTGGAGGAAAAGTCCCATCGCAGGTTGCAAGCCATGATAGGGATGTACACTCTCCAGGCTTAGAAGGAAGGTACCCCAAAATGCCAGATGCAGGGAAGAGGTATCAGGAGATAGGTATCTAGTTGTCTCGTGTGCTCCCAGAGGCATCTAGTGAGGCCACCGTGAGATGCAGGAAGCTGGACTAGATGGGCCCTTGGCCTGATCCAGCAGAGCTCTTCTGATGTTCTTATGTAATAATGTAAATGCAATTAGTATCAATGCCATAGGTTTTATTCAGGTTTATCAGAGGTTGGCTGAGGAGTATGCTCCACAACTTCAGTGGGACTAAAACCTCAGGTGAATAGGATTACAGTTTTGAGTACTTGCTAGCACTTGCTCTCTCGCTCTCTCTCTGTGTGCAGAATGCAGTACTCTCTAATTCATGCAGACATATACCAATTCTTGGCTTTGTTCCTGTTTGTCTCTATTTTATGCACAGATTGTATTAAATAATCCATTTCTTCATTCTAACAAAAATTAAACCAAGAGCTTCTCTTCGCTTATAAAGAATACAAACTATACATTTAGGATGGCTCACTTTGTTTATTTCTAGGTTTCTTTATTAAAGTATAGTGAAAAGCATGTTATTTATAGAATTGAAAGAAAATATGAAAGACAGAAATAAAAATACAGAAGCATTAATTCTGATTACAGGCAAATCTAGAAATATATGTATGAGATGTACACATTCCAGCCTTGATCCTCCAGGAACCGATCTATACTTGATTTCTTAAAGAAATGAACCAACCATTCCTTGCCAATGTCATTCTGTAAAATGACTTCCTGTTTCTTGGGGAATTATTGAAAGGGGGAAAAAAAATTTCACAGCTCTTCTTCAATGGAAGATGAAATCGCAGCCTCTAGATCTAATCTAACACTTAAAATCTTCTATTAAAAGCCTAATCCTCTAAGTCTTTTGCCAGTGTAAGCTCCTTTGAAGTCAATGCAGAGCGCAGTGGGTCCCCATTGGCAAAAGTGCTTTGAGGTTTGAGCTGTCAAAAAGCAAAGCAATCACAATATATGACAAGTTGCTCCAACAGACATTCCAAAGATTTTGAACTAACTTTTACATTAGATGACCTTTGGTGAGGCAGGGGATTTGCAGTCAGTAGGAAAATAAATAAAGAAATATAATATAATATATAAATATATATATATGTGGTCACCAACCAGTCATTCTTGTATTAAACAGGTTGCTGATTGATAGGCCAGAATGGCTAGCTGATGTTTCTTCAGTGAGAGAGTAGTGGGGAGACAGCTGGCTACTTTCCCATGTGTTTGAATGAAAGAGCCCTTGGAGCTTAAAGTAAGTGCATCAGTTTTAATCTTAGAGGAAGAAAATGAGAGGATGAAAAGGACTGTGACAAAAACAAAACCAGTTGGGATCAGGAAACTCACTGCTGAACCCAGACCAAGACCTGGTCCCCAACACGTACTTACTTATTTACTTTATCTATCTATCTATCTATCTATCTATCTATCTATCTATCTATCTATCTATCTATCTATCTATCTATCTATCTATCTATCTATCTATCTATCTATCTATCTATCTATCTATCTATCTATCTATCTACCTTTCTTTCTTTCTTTCTTTCTTTCTTTCTTTCTTTCTTTCTTTCTTTCTTTCTTTCTTTCTCTGTCTGTCTGTCTGTCTGTCTGTCTGTCTGTCTGTCCGTCCGTCCATCCATCCAACTCATCTAGTGGTCAGGCCACTACAATATTATACCATCAACATAAAATTCCATAATAAATAGAGATGGGCACAAACCACAGTTTGGCATGGTTCAGCAGCACAGCTGTTCTGTGGGTGCCCCCACCTTCCTTTGCCCTACCTCCTCCAGCCAGTGCCCACTTAGCTTCTTCGTAGTAGG
The DNA here is from genome assembly GCF_051106095.1 of Pogona vitticeps. Lineage (NCBI taxonomy): Eukaryota > Metazoa > Chordata > Lepidosauria > Squamata > Agamidae > Pogona > Pogona vitticeps. The sequence continues at coordinate 202,221,835 of NC_135784.1, forward strand.
GTAGAGTGAGCTGATGTCGCCTAGCAGACATGATGTCTTTGGGTGCTTCTTCTTGTCCAAAGAATTTTCTGGATAGCTAAGTGGTTCAGGTGGTTCAGCTTTGGACCTAGAAGTTGGGAGTTCAATTCTCCCCTCCACCTCCTTGACAGGGGCTAGATTTGAAGTTCCATAGGGTCCGTTCCAGCTCTGCAGTTCTAAAATGATAATGATGATGATGATTTCATTGTTGGAACAACAGAGGCTCCTACAACTAAGGAGAAGAGAGTGGTTTCTCTCTCTCTCTCTCTCTCTCTCTCTTTCTCTCTTTCTCTCTCTCTCTCTCTCTCTCTCTCTGTGTGTGTGTGTGTGTGTGAGAGAGAGAGATGTGGGGGTAAGTGGGAAGAATGTAGAGTAGGTTGCAATACTGAGAGAGCAGAAATGAGAGTCAGGAGTGTTGTGAGTAAACTGAAGGGACAAAGCACTTAAGAACAGTGGTTCCCAACCACAGGTAACTCAGGTGCTCTTGGACTGCAACTCCCAGAAACCCCAGCTGACAATGAAGGCTTCTGGGAATTGCAGTCTGACAACACTGGAGTAAGGTTGGGAACAACACGCCCCCTGTGCGAGCTCAACACGCCCCCTGTGCGTGCAAAACACGCCCCCTGCACAAGTGTGACAAAACCCCTACGCAAGCGTGAAATGGCCCCTGCTTGAGCATGACACGACCCTCGAGTGCAACATGCCTGCTTGGGGGGGGGGGGGGAAGAGATCAAGAGATCTGTCTCCGTGGCCAGTTCCGAGAAGCCCATGGACCAGCACTGGGCCACGGACTGGGGGTTAGGGACCCCTGCTCTAGAGGATACCAGGCCTTTCTCGGAAGAGCTGGTGGCCCCTTGGCTGGCAGAAGTGCATGAGGTCTCCAACATGTATCCATTCAAAGAAAAGCAAACATGGGGCATGTGGGTCCTGGAGTTTTCAACTGCTTGAGAATCTTGTTTCATCCAACTTGAGAAGAATGCTTTGAACAACAAGTGGAAAGCTGCTGCAATGAACCAAAGGGGCAGTGAAGGCTGCCCCAAACACATGTCCATTTCAGCATTCAGTTAAATATTGGATATTTTGAACAGAATAGCATTTATTTCACAAACTACTTCATATTGTACAAACAACCTTAAAAAAAAAGATAATCCTTCCCATTGACACAGAGTTGAGTCCCAACAAACTTATGCAGAGGAAGAAAAGGAGTGAGCAAATATCACTTTCCCACACAGGGCTCAAAACTGAATCTAGCCCATAGTTGCCACTGGCCAGTAAATAGTTTCCCTACGCAACTTGGATCCAAGCTACCTGGGCGGAGGTGGGGTGTTTGGATGCATTCTTATAGCTCCACCACCTCCAGAAAGCTGTTTGGTGGGGACTTGAAAGAAGGATCTTCTCTGTGGCTACTCCTGGGCTCCGGTCATTCAGGGGAGGCAAGATTTGTCCCCGCCTTGCCCTCCTTCTAATGACAGCCAATCAGCTTTTCATTCCGAAGTAAAAGCAGTCAATCAGTGCGCTAGTTGTTTTAAAAACAAACAACTAGTAGCAGCTTGATTAACTGACTTTGAAGTGTTTTCATCGTAGCTGTATTTTAATAATATTATGATTTTATTTCCATTTTAATGTTTTAATTTTACTGCATTTTAACTCTTTGTTGTGTTTTAACGGTTTTGTAAGCCTCCTGGGGTCCCAATTCTGGGAGAAAGGTGACATACTAAAAAAAATTTTTTTGAAACAAACAAACAAACAAACAAACAATTGTCTCTACTATTGCAGACATGTCCTGCTGCTTCCTACTCCTCTTCTTGACTGACTGACTGACTGATTGATTGAATACATCTTGTTCCCACTAAACTCAAGGCAGAGGGACATGCCTCTCCACCACACATTGTTCCCACCCCTGCCCAGTGAGGCACATCAGGGAAAAGAATAGTGACTGGCCTGAGGTCACCCAGTGAGCTTCATGACCCAGTCAAGACTAGAATGCAAATTTCTCTCATGCCAGTCCAGCTCTCTAACCAGTGGATCAAAAAAGGATAAAAATGCATGTGAAATATATATATATTAGGGTCGAGCATGTGCAGAAATTTAGCTTTCAATTGCATGGATAACCCTATGTCATCAGAGATCTCAGTGAAAAGAACAATATCATGATGACACTAATGTGACTTGCTATCTCTGAATAAAATCAAAAGAAATTGAGTTTGATTACAGAATGAATAAATGATTTTTGTTCTTCAGAAGGACAGCTGAAAAAATCGCTGAAAAGTGGTGGGTCTTTTCCAGGATTTTTTTCTTTTTTTATTGGCCCACGGAATAAAAACAAGGAACCAACCCTCTTACTTTTGGAAGTGGTGAATAAAGTTCAGTCCAGAATGTGATCACAAGATACCCCTACCAGGATATGCATCCCATTGAAACAACACGGAGCTGGAACAGTTATTACCACAATCAAAATGTAATTTAATCCCAGAATGTAAAACTTGCAGGCATATAATAGGAGCACGGAAGTAGCAATGCTAGTCAGAACTGCTGTGGCCACTGTCCACTTACTCAGTGACCTTGAAGCAGCACAAAAACAGTAACACAAATCAGGGAAACAGCTAGGTGTTCCACAACCACTCCAAAGCAGTGGTCCCCAACCTTTGGCCTCCAGATGTTCTTGGACTGCAACTCCCAGAAGCCTTCACCACCACCTCTGCTAGCCAGGATTTCTGGGAGTTGAAGTCCAAGAACATCTGGAGGCCCAAGGTTGGGGACCACTGCTCCAAAGTATTTCCCCATATGTGTATTTGGATGTGTGGTATCTTCTCACCTTGTATCTAGCCTTCAGGGCTGTCAAAGCTGCACACAATATATTTGACTACCTCTTTGGATAAACATGTGATCTCTCTCTCTCTCTCTCTCTCTCTCTCTCTCTCTCTCTCTCTCTCTCTCTCTCTCTCTTGCTTAAAGAATCACCTCAAAATACTCCTTTTCATATTTCAGTTAAACAAATATTCAGAATGAAGATATCAACATAAGCCATGTCCAAAATAAATAAGGCTAATATGGTAGGGCCTATAATTCAGTTTGTTTACTTGATTGTTTCACTGTAGATTTTCAAAAACTAGATAGCTAATAGTTAAGATAAATCTGTTGCAAGACAGAACCAGGGGAGAGGAGAAAGTTTTAATTACTTTCAAAGAGATGCTAATAGGGCTATTGTAACATGGATTAGAATAATTATTTCCTCACCATGAACACAGAAGCTTTTGTCTTCCAGCAACAAGTAAGATAATCAGTGCTGATTTCAAGAAGGTGCCAAGAGATAATACTTTTAAGTAAATGAGCCAGAGCAAAATACATTTTGTATGGCAGGGTCACCTAGCAGCATAACATCTCTTTTATTGTACTTCATACAATGTTTTCCAACAGAAAGAAAGATGAGGAATGAGAATAGAAACTGGGTGAATTCAAAGCTAATTACTTCACTTCCATGTACTGTATTGTAAGCAAATAATGTAAACAAAATGGCCCACATACAATTGCACCACACTTCTAAGGGGTGTTTCAAACCAAGGTTGTTTTTTTTTTTCTGGTCAAAGAGAGTGAAGATGTTAGAATCATCTGTTTTTGATCATTCTTATAGTTTGACACCTTGTGATGTAGCTGTTTTCAAAACTCTTAGGTTTTTTGTTCTATTCTTAATTATAATCCTTTTCATTTCCTGCTAATTGCTGTTGTTACTACATAAGTAGGATATTCTTGACACCTAGTTTTTTCAGGTGTGTATCAGTGATGCATCCAGGGGTGATCTGTGGTGTGTGTGTGTGTGTGTGTGTGTGTGTGTGTGTGTGTGTGTGTGTGTGTGTGTGTGTGTGTGTGTGTGTGTGTGTGATGTCTCCAGGGCTGATCTGTGGGGTGTGTGTGTGTGTGTCACCCTAAAATGTAATGCTTAGCTATTCCAGCCATAGGTTGCCTATGGATGATTCATTGGAGAATGTATGATGGCAGTGAAGACACACTTCCCATCGGTGTACATGTTGGAGAGCAGAATTTCACTGAAGTTTCTCTCTGAAAGTACAGTTGGTCACAAAACTGAATTGGCTGCAACCTAAGCCATGAGATGACATGATGAGATGAATATCAAGAGCCCTGATTTCCAAGAACCAATGTGGTATAGGTGGAGAGTGTGTTGGACTAAAACTCAGGAGACCTGGGTTGACACCCCCCCCACTAGGCCATGGAAACTCACTGGAGGGGGTGACAGTGGTGAACCACTTATTGTACACCTCACATACTTCAGAATCCCCGCTACGGTCACCATAAGTGAGAAGTGACTTGATGGAATGTAACAACAAACAAAGATCTGAAGGTAGTGACAGACTTTACTTTCTTGGGCTCCGTGATCACTGCAGATGATGACAGCAGCCACGAAATTAAAAGACACCCGCTTCTTGGGAGGAAAGCGATGACAAACCTAGACAACATCTTAAAAAGCAGAGATATCACCTTGCCGATAAAGGTCCACATAGTCAAAGCTATGGTTTTTCCAGTAGTGATGTATGGAAGTTAGAGCTGGACCATAAAGAACGCCGACTGCCAAAGAATTGATGTTTTTGAATTGTGGTGCTGGAAGAGATTCTTGAGATTCCCCTGGACTGCAGGGACATCAAATCTATCCATTCTGAAGGAAATCAACCCTGCGTACTCACTGGAAGGCCAGATCTTGAAGCTGAGGCTCCAGTACTTTGGCCATCTCATGAGAAGAGAAGAATCCCTGGAGAACACCCTGCTGTTGGGAAAGTGTGAAGGCAAGAGGAGAAGGGGATGACAGAGGACGATAGGGTTGGACAATGTCATCGATGCTACCAACATGAATTTGACCAAACTCTGGGAGGCAGTGGAAGATAGGAGGGCCTGGCGTGCTCTGGTCCATGGGGCCATTAAGAGTCGGACATGACTTAACGACTAAACAACAACAACAAATCCCAAATTCCATGGACAGAAGTCAAACTAGATTGGCAGCTGAACTTTACTTCAAAACTGGTAATGATGGCAGCAGATTAGATTACACCCTCACTGCCATGCCCAAACAGCCACTTTGCATCTCTTAATGGCAATGCCAGTCCTGAGATGAAATAGGGCATATAAGTGGCATGCCCTTTCCAGTTGGGAATTTCAGCTCACCTGCCCAAAGAAGTTTGAACCTACCTCTGACATACATAGTCATTCTGATATGTGGCTCCTATTTATGTCAATGTGGTTCATGCAGGAAACTATTCCAGTAAATTACACTGAAAGAGAAGAAGCACTATAGGTTTCTTGTGAGGGTCAGCACTTGTAAGTGCTGGAAAGTAAACATACTGCAGCACAGGAGCAATGTTAACTTTTTCATTTAGCCCTCTGAAGCTCAGAATGATCAATTGAGCACACTTCCCTCTGTGTAAAGAGTCACATCCATGCTTCTTTTTAAGAAAATAAGAAAGCTTGGGCTTATGAGAGAAGTACACTTGTGGTAGGAAAGGTTATAGAAATCCTAGTTCTAACTAAATTGGAAATCTCAGGAGCCACAGCTGCCTCTTTCATCTCTAGAGAATATAGGCAAGATGTTCCTTGGAGGAACAAGAGAAAGGCATCAGAGTGAAGGAAATGACATCAACTAGGCTAAGAACAACAACTGAACATTGCAGGAAGGTCAGCACAGGTCAGAGCAAGCAAGGAACAGTCTAGGAAACCTGAGGAGGTATTTTCTTTATTCTTTCTCCTGCAAAGACATCCATGTTCTTGAGGGTAAGCTGAGTTGCATCCAGGAAGTAACTTTGTTACAAGTAATTATGTTACTCATTATTTCTGGGTGTTATGGAGTGTAAATTCTATTTCTATGAGTACCCATCTTATTAGGACGGTAGGACATCATTGTCTCTCATTCTTATTACCAACTAAAATGAAGATGACTTGTGAGGTAACATTGTTATTGCCGACTTTAAACAAACTCATCTCTGCATTAGGCACAGGGGAATCAATTATAGAGCTTTGTATCCTTCTGTTCCTCAGTGCTAAGAAACTGATGACCCCTCTCAATTCCTAGAGAGCTTTATCCCACCCTTGTCTTTCTGACTAGTAACCATGTGACATAGCCAAACTGAGCAAACTCAGTTCTGTCGAAATGAATTACGTTTGCTAATCTTGCATATTGAAGTTATCATACATTCTTGGAAGTAATTACAAACATCATTAACTCGGGACTCTTCCTTGGGCAGGCTCTCAGTATGGCAACCTCTACTGCCGTATCACACAGACTGTAACACGTTAAGTAAATAATAAGCAAGATTTCGCATGTTCTTGAAATTCCCAATTTGAAGCTTGGGAAATAACATCTTTTCTTCTTCTCTTAATAAAAACAATAAACATTCTGGCATGCTCTCTTACTGGACTTCCCTCAGTCCTTCAGACTGGCTAAATTACTTTCCTCAGTAACCTCATCAGTATCAACCTTATCCTGGACTCTCCAGCTGATAAGTCTAGAATTAAATCAAGTTGTCAGTTTCCAAGGCAAGTTGCATAAAACTATCATGCAATATTATACAATGCTGTAATAAAGATAATATAAAACTGTACTACCAGATGTTAGCTAATCAAACTGCTAGCCCGACATTATCACAGAGGTCATAACATCATTTATTCTTTTTGCGAAGCGCGATAACAAATGGTAACATAATGACTGTTTTTCATAGAACAAATTAATATTTGCTTCTTTTTCTTGTTACTCTGAGGGGACAAAATGCTTTAGAGGTACTTTGAAGGGATTTTATTTTTCAATTGTTCTTCCCTTTTTTAGATTTAATAACAGGGTGGGGTTTTTTTTACAAAAAAAAAGGAATGAAAAAGAGTAATGTACACATTTAATAACAAGCAAACAGCTGTAACAATTCCTTTCAAAAAGCAACTTTTCAAGCTCTACCTATAAACCCTAACAACACAAGACTGCCAGAGTCCCATGTCTTACCAGATTTAGTGCAATGCCCATATCACATTGTGTGCTGGTTTTCCTGAGATTGTATCTTGGCACTTCAAGTTCTTGTATTCTGCACTAACCAAAAGGGAAGGGGGAAATCCCAGCAGACTTGCCCAGTTTCTTTCTGCAGCTTGTCCTTACCTCAAAGGTAGTTATATTGCACAGGTTAACTCCCCTCAATGGGATATTTACTTATCTTTTCAGACATGTTTGGCAGCTATTTTTCTTGTCTGTCTGGAATGCAGGTCACACTTTCTCCTGCCAATATGGAGGCAAGAGATCTCCAGATGATTGTGTAGTTTTGAATCCACCCTGAAGGGGGAAAATGGAAGCTTAGACTATGATAGATGATATCTCTCTGTGCATTTAAAATGTCTGCTCTGTTCTCTCCTTCAAAAATAGCCACTCTGAGTGAGATCAGGACTGGGACAGAGCAGAGAGGGAGGTAAGGGGCAGGTTTTTCCCCTTGAGCTACAGCCCTGACAAAAAGTATACCTGCCTCCACCCTAAGCTGATATTCACCCCCCCAAAAAAAAAACAACAACCAGTGTGCATGGTAGCTTCCGCTTCTCTTCTGGGCTGCTACTGTCAACGAATCCTGTAACTAGCATGGTCATTGGAAGCTGTTGCCCAAAACATAACTTCTTACCTCTAAATCTATAGAATGAGGCAGCTGGGGAATGTGCCATTTGGGGTTTTCTTAGACTCCAACTCCCAGAATTCTTTAAGAATTCACCAGGCAGAATTCTGGAAGTTCCAGTCCACACCTGCAGGCACCTATGCATCCTTCAACCGAATCAAGGCCTACCTCGGAGGTTGCATTTGAGGCCTCATTTCCTGCTGCAGTTCTTCCTGGTCATTGCCGTATCTCTGCCCTTTGGGGGTCTATAGAGTGTGCCTCCCACAGAACTACAAAAGGTAGGAAGGGCCATGGCAGCTTTTCCCCAGGAGGCATTATGGTAGGAAATGATGCCTAGAATGTAGCTGAGGTGGGCCTTGTTCCAGGTAAGGAAAATCGAGGTGCCTGCAAGTGTGGGTCTCTGGACTGGAGAGTTCTGGCACTTAGAGGCCAAAAAAATCCAAATAGTACAAGCCTGGGGGCAGCTGCCTCAAGTTGGCAGTGGAAGCCCCCATCCTGCTGCGCCTCCTGGACTCTCCAGCTGCTCCCCCTCTGTTGGACGACAGAGTGATGAATTCCTTGCAACCTCTCTTGGACTTCATAAACTAGACATTGCTTCAGGTGTGGTGGAAGATCTTGTCCTATGGTCAGCATTGGAGAAAGACTGAACTGCCAATCAAGCCAGCTTTTGTAGATGGAACAGGGAGGAGGCAAAGGTGGAGAGATGCCAACTTGTCCTTGTCTTTAAGAAGCAAAATGTCTTTGGACCAGCTGAAGGGCCTTGGCAGATCTGGAACCAAATTTAGCCTAGAGAGCTCCATGGAGGTTTGAGCTGTAGTTGTATATTGACTACCCAAGAGCAGAGAACTGGATTCCTGGCCTTGTTACCAGGCCTGGCCATCCACAGACTGCTACTTCAGGGGTCTTTGTGACGTATTTTTCTCCTTTACATGAGGACAGCTGTGCAGCTTGCACAGACTGGATGGCAACTTGCTGGGCCAGTCTCTTTTTGCCTTATACTGTGAGATTCCCACAGAACACCACCACCACCATCACCACCACCCCCGGCTTCTTGGCATTTCAAGAGCTGGTTGCTGCTTTGGAGACAATGGTATTGGCCCTTCTCTGAGTTTACTTGCCCCCCCACCCCACCCTGTGCCTTCCTAAATACCCTCCTTGCCCACTTGAATACTCTGGGGCATGTCAAACTCTCCTTTCTTCCTGCAGCTTTAACAAAATGCCATTATTTTACATTGAAAGAATTTCCTCCTTCTCTTACTCCTAAGGGGAATTTCAGTCACTCTTTGCATCATGGCACTGAAGCTAGAGTTCAACACGTACAAACAAGTAGGTCAGGGCTATCTATTTGAAATTATTTTTCTACAGAAATGGTGGTATTGTTGATGTGTCTTATATAATCGGGATTTGTTGCAAAATCCTGAAGAGCACGGCAATCGGTCAAGGTGACAGGATATGCTCAACTCGTGCTTATTATTCTCTTCTCTTCCCTTGTCATTTGTGCAAAACTCCTCCCTTACAAATCCTTTCTTCTTAGAGAACTCATCAGAATCTTAGCACAGAAGGAGGAGGAGGGAGAAGAGGAGGAGGAGGAGGAGGAGAGACACCCATTGTATCTGACTTAGAGGCTTGTCCAGACAAAGCATTCTTTTTGTTTTCCAAGTAGAAGTGCCAGGTTTTTCCATCGATGTTCTTAGTACATTTCCTGCAAGCCAAGTAACATGTCACACATTTAGTGCTTTTTGTGTGTGTGCACTACTTTCCATGACTTTTTGTCCCTCCTGATAGCAGGGTTTATTTTAAGCCTTTCTTTGTTTGGGCAATGGAATTGAGCATTGAGACATTTACTACAACTGTCATTACTCCATAGCCAACTTGGACATTGAAAGCAATGGTCTGAAGGTTTGGAGATGAATGTGGTGGGCTGAGCTAAATCCCCCCTTCTCTGTGTGTGACATCCCTTTCTCCCTCTTCTCCCCCACCCCAATAGCATTCAGCATTGGAATAATTTCACTCTTTCTCTATTGGACCCCCCTTCTCTCTCTCTCTCTCCTCTCTTCTAACCCTTGTCTCTCTCACTTTCCCCACCCCCATGCTCTCTCTAAGGCTTCAACTGGTCTTGCCACTGAGCTGAATTAATCCTTTCAGAGGGGGCTTTGAAAAGAATCTGTGGGCTACATGTGCCCCCCCCCGTCTTCACATCTAGGCAAGCTCACTGTTCTCTTCGGCATGGAATTTGAGCATTGGATACTCCCCTGTACTCCTGTTTACACGTGTGCTTGTACACCTGTGCTAGTCTTCCTCCCCTATCCTCTCCGTCTAGCCTTCTGTCGGCCCAACTTTGACAACATAGCATCTCCAGCATGCCAGTCCTGACAGCTATGAACACCATGGCATAGTTCAGTCAGTAATCAGAGCCAGGACGACCTTTTCCACCAGGGGAAAAAAAAATGAGCATATTGGTGAAAGGTTGGCCTACTGATGGCCAAGCATGATTTTAAGTTCTTGGAATGGTCTGGCATGGAGCAGCTATGAGGAACTGTTACACTGCTGTTTGGTGTAGATTGATGCTGCTTTAGGACTTGAACTATCTGCTGGGTTTCCCTGATCATACCTGTCTCTTTCTACAACAAATGAAACTCATGACATCACCGCCACCCCAGTGGGTGAGGTGAACGGCAAAATCTGGGAAGCCTGTGGCCAGTTTCTGCGCCCAATGCCAGACTATGGAGTGCATGGCCTCCCTACGTAAAATGAAACCTGTATAAGATGGAAGTTCAGTTTTACAACAAATGCTTGGGAGCATATACCAAAGTGCCTTCCTTTAAAGGATAATGGTCACCCCTGGAAGCTTCCAGAAGCACCTTTTTGATTGTGTTGTTGCTCTCCTAAATATTTGGGGGGGGGGTTGTTGAATCTGAGGGTTTAGGCCCTAAGGGGTACAAAAACAGGCAGGGCGAGCATTCACCTTATGGCCCAAAGGTTGCACACGTGTGTCCTACAGCCCCCGAAGCACATGGGACTGCTCCTTCATATGCTGATGGTAATCACAATTCTGTCTTTCCTGTTCTCTCTGTACTACCTCTCCTTTTGTCAAAAGTTACAATGTGACTCCCTTGGATTCCGAGATGAACAATAGTGTGCTATCAAAACACATGCCTACACATACATGCTTCCAGCAGGGTCTCTGCTGGAAAGAAAGTGGAACTAGTCATATCTGCCAAAAGCTTTTGATCAGTAAAAAACAAACAAAAAACTGGAGAATATTAGTTAATATATACTTTATACACATTCATATGACACTAGCTCTTGGAGAAATCCAACCCATAAATTTTTCCTATCATTTCTGTATTCCACCTTAATCACCATCATCTGCCATCTGCCAGTAGGAGGAAATATGGCATACACCTAGATGCAGTAGAATCTCCACCTCTAATTTTATATTCTAGCAGATAGCCACCATGCCTCCATACCCAACAGAGAGGATAGCATTAGAATTTGCCTTCTGGGTCCAAGTGGTTGATTTTTGCAACATCATATGTGCATAGTCATTCTTTAGCAGTATGAAGAACAGCACATTTTGGGGTGTATATTGGGGGGGGGGAGTGATGTTTTTATCCTTTTTGAAAGGTGGAGCTATAAAAAGCTGATGCCAAAGTTCTGCTCCCACCCAATTTCCTGGTGGCACTTTTCTATCTAAAGGACGCATGCATGAGTTTATATCCATGCTCGGTTTTAGCCGGTGGCAGTCTGGGACCTCAGTGGGTTATAATGAAGGGATGCGAAGCGAGAAGTTGGATGGGTAAAATGAAGAAATCCAAACTGATGTCATACTGTTAGATGTTTTGTCAGCATCATTGCTGAAAATAAAGGGGGGAGAGCTGCTTCTTTTAAAAAGAACAGAAAAAGAAAATGCTTTGTTAAAGCTGGAGATTCATCTCTGACAATAAGTTCCACTTCAGAAAACGTCTGTATTGTGACTCCAAAATGCCTTCACCAGCAGATACATTGCTAATAATGATGAGGCGGAACGACTCTTATTCATGAATGGCAAATGCCAGCGATTGTAGACAATACTATGATAGATGGACGCATCATCTGATTCAGTATAAGGTAGCTGTTGCAATTCATTATCAGATGGTTTTGAAAACTCTCATTGTGCTCCAACTATACAGAAATGCTTAAAGCATGGAGTAGGTGGTGCATGCAACGATGCATGTTGCCATGGTACATGTAAGTTCTGTGCAAGTGTTTTCCCCTAGACTGTAGGGCTGAAAGTGAAGGGGGTTGCTATTCATGCATATCTCCATGTGTCTGTAAAAATTTCTGTATTTGTACAGCATGTTTCAAGCGTTCAGCACTCTGCATACATTGTCTCAAGGAATCCTTACAACAGCACTGCAAAGCAGGTTAGTTTTATTATTCCCAAGAGAGTAGAGCAGAGGGTGAGACAGAAAGAAGAGCTGGTGCAAGTGCTCTTAGCAAATTCATGGCAGAGGCAAGATCCTTGCAACACGGGTGACTGCATATGCATCACCAAAAAGAAGGACAGAGGAAAATGCTACTTTACATTTTTTTAAAAAATCATATGCTTATTTATATGGCTGTTAATGGCAGTTTACACATGTAGAAAGTGCAAATGCTTTAAAAAATGCATGAACACAAAATGTAAGTTGCAGGCAAATACTTATGTCAGAATTCAGTTCAAAACACGGTAGCATAAAAATAATAATAAAAATACCAAATACAATGCAAGAGCTTATAGCCTTAAAAGCACATTAAAAAGCAAAAGGCAGAGAATACATGTATTTGTGAAGGCTTTCATGGCTGGGATCTAATGGTTGCTGTGGGCTTTTCAGGCTCACCAGAGCACATGTTGCTGTCCTCTGAAGATGCCGGCCACAGAGACTGGCGAAACGTTAGGAAGAACAACCTTCAGAACACGGCCAAAGAGCCCGAAAAACCCACAACAACCAGCAGAGAATCCATCTCTAAAATACAAAAATTAAAATAAAAATATACTACAGCCTCTAAGCATATTAATAACACACACAAAACAATTCTAAATGCTCACCCAGCCAAACTAACTTGAAATCTATGGAGGAAAATCCATGATGACTGTGTTAAAGTCTTTTTTGATGACATTGGATGTTATCTATTCACAATGTCTTGCAGCTTTACTTGCTAGCAAATCTTAATGCAGGATCTGCATTGATCTGTTCGGCTCTGGTTCTGTCTTCTGTTAAAAGATATGGTCATCTGCATTGGACTGGACATGAAAAGAGATTTCAAACAGATGCCTTCAAAATAGAGGATTGTCCTTCACAGTCCATCAGACAGAGGACTGTTCTCAGTAACTCAGGATTCATGGCCATCTTACATTGTAGGCAATGTTCCCTCTAGGTTGTGCAGCTGCACAGTGCTGATCAGAGCCGCACGCCTGCAGCCAATGTTGCTGCCCATTTGGTTACATTCTCAGCCGGAGCCCCGCGTGCACAGGGCAGGTGGAAAATTAGAAGGAATGTTGCCTGCAGGGCAAACAGAACTTCGGAGAGAAGGGGGTTCATTGAACCCAGTGCAGGAGGGGAAAGGGAAGAACTTTCATCTTGTACTGTGGTGGCCCTAGGGCAGCTGTTCCTGACCTGGTGCTTTCTACACAGACTAAAAATCTCATACTTGGTGGAGATGATGAGGTTTGTAGTGGGACACATCAGCAGGGTGCCAGTTTGGGAAAGACTGAAATAAGATTTGAGGTCCCTGCAAATTTTGCAAGTTATCTGAAAAGTAGGAAAGCCAGGTTTCTGCTATTGTGTCTAGTTTACCTCTCAGTCTCAGTTCTCCTGTATGTAAAATTCAAGAGTTTCCATAGAAAAGTTGTGTGCAGAATTCCCATCTCCTCATTTCATTGAATCCAAAGCTGTAAGGGCAACCATTTGGTCTCCCATGGAATGCAAAAGCGTGTTTAGGCCCAATGTTTATTTTTCTGCATCCTTATCAGTGTGGTAGCTAGCTGGATAGCTCAGTGGTTTAGGCACCTGGCTGTGGAGCCAGACATTGGCAGTTTGATTCCTCACTGTGTCTCCTAGGGGAAGAAACAGCCTATGTAGCCTTGGGCAAACAGCAAAGTCCCAGGATGTCCCCAGAGAAAGGAATTGTGAACCACTTCTGGGTATTCTCTACCAATAAAACCCTGGAAAGGGTCACCATAAGTTGGAATCAACTTGATGGTATGCAATTATTATCGGTGCATCATTTTAATTTAAGTCCTGAGCCAGTACTCGATGACACTGACAAGTATCTTGATATCATGTCCACACAAACAACCTGTCAAGGTTAGTATTTTATCCATACAGCTAAATCCATGCCATCTTGATTCCCCCACCTACTGAAGACTATTTATACACAAAGATTATGCAAATTGGAGTTTAATGCCATCCTATTAGTACTGCGGCACACCATTTGGGCCTGTTCCCCCTTGTACACTCTGCTTGAACCTGCCTATAATTCTTGTTTGGTGTGGGTGGCTGAGTGGGTGTGTAAAATACAAAATATATCCAAGTTTTCTCAAGCTCACTTATCATGTTGACAATGGTTCAGCACTAGCAGAAACCACAGAAAGAGAGAAATTGATGTATTGGTTTTAGCTATCTCTTTTAGGCTGCAAAGATGTAGATAATATCCATACCTTCGATGTGTGGTGAAGGTTGTAAGTGTGGGAGGGAGAGGCCAAATTCGACGTGGGGATCAATACCAATCCTCTCTTAAAAAGCAACTTCCTTTGGACTGCTGTTTCTCCCCTTCCATTGGTGGCCAGAAGACAATCCCTCTTGAGTTTTAGGCAAAACTTTAGACAAAGTACTTTTTTTCAAAATACAGTGGTGCCTCACTAGACAGTTACCCCGCATGACAGTTTTTTCGCTAGACATTGACTTTTTGCAATCGCTATAGCGATTCGCAAAACAGTGATTCCTATGGGGGAATTTCACTGGACAATGTTTGGTCCCTGCTTAACAAACCGATTTTCGCTAGACAACGATTTTGAGAGCTCCCTCCGTGCTCGCAAAACAGGTGTTTTTGGGACCTAAGCTTCGCAAGACAGCGATTTAAACATCTGATCGGCGGTTTGCAAAGCGGCTTTCCTATGGCCGATCTTCACTAGACAATGACGATTCTTCCCCATTGGAACACATTAAACAGGTTTCAATGCATTCCAATAGGGAAATGCTTTTCGCTAGACAATGATTTCGCTAAACAGCGATTTCAGTGGAACGGATTATCATCGTCTAGCGAGGGACCACTGTACAATTCACAGAATTCTTTGGCTGGCAAAGGGGTCTTCTGGGATTTATAGTTCAGAAAGGAATCTTTCCCAAGCTGTGGTTTAGGCTGGATTCATTGCACTTTTAGGAGTTGGTAAGAGACAGCAGATATGGCTCGTACCTCCCAAAAATGGGGGGGGAAAGTCTATGGAAAGCAACATTAATCCAAGATCCTTTATAGTACATAACTACTATTCAGTAGACTTGTCACAGTACACAGGGTCACCTGAACATAGAAGCTATTGCACCACACAAAAGCAGTTTGCTTATCCAATCCCTTTGATCCTTTGAAGGATAGGATGCATGGAAAGTAGGAAGATGGTGGATCATGAAAAAGCTTGGTTTTTTGAACCATATCGTCTAGAACAGCTCAGCCAACGCAGCTATTCCAAGCCTGGGAACTGACTTTGCCCAGTATATACAGTTGAGAGAATAGACCTCTCTTCCTGATTAATTTTAATGCAATAGCTTCATTCCCTACCCCAATTCAGGAAGAAAACATTACGAAAATGGGGCTGTCATACTTTGGGTATTTCATGGGAAGACAAGCTACACAGGAAAAGACAAGAATGCTAAGAAAAGTCAAAGGCGGCAAGAAAGAACAAATATGAGATGGGTTAACTTAGTAAAGGAAGCCATAAACTTGAGTTTAACCAGAGCTGAACAGCTCTGTTAACGGCAGGACATTCTGGAGATCTCTCATTCATAGGGCTGTCATGAGTCATAGGCAACTTGTGACTCTACATAACAACAGTGGTTTTGATTTACTAACATTCGTGTTCCGCATAAATGAAATCTGTATTTGTTTTTCTATCCACCCATCATGACCCTGAAGGAGGGAGAAGAGCAGTTTGTAATGATTCACACCATATATATTCAGTGTTCAGCACAAATGCACATCAGTCAAGGGAGATAAATAGACACCTCCTACTTGATCATGCATCCACATCAGATGCTTAGCTTTGCATCCTCAGATGATGTATCTTCTGTTACACCCACTCATGAATGGGCAGGACCAATATCAAATCAGAAAAAAGCAGCATGAAGAAAAAAAAAACACCCTCCCCAGTCCCCTTTGCCCCTATATAATGCAGCAGTATACATTTCCATCTGTGTTAAGAAGTAGCCATCAATAATGGAACTTGTTAAAGATGTTTCTCAAATGATGGAATATGCAGTTGTAAACAGTCTCTTTGGCCACACACAAAAAAATCCTTGAGTTTTCAGTCAGTTGGTTCTTCATGAATATGTTTTGGATGGCTATTCCGTGCGTATGGAAAACTGGGCTCAGGTTCCTGGGCACAGCGCACTGTGGAGCCTGGGCCACATTTACCCTGCCTCCTGAATGAGGCCGGCCACATGGGTCAGCAACATTGTCATCACCCCACTGATGTGAGGAGCAGGAACTGTAGGATTTATAAGCCCTCCCTGCTCTGGATGCCAGCCTAGAATTGTTGGGTTGCGATCGCCTGACTGGTGTGTTGAACAAATGATGGCTGGGCAATTTTTCCCATCCTGTACTGATTCTCTTAAGAACAAAAGGCAGGGTTGGAGAGTGGAGTCCTAGTTCAATTGTTTGTTACAAAGGTGAGCGGGGATGCTGAAGGACAAGTAGGAATGGTTTATTCTTATGAGGCCCCCTTTCTAAAGGAGGCATCACAAACAGGCTTAATATTTCTTGCGGTCCCTCTGTGGAGCAACCTTTGGGCTGACTGGGGTACAGCTTCCTTTGACTCCTGTGAGCTTGCAGGAGTGGAGGTGGGGAGTGGCGCACTCTGGTTCCCAATAGTGTAAGCCTGGCCAGGTTAGGCTGTGAATTTACAGCCCAGCCTTGGGGTTGGAGAGCTCGTCCTTAAGACAGAACATATGTCTTGGCTCTGCACTATGGCAGGGCTCTCTGCAGGATGTGAAGTGGCTCATCTTAATGTTCAACAAAGCTGTGGCCCAAGTTTGCTCCATCACATATGTCTAGACTCTTTCTTTCAGATTGAGGGCAAAAAGATTGGCCTGAATGACTTGCCCACAAAGGAACTCTCTCATCTTGGAACTGCCTTGGAAAAGGGAGGAAGACCTTGGCCTTGGATAAGTCTAATTAGCTTTTAGAATAATGGAGTACTGAGCCAGTGTTGCTATGGGATTTGTACCATTTGTGAGTGTGCTGGCTTCCTGTTCAGTCTGATCATTTCTAAATAAGAGTATTGTTTATTCTTTGTACCATAAGTGGACAATACAAGGACACTGGCTGTGCAAAGATACCTTGAAACATCCTGCTACTCAGGATACAAAGGATACAAAATGCTTATTGCTAATAATATTTTCCTGTATAGATCACTTAAATATAAAAGCAACATCAGTGTGAATGCACGTTCACAAAAGATGCCATCAAAACATACTTAATGGTAATTTATGAAAGGATTCGGTAAAATGGATTAAATAACTCCAAAACATACTTGAATACGTAGGAAATAAATTATTCCATACCCTTGAAATTGTTTGTTAAGACCTGACTGTTATGTATTTAAGTTTTTGATGGCTGGAAATCATGAAATGTATTTTCAAAACAGCACCACAAACAAAGGGACCAACCAGACATAATAATAACTGCAATAATGCTGCCAATATGTCTAGTTGTTCTTGTTTAAAGAAACAGGATTGGGGAGATATTGAATAGGATGTCATTTAATGTTGTTAGCCCCTTACCATGCACTGCTGCTAGACTCCTTGGTTGCTACTTTCCTTTAGCATTCTTTGTAAAGATGCTCAGGGTCTTTCAGCACTCACAAGTTTTGTATACCACACACAGACGTAGTCTAGTCAGATTCATTCCACATCTTGTCTGAAGGAGAGGGGAGAAAGATATGAGACATCCCTTGAGATTTCCTGAGTTCCCACACATGCCCCACCACTCCCAGCTTCAGGTGAAATGCTGTTTCTTTGTAAAAAGGGGGAATTTAGAAGTGCTCCTCTTATTGGTTCCTTTAAGGCCCCAGTGGGACAACCTGCAGGCATTCTTGGAAGAAGCTGATAGTCTGGGTCCATTCCAATTGGGGTTTAGGCCACAGCAAGACACTGAAACAGCATTGTCCCCATTGCTCTTTAACATCTACATGAAGCCACTGGGAAAAGTCGTGAGGAGATCTGGGGTCCACTGTCACCAGTATGCTGATGACACACAGCTCTATCTCCCCTTCACTTCATCTTCAGGGGATGCTGTACAGGTCCTTGAGTGCTTGCCAGAATCAATAATGGACAGGACAATAAACTGAAACTAAATCCAGATAAGACAGAGATCCTACTGTTAGGATGATTTTAAAACCGGTTAGAGGGAAATATACCTGGCCTTGATAGGGTTACCCTGAAGGACTGGGTCTACTACAGCTTGGGGATATTCCTGGATCTGGCACTCTCTACAGAGGCTCAAACATCTGCTGTGGCCAGGAGTGCCTTTTATCAACTGCAGTTGGATTGCCCAGTTGTGCCCCTGCCTGGATATGAAATGCCTACTAACTGTGGTTCACATGTTGGTAACTTCAAAAATAGACTACTGTAATGCTCTCTGCGTAGGGCTGTCCTTGGAAACTGTACAGAAACCTCAGCAGGTCCGAAATGCAGTGGCCTGACTAATTTCTGGGACTAGTAAATTTAATTATACATCTCCAGTCTTGGCTCACCTGCACTGGCTCCTTCTCAGTGTCTGTGCTCAATTCAAGATGCTGGCCATGACCTATAAAGCCCTTAATGGTTTAGAACCTTGACACTTGTTAGAACATCACTGTTAGAAAACAGCTGGAACACCATTTTATCTGCCACTCTCAACTCATGTGGTGTGAAGTGATTTGCCTTCTTCTAAGGACATCCTGGAACTGTGCAGCTTTCCCAAGGCCAGACAGGCTGGGTCTTCTCCCAGAAGGCACAGTGGAGAATTGACCACCCAGCCTACCTCCACAGCCAGATACTTAAACCATTGAGCTATCTAGTCTGCATTTTGTATATACCACATATTTATGTTTACGTTCATATTGTATTTGTTTTTTAAATTAAATAGAATTTTAAAAACCCAGTGGATTTAATGGTCCAGTGGATGCTTGAATGTGAACCTCCAATATTCCAAATAAGCAGTGTAACCATTAGAGCTCAACTACACTGGCTTTTAGTTTCACTTCTTCACTCAATAATATATAAAAATGTATTAACATGTTCAAGGTAGAATGTACCAACATGCTTATTCTACAGTAAAATGTGCACATAGTGGCATATGTGCATGCTTTCAGTATAATATGAATCCTCATAAAATTTTCATTGAAAAAAATCATGGGTTATGGAAATGGGACCAAGTGAACCTATGGATAAATACATGCAAAACTGATGTGGACCAGAATCACTGATCTCTCTTGGCCAGTGTCTCAATCTGGCTAGCAGCTTCATTCTCCAAGTATTTTTGTGTGTCCTTTTCCTTTTGCCTTCTGCCTCACTCACCCACTGTTTTTATTTCCTGCAGAAGTGTAAGCATAGCATGGAGACACAAGAACCCACCTGAGCTGTAGCCTGGACAGAAGACTAAAGGTGGATGGACAGATGAGTCCATAGCACTGTATTTTGTTAATGAGTCTTTCTGACATATCATATAAGTCAAATGTTGTCAAGGTAGTGGTGGATGAATAAATGTAAGCAATTGGGTGACAGGTAGAGAAGGATTGTTGTAGCTTCTCATAGGCATAGAGCTCAATATGAACATGCTGTTTCCCTGTTGTTGTTGTTGTTTTTAAAAAATTACATATAATCAGATTCATTTTCTAAACAATGCTTTAGTCTGTGGTGACAAGTGAAGGTTAAGAAGTCAGTAGAGTCATCTGCTATTGCACGCTGAGTTGTGCAGTTCAGCACACAACTTGGCATGGAAATGTCTATGCTGACTTCTCAGGTTGTGGCAGTCTGCTGCTCAGGTTAATGCTGAATGAGTTATGTCAATAATGTAACTAATAGGATTTGGGCCATTTTAACCTAAGCACATTAACCCCAATCCTTAAAAAGAATCAAACAACAACAATGGGAAATCAGGTAATGGCGGAACTGTATTTGTCCGATAAGACACAACAGAAATATTAGCTGCCATCGGAAAATTAACATGTCTTTAGCGTTCAACTACACTAGACTGCCTTGTAGAGAAACCCCATAGAACAGAGGACAGGCCTCTTGCATTCTTAGTAATTGTGTGCAGATAAAAGAATTTCAGGAGGTGAAGCTTACATGACTTGAATACTTACAGAAATTCCCTCTGTCGTACTGC
The DNA here is from genome assembly GCF_051106095.1 of Pogona vitticeps. Taxonomy (NCBI): domain Eukaryota; kingdom Metazoa; phylum Chordata; class Lepidosauria; order Squamata; family Agamidae; genus Pogona; species Pogona vitticeps. Next base: position 202,242,096 of record NC_135784.1, read on the forward strand.
TATTAAAGGTACAAGAGCCCCATCCTCATTTTCGTGTGGCCACCTTATCGCTTGCTGGGTTATCTCTAGTCTTAGAGTTATACCCCAATTTCCAGTTGCCCTAGAGGCTTACCTGAGACCACCTGGCCTATCTCGCTGGCAACGGCCCTGAACTTTGCTATTTCTGAACTGCTGCACAAGGTTTGATCCTGACACTGCCTGCAGCTAACTCCTGCCAGCAATGGTCTATGACAAGATATAATATGGAAAGACACAAAGGAGTTCACAGGAGGACAGGTGGATGTAATCACCCACCCATTCTTTGGAGGGAAGCGAAAAGCAATAATGATCGCATTGCATCGTGCCTCACACTGTTATTTATTCCAGTCATCTTAGTGTGTGAAAAGCCTGAAGCAATTCTACTTTTATGAAAAAACCTCAACATATATCCACCACTACCTCAAACCTCCTTATGAATAGGTCCTTATTATCTATATCTGTCCAAATCCTACAAGAGGTTCATAAACAGCTTTATAATTAGCAACTCTCTTTTTAGCCCTCATTGCCAAAGCTGATGAGACAAGCAAAACGGCGCAAGAAATACTGGGGGGGGGGGAATGGAAGAAGGAATGCAGTGTGATCTCTGTGTTTGTGCAGAAGCAGGTCTCACTGCATTTAATGAGACTTACTTCCCCGGAAGTGTGCCTAAGATTGCTTCCTTCATGTCGTCGTTTTAGGCCGGGGCGGGGGGAGGCCAGGGAGGGAAGCCATTCAGGACCGATTAAAAACAGCAACTTAAAAGGTGTCATCTCAAGACAGCCAATTAGCAGGACGAGAAAAGCCTTGAAAGTGAACTTCTAAAAATTTCTATAGCCCTTGAGAATCGTGTCAAAAATAACTTTTAATTCAATCCTCGTGAGTTGCTTGGAAAAGCTCTCTCCTCCCCCCCGCCCCCCCCCCCCCCCGAATGGTAGGTTTTTGACAAGCAAATGTTTTTATTCCTCCCCCTGCTGCCACCTGTTGTATAACTCTTCATTTCCTAGTGGCTACTCTTGCCTATTTTCTTCTCATGTCTATTTATACATAGTTTATTACCACTTCATTATTTTGCCACAGCTCCCTCGGATGATAGCACAGCCTTATTCCTGCATGAGTCAGGGACGCCACCTTTTAACCTAGAAAGCAAATGAGGACTAGATGGGCAGGTTTGAAGACCTGAATATAAATGACTTGTGAATCCCTATACCTGTGTTCCCTTCAAGCAGGAGAGGACAAAGTGTAGCCATCCAGATTCATGCTCTACCACTCCCATCTCCTGTAGCCCGGGGACCCAACATTGTCATTTCCCCCTCCCCCCCATGTGAGAGGGACCTCACCAGCAAAGGTACCTCTCACTGGTTATCTAGCCACAAGCCAGGCCCTCAGGAGAGTAGCAACTCAGAACCTGCTGGAGAACCAGAGACTACGTTGGCTTGGGCATGTCGTGAGAATGGCTGATGGTCGGATTCCAAAAGATCTCCTGTATGGAGAATTAGTGCAGGGAAATCACCCCAGAGGGAGACAACAGCTACGATACAAGGACATCTGCAAGCGGGATCTGAAGGCCTTAGGAATGGACCTCAACAGATGGGAAACCTTGACGTCTGAGCGTTCAGCCTGGAGGCAGGCGGTGCATCATGGCCTCTCCCGATTTGAAGAGACCCTTGTCCAGCAGGCCGAGGCAAAGAGGCAGTCCTGAAACCAGCAAAACCAGGGAGCTGGACAGTGGACAGTTTGCATTTGTCTTCAATGTGGAAGAGATTGTCACTCTAGAATTGGCCTTCTCAGCCACACTAGACACTGTTCCAAGACCTCTGTGCAGAGCACGCTACCATAGTCTCTCAAGACTGAAGGATGCCTACTACACAGACACAGGGCAGAGATGGCTAGACCCAAACTGAGGTGCTGCCTTTGGAGATGGTGGAAGAAACACCAGGAAGAGGGGATCCTGGAGGAGGGTTGAAGAAAGGGGTTTAGTTGGGACATAGGGGATATAAAGGAAGTGCTGGAGGAGGTAGGAAGCCGGTCTTCGAGGGAGAAGGAGAGCGAAACACCAGTGCCCTCAGAGGAGGAGTCTGAACCACCCAAATAGTGGGGTGATATTATAAAGGAGGACCCTGGACAGGAGTCCTAATGCAGATGGGGATGCCCAAGGGGAAGGGAGAGAAAGATCAGAATTCACACCCTCCACTCTGCCCACACTACTGGGGGGAAAGATGGCAGAGGCAGGACTCTCAATCACAGCTGGGAACCAGGCTGAGAGCCAATTTCAACACAGCTACGATGCTGGAGATGGAGGCACCAAAAGGAATGCCAGCGTCTTCTCCAGCAACAGCAGCTCTTGCCACTGACCCTCAGCAAGGTCCCAAGGACACCCTGTGCCCTGTCCGCACTGTGGGTGTAAAGACCCTCACTTCTATGGGCCTCAAATGAGGAGGCAGGGCAAGGATATGTACAGTGCTGCCTTTGAGCGGGCAGCTGTTAGAGGAGGCAGAGAAAGGAAGTCTGTGCTCCTGCTGCAACCGAATGGTTGTGCAAAGAGCAGGAGATGTGCAGTGTGCGCTGGCCGGTGAGTGGGGGAGCCGGCTGGTCAGGTGGGAGGAGAGAACCCGTGGCACCTGTGGTTGTGCCCATGTCTACCACATATTGTACTGCAGTGGTCCTCAACCTTGGGCCTCCAGATGTTCTTGGACTACAACTCCCAGAAGCCTTCACCACCATCTCTGCTGGCTAGGATTTCTGGGAGTTGAAGTCCAAGAACATCTGGAGGCCCAAGGTTGAGGACCACTGCTGTACTACAAAGCAAGTCTGAGCCAGGGTTTGTGGAGTTAACTAGCCCTGAGGGACGCCAGCTGTAAAAACACTTCTGATACAACTGCCTTCCTAGTTGAAAGAAACCTTTTCATGAACTGTCTAGCGCCAAGTGCATGGATCAGGGAATGAAGGAGGGGCGACCATTGACCCTCATGCTCTGGTAGAATCTTCTTTGAGCTTATTTGATGGGGCAACTGAAGTTATTTATATTTAGTACTATGTCCTCTCAAACAACCTATATGATTTCAGCCTGTGTTTCTGGAAATGGATAAGTTGCATATAGTGGAATAAACAGTGTTTTTTTTCCTATTCAATGCATATGATCCCTGCATAGTTTGCTCACTGATGATTAAAAACAGAGTAACATCAACAGTTGCTATACATGATATCTATTGCTTTTTAAAAAATAGCAATATTCAGTAAAGTGGATACAGAGGCCAGAGGTGTGAGTCACTTTTAATTTTTGTGGCACCTAGATATTGCTGGAATATGGACCACAGGTATACCATACTTGTGAATTGATTGTAATTTTCAGTCCCTAAAATCTCTGCATATACAAACTACACTGGGAGTTGTATCAGTATGAATCAGATTCAAGTTGAAGTTTCCTTTTGCATTTAAATCATTGTTACTATTGAGATGGAAATGTTTAATTATTCTTAATAGTTTTGGGTCAAGATATCACACTTTAAATCACTGCAGTTCTCATTGGGACTACAAGTTGCCCTCCCTTGTTGATGTTTAATAATTTTTATGCATAAGTACTATGGATAGTTCTGAAAGAAATGGGTATGCCTCAGCACTTGATTGTCCTGATGTGTAACCTGTATTGAGGATAAGAAGCTACTGCCAGGACAGAATATGGAGAGGCAGAATGGTTTCCTAGAGGCAAAAGTATCAGACAAGGGTGCATTTTATCTCCCAATCGGTTCAGTCTGTACACAGAACATATCATATGGAAAGCCAGACTAGATTCAGATGAAGGATGTAAATTGGTGGAAGAAACATCAATAATTTAAGGTATTCAGAGGGCACCATCTTACTGGCAGAAAGCAGTCATCAGTTGAAACAATTTTTCATGAAAGTAAAAGAAGAAAGTGCCAACACAGGACTGCAGTTGAACACGATGCTTTTTAACATCCATATGAAGCCACCGGGAGAAGTCATTTGGTGATTTAGAGTGATTTGTCATCAATATGCAGATGACACACAGCTCTATCTCTTCTTTTCTTTATCTACAGGTGATGCAGTGCAGGTCCTGGAATGCTGTCTGGATGCGATAATGGATTGGAGAAAGGTCAATAAAATGAAATTGAATCCAAATAAGATAGAGATCCTATTGTTGGGAGATTTACCTGACTGGTCAGAGGGATACTCACCTGCCTTAATGGGGGTTACACACCTCCTGAAGGATCAGGGTTACAGTCTGGGTGTACTCCTGGACCCAGCCCTCTCTATGCAGGTACCCATATCTGCTGTGACCAAGAGTGCTTTTATCAACATCATTTGATTTTCCAGCTGCGCCCCTACCTGAAAAGGAAATGCCTAGTAACAAAGGTTCATACTTTGGGAATCTCCAAACTAGATTCTCTACATAAGGCTGCCCTTGAAGTTAGTACGGAAGCATCAGCAGGTTCATATCTGTGGTGGCCGACAGATATGAACACATATCTCCAGTTCCAGCAGATCACCACTGGCTTCCTGTTAAGCTTCTGTGCTCAATTCAATGTGCTGGTTATTACCTATAAAGCCCTAAATGGTTTAGGACCCTGTTACCTGTTGGAATGTCTTTCCTACAGAACAGCTACCCATCCAACCCATTCTTTGCATTCATTGTTATAAACAGTAATATCTTATGAGGCCAAAAAAGTTACCACCAGAAACCTGGCATTTTGGATGTAGGCCCTGTATCTGTGGAATAAATTACTTGTAAAGATTCCCAAGTTGTCCTTTCTCCCACTTTTCAAAAAGCTACTTAAAATGGTATTGTTTAAAGCTGTATTTTATTAAAGTGTGTCACTTAATGTCTAACTATGGTTTACATTTGTTCACCTATGACAGGTTCAGTGGACCATGTTGGTTTATTTCATCTTATTGTTTGTGTTTATTATTGTTATTGTATTATTTTTAGTTTATATGCATTGGTTGTTAACCACCAAGAGAGTGCATTCTTGCACTATTGGATAGTATATAAGTTAAATAAATAACTAAATATAGCTAGAGAAATAACTAAGCATGATGAAAACCGTGGCTACTGAAGACCTACACAACTTTAATGTTGGCAAACTGCTGGGTAGCTCAGCGGTTTAGATCTAGGCTGGGACTTTAATTCCCCACTGTGGCTCCTTGACAGGCCGACAGGAAAAAAAATGATTCATTTGAAATATGGTGCTGGAGAAGAGCTTTGCAGATACCCTGGACTGCCAGAAAGACAAGCAAGTTGGCCCTAGAGCAAATCAAGCCTGAATTATCTCTGCACAAAAATTACAAAAGTGACGGTATCATACTTTGAGCACATCGTGAGAAGGAAAAATTACTGGAAAAGACAATAATGCTAGGAAACACTGAAGACGGCAGGAAAAGAGGAAGACCAAATATGAGAAGGATTAAATCTCTAAAGGAAGCCAGAGGCTTGAGTTTACAGGAGCTGAGCATGACCATTGAGGATAGAGTATTATGGGGATGAGACATTCATAGGTTCACCATAAATCAGAGGCAATTTAATGGCACATAAGAACAACAACAACAACAACAACAACAACAACAACAACAACTGGGTATAGAATTTAGCTTTTCCTGGAGATACCAAGATATGGGATCTTCTACATGCAAAGGATGTAGGATTTTAATCTACTAGCTATGGCTCTGGACTATTTCTCTGCTCAGAAATATCTTGTGGTGCAATCCTTTCAGTTTCACTTCTAACATTTCTGGCTAGAGGTTTGAGTGATCCTCCATGTAAAACATTATAATGTATATGAAATGTGTATACACATTTTAATTTATATTTATTTAACATACTATTTTATATAAATATAAAATTCAAAATGTAGATAGCAATCTAATATGCTATTCTTCTCCCTCTGTTTATACTGGACACAGATATTATTTTTCCAGAACTATGGGCAACATGGCACAGCTATTACTGTGTTATGCACCTTTTTTTAAAACTGTATTTCAGATATTGCAGGATTTTGAAACTCTACAGACAGTGATAGTTTAACCAGGATATCTTCAGTCCTCTGAAGGAATTACTTTAAATCTTCATCCTCAGGTTACAATTTAACAAAGACTGTTTAACCTAGGGCTCAATCCATCAGTCTTTTTTACAAGTGTAGATCAGCCATACACATCTATTAAAACATTAAGAATACTGATAAAGCAAAAGCTCTAAACATCTGTATGTCGTGATCTCATTGCAAGCTGTGTATCTAAGTTACCGGAATGATTAATGAAGAGATTTTATCAGCTGCTTCCCAGTTGAGCATGCCAGTACACTCAATTTGGCCACTTTAAGGATAGTTTCACAAGTACAATCTGAGGGAAGCAGAAGGGTATAAAAATGATCAGATGTGCCTGGGATGTTTGTTAAAATTAAGGTGATATATAATGAACGGATAGCCTTCTAGTATGGGCAGTATAATACCATATGGCCACTTGCTTTAACCATGTCTGCTTGACCTGGGCAGGCATGGTGATCATAAGGAATGCATAAGTATCTCTCTAGAATGGGTAATCATCGTCATTTAGTTGTTTAGTCATGTCCGACTCTTCGTGACCCCCAAGGACCAGAGCACGCCAGGCCCTCCTAACTTCCACTGCCTCCCAGAGTTGTGTCAAATTCATATTGGTTGCTTCAATGATATTGTCCAGCCATCTCATCCTCTGTCGAATGGGTAATAGTAAGGCATTAAAATGAACCAAAGTGAAATATCTGTTATTGAGCCAGACCCTCCTTTCTGTGTTTCCTGATTCCTTTGTTGTTGCTTGTCAAGCAAGCCTGGAGGTTTCCTTCATGCTACAAACTCGATTTTCATCCTTTTCCTTCTAATTTTAACTGCAGCCCGATAACTGTGAGTAAACTGTGAGCATCTCTTCTTAAGGTGCAGCGAGAGCGATCACCTTTTACTACAAAAAGAGCTCCAAAAGGAGGGTCAGTGAGACTGGGCTAAGTTCCTTCACGCTTGTACTTTCCTGCCTTGTGCTCTGCTAGCAAAAGGAATGGCCAAATTCATAATGTAATTTTTTAAAATCACTTGGGATGAAGCATGTGCTGCCAGTGAAACCACTCCACTCTTAACATAGCTTTGGGAACACAGTGTCGGGCATCAGGAATGGCGCATAGAAATTAAGACTGGATTTTAGAGGCAAAGATTTTTGTATATAAATAGCTGTGACCCATACATAAGTTGCACTATCACTTTGCCTAAAAAGGCGTTCCTCAAAGAGGAGATGTGTGAGGTTCTGTTTGATGGGAGAAACTCTTCAGGTAGTGGTGACCATTCTTTGAGTGTGGTTGGTGATGTAGGTCATGTGAATGCTCCGCAATCCGGTTGACTGGAATACTACTGGACCAAAGTATTTGCATCTCTTGACCTGTTCAATGTTATGGCTTCCCATTTGTTATCTGTGTCTACCAAACCACATTTTTTAGTAGTTTGAGTGTGAGTTGCTCCTCAGGGCGGTATATAGTAGGGCCCCCATATCCAAGGGATCAGTATCCACAGTTTTATTTATTACAGTCTGAAAATATTAAAAATATTAAAAGAAAAAGATCCAGAAAAAAAATATTTTCACATGTATTGCCATGACAGGCCACCATATGGAGCCAGAGACTGTGCTATGAATACTTGCTAGTGATGCATTATTGGCATGGCCCCTGCTGCCCTCTAGCAGCCAGTTCCATAGCGAATCCCCAGCAGATATGGGGGTCGTACTGAATAATGAAAGCCCAAAGACATCTATAGCGGTATCTAGGTTTCTATCAAAGACTGCATTGAAATCCACCATTATGCAATATTTCTGATAATCTCTGATAGAAAGTTCTTTTTGTAAATTTTTGTAAAATGTTTCTTGATTTTCATTTGATGCATATATTTTCACAATCAATATTTTTCTGGATCTTTTTGTATTTCCACCATTGATATTCTTCCATCTTGGGATGCATGGACCAATTTAGAGTTTAATTCTTTCCTTACATAGACAGCCAATCCCCCCTTTTCCCCCCAAGTCTGATGCTGTAAATATCTCTCCCATTTTTTATTTTGTAATAACATATTGTCTGTTATCCTTAGAGGGCTGAGAGAGGCTGAGATGGCAGGAGCTGAGACAGCAAGAGCTAATCAGCAGGGGAGAGATAGAGCAGATGCTGCATGGCAAAGAGAGAGGCAAAGAGAGGGAGGGTGGCAAAGCAAAGTACAGTGGTGCCTCGCTTGATGACGTTAATTCGTTCCAGCGAAATCGCTGTAGAGCAAAATCGTCATCAAATGAAATAAAAAACCCATTGAAACGCATTGAAAACTGTTCGATACGTTCCAAGGGGCTGAATACCTGCTCGTCCAGCGAAGATCCTCCATACGGCAGCCATTTTTGGTGCCTATAATGCAAGGAATCCATCCCCAACACAGCGGGGAGCCATTTTCTTCAGCCGGTGGCCATTTTGAAACCCGACGATCCCATAGGAACTAATGCTTCGACTTAAGAACAGCGCCTCGACTTAAGAACAAAAAACAGCAGATACAGATGAAATGGTTTTTAATGCATTCCTTTGGGAAATGGTGCTTCGACTTAAGAACATTTCGACTTAAGAACACAGTCCCAATATGGATTAAGTTCTTAAGTCAAGGTACCACTGTATAGAGATGAAATGTTGAAAGCAACGCAAGACAAATAGCTGATCTGAGATGGAAGAAACCTGAAGGCACTGAAGCATGTTCCTTGAAAAATCAGAAATAAAAGGAAAATGTATGATACTTTTTAAAGAACCAATTCATTTACTTCTAGATGGCTAATTCCAGAAGGTTTAACATTTGAATACTGAGCAAAGAGATACCATATCAACTCGACCATGAAGGCTGAACAGATGTTAAATAAATTAGGAGACAAAGAGTGACTCAGAAGTGGAAAGACGAACAAACAAAGAAAACCACAGAATTAGAGGGAGAGGAAGCACAATCACAAGAAGAGCCTAAATCAGAGGAAGTTATATACAGAGGGAGGCACACCACCCAAAAAACAGAGAGAATACATTAAAAGGAAAAACCATATTAAATTATCAAAACATCAACAGGAAATTCTGAACCAGCTATATCCAATGCATGAAGTTTCAGAGGCATTTGCAAAACAGAAAACAATATATACCTCTGTATATGTATATATTTTGATGTTTTATTTGTGGCTGGTCTTTGACAGTAATAAAGTTTTATCTATCTATCAATCAGAAAACGGTGAGGTCACCAGGAGGTGATGGGATACCTGCAGAGTATTATAGAGAATTTGAAGATGTCCTGGCTATTTCCTTTAAAAAATGATTAATGAAATATATCAAGAGAGAAAAATACCCAAAACATGGAGGGAAGCAGTTATTACTATTATATATAAAGAGGATACAGATGTGGAGGAAATATTGAATTATAGACCAATATCTCTCTTGAATGTAGACTATAAAATATTGGCAGCAATATTGGCAACAAGATTAAAGAGAGTATTGGTCAAAGTTATTAATCAAGATCAGGCAGGATTCCTCCCGAAGAGACATCTAAGATCGAACGTGAAGAATCTCATCAACTTCCTGGAATACTATGAAGCACATCCTGACAAACAAATGGCAATCCTCTTCACCGATGTGGAGAAAGCCTTTGATAATGTAAATTGGAACTGTATGACATCTCAATTGGAAGAAATGGGGGTAGGACAGAATTTTGCTGAAACGATAAAGATTATTTGCTCCCAACAGACAGAAAGGATTAAAATCAATGGAGAATGCAAAAAGAAATTAAAATACAAAAAGGAACAAGACAAGGTTGTCCATCATCACCATTATTCTTCTTAACTGTGATTGAAATATTAATGCAGCAGAGAAGAATGTCAGATAAAATCAACGGTCTCAAACTACGAGGAGAGACATTCAAGGTTCAGGCTTTTGCAGATGACCTTCTTATCTTGCTTGAAAACCCCAAAGAATCAATAGAGACTCTAATGTTGGAATTAAAGGATTTTGATGAGATGGCAGATCTAAAAATAAACCACAAGAAAACTAATATCTTAACCAAAAATATGCAAAAACCACCCAGAGTGGTCGACCAGACCAGATGGGTGGATATAAATAAATAAATAAATAAATAAATAAATAGATAGATAGATAGATAGATAGATAGATAGATAGATAGATAGATAGATAGATAGATAGATAGATAGATAGATAGATAGATAGATAGATAGATAGATAGATAGATAGATAGATAGATAGATAGATAGATAGATAAATAAATAAATAAATAATTAAAAAAGTCAAGTGCCCTTCTGAAGGACAACTATCTGAAACTAATAGAAGAAATCAGGAACGATATTTCCAGATGGGCAAATTTACAACTGTCAATGATGGATATAATGTTGTTGTTTAGTCGTTTAGTCGTGTCTCTTTGTGACCCAGTGGACCAGAGCACGCCAGGTTCTCCTGTCTTCCACTGCCTCCTGAAGTTGGGTCAAATTCACGTTGGTAGCTTTGATGACACTGTCCAACCATCTCATCCTCTGTCATCTCCTTCTCCTCTTGCCTTCAGTCTTTCACAACATCAGGGTCTTTTCCAGGGAGTCTTCTCTTCTCATGGGATGGCCAAAGTATTGGAGCCTCAGCTTCAGGATCTGTTCTTCCAGTGAGCACTCAGGGTTGATTTCCTGCTGGAAATTGATAGGTTTGATCTCCTTGCAGTCCAGGGGACTCTCCAGCACCACAATTCAAAAGCATCAATTCTTCAGCAGTCAGCCTTCTTTATGGTCCAGCTCTCAGTTCCATGATAGGTACGTAGAACAGCAACAATTAAAATGAGTATCTTGCGAAAAATGTTATTATTATTTTTCAAACAATCCCGATTATTTTAAAGCAAACAATATTTAAAGACCTGGAAAAATGTGTCTCTAAATTCATTTGGCAAAGAAAAACCAAGAATTAGAGCTAAATTTCTGCAACACCTGAAATCAGGAGGAATGGGAGTTCCAAATTGGCTGTTGTATTTAGAGCATCTGCATTTGTTTGGATTAAAGAGTGGATAAAATTGGGAAATACAAGGCTATTGAAATTAGAAGGACATGATATGAAATGGGTTAGTACGCATTCCTGTGGTACAATAGAACAGATGATTGTAAGCAAATAAACAACCACACACTGAGGAAAGCACTTTTATGGACATGGAATAAAGTAAAAAACCAGATGTACAGGAAAATTCCACACTGGGTGGCACCAATTGAGGTGTTTGCCCTCCCCACAGCCTGAGAGAAAATAAGAAAATAACGAGAATTAGTGGATCAAAGAATTGAAATGGGCTGGTGGGCTTGATTTCAGTTATCATCAAGATTTGTTAAAAATAAACAACAAAGCTTCTATATACACCCTTTGATAGAATCCTTCTAGAGACAGAGGGAAAACATATTAAGTTATTGTATAATTTTCTGTTAGACTTTGGCACAAAGGAAGAAGTAGTGAAATATATATGATTAAGTGGGCACAGAATGTTGGGCACAACATATTGATTGATTGATTGATTGATTGATTGATTGATTGATTGATTGATTGATTGATTGATTGATTGATTGATTGATTGATTGATTGAGTATATAGATTTAGAGCAATGGGAATGAATATGGAAAACAAATATAAAATTAACTAAATTTGTTACATTTAAAGATAATATTTACGAAATGTTTTACAGATGGTATATGACACCCATAACTTTAGCCAAAATAAATGCCCAATATAAAATTTATGTTGGAAGTGTAAACAGAAGGAAGGATCATTCTATCACATGTGGTGGATTTGTAAAAAAGGTGCAAAGATACTAGAACAAAGTGAGGCTGTTCTTACAAGAGGTTCTTGAAAGTCCAGTTCCTATAAAACCTGAATTATTTTTATTAAATATTTTGCCGGACTCAATGGACCTTGCAAAAACATACTTAGAGAGTCATATTATAACAGCCGCAAGATTAGTTTTTGCAAAACACTGGAAGGAGTCTGAAATACCGCAAGTAGAGGAACTGATAGCCAAAACTTTTGAAACTGCAGAAATGGACAAATTATCAGAATGGCTAGATGAAATAAGGAAAAAGAACCACTAGAAATGTTGGGAAAAACTATATGTATAGTTCAAAAATAGAAAGGTAAAGGTAAAGGTTCCCCTTGACAATTTTTGTCCAGTCGTGTTCGACTCTAGAGGGCGGTGCTCATCCCCGTTTCCAAGCCATAGAGCCAGCGTTTTGTCCAAACACAATCTTCCGTGGTCACATGGCCAGTGCGACTTAGACACGGAACGCTGTTACCTTCCCACCGAGGTGGTCCCTATTTATGTACTTGCATTTGCATGCTTTCGAACTGCTAGGTTGGCGGGAGCTGGGACAAGCAACAGGAGCTCACTCCGTCGCATGGAGTCGATCTTACAACTGCTGGGCTTCTGACCCTGCAGCACAGGTTTCTGCGGTTTAGCCCACAGCGCCACCACTTCCCACTAAAATAGAAAGAGTAATGGCTAATATTTAAAAAATAGACAGTCATGTAGCCAATAATTAGATTTAATACCAATTTTTTTATTAAATTGTTTTTTTCCCCCGTAGTTGTCTTTGCATTAGGGTTTCAAGGCTTTGTTGGAGGTTTTGTTGCCAATTTCTCAAAGATTCTTGACTCATTAATTTGGCCAGAGATGTATTGGTTGCAGGAGAGCCTTTGGGTGTTTTACCTGGTACTTTCACAGTCATTTGAACTAAGCTGTGTATAGTGTAACTCCAAATTAATATATTGCCTCTAATACAAGATTCCCATTTGACAATCAAATCATTCAGTATTGAAATATCAGTACTGTATATCACACCCATCAATGTCCCAATGTCTCAATATCTCTATATTTTGTTGAAATAGGAATGGAGATTCAGTTAATAGCCTTTGTTTTCTTCTTTCTTCAGTCTTCTCTTGAAAATTCAGTAAATGTCACCATTAGTCTGTTTTTCTTTTAATTTTTTTCTATGTCCCATGTTTACATTCCTTTCCATCTCACTGTCTGTTATCTCTTCCTTTCCTCTGATTCTTCCTCCTCCCACAGTCAAAGTAAAATAGTAAAATAGTCCACAAATTCCCCGAACTTAGTTAGTTACGTTTCCAGAGCCTCGTCTCAGCAATGTCTGTTATCAGTAGTTTTTCTGTCCTATTACTCCTTCAGCAATAATTCATAGAGGTGCCTTTTTCTTCCAGCCTGGAATCATCTCCCCTTTCTTCCCCAGCTCCATTCAACATAGTCTGGCACTCTCACACAAGGTAGGATGGAGGTGGGGAATGTGTGGTGGAGGTGGTTGGAGGATATATAGAATAGCAAAAAACCTTCTCACATTGAAAACTTTCTCCTAGATTATTATAGAGACAGCCAGCGTGGCTATTTCTTTATAGGTTGTTTTAAGAAATCACCTCCCTTCCCCTTTTGTAGCTAGGGAAGCAGAGGGCCCACTTCAAGCTGTCTCATTTAGTTTCATCCAATATTCATGTGCCTCTCCCCTCCTCCCTTTCTTCACTTTTGGGTTGTTGTTAATTTCAATACTCCCGTAAATCTGATAACTGTTTTAGCTTACTGTTTCTGGTCCTCTTTTATCAATTTTGATTGCAGTATATTTTAAGAAGTCTTTCGTTCTTGCTCACCTTCTGCCTTGGGGCGTTCCAGGCTTTGTGCCAAGATGGCCCTTTCCCAGCAGGTGTTTGCAATGTTTGCTTTTGAGCCGGATATCTCAGTTCTCACCAGTCACCCAGAGTCAAATTGCTTGATCAACATCTTCCTTTCCTGAAAGACGTCTTTAGATCCCTCTTGGGGTCTTTCTAGCCAAGTAGGGATCAGTGTGTCCCAAGAGCAAGACTCAGGTACATCCAATCTTCACCTTGACAATGCCCTGCCTCCGTGAAAATCATGATTTGATAGAGATTGAACCATAGTCATGATATTCAAAAAATGAATAAGAGGGTCAGATTAGATCTGCATTTCACAACCCTGCTGCTTGGAACCTTAACATTGATGCTGAAGCATAAACATGTACCTAACAATTTGCATTGATGAGTACACCCTGCACCTTGATGCATGCATTCATGAGTTCTGTTGGTCTGCACATACCGGCACTCTGCCTCTTCTCCTCCCAGATCCGAGAGACAAAACTAGAATAGTCCATGTTCATTTTTTGCTAAATTTGTAGTGGAATTCATCTCAGGACACATGGTAGAAATGACTGACGCTCAAGCTGTCTATATATTCAGGACTATTCTCTGGCACAAAATGAGCTGTTAATTAATTGTGAAATCTTTAATAATAAAGCAGTGTCTCAAATGGCAAGATTACGCAGGGACTGGGTATTGACAATAGGGTTTATATTCATATGCAAAGCCAAGTTCATATTTGTCAAACTACACAGGGAGAATATGAATTAGAATTCTTAATACTTTGAGGAATTTGGAAGGCTGTTTTTGCCACAAGGCTGCCAAATCTCCTCCATTCATAATTTCTGTAGCTTCTGGTTTCACAATGCATTTTTCCATAATTTGATATTACTTCATATTTATTCTCCCTATAATTTTCATGCAACAATAACAGCCGTGGGGTATACAATCAGACAGCAAGCTCTGATTCAGGGCTGTTTTAGATAGAGCATTTTCCTCTGTACTGTACCAAATTCAATGCTGATATTATCACTATTTTTCCTGCTATCTAGATGATAATCATTTTAGAACTGCACAACTGGAATGGACCCTATGGATTATCCAATCCAGCCCCTGTCAAAGAGGCACGGCGGGGAATCCAACTCCCAACTTCTGACTCCACAGCCAGAGACCTAAACCACTGAGTTATCCAGCAGTTATTATATGAGGCATTTGTCGGGTGCTGATTTAACAATGACAAAACCCACAATGTGGTGTTTTTTTTCTTTTGTTTTGTTTTCTCCTTTCTGAGACATGGTTTATCTTCTGTCTTGGCTGTATCCTAGAGGGTTGAAATTTAGCACTACTATGCTTCCCAGAGGAAGCTCATTTCATAGACACAGCCTTTCATCAGAGGTTTTCAATTAACTAAAATAAATAACCCCCATAATCCCAGCCTCTATGGTTTATTGCAAATGGCAACTGTAATCTAACCCAGCCAGAGAGTGCCCGGTTAGAGGAAGCTGACATACCTGTTTATTGTGAAAAACAATATAATGATTATTTAGGATCATTTGATGGGAAATTTGAAGTGCTATAGTCCTTGAAGGTTAAGGGGGTTAGACTCAAGCTCTTTCAAGGCTCCCAATTCTCCTGAGATAAATCTGGTAAAGAAAAGAAGAGAGAAAGGGAGTAGGGTTGCTCCAAGGTCAGGCCAATGGGAATATGAATCTGGATCTCACAAATCTCACTCTTACCCCCTCTCTTGGATACTACATTGGCTGAAGATGAGTGAAGCCAAATTTTGTGAGTCTACTTTCATAGTTGCTGCATTGCTTGTAATATAAATATTTGGGCACAGCCCAAATACCAAGCCATGTATTTATCTTCCTGCATAGTCTGCCCAAAGTCTGTAGTTGCGTTCACATAGAAGAGGAAAACAAGCAAAAGCAAAAATAAGAAATATGTTGCTAAAGCAAAGCAAAAAGCAAAGTGTGCTGCTTATATACCGCCCCATAATGCTTCAAGCACTCTCTGGGCAGTTTACAAGTTAGTTATACAGGCTACACATCCCCCCCCCCCGCGAGCTGGGTACTCATTTTACCGACCTTGGAAGGATAGAAGGCTGAGTCAACCTTGAGCCGGCTACCTGGGATTGAACCCCAGGTTGTGAGCACAGTTTTGGCTGCAGTACAGCGGTTTAACCACTTAGTAACCCCTAAAGTATGAGCTGTTGATTCTCCTACCCATCATTCACATGTTAACAACATTCTTAATGAAACCCCATAAACAATGCAAGAGTCCCTATTATATTGGCAAGCCTGTTAGGCAGCAGTTATATTCTGGGCATTTCTGCCTAATACAAAGATGCTGTGTAATAGAATTGGAAGTTCCTTCAAACAAGGAGTGCCTGTCTACTCGCAGGCTTTGTCACGAATTGGGGTGAATCCTTGCGTTCCCAGGAATAAGATAATCAAGAACAGCTGGTGCTATTTTCAAATATTGTACACAGCAGGATTCACAGTGGGTTAGGCAGTGTGATGCTCAATGCCAGAAGAATCATTAGTGGGAATAACGGGTGGATTGGGAGCATCACTAATAAACATCTGGCTTTGAATTAAATAATGATGATAATTAGTATTTGTGTAGCTGCTTAGAATGACACCTTTTCACAAGAAATACTGGTAAGAGAATAAGGTTGCTGCCTCAGGTGGCACATTTTATGATAGTGGTGTGTGTACCGTCAAGTCAATTCTGACTTACGGTGACCCTTTTCAGATTTTTTGAGGTACTCAGAAATAGGTTACCATGGCCTTCTTCTGGGGGTTCCCTGGGACTGTGCAGTGTCCCCATAATTACACAGGTTGCTCTACGCACAGGAGGCTGTGGAGAATTAACTCCCAACCTCTGGCTCAGCAGCCAGATACTTAACTCACTGACCTATCCTGTCAACTGCAGAATTTAGGGGTCATAAAAAGAGAGCAAATTGTAATAGGTTACTTGTAATTATTGTATTTTTCACTGCCATGGACAGAGATGTGCTTATGGATCTTCTGCCTCATGTACCTAACTTGTCTGAGAAGGACAGAGCATGAAAGTAACATGCTGAAGTCCACTGACACACACTAGCTTGTGTGTCGCCCTATGCTTGATGCCTCCACCTCTGACCATTTTCCTGTCAGGAAGAGATAAGCATGTTTTGCACCCTGGCTGCTTCAAATGTCACTTATAGAATGCACCACCTGTGCTGTACCAGTTGCATGACAACCTAATATAAATCTGGTACCATCTGAGTTGTTTCAGTAATTTGTGATGGGGTGCCAGTTCTGACACAAACCTGTGGTGTTCACCACTAGACAGAATGGCTAGTCATCCAGGGCTATCATCTCCCCATGGCAACAAGAAATCCTGGCATTCTTACATATGCAAAAGGCCTTTTCCTAAATCTCTCCTACCTTTTCCAGGGTTGCTGCCTCCCACCTCTTGTTATTTGCCCATCTACCTCCCTTCTTTCCTGGGCTAGTGGCTTTATCTCTGCCCTCTGAGGACTCTTACCCTTCTCAATAAGGGACCCACTTACTCCCACAGGACCCACTTCATTTGCCAGCAGAAGTTCCCTGCACTAAGCCTTCAGATGGGTGAGCGTGCTTCTACTATGGGAGAGGAGGCCAAAGTCTCACTCACACTTGAGCATCTTCTTGCTACAGTGGAACACAAATCCTTCCCATTAAAATCACACACAAAGACATAAAATCCATTAACAATATATATGTCTATATAGAACAGAATCTTATTCCCTTGCCTGATATACCCCAAAGGGGACTAAAACAAGTCTATTTCCTTGCTGACTTATAATGCACATTAATCTATGAATCTACTCATCCTAAGTCTTAGTTTTAATTATAGTAAGTTAAAAAAAGCAAAAAAGCAAAGTGTGTTGCTTATGTACAGCCCCACAGCACTTCAAGCACTCTCTGGGTGGTTTACAAGTTAATTATGCAGGCTACAAATTGCCCCCCCCCCCCGGGAGCTGGGTACTCATTTTACTGACCTCGGAAGAAAGAAAGGCTGAGTCAACCTTGAGCCGCTACCTGGGATTGAACCCTGGGTCGTGGGCACAGCTTTAGCTGCAATACAGCAGCTTAACCACTGCGCCACAAGGCTCTTCACATACAATGAAATATATGCAGTGAGATGTAAAGAATATAATGGTAAATTGTCGATTCAGAAATGGATGCACAGTATACTGCTGCAGTGCAGGCTTGCACCAGAGCCTATCCAACAGCAAATGCTCAGGGGATCTATAAGCAGCTATGCCCATCTTCCATTTGGAAAGAACCAATGTGAAAAAAAAAATACCTGTACCTTCTAGTGTCTTCTAAATTTTATTGGTGCAGACACACTTCATTTACAGGCTCTCTTCCCAGCCCCCCTCCTTGCCTTGGGAAGCTCAGGGCAACCCACATCAGGGAACACTCAGTTCTCTTCCCCCACAATCCTTGGTGCCAGCAGGTCTTAAAGTTTTATTTCTCAAGAAATCACTAGAGATGGGGGTATTCGTATACGAATATCCTCACACAGGTGGAAATAACGAGGGTACTGTCCACCCAAAATTTTGCCGCTGCTGCCAGCTCCACAGCAGCTTCCTATCAGGCTGTTCTCTGCAATGGATTAGCCACTCTCCGACCCTCCTCCTGCCAGGACTGGGTAATCGATTGCGGACAATGATGCAATAGGAAGCCTCTGCGGAGCCGGCAGTAGTGGCAAAATCATGAGTGGACCTTTGTTATTATTTCCACCTGTGCGGGGATATTCAAATACGAATACCCGCATCTCTAAAAATCACTCCAGGGTGCCTGAGAAATAGGTTTCACTTTCACTTCTTCCTAGCAAACTGAAACCTGGCCTTTCGCTTTCTAATCTACAGGAGCAAATAGGACTCTGACTATTAGGAATTAGTATTACAGATATTTGGAACTATGAAATTGACATTCAGATATATTCAAAACTGTCTGAATGTGGCATTATTCAGTGAATTCTGAATATTTCTGAATCTTAATCCACATCCCTAGTTGTCTTATTACAAGATACTTCTGGAGATCTAGGCTGAAAGTGCCAGGGGAACTTTGTTCAGTGAACAGGGATCAGGTGTAACTTCATACACCCAAGTTGGGAGTGTAGGACCAGCCACCTATTGAAGAGGCGGCAGCAATACCTCTTCCACTTAGTGATGGTTCCCAAGTTATTTTCAGAAGCATAAAGCATTTCTGCTGCTAAGAACAAGCACACACCCAAAGAGCCCCTTTTATGTTTTTTAAAGCCTTAGCCAAATACTTTGATTAAAGCACTCCCCCGCCCCATGAAGTCTTGCCAAACCGAGAGCTAGAGCTGTCAGTCTCAAAAGAGTGTCTCTTCCTATTGATCTCCTAACTCTTCCCTAAAGATTTTTCAGGCATTGTGGAAGGTGCATGGATATATCAATTGACACTTGCAAAAGTAGTCTCACAACAATATTATACACACCGTCTTGAGTTCATCAGAAAAGAAGTCTGATAAATACATAACTAATGAATAAATAGTAAGAATATTTCTTCAGTCTCCTCCCATCTTCATTCTAATAGCTGACATATTTGGAAAGGATTTGCAAAGAGTTCTTTATAGGTTTCATAAATTTGGTATGAGATGCTACTCTAAGCAGCTTAGAAGGAAAAGAAATAAACAATGTTACCCTTTAGTTATATCTTCAAGGCCTTCAAGGCCATTTTCCTATTCTACCTCTCTGTCCCTATCAGAAGAAAACACACACCTGCCATGGCAATACTAGCTTGACTATCAGTTTTCCTCAAAGAATTTTGGTTTCTGTAGCTCACTTGAGGGTACTACAAAATCTATGCTGGGGATCACTGTTCCCTATCTGCTCTGAGGACCATAACTCCCAAGATCACCTGAAGAACAGTTTAGTTTGTAACTTGTATATACTCGGAGAATTTGACAAGGGCTTTTCACTCTAGGCAGAGAAAAGGAATCCATCACCAAAAGTGACCGTTGTTAAACAAAGTAGATTTTTTTAAAAAAACTTGCTTGGAAAGGTCTGGAGAACATCAAAAGCAAAGTCAGCCTAGTGCCAGCAAGAAACTTTCAAAAGGTGCACTTTGCACCTTTTCCTCAGCTGTAGAGTTCTTCTGAAACCACTCGGGGAGGAGAAGGAAAATGATATATTTATTTATTTTAAAGCATGGGTGGGGAGATGTTGAGCAGCAGCTTCCATCACACCTCATGGGATCTTCAATCCAATAACTTCCAGAGGCCCACATTTGTTTACCCCAATGGAAAAGCTGTATACTTTCAGGGCTGGAACCACTGGTGGTAGTCCTGCAGTGAGCCACAGGCTGAGATCCTTGAGTTGTCGGGCAGACAGTGGCGTGGATGTAAAGACATGGCAAGGCAGCATCAAAAAAGTAAGCGAGAAAGAACAAAGCAGGTCAGGAGTAAAGCATTACCGAAGATGCCAGAAGACATCAGAGCAAAGGAAAGTCATGCTGTTTAAGCAAGGCTCAAACAGATCAGGAAACCCTTTTATACTCCTTCCCTGTCCAGGAGGCTCCAAAGGTCAGCCTGGGTGGGCAGAGTTATTTTCTTCGCTGACCTTCAATTACAGTTTCCTTTTTTTTTCTTTTTTGGAAAAAAAGGCAGTTTTCAACAAAAGGCTCCAGAAACAACAGCCTATAAATAAGCCATTCCTGTCACAGACTATCTCTATAACAAAGACGAACTTACTTACTTACTTACTTACTTACTTACTTACTTACTTACTTACTTACTTACTTACTTACTTACTTACTTACTTACTTACTTACTTACTTACTTACTTACTTACTTACTTACTTATTTATTTATTTATTTATTTATTTATTTATTTATTTATTTTATTTATACCCCGCCCATCTGGTCTAAAAGACCACTCTAGGCGGCTTCCAATATAGTAAAAACAGTGAAATAATACAAAAAAACACAAACAATTACATAAATCATATTGTAATAAACAGAATACAACAATAAAATAGAAAATACATAAGGAGAGAATAAACAGAAAAGTCAGATATTAACTGGAGGGAAGGCCTGAATGTATAGCCATGTTTTTAATTGACTTTTAAAAGTGCCCAAGGTGGGGGCTGCGCAGATCTCAGGAGGGAGATTGTTCCAGAGGTGAGGAGCCACCGCCGAGAAGGCCCGGTTTCGTGTCCTTTCTTTCCGGGCCTCCCTCGTCATTAGGCTCCTCAGCCTCACCTCCTGGCTCGTGCGGGTGATCCGAGTAGATCTAGGTGGAAGCAGGCGTTCCGTCAAGTATCGAGGTCCTAAACTGTTTAGGGCCTTATATGTAAGCATTAGCACTTTGAAGTCAATGCGGAAACAGATGGGCAGCCAATGCAGCATGGCCAGAGTTGGAGAGATATGTTGGTATTTTCTCACTCCAGTGAGGAGTCTGGCCGTCGCATTCTGTACCACCTGAAGTTTCTGCATCAGCTTCAAAGGGAACCCCACGTAGAGTGCGTTACAGTAGTCTAATCTAGAGATTACGAGCGCATGTACTAAGGTAGTGAGCGCCCCCGTGTCTAGGTAAGGTCACAGCCGGGCAATCCGCCAAAGGTGGAAAAAGGCGGTGCGGACTACCGATGCCACCTGCGTTTCCATGGTGAGCGTCGGGTCTTCCATGGTGAGCGTCCAGGCTGCGGACCCCACTCTTCGCGGCCAGAGCCACCCCCCCCAAACATCAGGGAGTTTCCCAAGCCACCATCCATAGGGCCACCCACGCTCAGAACTTCCGTCTTGTCCGGGTTCAGCCTTAGCCCGTTCTCCTGCATCCATTGCAGTATGGCCCCCAGGAAGTGCTGGAGGGACAGGACGGCATCACCTGCAGTTGGTGAAAAGGAGATGTAGAGCTTGGTGTCATCAGCATATTGATGACACGATGCTCCACACCCCCTAATGACCCCACCCAGCGGCCTCATATAGATGTTAAACAGCATTTCGGAAATAGTCGACCCCTGTGGAACCCCACATTTGAGACTCCACGGGGCCAAAATACTCTCCCCAAGCTGCACTCTCTGGGGGCGGTCCTCCAAGAAGGAACGGAACCAGGCCGGAGCCAAGCCACCAATACCCAACTCAGAGAGCCTCACCAGGAGGATACCGTGGTCGACGGTATCAAAGGCCGCCGAGATGTCGAGGAGGACCAACAAAGATATTTTCCCCCTGTTGGCCTCCCTCAACAAGTCATTGTACAGGGCAACCAATGCCATCTCTGTACCGTGGCACGGCCTGAAGCCCGACTGAAATGGATCCAAGGCATCTATTTCATCCAGATGTGTCTGAAGCTGGTCAGCCACCACCCTCTCGACCACTTTGCTCATGAAAGAAACATATAGCGATCGTGTCTATAGCCCTGGTTGCGAAGGTAGACCAGCTATCAACCAGAGCGTTGACAGGAGCACTAGCCAGGTCCACCGTGACCCCTCTCATGACATCCTGGAATCCAGCAGGATCCAGTAGCCTTCGAGGGCGGACCATAGAAATAGGTCCCTGCTCCCTGCGAGGGGGGAGAGCCACTGTGAGGTTACAAATCATGAAAGAACTTCTCCCCAATACCTTCCACCAAGCTCATTAATGCACTGATGGGTATCATTTGCCTTTTCACTCCTTGATGATTTATCTGCATGGTTTTTTTAAAATTTAAAAAAAAAACAAGTCACTCCTAGAAAAATATTGTATTTGAGGTGACAAGATGATATGAACATTCTAGCCATGGTGATGAATTTGTGATGGCTCATTCCCCAATAGAAGGACCAAGGCAACAGCTGAAGAATGAACACTTGGGAACCACCCCATATTGGATTCTGCTGGTGTGTGGGCCTCTAAGCTTCATCCTTGGCCTGCTCAGGTGTGGATGGCTCCAGCATATCCTGATACTCGGTCTTCTTTCCAAACTCAGGTTGCAGACTTCCAGGTGAATTTTGGAATGGGATGTTGGACTGGATGGTCAAGCTCTTCTTAAGGGTGCCATGCTTGTTTAACATAGATGGGCAGTGCAAAATTCACTATGTGCCACTCTTTAATCACTGTAGCTTTAAATACTTTTGCAGATTGGTTAATCAAACTTCTATTCAGTACATATTGTTACATACAGCACTGATGTTACCTGTCTGTCATGGGTTTGGAGGGAAAGTTCCATCCTATGGGGAGTGGAAGGCGGGACATCAGGAGGAGGGGCTGTACTGTATATATATGTGGAGCGTGTGTGAAGAGCTTAGGAGACGCTGGGATGTGACGAAGCAGCAGCTGGGAAGAAGAAGCTGGTGTGGGAGTCTGTGTGTCAGACAGGGTACTACTGTGTGTCAGAGTACCAACCTGATAGGTTCAGGTGTCTGTATGGTTAGCCAGAACTGATAGGTTCAGGGTCTGTGCTTCAAGTTAAGTGTTCTGTGTGAACCAAACTAGTGTATGTATGAATGAGACTAAGCCACGTTACTGTATCTTATTCATTTGATCCTTTTATTTTCCCTGTGTGTTGTTTAAATAAACCTTATTCCTTTATTTGTTAAAAATCCATCCCTGGTCTGTGTGACTTCTTATAGGGAATGGTTGGTGGCAGCTTAGTTAAAGTGTGGCAGATCCCAGTAGGTCTGGGTTTGTCACATTGATTGGTGTCCAGCGTGTGGGATACGACTGGTCCAGTTGTCCAGTGGTCCAGCAAAGCCTTGGCAAGTGTGCCCAGAGCAAGGGGGGTCTAGTCAGGGACAATCTGAGGCGCGTAGGTAATCTTCTAGGTGTACCTCACGGGGAGGTGCGCTAGTAGAAGAACGTGCCAACTGGGGAGACTAGATTAGGGTGCTCTGAGGCAGCCTGTTTTTGGCGGGAAAAAAGCTGAGGCAAAACTGTGTAGTAGCAGTGATCTAGCCTGCCTGCTGAGAGGCCCAGCAGAGGGGGGTAGACTTTAACTCGCTACAGTTGCAAGTAGTGCTGAAGGACAGCAGCAATCTAGAGGGAAAGCTGGTTCTGAGGCAAAAGAAAGGAAAAAAAAAAGTGGTCGTTTTATTTTGAGGCTTGACTTTTTAAAGCAGCCTGTTCTGAGGGGGGATTATGCCCTTGACTCGAAGCCAAGTGGCAGAAATGGGTGAAGTGAAAGACCCCCAGGTAGACCAAGGTTCTGAGGATGAATTTGGCTCAGTGCAGGGTGACAGCACGGGAGAACAGAACCCAGAACTCAGGAAAATGCTCAGAGCCCAACAGCATGAACTGAGGATGAGGCAATTTGAAATAGAGGCCAGAGAAACAGCTGAAATCTGTCAGGCAGAGGCAGATGCCAAGAAAAGGGGAATGGCCATGAGGATAAAAGAGATGGAACTGAAACACCAAATTAGAATGGTACAATTGGAATTGGATTTCCTAAATAAGTTTATTAACAATTTATCAGTTGAAGAAATGTCAAAGAAGGAAAAGTATGAGGCTCAGGTCAGACAAAGTGAGCAAGATCTTGAAAAATATACTCAGCAAAAAGACATTAAATTAAAAGAAATCAGAGATAAGACTGAAGAAAAAGTAAAAGAGATAAAAGCTAGGGCTGAGGAAGAAATTTTACAGATCAGGGCTGAGTTTGAGGCCAAGCAAAAGGAGCTGGATTTGAGAATAAAAGGGAAAAGCCAGCAAGGGGGAGGGGCCCATGGTGAAGGGAAGCCCTCAGACATGAAACTAAGACCTCAGATTTTGGAGGGAAAACTAAAACCAGAGGAGAAAGACTCCAAGTACAGCAGAAAATGTTATTTCTGTCAGGGAAAGGGCCATCTAATCTCAGAGTGTGAGAAATTAAGGCAGCTAAAAGGAATGGTGCCTCAGGATTCGAGTGGAACCAAGCCAAAAGCTGTGTTCTGTGTCCAGAAAGAGCAAGGCTCATTGTTACTGAGGGAGCCTGTTGCCATGGCTACTCAATCTGAAACAGCTACAGCTGCTGATCAGGCTGAGGAAAATGGTCCTCTGGTAGAGGTCAGGCGCTGCCTGTTGGTGAGAACAGATTCCCAGTTGTTTGAGACAGCAGGGGTGGACGTAGGAATACTTGGCCATCAGTATCGGGGGCTGCGGGACACTTGTTCTCAGGTGACCCTGTGCCATCCAGATATTATTCCTAGGGAGTATGTAATCCCAGATGAGAGCATGAAGGTGGCAGGGATTGAGGGGCAGGTAATCTCTCTGCCAGTAGCGGAGGTACCTGTGAACTTTCAAGGCTGGAGGGGAGTTTGGCGGCTAGCAATTTCATCGACTCTGCCAGCAGCCGTGCTCGTGGGAAATGACCTGGCTGAACATGTGAAACGGGTGCTAGTGATTACACGCTCACAAGCCACCACGGGGACAGTTCAGGGGGGTAATGATGAGCCAGTGACGGAAGCAGAGGGGAGTTCCGAAGCTGTGGTGGAAACCTTAACCACAGACAGCAGATTTGGACAAGAGCAAAAGGCAGACGCCACTCTCCAAAAGTGTTTTGAGCAGGTGACTGACGCCCAGCTAACACCTGAAACCCCAGTGAGATTTCTGGAGAAAAAGGGGATTTTATATAGAGAGACCCTGAGGAATATCTCAAAAGGGGGAGATGGGATCAGAAGTCAGCTAGTGGTGCCTGAAAAGTATCGCCCCATGATCTTACAACGGGGGCACTCTGACATGTTTGCTGCACACTTAGGGGTGAACAAAACACAGCAGAGAATCACACAGAATTTTTACTGGCCTGACATAGGGAGGCAGATCAGGGAGTTCTGTAAACAATGTGATGTGTGTCAAAGGCAGGGGAATAGCCGCGACAGGACCAAAGCAAAGTTGTGCCCTTTGCCTGTGATTGACACTCCGTTCAAATGCATAGGGGTGGATATTGTGGGACCTTTGCCCAAGGCCACAAAGAGGGGGAACAGGTTCATTCTCACCATTGTGGACCATGCCACGAGGTACCCTGAAGCCATACCCTTGACTAACATTGAAACTAACACAGTGGCAGATGCCTTGGTGGGGTATATGTCCAGGATGGGATTTGCCTCAGAAATAATCACAGATTTGGGAGCGTCGTTCACATCAAAGCTCATGAAACGCTTATGGCAAATCTGTGGAATTAAGCACAAGGAAACCACTGCCTATCATCCAGAAAGTAATGGGTTAACTGAGAAGTTCAATGGGACTCTAATGCGCATGATTAGGGCTTACTTGGCAGAGAATCCAAACAATTGGGACCAGAAGCTGCAATCCCTTTTGTTTGCTTATCGATCAGTGCCACAAGCCAGTACCGGGTTCAGTCCATTTGAACTTTTATTTGGGAGAAGGGTGAAAGGGCCCCTTGATTTGATCAAACAAAATTGGGAGCAGATCACCCAGGATGACCCACAAGACGTTGTGACATACATAGACTCTTTAAGGAATAACCTAAAGAGAAACTTAGAGCTAGCAGCAAAGACCCTGCAAGCTCAAAAGGTCAGAAAGAAAGATTGGGATGACCAGGAAGGCAGGGAGAGGCACTTTAACCCAGGGGAGGGAGTGCTTTGGCCCAGGCCCTGCAAAGAAAACAAACTGCAGCTGGGTAGTCCAGAAAGAAAATACTTGGGTCACTTGGTAGGGGGAGGAGTGATAAAACCCCTGGAGGCCAAAATAGAAGCTGTTCGTGATTGGCCCAGACCCAACACCAAGAAAAAAGTCAAATCATTTCTTGGGTTGGTGGGCTACTACAGAAAGTTCATCCCGAGGTTTAGCGAGATTGCGGCTCCGCTGACCGATCTGACGAGGAAGAAGGCTGATGACCGTATCCCGTGGACCAGCGACTGTGAGGCGGCGTTCCAGAGGTTGAAGGAGGCGTTAATCAACTATCCAGTGCTGCGTGCTCCAGACTTCGACCGGGAGTTCATCATCTACACCGATGCGTCTAACAGCGGGGTAGGAGCAGTTCTGTGCCAGGAGGATGAGAATGGTGACCAGCATCCAGTGTCCTACCTGAGTAGGAAACTTCAAAAAGGTGAGAGACATTTGGCAACCGTGGAGAAGGAGTGTTTGGCCATAGTCTACGCGATCCAGAAGGCCAAGCCTTACATCTGGGGAAGACATTTTGTTCTGTGCACTGACCATTCACCACTGCAATGGTTAAAGACAATGAAAACCCACAATAGTAAACTTATGAGGTGGGCTTTAAATCTACAGGACTATGACTTTGAAGTGAAGGTGGTCAGAGGGTCAGTGAACTGTGTTGCTGACGCCTTGTCAAGAAGACCTGAAGAATGAAGACGGCGAAAGAAACATGGACTATGTATATATATTGATGACAAAAAGTTAAATGTACCTGTTTTTTGAACTTGGTTTGTATGAATAAAGGTAAATTGATGTAATGTATATGGTAAATGTTTAACTTAGAATGTAAGTATAAGTAAGTATGATATGGTATGTAAAACTGTTGTTGTGTGTTTTATCCAGGTTGTTTTTTTGGGAAAAAGCACCTTAGCTTTCCCCCTACAAAACAACTTATAAAGAGGGGAGGTGTTACATACAGCACTGATGTTACCTGTCTGTCATGGGTTTGGAGGGAAAGTTCCATCCTATGGGGAGTGGAAGGCGGGACATCAGGAGGAGGGGCTGTACTGTATATATATGTGGAGCGTGTGTGAAGAGTTTAGGAGACGCTGGGATGTGACGAAGCAGCAGCTGGGAAGAAGAAGCTGGTGTGGGAGTCTGTGTGTCAGACAGGGTACTACTGTGTGTCAGAGTACCAACCTGATAGGTTCAGGTGTCTGTATGGTTAGCCAGAACTGATAGGTTCAGGGTCTGTGCTTCAAGTTAAGGGTTCTGTGTGAACCAAACTGTATGCATGTATGAATGAGACTAAGCCACGTTACTATATCTTATTCACCTGATCATTTTATTTTCCCTGTGTGTTGTTTTAAATAAACCTTATTCTTTTATTTGTTTAAAAATCCATCCCTGGTCTGTGTGACTTCTTATAGGGAATGGTTGGTGGCAGCTTAGTTAAAGTGTGGCAGATCCCAGTAGGTCTGGGTTTGTCACACATATAATGAAAAGTTATAGATCTAATCTTTTGTTTTTCCTTGGGTGAATACACAAGAGCTTAACTGAGGTTTTCCAGGGAACTATTACATATTCTTTCTGTTATCATTAGTATTACCGCAGCATTATTTACATTTTTCCCCCATTTCGGCTTGCACTTTTGAAGATCTGAAAAACTGTGGGAGACCATGTGAGCAGATTCAAGCTAGGAATGTACATAGGGAGCAGATTGTCTAAGGAGTGTGTGAAATATGAAAAAAGTCATGGGAATGAAAATGTATGTCCCCACTGAATATGCCTCCTGTAGTTTTTAAGTCTTCTTTTTGCAGCTGACTAGTGTGTTCTTAGTTTTCACAAAGGGCAGAGCAGACAGAAATAATTTTTTAAGGCAGGAATGGATTTGTAAAATTTAATTCTATGATGTCATAGAATAATGAAGTTCGAAGGGGCCTACAAGGGCATCGAGTCCACCCTCCCGCTCAATGCAGGAACACAGATCAAAGGATATCTGCCAAGTGGTTGTCTAATTTTCTCTTAAATGCCTCCAGTGTTGAAGCACTCACCATCTCTTGAGGTTCTGTATATACCCGAGTATAAGCCGACCCGAATATAAGCCAAAGCACCCAATTTTACCACAAAAAACTGGGAAAACTTATTGACTCGAGTATAAACCAAGGGTGGGAAATGCAGCAGCTACTGGTAAATTTCAAAAATAAAAACAGATACCAATAAAATTACATTAACTGAGGCATCAGTAGGTTAACTGTTTTTGAAGATACTGCCCTTCTGAGCTTATACTAGGCCTAGGCTTATACTTGAGTATACACAGTAATTGGTTCCATTGCTGTATTGCTCTAACAGTTAGGAATTTGTTTCCTGACATTCTACCAAAATCCGACTTCCTGTAACTTGAGCTCACTGTTGTGTGTCCTGCACTCTGGGATGATTGAGAAGAGATCTTGCCTTCCTCTGTATGAAAACTATTCAAGTATTTGAAAAGTGCTATCATATCTCCCCTTGATCTTTTTTTCTCAAGGCTAAATATGCACACTTCTTTCAGTCTTTCCTCATAGAACTTTGTTTCCAGCCCCCTGATCATCCTTGTTGCCCTCCTCTGAACTTGTTCCAGTTTGTCTTGAAGTGTGCTTTTCAAGACTGGACTCAGTACTCAAAATGAGGCTTAATAAGTGTCGAATAAAGGTGAATTAATACCTCATGGGATTTAGAGACTATGCTCCTTTAATGCAGCCTAAAAAAGCATTTGCCTTTTTTGTAGCCAGATAACACTGTTGGCTCATGTTCAGTTTGTGATCTATAACAATTCCAAGATCCTTCTCACTCGTAGTATTGCTGAGCCAGGTATTCCCCATCATGTAACATTGTGTTTGGTTTCTTTTTTCTAGGTGTAGTACTTTGCACTTATCTGTGTTCATTCTGTTGTGTTCACCCCAGTGCTCAAGCCTATCTAGATCATTTTGGATTTTGTTACTGTCTTCCAGGGTATTAGCTATTCCACCCAATTTTTTTTAATCTGCAAATTTGATTAGCACCCCCTGATTCAGTGTGTTAATAAAAATGTTGAACAGCACTGGGCCCATGACTGAGCCCATGGGTACCCCACTTGTTGACTCCTCCCAGTTTGAGCAGGAACCATTAATCATTATCCTCTGAATATGATTCTGAAACCAAGTGTGCATCCACCTGACAGTTATTCTATCCAACCCACACCTAGTTAGATTGCTAATCAGAATATCATGGGGCATTTTGCCGAATCTTCTGCTGAAGTCAAGATATATTATGTCTACAGCATCCCTTTTGTCTATCAGGGAAGCTACCTAATCAAAAAACGAGATCAGATTAGTCCAGCAGGATTTGTTCTACACAAATCCATGTTGACTTCTAGTTATTATTGCACTGTTTTCTAGGTGCTCGCACAATGACTGCTTTACAATCTGTTCCAGAATTTTGCCTGGGACTGATGTCAGGCTGACTGGCCGGTAGTTCCCAGATTCCTCTTCTTTGCCCTTTTTGAAGATAAGGACAACATTAGCCCTCCTCCAATCCTCTGGCACCTCCCCTGTTTCCCATGATTTCAAGTTCTTTAGCCAGAATTTTTACTGGGTTTAATGTCATGACAGGGGGAGCATATGTTCATGACTTCAGAGGATGCGGGCATGCACCATTAGTGAGCTATCTAGCTACAGAACACAAGTACCCTGGGAAGAGGGTAAGTTTCCTCAGCATCAAGCTGGCAGGAGGGAGTCCATGCAGCTGAAGGAGAGACAGTTCTCTGATGAAAAACAGCTGGAGGAAGAGAGATCATGGAGAAAGAAAGGGCAGGAATGGGAAGGCATTAGGGTCATTAATTACCCATGAAGAAGAGGTGTGGGAAGACACCGTAGAGACAAGAGAAGAGAATGCAAGAAGCAGCCACTTCTTACTTTGTTTGTTTGCTTGAGACAGGAGTCAAATGCTGGAGACTCCAGCCATGTGCTTGAACACAGCTGTGTTCACCTGGACACCACTGTGGCCCTGGAGAGGTAAGTAAAAACAAGTGCACTGAGGGAAAGAAGTGATGAGTTTCAGAGTCTAACTGCTTTCACTCATCTCTACAAACCCTCCCTAAAAAGGAGATGCCATGGAGCAAAGCTTTCCACTCCCTCTTGTTTCCCGAACCTGCACTCCAGAGAACACCAGTGAAACTGAGGGCCTGAGTTAGCCCTGTGAGACTATGTGGAAAAAGGCAGGGACAGTCATTCTGTGCCGCTAATAAAAGTCATTCTAAGCCAAGAAGCTGTTCAGGAGTCTGTAGAATTATTGCTGGGGGACCCCATCCTCACTGGTGCCGTAAGAGGTAGTCTGGCAGAGTGCACAATGAGCTCCCCAGGCATTCCTCTCTCTCTCTGGGAAGATAAAGGCATGTATGCCGTGTAGACTGCACAGATTGGTATAAGGTAGACTGCTGCCCTCAGGTATAGCAGAGGACCCTATTGAGTTGCAAGTATGAAGACTTCACTGTCAGTCCATTTTGTTTCTCTACATCAAATGGAAAGTGATAGCACCTTGTCTTTTGCCAAGAAAAATGTCTTGCATTGGCCATGTTCCAGATACACAGGGATAACACTAAAGTGTTAATATTCTGAAATGAAATCCATACATCATTTCAAAATACGTTAATGTGGGGGTTTTTTAATGGAAAATGACAAGCAATGAGGAAATACCTGACCCTTGAGTTCTATGATTAATCATATAGCACAGTATGGTATATGACAGTGTGACAAATTCTGAATATTTAACAACAGCCAATCATGAACCTTTAAGGAACAAGTTAAGCAATTCTGAGTCCCATTAACTTCAAAGGGAGAGACAGATGGGCCCTCGTTTAACTGCCTCTTAAGAGTTAGTAGGAATGAATCATGCTCACTCTGAGCTGGTTTGTGAACCTAAAGTCGAGTGAAATCATTTTTTGGGGGAAAAAAGCAACTGTATTGGAAGATTGTGATTTTCTATTTTTACAAAAAGCACTCACGTTTTTAAAGTAATTGAGACCTCTCTAAAAAGAGCTGGCCAAATGGTGTATTCTGATACACAAGATCGACAGAAGATAATATCAGAGAACAATCCTACGTAAGGTTTGAAAAAGTCAGGTCTAACACAGTATTCTGAGGGTTTTGTGGGACCACATATTCGTCATGGCTATCAAAGATATGTTTGTAATGTTTACCTTTACATCCTCTCTGGGTCAAATGATGACTTTAAATACATGGAAAACCAATGGTAAATCAGTGCTATTAAAGTGCTGTTTTTAATCTCAAAGGTTTACAGTGAATGGGCAAATCAAATAAGCACCGTTTTTCATCCTATTTCTGGAGTGCTATGAATCCACTCCAGTTTTTAAATCTGCATTTTACAGGAGCTATCCAATGTGATGAACCCTATTCTCCCAAAAACGTGATGAAGCCCATATCTAAAATAAAGAACAAAACAGTAAAGTTCTGACTCAAACTTGCAGTAAGTTCACAGCACCCCTGAAATTGGAGTCATCATCTGCCACTGCTTGGGCCAACTCATGGTGGTGAAAGAGTCCAGAACACTCTGTATTATCTGCTGTAAGCCATAAGACTTAGAAGTGCTTAATTTGGACTGAACCAACTGACTTTCAGTTTCAAACCTGTTGTCAGTTAACTTTTGGGGGATGTTTCCATCTGGAAAAAAAGGTATACTGTACAGTACTGTACTTCCAACAATGCAGACTTAGTGCCATTGATTAATTATAATTGGCTAATGATTATATTCTATATACTTATTTATAGCATTTTTATCCTCATCTTCAACCAAAAGGGCTTTTCAGATGTCTTGTGTGCAATTAAAAGGCAGTCCAGGAGGTGTGCTGTCCAAAAAGTCACAACACAGAAGAAAGTCAGGATGGGGAGAAAAGAGAGATGAGAAATATCAAATAGTCTTTTCATTAGCGCCAGTGGGATGTCCATGTGTCCCACCTCTTCTCCTTCTGCTGCACCCTGGTTGAGTACCTACTGATGGTGCCAGTTCAAGCAGAAACCTTTAGGAGATGGCCTTTCAACAGATTTCCAGATGCCATGATTTCCAGATGCCATGATGTGACAATCAACATTTCTACTTGCAACATGCCTTAAAAGGGACTCACCTGAAAGCAACAAGTCTGTTTCCTTCCCTTCCAAAAGTTTTTTTTTAAGTTGGTGAGATTGCTAGTTGATAATGACCAAGAGACTTGACGTATATCATTTTATGATTGTATTTTAAAAAGCAATATTTTTGTGCAGCAGTTCCCCTGTGAGCATGTCTGTTGTTCATTTATTTCCTCCTTGGAACCCCCTCCCCATTTCTTACTCTTTAATTACCTCTTCTTTCATCACTTTCCTTTATAAATGATTGGTACTTTTTCCCCCTCCCTGATCCCTTGGAAGCCCCTATCTAAATATCTAGGCAGAAAACCAATAATTAAGGAGTCAGTGACTGAGATGGCCACATCTTATAGCACTTAAACAATTCATGGCTCTTGAAGTTTAATGACTGTCATGGCACATTTATTAGACAGGAAGGAAAAGCAAAGAAGATGGCATCAATATTTAATGAAGATGCTGGTGGAAAACCACACCTAAATGATGAATCTTCTAGACCAAGGAAATTCAAAGCTCCCTTCCTCCTCTGTGTATTTAGTTGATGAGCTCTAGGCTGATCAATAAGCATTATTGCATTCCTAAGCATAAAGAAGTAACTGTGCAGGAAGAAGCTAAAAATACCCAGTGCATTTCTCCCTCCAAACCAGACTTCTCTGCTTCAAGCCTTGGCGTGCCTTCCAGTAAAGCAAGGCTCTCGCTCACCTCCACATTTTATGCTGCACCAAATGGTTCAGCAAGAGGAGATCCACTGAAGTCGATGACTCACAGTGAGGAAGGCTCAACACAGTTTGCTGTCCTGACATGAAGGGAAAGATGGTGCCCTCTCCCATTCTGAAATGGAAGTGTTGTGGATTTAATCAACCACTATGACCCATGATGACCCAAGTGGAATCAGAAAAACAGGTGCAAAATGCAAGGTGGTCAATAACTCTATTCAAAACCTAACAAATAGCCAAAGAAAGCAGCAAAGTAACAGATTGGACAACCAAAAGAAAGCTACTAAACATGGGTTCGCAAGTCCATTTTATCTGGTCACATCATGACTGCCCCAGCCTTCATCAGAAAGTTTATCCAATCAAGAGAATAGATAGCACCCCTGTGACGTTCACTCCTTGAAGTACCTACATTTTGTGCCCTCACAAATGCTCCATTCATGTTTTCCTTTCACTGCAACCAGTGGATTACCTCAATCCACAAAATAAATGATGTTTGATCAGACACTTGTATGGTGAATGCAAACAAAACTTATTTATTAAAGTGAAGTCAATTTAATAATTACAGAAGTTCTTCAGACGTACATACTATTCTCTTGCCATTTAATTTCTACCTTCTCTATTTAACTAAACCAGTCTCTAACTCAGTCTCTATCTCTTCTGACTCTAACTCACTGACTCACTCCTGACTGCCTCTTTACTGCCTCTCTTCTTCTCAGGCTCCACCTTTTAACCTCTCTCTCGGCTCCGCCTCTCAACTATATTTGCACAGAACATGAATAATACATGACTTATACCTAACAATGGGTGAACGCTACAGACCTCCCCCCTTAAATATGTTTGTTTGAGAGGGGAAACACATTTTCCATCCCAAACATGCATCATTGCATGAAACTTTACTTACCCTCTGGCATCATTTTGCAAGCAATAACAATATTTATTATAACAATCACAATCTCTTTTAGTCTAAACATTTCAATACAATTCAATAAGGTATACTTTACCTTATCAGTT
The DNA here is from genome assembly GCF_051106095.1 of Pogona vitticeps. Classification (NCBI taxonomy): domain Eukaryota; kingdom Metazoa; phylum Chordata; class Lepidosauria; order Squamata; family Agamidae; genus Pogona; species Pogona vitticeps. The sequence goes on from NC_135784.1 coordinate 202,276,268, forward strand.
TTACTTACTACATTTAACATTTTCAACCTTACAGAAATATACCACAATCAGGAAACTTTTACATAGATAAATAACCAGTAGATCAATAGTCCATTCCAGTTTGTTTTAGAAGTCCTTGAATCATTCTCCACGTTTCAGTTCATCAATATTCAGTTTTTCCACACTGTACACAAACAGAACATTTCTTATAACATTATCAGCTTGGTTTATTCCACCCCCATCAGTCATTTGGCTTTTCAGGCACAATCTATTTTACTCTGTGGTTTGCAAAGTCCAAGTCTTTCACCTTCTCATTATAGTAAGGTGCGCCATGGACTGGTCCAGTCGTTACTGCCTCCTTCAGCTGGACACATGACTGCTGGCACTCAGGGGTCCCTCTGATGATCACTGGTGCCTTCTTCCACATTTCTCTTCCATCATCGGCCACTTGGTTGTCCACTGGATGTTGTCTGCTTGTCATTTGTTAGTGATGTCTGCTTTAAGTCTGCCTCGGGGCCTCACGTTCTCAGTTGGGGAAAGGTAGGCAGTTCCCTCTCCTCCCCCCCAAACATCTCTGGATGCGTCCCTCTTTAAGAAGTCAGGGCTTACGCCTTTCTCCTCACTCACACATTCACCCACAGGTACTTTCATTGAAACGTTTTCTCTATGTGGGGGACCACTATCATGGGTCACTTTAATATTCTCATACAAGTTTCTCTTAAGTGCAATCAACAATTGGTTTGTTTTAGATGCCCTGAGTATGTTAGCTGATTCTATTTCTTTATTCAGTGATATGCTAGATAGGGGGTTGCCTTACAAGGATTTAACATTACTACTTGTTCTGCCCTTGCCAAAAGCAAGTTTCTCCCCTCTATAGTTCTCAGTTCTGATACTTGATCCTCAGGACAGAATATTCTTTCCTGGGCCTCATACAAGCCTTTCTCTTTTTCAGGAGTACTTCCCAAGCTTGGCTCTGCCACTTCTAAGGACTTTTTTTCTATATAAAAGCTCCTTATCCAGGCAAGACATTTCAGGGCATTCAGGAGATAATAAAATGGGTGTACTGGTGGCTGCTTCAAAGCAACCTACCAAATTAATTTCCTCCTTCTGCTCCAGGGCCAAACTATTTTTATTTGGATTCTTTAGAAGCATAAGGTCAGCTTCTGAATGATAATTAGGCTGACTTCCGAAGAGACTTTTTTCCCTCCAGGCTTCCCTCTGCTACTGTATCCATTTGTGCTGCAGTGGGTGATTTCTGGCCCCCTTGTGAGTGTGTAAGTACAAAAGCACTCTTAACATGCTGTATCAGATGTAAACGCTCTCTATATGTCAGGTCTTTATAAGTCATAGACTTCTCTGGATGTTCAGGGATAAGAGGAATGGGAATCTCTCTAACATTGGTAGTACAATCATTCAAAGTACTATCTTCTGTCTGTTCCTCAATACAGGAAGGATCATTAGGGATTTTCAAAACAAGCTCATCAGCCATTTTGGTTACCTCATGATTCTTTTTCTAACTTGGGGCATCCCTGGTTTGATTCAGAGGTTTGAGATTCCATTTTCCCCTCAGGGATTGTTCACCGCTCTCTCTGGGAGCCTGTTACTTCAAAAGCACTCTGCACATGCTTAGTGAGATCTAGCCCAATTAAACAAGGTGCAGGAACTTGATCAGAAATTGCCACGTCCCAATTACCGATCCAATCTCTATAGTTTATTTTCACTTTAGCCATGAGTAAAATCACTGGAGTAGAACTTATTCCCTTGATGGTAATAGTTTGGTTTGAACGAATTTGTTCTTTCAGAATCACATCAGGATGACGCAGGGTTATGTTAGAACAAATATCAACCACTCCTACATAAGACTTTCCATTAATAAGAATCCTCTCACCAGGGTTATGTATTAAAATATCTTCTGCCTTTACTAGAAAACAATGAATGACCTGGGCTAGTGGCAGATCAGAATTTTCTGTTGTGCCAGTTGCCATGGAGACAGAACCACCATTGTTGCAACCTTCAGTAGCTTCTGCAGTTTTCAGGCAGTATACTTTCTTGATCTGACCATCATCCTTCCCAATATTAAGTTTATTTTTCATACAATTGAACTGTAAATGACCGAACTCCCCACAGTTAAAGCACTGTCTTCTGCGCTCACTCTGAGGAGATCTGTTAATTTTTTCCTCAGGGTTCATTTGGGTCTGAGAACTTAGCCATGCTAATTTAGATGAGGCACCACTCTGGCCTTCTTTTCCTGTTGTTTTGCTGAGAAAAATTTTTATTAAAGAGTTTCTTATCGTTGTCTCAGTTTTGCCTGTTAAAATTTACCTCAGATAACCTGTGGCTTCGAATCTCCCCAATGTAATCTGCTGTTTCACCTGCTTCTAATAGATTCTTTTAGATTTTTATCCTTAATCAAATAACACAATTCCCCAGGCAAAATAGAATAAAATTGTTCCAACCCAGTCAGATTTTTCATCTGCTCAAGAGAAGTGACATTCTCACATTCTGTCCATTTGTCCAAACATTGAAGAAGTTTTTCCCCTATCTGGGAATAAGATTCCTCAGGCTTTTTGGTCAGAGAACGAAATTTTCTCCACAGGTTCTGCATTGATGCCAAATCTAGAAAATACCATTTTTCTATAGGCTTCAAAATCTCTAGCCTGCTCCAGAGGCATCTGAGAATACTGTTCAGCTAAATCTCCACTTATTTGGGATCTCAAAATCATTATCTTTTCATCATCCTTAACATTAAAGTCCCAGCAAGACCGTTCAAATGATATGAGGAAAGATTCAGGGCAGTCTCCTTTTCTATATTGGGGAAATTTCTTTAAGTCAATTTTTGAGAGATTTCCCTCACTAGAGTAGTTATTGTTATTACTATTATTTTTTTGAGCAGCCAATTCTAATCTTTTCATTTCCATTTGAAATTCCATTTGTTTTAACTCCATTAGTCTGTTTTCCTGCTCAGCTTTTTCTCTCATCTCTAGTAGTCTTTTTTCCTGCTCAAATGCCATTTGTCTGGCCTCTTGGTCATCTCTGGCTTTTTCTTTATCCAATTCTAATTCATTTCTCATAGCTAGCTTCTCAGCTCTGGCTTTTTCTCTAATTTCTAATTCTTTCAATTTAAATTCCTGTTGTAATTTCATTTTTCAAAATCTGGGGAGCTTAGACCACTTTCTCTCCCTGAGGCACCCTCATGAGTCTCCTCCTGTTCCACAGCTAGAGGGTCGCCATTTCCCTCCACTTCCTGAGGTAAACTTTGTGCCTCTTGAGGATCAATTACTTCCATTCTTAGCTTTCTAATTCTTTTGGTTGGCATAAGTATGTGTACTTCTTTGATAAGAGCTGGTTTCTATTGCAGTTAGTCAGACCTCTTTTTAAAACACTATTTTACTGTTGTTTTCTTTTCTCAGTATTTTTCTGAGGTACTATGTAGCTCTCACTTGGCAGCTAAAGATGGCTACCTTTTTCTGGCACCATGCCAGCCACGACGTTTCTTGGTCTGAGACAACCTTCTTGCCTCCAGACACAAAGCAAAATTTTGTTTTCAAGCCTCTGCCTTTTACGTTCCTTTCACCTCAGACCTGTTATGACCCTGGCTTGACTAGATTCTTTTGGATTAGACTAGATTCTTTCTGACTAGATTGACCTGTTCTGGCTTGACTAGATTCTTTCAGATCCCACCACTGGACACTAATGGTGATGTTCACCTCTTTGAAGTACCTACATTTTGTGCCCTCACAAAGGCTCTAGTAGTGTTTCCCTTTCACTATCACCAGTGGATTACCTCAATCCACAAAATAAATGACGTTTGATCAGACACTTGTATGGTGAATGCAAACAAAACTTATTTATTAAAGTGAAGTCAATTTAATAATTACAGTTCTTCAGATGTACATACTGTAACGGCCTCCTTCTACCTCACAAAGGAAGGTCGCTACGTCACTCCACTGTTACTCTTCTGGTAGTCTGCCACCAACCATTCCCTGCAATAAGTATCTTCAGGCCAAAATGGATTTCAAACAAAATAACTAAAGTTTATTGATTGGTACATTAAGATTGGTATAACAAATAAATCAGGTAATCACATAAAGAAAAGCTCTAGCTCACACAGACTCATATCTTCACACAATCTGATCACTATCTCATCTCAGCACTCACAGATCCTGATCTGACCCTCACACACATACACACACCTATATATCCCAGCTCCTCCCCCTGATGTCCCGCCTTCCGACCACCATTGGATGTTAACACTCCAGCCTAAACCTTGAAGGACAGGTGACATCATAGCTGTTTGTAACACATACTATTCTCTTGCCATTTAATTTCCACCTTTATCTATTTATCTTAACCAGTCTCTAACTCAATCTCTATCTCTTCTGACTCTGACTAACTCACTGACTCACTCCTGACTCCTGACTGACTCTCCTCCTCTCAGGCTCCTCCTTTTAACCTCTCTCTTGGCTCCACCTCTCAACCACATTTGCATAGAACATGAATAATACATGACTTGTACCTAACAAAGGGTGAATGCCACAACCCCACTTACAAATAAGGCAAGAAGATATGTAGCATGAAAATGGTCAGAGAAGATATGAAGCATGCAGGTGCTGAGTATAGTTATCTATTCAACTTGCATTCTTTAGGCATTTTCCTATTTATCCATAATGTCCAAAGTTCAGTCTCTTATCCAACAGAAAAACAACGTCTGGCCCAGCCAATGTTCCAAAAGGGACCCCCAGCTTCATCCTGGGTTTTGTTCTGTTTTTTTGTTCCTTTGCGTTTACCTTCACTTAAGGATCTATGAATGTAAAAACTTATAGTCAACAATATACGAATATTAGAATGTAGGGAAATAAAGTGAACAGAAAGGAAACTAATTGAACTGGTGGTGGAACCTTGCTTCGCTATGGGGATGAGGAACAAGCTCCGTCACACTTGAGCTGCCAGGCTAGCCTAGGAAGGCTGTGTGCCATAGGAAGCTCTGGGAGAACGACTTGAGAGTTCATGAGAACAGATGGAAAGCTGCCATCACTGCCTCCAGCATCTGTTTCCAGAGGTCGTAGCCTCACGCTTCCCACTTGCCGACATTCTGCTAAGAAGTCCTTTGGAGCGTAAGCAGGTGGTTTCATTGTTTTACTACTTGCCCTTATTATTTTACAGCTTGTTTTTATTATATTTTATGAGATGTGATTTCTGATTTTATAGCTGTGATTTTAAGTGTCTTTTTTTTAAAAAAGCTGCTAACTGCCTTCATTCCTGTCAGAAAAGGTGGGATACAAATCATATCAATTCATGTCTGTTCAAAAAGGTAGAGCCACCCTTACCGTTTAGTCCCATATTATGGGCTAAATTCCATCATTAGTCCCAATCAGAGTAGGTCTACTGAGTGAATGAGGTTTGTTAAATCAACAGTTGATTTAACAAACCTACTGATTCAATAGGTCTACTCTAGTTGAGACTGACAATTGGATTTCATCATATATTCTTACATTTTAGGGGCTTCTTTAAATTTTAAAAAAATGTTCTGTCTCTTATAATACCTGGACTTGGCCATCATTTGAAGGAATTCTAGATTGCAAGTAAGATGCTTTCTTTTCTTTTCTTTTTTGTGAACATCTTTACCCAATGCATAGTTAACTTGTGTGATCATTGTAATCAAGCCTATAACAACAATCTTTAGCATGGCTGGCTTAGAAAAGGAGAAGTAGGCAAATTCATGGGAGACAGATAGATCCTTATGAGAAATCTTGACATTTCAGGTCAATACCTGAAGTTGCAGCTAAGCACAAAGAAAGACAAAGACCTTCATAGCTTGGAACAGATATTTCATTGGCAATCCAGCCAAGCAACTTTTCCAGGCTTGGATCACCTTCATACTGCTAGAGTTTTGGTTGTAACCTCACATGCTATCTGTAGTTTGTGTGAGTGGGAGGGTCTTTTCTGAGCTGGGGTGATTGTCTGTCTATCCAGCACTTGACAAATTGTTCCTTGCAGCCTTCGAATCCTGCCCCTCTATGAAATGTTCTTCTTTCACTCTCTTTAGTCTGTTGTTAGCAGTTTCTTTGCTGTTGGTTGCTAACTATGTGTGCAGTAAAGAAAGCAGGATACACCACGGATGTTGGCAAGACTTTGGGTCCAAGTGCCAAGTTTCAGTCCAACTCATTGGTACCATGTCCCGAGCCACAAATCCAACTCCCTATTAAAAATAAGCCTTTTTCCCTGAAAAAGAACAAGGGTAGGTGTGTTCCAAGCCATGAGTTAAGTCAGAGTCATTGAAAAAACAAACAACTCAGTACAAGTATTCCTCACTTAACAACCAAGTTCTGTTCTTATGACTAGGTCATTAAGTGTACTGGTTGATAAGTGAGGAGCAATAATAGTGTATAAAGGAGTAATAAATCACGTGCCATCGAGAAGGGGCATGGCGAAGACACAAGCAGGGTTTTATGAGGGTCGTAAAGGGTTGTAAATCTGAGCGGTCATTAAACCGGTCGGTTATTAAGTGAGGAGTGCCTGTACAATCCAAGTCAAGTCACTGGTGTGACTTAATTCTAACTTGACAGTTAGTCCTGCAATCTGAGTCCCCATCCCTGGTATGCACAAGTCTGTAATTTCAAGTGATTGTAAGTAAAGAAATGTTTCTTTTACTCTTTCTATTACAAATGTCTCAAAGTGAGTCACTGAGATTTTAAGTGCAAGTTAATGACAAAGGGATGGACTCTGGAGAACGTGAAGCTATTCTCCTATATGGATCTGTGTACTTCTGATGTATAGCACACAAATTGTTTTACCAGAAATTCAATGCAGCACAAACCTTATTTGAGAGCATCCAGAATCTACTGGCTGGCCATTTTGAAAAAAAAAATAGCAATTAAAGAAATCAATCTTGGCCTTAGTCAGAAAGGCAATTGTTAGGCACAGTACTCGTTATCTTTAAAAGGTACAGGAGTTTTGGGCTATCTGGAAGATGAAAGCTAGCTGCCATTATGTTTTACAGCACAGTGAACTGTTTTATATCACTTTTGTGTTTGAGAGAGGAATAAATATAGATACTGGTAAGTGGGAACTAACACCAGCAAATTGGCTAATAGGTTGAGTGGATTCCCAACAGAACTCTGAACTTGAGAGTAATTAAGTACCTTTAGTTTGTTCAACTGTTGTTGTCATTAAGAGCCATCAAGTTCGAACTGAGTTATGACAATCCTCATGGGGCTTTCAAGGTAAATCAGATCATTAAGTAGTGGTTTTGCCAGTTCCACATCCCAGTGAGTTTCCATGGTTGGGCAGGGATTCAACAGTAAAGCCTTATTTCTCCGGCAACCTGGAAAAATGAGACTCTGATGCCAAGGGTAGTGGGAGTAGAGAACTCAGTCTCTCCTGACTGGAGTTGCTCTTGGTTTCCCAAGGGAGGGGGACAGACGTGAGAACAAAAGCTGTAAATGGTGTCTGTGTGCACCAATGAAATCTAGCAGTGGGCACAGATACTGGAAGGTATTTTTTCACATTGGTTCTCCAAGTGGAAGATAAGCATAGCTGCTTATAGAGCATTTGATGTTAGGATAGGCTCTGGTGCAAGCCTGCACTGCAGCAGTTTACTCTGTATCTTTTTCTGAACCCTCAACTTACATTTACATTCTTTATATCTCACTGTATATAGTTTAGTTACTATAGTTAGAAATAAGACATAGGATGACTAGATTCATAGATTTATATACATTATACATCAGCAGGGAAATATTATATTTGTTTTAGGCCCCTTTGGGGTATATCAGGCAGGGGAATGAGATTCAGTTCTATATATACAGATATATTAAGTTAATGGAGTTTGTGTCTTTGCATGTGATTTATTTTATTTCATTTTATATACTAAGTTAAGGGATTTTATTCTTGAGTTCAGCTGTAGCAAGAAGATGCTCAAGTTTGGGCGGGACTTTGACCTCCTCTCCAATGAGAGCATGCTGACCCATTTGAAGGCTTAGTACAGAGCACTGCTGCTGGCAAATGAAGAGGGTCTTGAGGGGTTAAGTGAGTCCCTGATAATGATGGGTAAGAGTCCTCAGAGGGCAGAGGTTGAGCAAAAGCCCAGGGAAATTGAGAGGCAGATGGGCAAATAACAAGAGATGGGAGTCAGCAAATGCCAGACCCACCTCTCAAGAGTAAGTTCCACGCAGCCCTGGAAAAGCTAGGAAAGGTGCAGATGAAAGGCCTACTGCAAATGTAAAAACGCCAGGATTACTCATTGCCCAGGTTGCTCATGATAACCATCCTTGCTGGTGGGGAACACTGGTTTCCACAGGTTTGTGGCAGAACTGGCATCCCATGATGAATTGCCATCCCAAACGGCCTTTAGCCACAGGGTGGTAACATATTTACATTGGGTTATCAGGCAATTGGTACAGCAGCAGGTGATCAGGGCATAGGTAGAACATGTTACAAATGGCGTCCAGAGCAGCCAAGGTGCAAAACATCCCTGTCTCTCACTGACAGGATACGGGTGGGTGGTGGAGGCATCAGATGTAGTAGAGCAATCTGTTGAATGTGGCTGTGATGGAGGACAGCCATACAGCTCACAACATTCCAGAGGCTGTGAGGGACGTACTGCAGCAGGGGAGTCCGGCTCCAGAAAAGTAAGGTTTGTTTGTCCCAGATAACAGGGCAAACATGGCGGCACCACTGCAAGCTGGGAAGATGAAAGGGGTGCAGTGTATGGCTCACACTCCCATCCTACTACGTCGGGGTGCTAATATAATGGAGTGGGACAGAAAGGTGGCAGGGCATTTCCACCACCGTGTCCAGGGTAATGAGCTGTTCCAGCAGAGCTCACGTGTGCATTGTGGTGGACAACTGAGTGGCAATCCTGAGGTGACTAGAGGTGAAACAGGGCTTTGGAATGCACATGCTGCTTGGTTTCCCTTCTTTGATATTGTCCACTGGCCTGATTTATTTGCCATCACATTCACCGTGCGATTTCTGATTGGCTTCATCGCCACATTCAAATAGAAACAGCTGCTTACATTGGTACTGAATGGCACTCAAGCATCAGCTGATTGGGGAAGCAATGGCTGCACGGAATGGCTGCAGTTTTCAGGGTGTCCTTTTACAACCCTTAAAAATAAATACTATTCACCTAAAATGTTCAAAGATGAAAATTCAACATATCCCTAGTGTAGTAATTGAAAATATCTGTATTTGATGGCTCTCAGGAAAAACAAACAAATTGAAAATGTAAGTAATATAATGTTTTTAGTTTCTGAGTGTTACATTAAAATGTAAATAAAAATGTAGAATTAGAAATGTCACCTGCCTAATTTGACTAAAAATGCTAATTAGATTTTGAACAACTGCAAATATTTTTCCCCCATCCAGTAGGATGTGGACTTCAGCCGACGGACGGTATCAAGCAACATGTTTTATGATGCAATGCTGGATGCTGCTCAAAAGCAAGAGGGAGAAAAAAAGGTATTATATGGAAACTAAACTCTAATTTACTCATAGATGAATCATGCTGGACTGGGGGGGGCACAAAGGATGTGAGAACTCTCACAACTGGAATACACAACAGGTCAGGCTTTCTGGAATGTGGTCTGATGGGCCTTGTGGGAAATGGTCCTTGTCATGTGGTGCTGTATGTGCTCAGCAAAACATGCACATTGGTTGTGACAGTTTGCTCCCTGCCTTGTGATAAAACTGCCATCCTCACGTACAAGTATATCCATCAAAGGGACTTCTTGCTAAAGGCAAAGGGGATCCAAGAAAACCTGTTGAAATGATTGCAGTTTATTTTGTTTTAAAACCAGGAGCAAATATTCAGGAGGTCGGAACACACAGGGTGTGTTCACAAAGCTACAGAGACCCTCCTCTTTAGAGTGTCACCGCAAGAAAAGACTTAACAAGGACTTGTGAGGGAAGGGAAGACAGCAGAGACTCTATGCCTTGGTTAGGACCACTCCTCCCTCCCCTAACAATTACAATATTTTGGGGGGTGGGTGCAGGGGAAGGATTGAGACAGCCTCCAAACCATGTGGCCAAAAAGGAAGGAACACATCTCTGGGTACCATTGTGGGGAAAAGACTTAGGCCCTGTAAGCCATGGAACTGGTCATAAGCTTCCCCTCTTGAATGAGATGCATTGTAATTCTCTTTAAATTATAAAAGTCATTTCTGAGCTTGCATCTATACTGTACAGCAACTAAAAACATTGATGTATCGGCAGGCCTTCCCGTTTATCAACTCCTGATCCCCCTTTCCTCTATTCCCTAGTTCCCATCTTGTCGTGACTTTCCTTTGTATTATGATTTTAACTGTATTGTCGTTGTTTTTATTGTTGTAAGCCGCCTAGAGTAATCTTAATTGATTAGATAGGCGGGATATTAAATAAATAAATAAATAAATAAATAAATAAATAAATAAATAAATAAATACATCTAAGTTAGCATATATGCAGTTTTATGCCATCCAGTGTCCTCTTTTGTCTTCTTTTTTGGTGGTGCATAGCCTTGTTGGTGATGTATAAAACAGCAACCTTATGGGTTGACCCTTTTTCTTAGCCTTATGGGCCCACACAGAGTTGTTACAGTCATCACAAGCTCGAGCCGTATTGGCACCTGAGACACAGCAACAATGGTTCGCCCGGTTCAAGTGAAGGTGAATAATATCCCAAGCCAGACAAGTCATTTTGGTACGTGATGCAATAAAATAAAATAAAATAAAATAAAATACAATAAAATACAATAAAATAAAATAAAATAAATCCCATTGATCCCTCTCCTTCTCCCTGCCTATAAAGGACTAAGAATAAGAAAAGAAGTAACCCACAGTTTGCTGCCCTGTTTAGACACCAAAAATCTGCTGCCTGAAGTAGCTGCCTCTTGGTACGGCTGGATCAGAGAGCAGCTAAGAGGCTGTCACAACTGCCTTGAAGCATCCGCCACCTGACATGGTCATTGTGCCCTACCTAATGATAGGGGATGTTTTACTTTCTGGGTTGCTATTAGTATCTACTCTCTCTGCTTTTAGGCAGGGTGTGAAGAAGACACATCTTCTAAATTGGCTTAGGATATTATTTAGTTTCTTGTAAGTTTTTAAGGAACTACTTTTAGGCTGAATTGATTTTAGTCGCCTTTATAGTTGAGCTTGATTGTATTTGACTTAGGATGATGCTAATGGCTGCATTTGTTTTTAGCCTACTGCTTTTTGTACACTTTGGGATGATAGTAAAGCTACCTTGAACAATGCCCGAGAGAGGAAATGTGGGATGGATGGATGGATGGATGGATGGATGGATGGATGGATGGATGGATGGATGGATGGATGGATGGATGGATGGATGGATCGATAGAGAGATAGATGGCACAACGGACAGACAGACATGTGGCACTGTCATTCACATCCGAAACATGGAGATCAGTACAGTGGTGCCTTGCTTAACAATTGCCCTGCATTATGACGAATCTGCTTTACGACGATCTTTTTGCGATCATAATTACTCCCCGCTGTGCTTAGGGACGGATTCCTCGCTATACAGGCAGCGAAAATGGCCGCTTTATGGAGGATCTTCGCTGGACGATGAGTTTTTGCCCCACTGGAATGCATTGAATGGGTTTCAATGCGTTTCAATGGGGTTTTTAATTTCGCTTTACGATGTTTTCACTTAACGGCGATTTTCCTGGAATGGATTATCATTGTTAAGCGAGGCACCACTGCATATGTGACAGAAAATACCCATAGTCTTTTAAAAGTAACTTTGAAAACAGTGGCCGTAAACCTTTTTCAGTCCGTGGACTGGCTGGGGAAGGTGGGGCACCCCCATGCTCATGTGCATGCGCAAACAAGTGTACTCTCTCTCTCTCACATGTGGCACGGCACTCACACAGACATGCTGGAGCGCACGCACAGGTGCAAACGGGCTGTGCAGGAGTGAGTATGTGCGGGGATGGGGCGGGAGGTCTGTCTCGCTGGCCCAGTCTGGCTCAGGCCATGGACCGATACTGGGCCGTGGACCGAGGGTTGGGGACTTCCGTTTTAAAAGACCTGCTCCAGTGATACCATGACTATCACTGTGAGCAGCCATTCAACCTACAGAACATGCATTCATTTTCCCGCATTAAAAATTATTTCAATCTAGATGGAGAAGAATAAGCTTACATCTTACAATCTGATGGAGATATTTAGCCTAAAAATGTGTGCAAATCAGATATTTTAATATTTAGGACCCTGATAAAAGATGTCAGGGAAAAAAACATTAGGACAGATTGATCATGCTCTAGGATTAGTACAGAATGTAAGTAAATGAATATGTTTTGCCTCCACAGCCTGTTCTTGTTAATTGAAGGAGTGCACTAAATAGTGGGTAAGTGAGAAAAGCAACCCTTGATAATGTCATTTTAAATTGCAAAAAGTCCTTCATCCATTTTTTCTGGGAAAGGTTGTTTAAAAACATTTTTAAGTGGGAAGGGAGAGGTTAAGTTCTGTTTTGATATGATTCAGAAGCAGGGAGGCAACAGAAGTGTTTTTATACTTGATTTTTAAAATCCTAATGATGTTTAATTGTTTTTTAAATGTGATATTTATAGTGTTTTTAAATTTATTGTTTTATCTGTTGTGAGCCACCTTGGATCTCCCATGGGGAGGCATATAAATAATTTAAATATATACAATAAGTAGGAATGAGTGGGCAATTTGCAACATCACAAGAGGTTAACAACAAGGTGCCTCTAGGCATACTGCTCCCCCCCCCCAAGATATTTAACAGTGGCTTCCAAAATTAAGAAGATTGCTAGGGGGCAACACATAGATAGCAATGGTTGCCCAAAATTCATCTTGCCTCCCCAGGATGGATATGGAGAACATCAGAAGGACCTAACATGCAGGAACACAAAAAGGCTGATTATTGCTTTGCACAATGGCATATGAAATTCAATTTAGATAAGTGCATGGCAAATTGGCAGAGCACAATGTAAGGAACAATTTGAACTACTTGAACGTGATGATGGCTCTGAATTAAAAGTAACCTCTCTTAAGAAAGCAGAGAAATCCTGATGGCATTGGACAACAATATAGGGCAGGATGGAGGAGAAAATGACCTAGATAAAAGGTTCAGGGGTTAAATGATGCAAGTTAAAGTTAAATACATAAGCAAAACAATGGGCATCTGTGTATGTGAGTAAGTAAGTAATGGTATGAGATAAATGGAAAGCTTGGTTCTATTCCACTCTGGGCAACTTCATCTCATTGAAAACCTCATAACAGAAATTGGGAAAGGGAAGAGATAAGACCAGTGAATATTATTGGTCAAAGAGAGAGTCCAGGAAATTTATGAGAGCTCCTTAGATTGGGAAGGAGAGACGAGTGTGATAGGAGTGCCGCAATTACACTGAGAGGATTGTTCTGCATATTGTTCACATGCTTTTGGTTATTCTAAATAAAATTGTGAAGAGCACCTCAGAGCTTGGAGAGGGCAGTTGACTAAATTCTCTTGTAATTTAGACAAATCTTTATCCCTCTGAAAGAAGCAGAGGGCTGCTTTGCATGGGATCAGTTTGGCTTGGGTATTGCCGACAAAGGTCCGCATAGTCAAAGCTATGGTTTTTCTTGTAGTGATGTACGGAAGTGAAAGCTGGACCATAAAGAAGGCTGACCAGGAAGAATTGATGCTTTTGAATTGTGGTGCTGGAGGAGGCTCTTGAGAGTCCCCTGGACTACAAGGAGAACAAACCTATCCATTCTGAAGGAAATCAATGAGTGCTCACTGGAGGGACAGATCCTGAAGCTGAGGCTCCAATACTTTGGCCATCTCATGAGAAGACTCCCTGGAAAAGACCCTGATGTTAGGAAAGTGTGTTGGCAAGAGAAGAAGGGAACGATAGAGGATGAGATGGTTGGACAGTGTCATTGAAGCTACCAACATGAATTTGACCCAACTCCGGGAGGCAGTGGAAAACAGGAGGGCCTGGCATGCTCTGGTCCATGGGGTCACGAAGAGTTGGACACAACTTCATGACTAAACAACAACAACAGAGACCTTGAAAAAAGCCAATGATAGGTAAGAAGTCTCACAGAATTAAGGTGTTGAGAGATCCCCTTCTTTGGCTTCATTTGGGAGTCCCTCAACCTTCAAACTGCCAGGTGGAAGTTTCTAGGTTTCTAGATTACATTTCTAGCAACTAGTGTGTAGCATGTTGGATTTATTGCAACCTCGTTGGTGGCGCTGTGGGCTAAACCGCAGAAGCCTGTGCTGCAGGGTCAGAAGACCAAGCAGTCGTAAGATCGAATCCACGCAACAGAGTGAGTACCCGTTGCTTGTCCCAGCTCCCGCCAACCTAGCGGTTCGAAAGCATGCAAATGCGAGTTGATAAATAGGTACCATCTCAGTGGGAAGGTAAACAGCATTCTGTGTCTAAATCACACTGGCCATGTGACCACGGAAAGATTGTCTTCGGACAAACGCTGGCTCTATGGCTTGAAGAGCGGGATGAGCGCCGCCCCCTAAAGTCGGACACGACTGGACAAAAATTGTCAAGGGGAACCTTTACCTTTATGTTGCCTCAAGTAGGCGTCACTGGGAGAGACCTTTCTGGGCTGGGGTGACTGCCAATCTATCCAGCACTAAGGAATCATTCCTTCGCTGCCTCTGATTTCAAAGAGAGCTCTGCCTCTCTGCTCAGCTCCCCACACATCAGTCCGTGGGAAGCAGACAGTGAATCTGTTGAGACCTTTTGTTGTTCAAAGCAGCCATATTTTTGGCTTGCTCTTAAGTGTTCACCATAAGGGAATGAAACCTTTTCTTCTTTCTACTAATGTCTCAGAGTAAGTTATTGAGACTGTAAGTGCCAGTTAATAAGAAAGAGGATGAACTACATGGGGAACTTAAAGCTCTTCTGTTCTGTGATTCTCTACTCTGCACAGCTAGGAGTGTGACCAAAATTAAAAACTGCACAACAAAATGGAAGACTAACAAACATATATCTTCTGTATTTTGTTCTTGTACCAAGGCTAAATTTCTAACCCTATTTGAAGCCGGGATGCTGCTTCCAAGTAGGTGCCTGCTGGAGGCAGGGGCAGGGCACCAAACTGCTGAACACATGCTTGTCTGTCTGACGAACCACCAGTTCGTGCCCATCTCTAGTCTGAATCTGATTTCCAGAATGCTGAGTGTGTGTCTTTCTGAAGGACAGCAGTTTGGAACTTCTGTCGCAGGCCAGGAAAACCACTAAGTGAAAAACATATGTTTTAACTTGGAGAGTGAAATCATATTTGATCTCATTCGGCAGAATATCATAAGAGGGTCACAGCAAACAATATTTCCTTGTAATCTTGTGCACTTAATGATCCCTGTTTCTTGTTCTTTTTAAAGCAGGCAGTAAGCACTGCTAGACCTGCACCGTTTAGTGACTGAATACAGAGAATTACAAGTGGGGAGCATGATTGATCTGTGTCATTGCTAGGAAATACAGGAGGGAGAGAGGGAGAGTGGGAGCAAGAGGGAGACTCCAAAGCAAATGCCCTAGCCAGAAGAAAGAAAAATCAATATTAAAATGTACACAGTCCTCTGCAATGTTATTTGAAAAAGGCACTACAGCTTTTTCTATTTTTAAATGGGTAGCTTTTTCTTTTGCTGCAATGGTAGAAAATAGATGTGCTGTGTTTTTCCTCCACAAATATAAATGATTCATTTTTCAATTCAGTACAGCCCAGTACCAATTTCTTTCTTAAGAGCCTATTTTGTCCTAGTGGTAACTGAAGTCAGGTGCACCATTAAGGCAGCATTTTCAGAAGGGGAGTATGTCTATACTGAAATCACAACTGTTGAGAACAGCACTGGGACACTAACTGAAGGAGACTTCCAGAGAGGAAGTTGCAGTGTATGATGCTGAGGGACAGGGAACTTTGGACTTTCCAGATGTTTTGAACCACGGCTCCCCCAATTCCCTGCTTGGCCATACATGCAAGGTCTGATGACTTAATCACCTGGAGGTCCAAAAGGACACTGCCTCTGGCATATTTGAAAGAGCCTACAACAATTGCCTTGCTTGATGAGGTGTAGCTACTCTGCACTAGGCAAGCCACTCCGATCTGGGAGGAACCATTGTGACTTTGTGACATTTGGGATCCATGTCCAGGAATTCAGGGGTTTGAATGAGGAAGGATGCAAACCAGCTGTCCTGGGAACCCTGTTCGTGTGAATGTGAACAATAATTACTTGCCAACAAGCCCGTTCCAACCTATGGCGATGCTTCCAGCCCTTAATGGTGTAAAGTACTCAGAAATGGCTTGCCAGTCTTTCCCTCTGGTGGCATTCTGGAACCGTGCCGGTTCCCCATGTCTGCACAGGTGGCAGGCCAGTGGACACACGAACTGGTCTGCTACACATCCTCTTGGTGATCTCAAATGGCTCCTGTCCTGGGAGGCATAGTGGAGATTCAAATTCCCAGGGCAGGCATTCCAACCCACTCTGCCGCGCCAGCTTTGCATCACTGCTAAACATGTGCAATAATGTGAATATTGAACACCTGCTTTTTAAGGATCAGTGTGTTGAATGGGCGAAGTTATTTTCTGGGTGAGATGGAAATATCTATGAAAACAACAGATAGTCCTTTGCAATTACCAGTTCGCTCATCATTCCTTTGCCAATTACAGTCATACTCATTTTCCTCTATTGCTACAGAAAGAGCATACAAAACAAGACATTTTCTCAAAGGACCAAAGGCGTTAACATCAGTGCCTACTGCATAGTAAGAAGTCCTTTTCCCTTCTTTTATTTAAAGGAGAAAATATTTTAATTTAATAAGCTGATTGCTTTTCGAGCACAGCTCAAACAGATGGTTATTATATACCAAACTCTGTTCTTCCACGAATCAGCAAACATATCTTAATTGTAATATGGTCACTGATCTAAAACTGAATATGTCACTGGAGAATAGCAAACGCTCTCTCATGTTAAAGGTGAATGAGTGTATCTACAAGACATGCCAACTCTGAAATATGTCTCAGCCTGCTGTCATCAGAGGCCATCCCTGTAGGTATTGGCACATCCGTTTCTAATGTTTAATATCTTGTGCTCCAGGAATTAATTATTGGCATGGGCCTCTGTTCCTTATCAGCCACACTCTACGGTTTGCTGTTTAATGTGAAGCCAAGAACCTTGTCGATGCATGTGTTGTTTGGGAAGAGGTGAACATTAAATGGGCTGCCATAGAAAAAGTTAAATAGAGTGTGAGTTAAAAGGAGCCTCCAAGCTGATTGTAGGTTGCTTAAGCTTTTTTCCCCTTCACTTACTGCCTGTTGTGTAATTTCTGGTTTAAAAGTTCAAGGACACAAAATGGTTTTTCTTATTTTCTATTCTGTATTTTTTTTTACAGCTACAGATGGAAAGTATCTCAAATGCATCCTCTTCTGACCAAGCCAGTCAATTCATAGTTTCTGAAATAGTATCACAGATAAAACAAGCAAGTACATATCCCAGGAATGACTAAAGAGATAAAGAAGATGTTATGTTGTACGTGTAGCAGAAGTGTCTAGCCTGATGTTTGTCATGGAGCTTCCCATTTTTTCACTAACAAGAATCCATGATGTGGAGTGTAAGGAAATGGAAGGAAACTGGGAATTGTAGTCATGCAAACATGGAGTCTGTTAGGTTCTGTGTAAGATGGATTTAAAAGAGATATTTTTCAGGAGCTTGTTGTACAGAGTTGTTTGTCAAAGTCACAAGGTCAGACCATAAAGAGAGAGGAGACACAAGAAAAACCACTAACTGGGAGAAGATAAGACACCTGGAGCTTGGATCATGAGAATTTTCGGTGGTGATTGGAGTGTTCTGAATTACACCTACTTGGACTTAATTGGTTGACAGCATGAAAGTGTAATGAAGAAGGAGGTCCTAAGGAGATGAAAAATGAGAGTGTTTGTGTATGTGGAAGGAGGGTTTGGTGAATGCCGTGGAATGTGAGACAAAGAAGCTTGGTTTTCTTTAGAAAGAAGAAGCGGGGGAATAGCCCAGCTTCTAGATGCCAACATGTAGGGACATAGAGCAAAGATAATTACCTAGCTGTTTTTATTTTAACTAGAAATTGTAAGTTTATTTACACATTGTAACAGATGGATATGCCCAATGCTTATGCTTTAAAGCTACAACTGTATGCTAATGAATCTATTTTATTTTCTTAATAAAACAAATATAATTATTCAACAGAGGACTAGTCTTTTGATACAGCAGGAGTATAACTAAATCCATTGTGGATGAAAGAAGGTTAATAGTTGCCACTGTATGTTAAAAGGTCCTACTGTCCTACTTTTCAAGCCAGGAGGGTGTTCTAAGGAAGCACATCGTCTATGGTTTATTGCTTTGGAAGCAATCAAAGATTACTTTTAAGGTTCAGGCTTGTTTTGGGGGCTTACTATGCCCTTCTTATGCCTAGAGGACCTTCCTCAGGAAATAAAGGTGGTAGTTTTGTGCCCAGAGAGACTCCCTAACCACAATCATTGACTCTTTAGGGAGATGGGATTGTTACATGGAGTAAGGGAAACACATGTCATTGGGATACACATATATTACACTGGATCAGGGATGACCAACTTGTGCCCTCTATATGTTGCTGAACTACCCCTCCCATTAGCCCTGGTCAGTCAAAGGTGAGGAATGAAGTATGTTGCAGCCCAAAAAGTGCATGTTGCAACATGTGCTAAGTGGGAACACAGAACAGAAAGAGGAACTGAACATGCAGCTACTTTTATCAGTGGCCCTTCCCCATTCAGTGAGAAATCTTGTTTGGCCTTTAGATAACTGATTTGCCCAGCTCATTCCATAGGCACATCCCATAGGTACACAATATAAAGCTTAAAGAGCCAACATCCCTTATCATCTGACGTGTGTGTGTGTGTGTGTTTGTAAAATTGCATATCACATTGGGAATCTTGGTGGTCCCGAATAGTTTTAATAGATAGTTTTAATTTAAACATTAATAATTCATAATGATAGAGATAAACCTTGGCCCTCAGCCTCCATATACACGAATAATTTTGTAGCGGTTGCAACATCATGTATGAGAGTAACTACTAACTGAGCACCTCCTGTGACCCAAAGATTATTAGAACTCACCACACCTGTCGTGATGAGTCTAAGACACCCAGACCATATATATATAACTTGAGAAAATAGGATACCATGTACGTTGTGGCATATCACTGTGAGGCTGTGTAGTATTTAGGGTGCTGGAGTAGGAAATTTGGGTTCACATCCCTAGTTTATTAAAAAAATTCTAGGTGAAAAAAAACAACCACAGACAATCACTGCCTCTTGTTAGGAGGTTGAAGAACTAAAGAAAAGCCAAGATGTGTGTAAATGGAGCAAATAAATACTTACTTCTTTTTAAACTTGCTTTCTGTCCCAACGGGCCCCAAAGTTGGCTGACGGAGACCTCAAAATCGGGCTTTAATAACTCTATAATCCACCAGGCCAAATGTGGACCATTAGCCACATACTGTATGACAGCCAGCCAAGAATTAATTCACCTTCATGATTTTGCTGCTTACCTCAACAAAGAGGTAAGCATGGAAACAGCAAGGGGAAATGAATGTGCTTTTACTCCTTTCTCCAAGTCTTGCCAAAAATACACTAAAATACTTAACCTGCTCCCTAAAGATCAGTAAGAAGCTAAATCCACAGTCACAGTTGGGCTCTTTCAAGCACATGTGCTTGATTGCCCATGAATTGCAAAAGGTTGAAATCAGTCTCCTGCATGGGCAATGTGTAAGTACCCAGTGCCTCATTGTTCCTCTTGTCAGTTTCCACAGACAAAAGTAGAGTATTGCACAAGGAATTTAATATCCATAAAGTTATTGGTTGGAAGAATGGAAATTGAAAGACTAGAAGAATGACAATGAACTCAGCTGGGAGATAGGGTGGCTAGAGTTGTGGTCTCTTGCACTGTCAGGAAAACTCGAGCATAGGCTTAAAGTGGCAAATGAGACTGATAAAAGGGATACATTTACTAGGGTGTGCTATCCATTTATCCTATCTGTGAACGAAAGCAATTCTTCTACAGGACTGGCAGACAGACTCACCAGATGTTGCAAATGAGTGTCCTGACAGAACCACATGGGCTATAAAGTCACAAACTGAACTGAGCATGAAACTAAGCATAACCAAAAGCCTCAACCTCTAGTGTATCAATGGCCAAAATTTGCTTGCACAGCTATGGAAATTTGGAGGCAAATTGCATGTAGTTAAGAAATCACTATAGACCTTATGGTTAGTATCCAACAGATAATGTCCACAGCAATTTGTTAACTTGGAATAATTTGCCTCCAAAAATTATGTATTATGCCAAGTAAGCAAAAAGATTTGGGCCAATGTTTTCCTTCTCTCTCTGTTTTTTATTTTTGTTTTTTTGCTATCTTAAAAACACTGTGGTGGGTCAGGTAACTCCCATTAATTACTGCTCAGATATAAATACTTGTGAACAACATGTAGTTTAGTAAGATTTAATTGAATTTTTAAGCAAATGACAAGCCTGAAGTCTTCTGAGGGAGAATGTTAACACACAGCCCTGATGCAAGAATATGCTAGTTTCATCTCAGTTAAGGAAGCTGCCCACTGCTAGGCTCCATGTGAAAATGCCCCTGCCCTAAGCAATGTGGAGTGCTAATGGTCAGCAATGGCACCTTCATTTACCTTCAGAATTTAGCCGCCAGTGAAATCAGCTTAATTCTGGTGTGATATGATTCATGAGCCTTGCACAGAGCTTGGAAGTAACTAACGACCAATATCTAAGTACTGGAAAATATTCCTTTCCAGAACAACAAAGGTCTAGTTACATTACATAGTCAGAGTCTGATATTTTGTGTAAATAAAGTGTTGAAATAATCGACATCCTAGCATGGTTCACTTACCTGAGAAAGTGTTGTGTTGTTTACAGGGGATCTTCATTGTCGCATGAAAACTGCCATTTGTGTGGAAAGTGAATGACAAACAAGAGTACCACTATAGAAGGCCTATGGAAAGCTTTTTCCTTTTCCTTCTAAGTGCACACCAAAAAGCTGAGTAAACCTGTAAGTGTCTCTTACAGCAAGTGATTATTGTCAGGAGGAGCTGCTTACTCAGAAATAAAGCCCTTCGTCTTCAACAGGGCTTAAACCCAGGTACTTATGTAAATGAGGACAGGCACGTCTCCACTAAGTTTGACTTGAAGGTTCCTTTCTACAACACCAGTGAAGGCCGGGTACACAGTCACAGCAAAGCTCTTGATTTCTGCAGAGAAAGCGAAACAAATGCTGTCATAATCAGCCCTCCCAAATTGTTACCAAGTGTTACTATTCAAATAATAGTCAGAGACATAGGAGCCTATTTCACTTTGCACATACATGGCTGTAATTGTCTCAGCTTTACAGGCAACAAAATTGTAGGGTTTTTCTTATGCAGGTGTCACTTTGCTGTGTTAAATTACAAAGCATGAAAGAAGCAATTTAGTGCACTTGTACAACAAGGTTGTAAAGACAAAGCGACTGGAACTTTCAAGGTGAGTGTGTCCAGCTGCCTCAATTACTCCCACTGGTGTTGGGTCTTTGAGGGGTAAAACTTTCTGAGTAATCTAAAACCTATTTAAAAGAGGAATGGCAAATAAGAATGTCTCATGGGATGCTGGTGTGAGGCAAATGTTTGAGAAGCAGGGGAGTTTGCTTAATAATATGTTTTTTAATTAAACATACTCTCACACACATTTTGTTCACAGTTTTTATATTGTTCCACCTAAAACAAGGATTGACATTATCAGCCCTTGAGAAAAATTGTGCGTCATGAAAGGGCAACTGATTATTAATTATTTACTTTATTTTTACTCCACATTTACTGGCAAGGGTGGTGGGGAAAAGTGCTTATGGCATGTTCTTTTGGTACTATGTATGATTCTTGACTTATGGGGGGAGGGATTTGCTGCAGTAAAATGCCTTGGGCCAGTCCCGGGTGAATGAAAGGCCACCTTGCAGCACCCGGAAGCATCATTCCAGTGGGACTTAAACCAAAAGAGCCAATGCTATTTTCTGCAATGCAGCACCTGATATGGTGCCCTGGTTTTGTAAGAATGCGGAACCTGATGAAACATCAGCTCACTGGGCCAAAATGAGGTTGCACTGGAGTTACCTTGTGTAAGTCTCTGTTTTAAATCCAGACAGAGTCTTAATCCTTTGGGAAAGAAATGCAAAAGGAAAATGCAACAGAGAGTAGAACTTCTCTGTTGTCTGTATTGTTTTAACTTCCCTTTGTTGTACTTACAGGAAACTTTAAAATGCCCCAAAAGAAACTGTTCCTGTGTTTGACACAAAGGAGACTTTTCCAGACCTTGAGAGTGTTTCAAAGCCTTTAAGCAACATATAACTATAATATAAAAGCAAATAAAATCCTTTAATTTGATCAAAGGAGGTCTGTTTAAATATTGAATTTATGTATTACTTTTTATCATCTAAGTACTGTATCTAATATTTTTCCACTTTACTAACCAGCTTTAATGTTTAAAAGTTTTAAATAATTTGTGGTTAATGCTTTTCCTGCATAAATTATTGTTAGTGTGTTGCTGTTTTAAACATTTCCTCTACCTTGGTCTGGTTCTGCTCCTTTCCTTTCCGTTTTTTTTTTTTTTTTTTTTTAGTGAAAACAATCACAGAATGGATTGTTGAGTCATCCTCACTTCCTAAATAGAGAGCTAGCTTTAATTTTCAGATGTACAAGATCTAGATAGCCAGCCTGGTGTAATGGGTAGAGTGGTAGACTAGGATTCTAACTCTAAGCAGGATTCAGGATCCCTGTTGGCCTTGGAAAACACACTGGGAGTTCAGAACTGGTAAAAACTTTGCTTAACTATTTTACTTTCTTACAAAGCTGTACTGGGGTCACTACTAGCTAGTTCTAACTTGGTATCACACAACATGTAACAAAAAATCTGATTACAAAGCCTAGTACCTTGTTGTTTAAATGTGGAGCAGAAACAAAGTTGTGTAAATTTTCCCTCAATTTTGGCCGGCTCCCTGTCATACAGCCATTCTCATACTTTATGCAACTGGTTATGCACTGGGGAGCCGGACACATTTAAGCAACAAAGCACTAACCAAATCTATTAGGTATTTAATGGGGACTCAGCCAACATGCTATATAAAATCAGATTGAAAGGTATCCCCCGCCCCAAAAGATTGGTGTGCTTATAAGGTGGAGGAATATTTAACATGGCCTGTTGAGCATGCCCTGATGACAATAGTGCTTATTATGTTAAACCTGTACTTCTGTTGATCTCTCTCTCTCTCTCTCTTTTGAAAGGCAGGATTCTGCTCAGTTTTATCTAAGTAGCTTCCCAGTCACCATTCAACATTTTTCATGTGTTTGTTTCTCTACAAGGTTTTAAAATCTGGATTTTAAAAGTCTTCCTAAGGTGCATCTTCTTCAAGTTGATCTTTTGAGCCTTCTCCCTTTGCCCCTTGCTGTTCTTGGTCTCTTTTGTTTCTGAATAGCAGGGAATGGTTTGATTCCTGCAGTGCTCAGCTAAAATTTGTCCACGAAGGCTTTCACGGCCAGGATCTAATGGTTGTTGTGGGTTTTCCGGGCTCTTTGGCCGTGTTCTGAAGGTTGTTCTTCCTAGCGTTTCGCCAGTCTCTGTGGCCGGCATCTTCAGAGGAGTGCTGTCCTCTGAAGATGCCGGCCACAGAGACTGGCGAAACGCTAGGAAGAACAACCTTCAGAACATGGCCAAAGAGCCCGAAAAACCCACAACCATAAAATTTGTCCCTTTCTTGTACAGCCACAGCTGTACCTTGCTCACTGCAGTTCACCTAAGCCAGGAGCTGTCAGCCTGTGGTTCTCCAGGTACTGCTGAACTGTTACTGTCACCAGCTCTCCCCCCTGACTGTAAAGGCAAGGGCAGATGGGAGATATAGTCTAACAAAATCAGGTAGGCTCCAGATTACCAACCTCATGCGAAGCCTGAACCTGTCTGAAACAAGAGGCTTTATTTTGTATTACAGAATATATGTGATTACTCATTCCTCTCGTATTTTTCGGTTATCATGGGAGACAAAAAAAAAAGGAAACAGAGCCAGATACATTGCCTTTTTGCAAGTAACTTGAATATACTCAAAGAGAGACCTTTAAACCTTGCTGTGATTCATCATGTTACTGAAGGCTGAAATGGTCCGCTTTTCATGATAATGACCAAGGTGAAAACCACATGGGGACAGCAACTCCACTTAATTCTTTTAACTGTAGAAGCAGTTCTCTGGGGTTGATCTTGCAATGAATGACACACGATGCCAATTATTATTGTGCTCTTCTAGACCAACCTTCCCTTTTAATCATATCCATTTAACTTTACTCCTCTCGCTTGTGATAAAATGCCATTTCTTTTTTTAAAATAAAAGGTACAGAGTAACATTATAACCATAAAAACAACCATGAGCCTTGAGTCTTCTCTGAACAAGTGGTGCATCTTCCCCCACTGTGCTAAGAAACGGAGTTCTTCAATATGCATTTAGAATTAAGGAGTGGTTGTTTTTTTCCATGACTGATGGCAGGACTCTCAGGTCTGAGGCCGGGCACCCCACTGAAAATGTGAAGCAAAATCCAGATTTCCTTCACAAGCCTAGTCCTAACTAGAGATGGACACGAACCTGAACATTTGTGTTCGTGATGGTTTGTGGCTTGTGGTTAGCCATGAACCATGAACCGCCATGAATCAACCAGAAAACCAAACTGGTTTGCAGTTCAGTTTTCAGTTTGATACCTGCTTCTGTTGCACCACCGCCACCATCGCCCTGCCCCACTGCCACCACTGCCGCACTGCCACTGCTGCTGCCGCCACCACTACATTGCATCTGCCGCAGTGCTGCATCAGCGGTTATGCAGTGGCACAATGACAAGGAGTACTGCCTCTGCCACAGGCACCTGACTCCCAGCTGACTGTCCTGATCAGCTGGGAGGTGGGTGCCTGCACAAAAGGCAGTAGCCAGCTTCCCTTCGGGAGCCCTGGAACGGCTTCTGCACAGATGACTGACCCCTTGCCGATCAGCTGGGTTATGGGTGCATGCACAGAGACAGTAGGTCCAGCTCCCGGAAGGGAAGCTAACCTGCTGTTTCTGATAATGGCCACAGAGGTGGAGGTGGCAGTACAGGCAGGAGGACCACACAGGGAGGCAACGGGGGAATTTGGGGAAAGGGAAGGCAGGCATCCATTCTGCTTTGTAGTTCGGTTCATGCCCATCTCTAGTCCTAACTTTGTTTGTTTCAGCTTTCTCTGCAAGTTCTGCTCTCAGCCATGGCCAGCCCTCACTGCAGTCATGTGGCCTTTAGAAAATATTACTGTATCTCTTTTTCAAAAATGGTTGGTTCTAGGAAGACTGGTGATGGCTTCCTCTTGTGTATGGACAGTACTGTTATGGCTACCTAGGTTTTGCAATAGGCGTATAGCAAGGGTGGGCAACCTGTGGCCTTCTGGATATCCTTGGGCAGCAACTCCGATCATACCTCACCACGCTGTCTAGGGAACTGTCCGGCAACATATGGAGAGCCATTAGTTGCCCACCCCAATGCATACGATAGATGAAAGAAGCGGAGGCTAAGATGGATCAAGCAATTAATTACTACTATTGCAAATAGCCTTTAAGAAGTCATAACTCCTATGGTTACATTTTCAGTGTATGTGGAAATAGCCTTTGGTGAAATATATTCACAATTTATCTTTACTACATTGTCTATATCCAGTTTTTCTCTAGCATTTTTTTACTGGATGCAAATTTTCACTATATCTCTGATCTGGAGTGTTACCCAATGGTATTTTTCCCTCACCATTTGCTCATGGAACAGTTACTAAAAAAATGTCCAGTTTCCCCCCTGATACATGATTTATGTTTGGCCCCCTTAGTGTTGCATTATTAGCCAAAATACTCAAATTCATGACTTTATTTGTGATTCTTTAATAATAATCATGTACTATCAAGTCAATTCTGACTTATGGTAATCTTTTCCAGGGTTTTCCAGGTAGGCAATACTCAGATGTGGTTTACCATTCCCTTCTTTTGCAACTCCTGCAAGCAGAGCCAGCCTGTGTGGCCTTGGGCAAGCTGCACAGTTCCAGGATGCCCCCTGAAGAAGGGAATGGTCAACCATACCTGTGTATTTTCTACCTGCAAAGCCCTGAAAAAGATCACCATAAGTCAGAATGATGGACTAGCTAGGGCTCCGAGACTGGGTTCAAATCCCTACTTGGCCATGGAAGACACGTGTGTGTGTGTGTGTGTGTCTCTGTGTGTGTCTCTCTCTCTGTGTGTGTGTGTAAAACTCTAAAACCACTTCTTAAATATCTCACCTTGAAAACCTTTTAGAGTCGCTGTAAGTCAGTTCCAATTTGACAATGAAGAACAACAATAAGCATAGCTTCATAGCTTCACGTAGGCATTTGAATTATCTGCCTGTGCTGTAGAAATAAATGTCTGGTCAGCACAATTGGCTTCTTTATACCCTTTCAATGGCTAAAAGGCTTGTATTATTCAAAGGAGGTTTGCCCAACCTATACTGCTCAGTGGGTTGAGACCTGTAATCTATCTGAATGTGTGCCACATACAGTACATAGAAGCTTTGCATAGGTATGGACATTAGGTCATCTTTTCCTGAAGTTTTTTGCATACATCTTCCTTAAGAAAAAAACAAAACCCTCTGGGATTTTCCAGCATCTTTTGTGTTTGTATATTCTTTTGAATCATGTTTCTGTGCTCTTTCCCTATGCCTTGTTATCCTTAATTTTTTTTTAAAAAAAAGTTTCTTGCAAGATCAAAAAATGCTTTTAAAACTAAATTATATTGTGCAGTGATCAGACCAGCTCTAGGGCAGGGCTGGGGAAAGGTCTGGCACTCCAGATTTTGTTAGACTTATTAGCCCTAGTGAGGATAGGATGGGAATTGCTGCCCAATGCCATCAAGATGGCTATGCGTTTCCTATCCTTGCACAAATAATCACAGTGCCTTTGTTTCCAGCGATCAGATGCTTCCCTGAAACTCCTCCTTGAGGACTAGCTAAGAGGCTGAGCAGTCTCCCAGACCCATCCCAAGAAGCCTCTGTGATAAATCTGGTTGAATAAAAAGCTGAATTTTATTTCATTTCTTGCCATTTACTTAACTGTTGCACAAGATGTTCTCACCCACTGAACACAAAAATTGAAAGTCACAAGCATTCCATTGGCTCAGATATTGACTACTATGTATCAGGAAGTATAAAATGTTGGTAATATCAGTAATATCTGATATAACATCAAGTAATATAAAATGCTGATTTTGTTGCAACCAATGGGAAGAACTGGGAAGGTTCAAACACTCTGAAGAGATTTGCTATCTACATGCACAAGGAACATTCATTGCGATGGGGAGGGAAGAATGCGCATTTCAGCTCCAAATCTGATTTTTAAGATGAATTAATTTTCTGTTGGAGGGTAACTTCTCTTGATGGAGGTTTAAATGGCCTATCTCAAAAGTCTTTCTTGCACTGAAGTGAAAACACAGAGGAACAGCCACTGTTGTGCCCATCAGAAGGTTCCTTACCGATTTGCAGATGAAGTGCAGAGAGCATAGTACTAATCACAAGCCACGATAAAATTAGTACAGTTTCAAATCAGTGATATTACCTTAATTTGGACATTCCCAGGGAACCATCTGGGTAAGCATTGAAGGCTGCCTGGGCACAAGATGGAGTAGAGAACCTGAGTTACAGAGGAGTTTAGGATTTTTGAATTCATTAATATGGCAGCTTTCTAACACTGATAACAAAGTGATAGGCAATCTGATGCAGAACAACTACAACCTTGAGAGTTGGAACAATTGCATACGTAACATGCATTATCTGTTCAAAGACATGCTGACCACCTTCTCCTCCCGAACAGTTTTGCCAGTGCAATTAATTTCTGAAGCCTAGCAGGATTGGTCAAAGTGCTCCCCTCCAAACATTGTTGGGCTCTGCAACTCCCATAAACTGTAGGGTGTCAGGGTGGAGGCTGATGTCCCAGGCAAATTGCTTCATTCCTCCAGGTCTCCAAATGGGAAACAAATCCCAGGACAAGCAGTGCTGGAGGAGCAGGTTTGCTGTGTATAAGATGAAATTAAAGCGGGGGAACCCATTACCATTCATTCCCAGCTGGCACCAGGACACATTGTCTGAAGATGGGGTGTGCACGTTACACTCATTTAATGTTGGTACATTTTTTAAAAAAATGAGGAAGGGAAGTGGATTCGGAAGAGAGACAGGGCACTTGGACCCACTTTGGAGCAAGGCAGAGATTGGAAAATCACCAATCCCCATGGGCTTCTTTCCAGAACCACCAGCAGCAGTTTAGGGCCTTTAAAAAAAATATCCCGGGGATTATGAATTATGTGAATCCTAACAGGAATGCACCACTTTCTGCCTCTGCTGCTTGCATTTTTCTGGCTGCTCAGTCACCAAACAAGGTCCCCTCCAGAGACAGGTTGCCGTATTAACTGGTAAGAGCAATTCTACCCAGTTGTGGGATCTATTTAGCCAGGCTCTCTTTGTGCTAATTAGTACAAGCAAAAGCCTAGAAATAATTCCAGTCCCTGGAATAATTCCAGAATCACAAGGACCCTCACCTGGTCTAGATTTTGGTCCACACATTTCAGGAAATGGGATATTTTACTATTAATCTGTCAAGCCTAGCCTTAGCCAGCATAGACAGTGGTGAGGAATGAGAGTTGCAGTCCAGCAACATCTCTAAAGCTGTACCTTGCCCAAACCCAAATCCAGGCTAGAGGAAGTGGGAGATTATTTTTCCCTATGAAAGGCTCACTTCTCCTAGAACCTTTGGTCCTCCAGATGTTTTGGACTTGGCCAATAGCAAGAGATTATGGGAGTCCAAAACACCTGGGGGGGCAGAGGCTTCCCACCTACCATGATCAAGTCCACAGGGAAACAGCTGTACTTCACATCAGAAACCATAAGTATCTTTGTGATGCCAGTACTCATAGTGTTGAACACAAGTAGGCCAAGAGCTCTGATTTGTTTCTCCTGATGACTCTACTTTGATTTTAAAACATTTGTACTAACAATGAGTCCTATACAATACCAAAGCATAGAAATGTGCACTTGTTTTTTTTTTTGTTTTTTTTTTTAGTACAACTCCCCGTTCTTGATTCATTTTGGAGATTTATACTGTGATTTTCAAATTATTCTCAAGGCAATTTACATCAGGTTATAGTGTCACACACACACACAAAGTGGCAATGAGAATATATGTGCTTTGTACCCTGCCCTACACTCCCAAATAAGCAAGCTGTTATGAGGTAAAGTGGAAGATGCCTCGTATACCGTTGAAGCAAGTTTCAACTGCCACTCTTCTTTCCCTCTATAGGTGAAATAGTAGATGTGTCATTTTTGTAGCCCCAGGTAGCAGAATGTATTGCACTGACCCTGCAACCTGTGCCAGAGAAGAACCCAATGTATATTACAGAAAGGCTCTTTTTGGGTTTCTCATTCTCTCTTCTGTGAATTGAGCATATGGTGGAATTAATAAAAGGACAGTATTGAGTTCAATTGCTTTGAACCTTATCAGTTGGATTTTTTAAAGATTTAACGTCTGAAAGCATTTCGTTTACTGGTCTATCCTATTTGAGGTGAGCTTAGTATGAGCTCCTGTCAGGTTAAGGAAAATGCAATATCTTCTTCAGCAGAGTTTTGTACTGAGTTTTAAACAAGTAAGTCAGCCTTACCTCCTTATAAATAGATGTCTGGGGATATCACCTGATCAGGTCTGGCCTATCATTATCAAGAGATTCCCTTGCAGTTTTTTTTTTGTGCCTGCATTTTCCTGCTTTAGTCTAAGCACAGTGATGATAATGGTTGATCTTCAATGTAATCCTACATATTGTATTTTTCCATGTATAAAACTACACTTTTTCCTAAAATAATTAGAGGAAAAATTGAGGGTCGATTTATACATGGTAGTATATAATTTTGCAAAGGGGGTGGAGGGGGAAAGCACTTTGTTCCCAATAAAATGGAGGGGGAAAGCAGGAATCAAAATGTTCATATCCCTGACTTCCCCCTCCACTTTCTTGCAAAGAAAGAAATTTTGGGTTAGAAAAGTGGGGTGTCTTATACATGGGAGTGTCTTATACATGGAAAAATACGGTACATTTACTTAATTCAGGACAAGCCCAATGACACTGTAGCGTTCAGCCCTGCCCTTACCTGTCCGTCACAGCTGAGCAGTGAAAAAGGAGCCAATGAGTGAACGGAAGGTGGTGCTAAAGGGGGAGGGGCTTGGATATAAAGGGGGGTGTATGGAGTATGAGAGGAAAATGTGAGTCTGTGAGTCAGTGAGCCAGTAAGTCAGTGAGAGTAGGGTTCTGTGTGTCAGTGAGTTCAGTGAGAGAGAGAGAGATTGATTTAGCAACTTGTGATTTACCTATTACATATTAAAGATCAAATAAACAAGTTTAAGTTCCAAAGTAACATATGTCTCATTGAATAATTGGTATTGAAACAGCAATACCTGGTGGTAGCAACTAAGGAAGAAGAGTGAGCACCTCCTGGAGGCCAGAGATAATAGAGGCTTCAGCGTGCTCGCTACAATGACACTTGTTCTCAGGAAAGTATGAATTAGATTGCAACGTAAATCACCAGCTGATACCCTCCAGGTTCCTTCGTGTCTTTGAGCGCTGACCAAGTACTGTATTGCATATTGCTGTCACCACAGAAATTAATATAGCACAAGGAAGTCTTAAACATTAGGTTCCCATTTAGATCTGCTGAGAAATGAAGTGAATCGAGAAGAGAGAGAAAGGAACCACAGGGGGCTTCTCACATCAGACTTCCTGTGTCTTATCAGTTTGTAAGCTGGTGTGAGGGACTTTCTCTCTCGCTCTCCCTCTCTCATTCTCATGACCTATTCTGAAAGCATGAATACAGTGAGTAAATAAATGATAGAGTATGGATGTGCAACTTTGAACGTGGAAGCTTACAGCTATTTGTCTTGGCTCAGGCGTTACAAAGAGGACATAAATACTGCAGTGGATACCTGGCACATCTCCATTTTCGTATGAGGTGCAAAATCAAGTCTTGTAGGTCTTAGGATACAAAATTAAGAAATCATCATCACCATCATCTACTACCTCTAATTTTTCCTAGCATTATTGTTGTGAACTCCCCCCAGCCCAACAAGTTCACTGGGGGCTCCTTTCTCCATCTCCCTGAACTATAAAAGAAGACAAGGTAGTGTCCAATCCAACAGTTTTTTAAAAAATTTTTGGAGGAAACCTATGAACAACTTCCAGGGTTCTTAAAAGGTATTTAATCCATACTGATAAACTCCATTTCTCTTCCTGATCCAGCCTTGCTTTCCCACCTCTTGGGCGAGGTGTCCCTGGTTCCTCCCATTAAGTTGTCCCAATCTTGCCAAGCATGGGATGGCACAACAAAGATGGCTTGTAAGCCTGCCACTTCAGCCAGTCAGCATGTCCTCCCTTATTCTTCTCCTTGTATTATCTGGGGTGCTTCGCCAGGGTCTTTCAATGGGACGTTGAGATTCCCCAGAGAACAATCCTTGTGCCCAGTGACATTTTCCCCATCTTTCTCATTTGCCCCAATAGAAGGATTTGAGGGTCTCCTCTGTCCTTCTGCCTCCTCTTTTGGCCACTTCAGCTGTTTAAGGGTCTTCTTTAGTTATATACTCCCAATTTCCCTGAGGGGCTGGGTTTTCTATTCTCTCTACTTTATCCAGGTAAGATTCCTCTCCCAGGAGGTCATCCTGCCAAATCACCTCTTCCTCTTCCTTCACTAGTCTATTCCTCTCTCCCTCTCCTACTCCCCCCCCCTTTTCCTACCTTTAAGCTGGTTTTATCTCTTCCCTTTCCCTTAATCCCCCTTCTCCTTTTGAGACTGATGAGCCATATTCTATGAATGTTTTCCTCATATCTACTAGGGAACTTGGATGTTCGAAATCTGGCTGGTTCTGGGGATAAAGAGGATGGCTCTTACTATGGTATCTCAAGACCAATGTCCCTCTCTTTACAATGTTATTTTCCAAAAATGGTGTCATGTTTTATTTTTAGCATGATGATGAAAAGCAAAGTTATGTACCCTGATTATCAGTGGATAGGTTCCATTTGAGGGAGACACTGTCCTCTCCTCACAAGGTTAACCCTAATGCTTAACCTTCAGTACATTGTAACCCTAATGCTTAACCTTCAGTACATTGTAATTGTAGAGGGGTCAGAAAATATCCCAGAATCTTCTGTGAGATTTTTTTTAAAAAAGTTCTGGTACATGAGGATGAATTTATGCTGAATGTGGAAGCATAACTTTATTATTATTATATTCGCGAAGGATTTCACGGCTGGGATCTAATGGTTGTTGTGGGTTTTTCGGGCACTTTGGCCGTGTTCTGAAGGTTGTTCTTCCTAACGTTTCGCCAGTCTCTGTGGCCGGCATCTTCAGAGGACAACACTCTGTGCTCTGGTGTAGTTGGCTTTGGGAGTGCAGTATTTATGCTGGCCACAGAGACTGGCGAAACGTTAGGAAGAACAACCTTCAGAACACGGCCAAAGAGCCCGAAAAACCCACAACAACCTTTTATTATTATTATTATTATTATTATTATTATTATTATTATTATTATTATTATTATTATTATTATTATTATTATTATTATTATTATTATTATTATTATTATTAGTAGTAGTAGTAGTAGTAGTAGTAGTAGTAGTAGTAGTAGTAGTAGTAGTAGTAGTAGTAGTAGTAGTAGTTGCTCTTGCTCTTGTTCTTGCTCTTGCTCTTGCTCTTGCTCTTGCTCTTGCTCTTGTTGTTGTGAAGGAGGAGTGTGTGAGAGTGAGCTGTCTGTAGTGATAGAGTCCATAGAAGGAGGAGAAGATGGGAAGAGTGAGGAAGAGCAGGGGACTAAAGAAGTGACAGTTACGAAAGAGGCGGGAGAAGTTGAATCAAAGAAGGTGGGAAAGGTAGAGGTTTGTTTAGTGGAGGAGGATATCAGAGGGGAGAAGGCAGAGCAAGAGGTGACAGTGTGGGAGGAGGATATAAGTGAGGAGGGGGTGTGCTGGTTCAATTCGGTGCTGACGGATTATGAGAGGAGGAACGCAGAAGCGCGGAGGAGAGAAGTCGAGTATGTAAGGACTCAAGGACTCCTGAGAGACTTTCCAAACTTAAAGGTGGGAGGACTGTTGCTTGAACCCAACCCGAGGGAAGACCCAGTTCCTAACCAAGGAATAGACTGTGATCGTGGTGCTGCACGAACTTGAATTACAAAGAGAAGTCAAGATAGCACACGATCGTTTTTATGACAGACTGGACGAGCAAGGTTGGGTTAGACCCGCATGTTGTGGGAAGATCTGTGCCCTGAGAAGTACTCCTCCCCAAAGGACAGAATACAGGGAATGGCATGGGAGAAACCCCCCCCCCCCGGTTGAGTCCTTGGGAGTATGGGAAGCGTTTTAGTTCCGTCAGTTGTGGCCTGTTGCCAGAGTTAAAAATCTTTGACCCTATGAATAAGGTGCTGGAGGAGACAAGTGACAATGAAAATGACAGTTTGAAAGTTATTAAGACGTCTCCCCTTTTATTTCCTGCTGAAAGCGAGGAGTTGCCCAAAGAAAACACAGAACCCAATCACTATTATTATTATTATTATTATTATTATTATTATTATTATTATTATTATTATTATTATTATTATTATTATTATTATTAAAAAGCACCAGACATGGACAAAATTATAAAAACATTGACTGATATTATATAACAGATACAAATTTTAACCAAAACCCTAAGCATCT
This sequence comes from Pogona vitticeps, assembly GCF_051106095.1. Taxonomy (NCBI): domain Eukaryota; kingdom Metazoa; phylum Chordata; class Lepidosauria; order Squamata; family Agamidae; genus Pogona; species Pogona vitticeps. The sequence continues at coordinate 202,310,059 of NC_135784.1, forward strand.
GTTAAATATCGGTGCAGTATGTATGCTGTTCCTAATACTGCTGTTTTTTGGAGCTCTGATGGCATGATTTCTCAGATCTGCAACTGCTTATAGTACTGGGTGAAGTTTGTTGTTCTCATCAGCTGTCACCACCATGCCTAACTGTGTCTTTGCCCACCGTTACCACATGTTTTCAGAAGATGAAGCAGTTCAGTTGGACCCCATTCCTTGGCTTCACTTTGGCAGAGTTTATATTACCACTTTAAAGTGATGATGATGGTGGTGATGATGACAATGATGAAAGTGCTGCTATCTTTGGAATCAACTTGATGGCACATAACGATGATGATCTTTCCTACAAAGCTATTCACAATGCTTGAACAATCATCACAAGTGCTCTGTTGTGGATGTTGAGGCAAGGACAAGACAGTCACATGGCAGCAACTTGTAGAATTCAGATTTTTTTTTCAGATGTGACTTAGAAGTAATTATTTAATTACTTCTGAGGACAGCAAAGAGGTTTTATATATATACTCTTACTCCTTTTTTGCATTTTAAAGCAATACTGCAATTAATTAATTTTTTAAATTAACTTCCCAAGTTCTGGCTACATTTCAGTGAATATATATGAATCTCTTCCTGGGTAAGAGGAGCAACTAGAAGCAAAGAAGGTGACCGTTTCCATATTTCTGGCTGAGTAGCATTGCTTTCTCCCTATCTTCATTCCATCTGGAAATTAAATTTAGCTCAACAGATGCAGAAATGAAGGGCCCTTTAAGATTCTGCACAGAATCTGGGTGTTTTGTTCGGCTCCAAATTAAGCCTTAATGTTGGTCTTACATATTTTATGAGGAAGATAGACTGGGTCGGTAATTGCTTCTAAGTGTAAGATCTCAGTGTTCATTTGAGACACTCTATTGATTAAATCTCAACAGTCTGCTGCACAATGAGAAACTGATAGGCCTCACATCCTGCATCTGATTTCTTTTTTTAAAAAATCCATTAATATCAAGGGGCCAGCCTTCGTTTTCTCATACCATTAAGCATAACCTTAGTCTCTTTTGTTCGGCATCTTCTGTTACACCTTTGCAACACACACACACACACACACACACACACACACACACACACACACACACACACACACACACACACACACACACACACACACACGGGAAAGGTAGAAATACCATTTGGAATGGAGATTAACCTTGATAGCTAAACTTGATAGCTGTGCTCTTGGTCATCCTGACCCAGCTGCAAATGCCAAATGTGACCGTGAGGATATGGGTTTTGTAATGCTTGTTTGCCAAACCATGCAGGTGTTTTGTCTCGACCATTGATCTAACTGTTCCTGTGAAGAAGAGCCAAGGCCATATCTCAGGACAATAATCATAATATTCCTTGCTAATGGGAAGAGAGAAGGCGCTGTGGGAAGTTACAAATTGGGTGTGGAGTTGTGGACAAAGAACTGTGTGCTGATTGGATACCATCATGGGACAGAGACTTTGCTTTAAGTTATAGAAAGGGGGGCTACGTAAGATGTTGGTGTGTGTACATAAGTTGGAGAAGGAGAAGATGGACAACAGGTTTACAGCCTTCGATGACTGATTGGAGACTTAGTCATGGTAACTTAGAATAGCCTAGCAATTAAGTAGTAAAGCTATTAGTTAGTAAGTATTTTATAGTTTTATGGAAAAGTCTTACGAGAACTTATTTATATGCTTTGCATTTAGCCAGTATAATTTGTATCTTTTTATATTACTCTTGTTTTGTAACTTTTTATTCTTTTAAAATAAATATTTTATATCTTACCCAAGTGTGATCCTTGGGGCAAGGATGAAAGTGCCTAAAGAAAGTGACTTAGCCGCAAGGGCCTTGTTTGCTTTTATTATTATTATTATTTGGATGTCCTGCTTGGTCAGGCTTATGTGCAAGGTTCCAAGTACACAGCTGAAGAGTTTTAAGCTTAAGTAAGTGAGTAATTGGAAATCTAGGGATAGACGCTTGTCCATAGTTGCCCAGTCACACATCTTCTAGGAGAAAAGGTGGTGGACATTGGAAACTATACTTGGGCTCCTTCCCCTAGTGGAATGACTTTTGTAAGGAGACGTGTTCCTGACAGTGACTATGGTTCTTTTAAACTAAAGTCGGTAGCACTGAGGCCAAGATATCTAGGTTTTCACTTTGTTCCCCATCTTAAGGTCCAATTACTAAGGGAGGGAAATGCAAATTCACTTGCATTATTGCACTAGGGGATTTTGTTCTCTCCATTTTTAATTGCCACACAGTAAGACAGGAAAAGCCTTGTTGTTACAGTTCTATTGACACACCTGTAGGTGGCACAGTTCAAAGGAAATATCTTAAGAAGGCTTTTCTTTCCTCAGTTACTCATTTCCTCATCTTATCCTGCTGCCTGGGAGAGCTCCCTTAAGCTGAGATAGATAGATAGATAGATAGATAGATAGATAGATAGATAGATAGATAGATAGATAGATAGATAGATAGATAGATAGATAGATAGATAGATAGATAGATAGATAGATAGATAGATAGCGAGAGAGAGAGAGAGAGAGAGAGAAAGAAAGAAAGAAAGAAAGAAAGAAAGAAAGAAAGAAAGAAAGAAAGAAAGAAAGAAAGAAAGAAAGAAAGAAAAAGAGGAGCTCATGTGGCACCTTAAAGACTAATTATTATATTTCAATGTGAGCTTTCGTGGATCAAGTCCATGTCCTCAGACATATGGAATAAAATGAAATACAGAATGAAATACAGAATTCACAAATGAAATGGTAAAACATTCCTTTAAGAGCACCAGGTGTGTGGTACATTTCATGTGCAGTAATTTGTGACCTATGTTTGGTGTTAAGTTCTATTGTTAGTATTCCTACAGGAGACAGAAAGAAGATAACTAGACAAGATCAAAACAGAGGGGGGGAAGGGGGTTGGTAGCATTATGAAGACCAACTGTGAGCAGTAACAGGAATAAAGGATATCAGTCAAAAACCCAAGGGTGAAAGAAAGGGGGAACAAAATATATAAATACTGTAAAAGTATAAGAAAATAGCAGAGGAAGTTTGTGTCAGTATAGAGAATATTAACAGTTTTTACCTTTGAACCTTGTAAGGAAAGATGGTAGTTGTGAAGGAAAATAATAGCAGATAATAGCATAAGTATTACATTTAGTAATGACTTAAGAAACCTAGGCTTATATTCAATCCATTTATATTGTTGTTCATCATGTGTATACATTTTATCTCAGTGGTTTCCTGCTGTATTCTTGATCTGTAGTGTTTTTTTTTTCAAAATAACTACTTTCATATCTTCTGAGGAGTGTCCTGGTAGATTGAAGTTGTTGGAGATAGGTTTCTGTGTACTGGGGTTTCTGATGTCTGATTTGTGTCCATTGATCCTTTTGCGTAGAGATTGTACTGTTTGTCATTGTGACATTTCTACCACATGGCCCCTGCTTGTTTCACCAAACAAGGAGTTCATGTTACATATCCCACTACGTCCTTTACCACACTGCCACTAGTTGATCTCTTTACCAACTATGTTTCCTGTGAAAGACTGAGGTCCATTCAGTACTTAACTTTGAAATAAAAACAGGTTTATTGGTTACAAGTGGTTTCAGGAATAGTTCCTAAGCACATTCTTAAAGTTACACAAATCATTCAGTATTTTCATTTAACTACTTCTATATTTAACTAATACAGATAACACTCTGACTGTTCACTCCCTAAACTCTCTCTCTGCCTCAAAACTCGAAATATTTCCCTTTCTCTTCAACTCTCTACTTCCCCCTCTCTCTTTTCTCTATCTGCTCTCTATCTCCTCCTCACTCTGCTTCAGCCCCCCTTCTATATAGCTGGCTCCGCCTCCCAGCAGCTCCCTATTGGTTCATGTAAATACGCTGCTGAATATGCATGGTGAATTATGATGTTAAATTTTTTTTATCTATGAAGAAATGTAAGTAAAGGAGACATTTATTCTTTCTTATTACCAGAGTCTCTGACTGAACATATTGAGACAGTAAGTGCCAGTTGAGGTGAACTAACAAATCAGAGGTGATCTATTGAGGGAGACTTGTAGCTCAATCTGCTTTGTAGGTTCCTGACTGAACCCTTTTATCCACTATGTAATTAGAGGAGGTCTATTTCAATTTAGCCACACTCAGTTTCCTCAAATACCCTGCCCCCAAGACATTCTATAGCATGTTTCTGTTCTGTGGCTGAACTGCCACTATGCCATGAAAAGTAAATTAATAAGAAGATCTCCTATATCCAAGGTCCTCATTCAGAGAGACTGCTGTTAATCAGGAATGGAACAAGATATTTGGCTTCCTGACATGGAGCAGCAATGTGCCCCAATTGCTTCTCAGTTAAGGTGCATAGTAGCAAAGGCCAGCTAAGGTATTTTGGTGCCTGAGCAGGGCCGGACTGGCCATCTGGCACTTCTGGCAAATGCCAGAACGGCCGATGGTCAGAAGGGCCGGTTCCAGCTCAGCGCAGGGCCAGGCTGAGCCCCCCTCTCCAAAAGAGAGCGAGCGAGCGAGAGAGCAAAAGAGAGCCTTCCCTCCCCGCCCCCTTGTCTTGCCTTGCCTTGCCTCCTCCTCTTCCTCCTCCTTCCTCCTCCTCCCGCCCCCTCCAGCTGGGGCATTCCCCCCAACCTCCCCGCCCAGCCGAAGAGCGCACCCACGCCGGGGGGGGGCAACGCCAAGGCCCAGCTCCTAGCGCGGCGGCGAAGGCTGGTTCCGGGCGGCGGAGGTGGCGGCCATGGGGAAGCGGCCGCTCCGCCTCCCTCCCGTGCCCGCGGAGCCGGCGGCGGCAGCGGCAGCGGCACGCTTTGTTCGAGGCTAGCGCGGGCAGCCGAGACGCCGTGGCTTCCCGGCCCTGCCTGCCCGCCGGCTGCTCTCGGGCCACGGCTGGTGCCGGTGGCCAGCCGGAGGGTCTCGCCGGCGCATCCCCCGCTCGCTCGCTCGCTCGCTTCCTCGCCCTGGCGCGCCGGGGCCGGGGAGGGCCGGAGGGCGGAGCGGGAGCGGCGGCAGGAGGAGGAGGACGAGGAGGCAGCCTCACCTCAGATCCTCCCCCACCACCTGCCCGCCCCAGCCCGGCCAGGCCAGGCCTGCTGCCCGGGCTCCCAGGTGGCCAAGAGCGCATGGTGCCCGGGCGCGTCGCCTTTGCCGGGCGCCTTTGGCCTCTCCAAAGGGAAGCACGCCGCTGGGGGAGCGGGCGCCTCGGCCGGCCTTCCCCGGGCGGGCGGGCGAGGAGGGAAAGCCGGGGGGCCCCCGGAGAGGGGAGGAGGAGGAGGAAGGGGGCGAGGATGGGGAAAAGAGCGGAGGGGGGACTGGAAGAGGTGAGGAGGGCCGATCGGAAACTGGAAGCCGAGAAAGCCTCTCCTCCCGGGCAGGGGTGGCCATGCTGCCTCCCAGGAAAGCCCCTCTGACAAGGCTGGGCTGAAGTTTCGTCGGCAAGCCCAGCCTCGACCAGAGGGATCCTGACCTGGTCCCGGGAAGATCAACTTTCCTGGGTTTTTTTAAAGTGAAAATTTCCTCATCAGAGCTGGGCTACGCTGTCTTTGTTTCACCGTCCCCTGAGAATGTCACAACCCTGCTTTAGATACGAGTTGCCTTCTTATCCTGCTCCTTAGGATGCGCTGCGGCAGAAAAGATACACTTCTCTTGCACAGGGAGGTTCTGTTTATTCGTTCCGTTCATATCCTCGGCTCCCTCCCAAGTTTTATCCTCCTCCCTACAGCCCTGTGAGGTAGGCCAGGCTGATGGCGAGAGCACCTCGCTCAAAATCCCCCCGGTGCATTTCAGGGGTCCATAGGGCCAATCCTGGCCCAAAGCCAGGTGGGCTTGTGTCCCCACAGCTGGTGGGCCTGTGTGCCCTAAATGCCAGGGCCGATTTTTGGTCCCAGTCCGGCCCTGTGCCTGAGGCAGACAATCCCACAAAGGCAGCTCCCCATCCCAGGCAGTAAAAAGCAATGCAATAGTACATGCAGTAGTCAGTCACATGAATAATACATCAAATAACCAATCCAAACCAGCTGCTTCATGTACTTGCTCTGTCTGAAACAAGGGACAGTCCTGGTTCTGTATGACTCAGTGCTAGGCCTTTATCTCTGCTGAATTGCCAGCTGTATAAAAGACCAGGTACTTCTGTATCATTCGGTATCATTCAGTGCAAACACACAGCAGAATTAAGAATCTGCAAAGTTCCATGTCACATTTCCAGTCCCAGTATCTCTCACCCAGCACAGTTCTACTGCCTGGGGATTATGGAACTGGTAGGCCAGAAAAACAGTTTTTAGAAGCTCTTGCAGAATTGCTTGTCATCTAAAGAGATATGTCCAGAACAGTGATTCACAGGGAAATATAGAAAATAGGCTCTGATAGAAATGTGTGATTTTCACCTTTTCAGCCCTTGAAAGCATAACTTTTCAGGTATAAGAATGAAATGTGACTCCAATTTCAGTTCAGGAAGAAAGTACACCTCCGCTATTGAACCTTGGAGAAATGTCTACACTTTATAACATGTGCATGAAAGGCAGCTGCTGTTACAATCTGTTCTATTCCCCACCCCTCCAGGGCAGAGAGAATTTGAATAGGAGAATGGAAGTAAAATAGTCATGCGGTGTAAGCTCGCTGTATATTTGGAGGCCTGGATCATTGTCATCATAATCTTAGAACTGCAGAGCTGGAAGGGATCTTATGGATCATCACGGCCAGCCCTTGTCAAGGATGCACAGCAGAGAATTAAACTCCCAACGTCTGGCTCCACAGCCAGATGCCTAAACCACTGAGGTTTCCAGCAGTTCTAGGTACTTTGGTATTTTGCTGCTTGGCCCACCTCAATACGTAGCCTCTCAGTCCGCCTTGTTCATTCCCATCTGCACTTTGTGTTATTTGTTATTTTGTTCCATAGAGTTGTAATTAGATCTATTTTAATGTTCATTATTGAAAGAATGAACAGCGATTAATGAGCTCTGGCTATCTGTTGACTATGTTTGCATTGGCTGCTCTTAGGGAGAACTTCTGGTCTTGGTCATATATTGAATTTGCCTTAACCTTTCTCCAGGCTGCTTCTTTGTGTATCCTGCCTATTGTAATCTGGGCAGTCTGGCTTTGTATGGTGTGTTGTTGTTTTTTCAATTCATGCCCCTTAACTCTGCCTTATACCAGTTTATTCACATAGCACAGGAATATAGAAAACATGGGGAAAGCAGAAATATGTGGGAGAAATCATTCAGTTCAACTTCCTCTGATGTTGGCCTGGCTTTTTCTATTCAATCCTTTTGCTGCCATCTGTTTCTATGGAGGACGGGCCTATAACATTTTGCTGCCTGAGGTAAAACAGCAAATGGAGACCCCTGCCCTCTTCAAGCCACAGTGCAGAGTGCTCTGAAGCCAGACAAATTACTTTGGCAACTGAGACAGAAAACCTCTCCTCACCCCTGACAGTAAAATTACAGTAACAACCTGGAGTTGTCGGGCTTTTTTAAAAAATTCACCAATAAACTATTTGTCAATTGACATCCCCTCCAACCCCTAATTCGTTCACACTTGTCAACTGCAAACTTGTGAACAAACGAGAACCCACACAATCACCAAACCTCTCACCAGAATGAAAGACTTACAGCGAAGTGTGTAAAAATGTGATCAGATGTGTGACGTTTGTAACTATTTATTAAATAATGAACAATTTGATGCCTGTCCATGACACCCCAAAGTTGCTGCCTCACTTTGTCAAATGATAGGACCGGCTCTCTTGCACCTTTAGTACCTGTGCAGAGGACAGAATTTCAACAGTTGTTCCTATATTCCACGTTCTATGTTCCTATTTTGATGGAACGATGGGCAATGGAGTTGTGACATGAACATCAGCCCAAAGTTCAGCTGAACTCTGGTTTCACACTAAAGGACTGTCTTTTGCTTGAACTCAGTCCGTCTTGAGTAGAAATATAAATGGGGAGGAGGGGTGAATCATATGACCAGTGATACTAGTGACATATTAACCCATGGTTAGCAACTAGTTTTATGGGAGGCATACGTTAAAAGATGTAGAAGGTTCAGCCTCTCACCCGTGCTAAATTATATACAGTTTATTTCCATGTTGTCCTCTTGCTTCTGAGTTTGCAATCAGATGGGAAGGAGTCAACTGATAGCCTAGGGCTAGTTTAGCTCTGAGGCTTCCTGTTGCTGATCCATAATGAAAGGTCAGACATTTTAAGGGCATATATTACTGTAGAATGAGTGTCTGTCCAATCTTTTAGTCTACCAAGGAAATACAGAATTGTAAGCCTTGGATGCTAACATTGTACTCATCTATCCACATGCTACTTTATTGTCTTTTACTGACCAGATGTTAAGTAAGATTTTATTCCCTGCTAAGTGCTCTGAGGCTTCATTTGAGGTGCGCAGCAGGATATAATCTCTGAAGACAAATAATAATTATAATAAAGAATATCAGATGTGAAAGGGCTTGAGGGGTAAGGTGAATTAGACATAATGATTTAAAAAATCTTAAAAAGTCACGAAGCATCCAGCATTGATGGTTTTCCCTCAGACCTTTGCAAATTAATTACTTTCCTTCCTTGTGAGCCTCTTGACAGGTTTGCTTAATAATAATGTAATCAATACAACATCTTATAATGTCTGGCCTCATTGTTGAATCTTGATCCCTTTTTCTGCATTGCAACCAGCTGATATTCAGAAGCATCTTAATATCTATCCGACTAAAGCCCTGTTGAAGACTGACAGGAGAGAGAAAGAGGGAACATTTTAGATTTTTCCTCAATCCCTCGGGGAGTTGGCTCCAGATCGGAGGAGACCTTTTCTATGGGTCACAAGTGGGAAGAGGAACTTAGCAGCAAACAGGTACATTCGTGTTGGGGAGAAAATTAACCTCCTTCTCAGGGCTTGAAGAAGACACTTGTGGGATTTTTGTGTCTTGTGGCAAAATAATTTGCCTGACTTTTATTACTTTTATGCACCTTGAGTTGAGCGGAAGCACCTTTTTCTCACATGCCCCAAAAGATTTACAAGACACCTGATTCTTGGGAAGAAAGTGTTGACAAATTTATTTATTTATTTATTTATTTTATATCCCGCCTATCTGGTCGGGTCAGGACCACTCTAGGCGGCTCAACAGAATCTTAAAAAGCAGAAACATCACCTTGCCAACAAAAGTCTAAATAGTCAAAGCTATGGTTTTTCCAGTAGCAATGTATGGAAGTGAGAGCTGGACCATAAAGAAGGCTGACCGCCGAAGAACTGATGCTTTTGAATTGTGGTGCTGGAGGAGACTCTTGAGAGTCCCCTGGACTGCAAGGAGAACAAACCTATCCATTTTGAAGGAAATCAACCCTGAGTGCTCACTGGAGGGACAGATCCTGAAGCTGAGGCTCCAATATTTTGGCCATCTCATGAGAAGAGAGGACTCCTTGGAAAAGACGCTGATGTTGGGAAAGTGTGAAGGCAAGAGGAGAAGGGGACGACAGAGGACGAGGTGGTTGGACAGTGTCATTGAAGCTACCAACATGAGTTTGACCAAAGTTTGGGAAGCAGTGGAGAAGACAGGAAGTGGTATGTTAGAAAAGCCACATTTTACACAAACAAGCAGGGGAAATAAAGATTTTGTTCTGCTTTTCCTTCCTTCCTTCCTTCCTTCCTTCCTTCCTTCCTTCCTTCCTTCCTTCCTTCCTTCCTTCCTTCCTTCCTTCCTTCCTTCCTTCCTTCCTTCCTTCCTTCCTTCCTTCCTTCCTTCCTTTTTTAAGTCTTATGTAAAATATCAAAAGACTTAAGCCTTTGTGGACCTCCTTGTGAGGACATTGTGCCTCCCCCCAGGTCCACAGACCCCAGGTTAAGAAGCCACGGACTTATCAGGATCTGTGTCCTTTCCATCTGCCCTTGGGTGGGCATGCAGAAGAAGATGCAGCCCTTTTGAACATCAAATAAGGTGAGAATTGGGTGGGTGGGAGCCAAAACCAACTTTGTGTCAGGGGGCTGCCTGAAGAGGTGGCAATGCCTTCTACCCACACCCACCTGGTTGCAAGGCAATGCACCATGACACAAGAGTGCTTTCAGTTTTAACCTAGAGAAGTGGGCCATCAACTGGCTTTGTAGAGCCCACAGTGCTCCCTCTGTTGGTACAGAGGCTGCCGAAGGCCTGCTTTTCTCACACTGGGAGAAGCCAGGTTTCAGCAAGGGGTGAGGTGAACTCTGCGAAATTTGATAAAGGCGAAAGGCAAGTACCTTTTGGCCTAAACACGTATTTTTACTGGGTGAAACATTCAGGCTAATCCAATGGCCTGCGGGGACTGTTTTCAAATGCTTTTGAGGAGTAATTAATGCAGTAAAGCTAATGCTAGGATATGTCACAACACTGCATTCTTCCCTCTTCACAAAAGAATGGCTGGCTGGCTGGCTGGCTGGCTGGCTGGCTGGCTGGCTGGCTGGCTGGCTGGCTGGCTGGCTGGCTGGCTGGCTGGCTGGCTGGCTGGTTGGCTGGCTGGCTGGCTGGCTGGCTGGAAGGCTGGAAGGAAGGAAGGATGGATGGATGGATGGATGGATGGATGGATGGATGGATGGATGGATGGATGGATGGATGGATGGATGGATGGATGGATGGATGGATGGATGGATGGATGGATGGATGGGCTTTGAAGGGACAAGAAAGTGCAGACCAATGTTTTGAAAGTACAAACAGAGATAAAAGGAACATTTTTGGGATACTGGAAAGATCTCCATGACAATCAGTGCAAAAATAACAACTCAAAGGGGAATACATGCTCTGTCTGGGAAAAGAGCTTTCTAAAGTAGGGATTGAAAGAAACCCACTACAATGGCCTCAAGACTGACCAGGGCCCAAGCACTCTGCATCTGTCCTGACTTGGTATCTGTGGCTTCCAAGAGATTTCAAAAGGACTATCTCTCTTAGTAGACTTCGACATTTGGAATAGGCAGCTATGCAGCCTCTACCTCCTTTAGAGAGAGGAGGCTCTGATCCTGGCAGGAGATTGCCTGCACAGTGCTACAGTTGTGAAGTCCTCTCAAAAAAAAAAAAACATGAAATATTTGTCAAAAGATAAAGGCTCTACTACCTCAGTGTCACACTATTTTGAAAGTTTCTTTTGTGCCTGTCATTTGGAGAACAATATTAAACACCCCCCACCCACACTTCACCCAGCTCAGTTTCTGTTGCGGGGGGGGGGCTATGAACACAGTAATATTGGCAATTTTCTGCCACTTCAAAAATTATGGTCTCTACAGATTATGGGATTTTTTTTTTTACAGAGCATTTCTTCCATTAGCCAGGGTGTGGTTTTGTTTGAGAATGAATAAGCCGCTGCTGAGCTGGGGCTTCGGCAGCGTGGCTTCCCTTTGCCATCTGCACCAGAGGATGCAAGATCTCTGTTTACTCTCGCGTGAGTAGCTGTAGAAGAGGGGGGAACGATAGGCTATATAAGGGCTGTTCCCCCCCTTTGCTTCCTCTTTCTTGCTGGCATCCCACCCATACGCCCTATATTCCAGTGTGAATTTAGCTGGTCACCTTTTGGGGCCAGATAGGAATTTTTGACCCATGTCCACATTGGTTCTTGGAGCCTTTTTTTTTTTTTTTTTTTTTTTGCCTATCCCACACTGGAAGAGGAGCAATGGCAATTTCAAGGTGGAAATTTGGTCACACTGGTGGTTAGTGCAGATTAAACAGGTATTTCGGGGAGTCCCATAGCAAGAGCAGGTAATTATAGCTCATCTGAACTCCCAGCACTGCGGATCATGCGATTACAGTGCTTGGGGGGAAAGATGCACTGGGGACACACTCAGGCCAACAGTCAACAAGGAAAGAGTGGCTCGAGGTCCGAGGTGGTCAAATTTGGGCTGGCAGAGTTTCTCACTGTCTTCAGGACTGGGAGAACTTGGGCCAAGGACTAGCACATGGGTTGGTTAGAAGGATCTGTTTAGACCTACGTTTGAAACCTGAATCCGCACTACAGCAGGACCCCCCTTTGCCAAAGGATTGGCAACAATGATTATATTCAATAAAGTGTGGCCTGTGTTTAATCCATATTTCTGGTCTCACGTATTTGTTCTGGGGTAAGGGGGCAATGGGTGTGTTCCTCAGAGGTCACTGCCCAAGGAGTAAAAGTTAGTCAGTCCCAGAGAATCTGGCTAACTTTCTGAAATGTGCCCTCATCAGCATCATAGAGTAATGATTGTGGCCAGGTGCCAATGCTCAGGAAGAAAAAAAAAAGAATAACACTGGCCAAAAGTAATGATGAAAGGTTTGTGGCATTGGATCTACACCTTCTCCCATCTTTAATGGGAAACTGATCTTTGCTTTTTATAGCTGTTTATGACAGAGGATAATGGGTGTGGAAGAGGTCATTAGCATCTTTGAGGCAGGTCAGGGAAAATACAGGCAGTCCTCCTCAGATATGTAGCAGGAAGTGGACTGACCCAGGTTTGGGTCTGTGAGGAGAAAAGACAGGAAGTCTCTTTTCCCATTTTCTCCTCATTTCTGATCAGAGAGCCTACAGTGCTCCCACAAGGACATTACAAATAAAACTTTTTAATATTTGGGAGTTGGCCTGAGGTGTCCCAGGATGGGTACAACTGAAGGGGAGTGTTGCTCAGGAGGTCAATGGTTCACTGGTTTAAAGCCTCTTCTTCAACCACGAGGAGCAGGGAATTTTTTTAACATGGTGCACAGTTCTAGACATTTCTTTCTGTAAAGTCTATTGGACTCTTAACACTCCAATGTCACACCATTTGAAAGGTTCACTACTGAGCAAGTGGCTTGTTTGATTGGGTTTTTTCTAACTAATAGAAATGCTTTCCTTTCTGTCAGCAAGCTAGTCTGCTAGGAGGTATTCAACAGTATTAAAAGAGATGTGAATTACTGAACATGTCATGAGTCTGAAAGGCGACTTTCTTTGGTGTACTTATTGGGAAAAAAATACTACCAAGTGCCTGGGAGAACTAGAGGAACAATCAGGGCCAGATTAGCCCTGTGGGTCTGCTACAAGTGATAGAAATTCTTTGAAGCTGTGCAAGTAAACATTGAATTGCTTCCTCACCAATCACAGGGTTGGAAAGGTAGCTATTTTCTGTATTTCTTGGAATGATGGTTTTTCTGGCATTCTGAAACATATATTATCTTCTTACTGTGCTGGGAATTATACACATAACTTTCAATAAATTTAATGATAGCGAAATGGATAATTTTCGATAAAGGCAGGGGTTACATCTCTCAGTCACTAATCTTTCACTTCAGAAGGAGGGCTAGCGACCAGTTACACTAGCTATAAGTGCTCAAAATGCTCTGTTCCTTGGTTCAGTTTCTATTTTTATCTACCTAGAAATTTATACCAAAAAAAAAAGAGAGAGAGAGAGAAAAGAACCATTTTCAGAATAGACGAGTAATGTTGGACTCCTCACAGCTATGGATTTGGGGTCAATTGATATTTTTCATTACTGGGAAAAGCTACTGCCACCAGCTGGTAGCACTTCCTGGTGAGTCATAATCGCACAGATACATTTTCACATCTCTGCTGAGTCTTACGTTTCCACACAAGCTAAAAAGGTTCTCAAATTATGAAGAGCTAACCATTTTGTTTTAAAAACTAGATTTCGGTGCACATTTCTGGTAATGGTATGCATGGGACCTGTTAAACTTGACATGGGCTGTCAGCATGTGTTCATCTGGTCCTCTCGATGCCTTGTCTTTAAAATATTTTGCAGATAAGTTCTACTACATTATATAAGTTAGAATGGGGTTGTCAGTTCAGTTCTTGCTAATAAACCTGCTAGTCACCTACCAGATCTGCTGAAAACTAACAGACTTTTCACAAATGTTCTAAGGTCTGGATAGTAAAATGCAGTCAAAAGAATGGAACTTCTACAAGGAAAGTGGAAGCAGAGAGTTGCTTCCACTTAGTGTTGTTAGTATTCATATTCAGCTACATCAGAGCATTAGTCTCTAACCAATGTAACAGAAATCATCATACATTCAAACTCGTGCTGTTACTCCCTCCCTAACCTTACATTTTGCTCTGCTGTGGATTGATCATCTGTTCAAGATTATTAAATAAACGTGCTGTGTTTATCATCCCAGGGGCCATCATGTTTGACAGTCACTCCTAGCTCAAGGACATGTCTGCTTTGCCTGAATACTTAGTATTTCAGATTTCATATCCCTGGTACCCTGGCTTGTAAAAGCTGTCTTCAAGGAAAGCAATCTGAACTGGCTTTTATTTAATGATTGCTGCCTTCCCAGCACTAGTTTTATGAAACACATATGTATTGAAAGCATGGCCAAAAAAATAAAATAATGTATAAATTAAGATTTTTCAATGAGCTCTGTAAAAAAATCAAATTTTGTTTTTGTGCAGAGTACAGGTTCCGTGTTTATGTATTTCTTTGGATTATGAAGGTGGACTTCTGTCTTCAGACCTTTCTGACATGGAAAACCTAACTAGCTGGCTCCTTCTTGATTTTTAAAACACTTGGAAATATTTCTTGGTTCACAAGCTTTGAAATATCTGTTGGACTCCATCTATTGCTTTAAAGAACATTGCTGTGATGTTTTTTAATTGGATATGCACCATGTACAACAATGAAGATGACTTTTTTTGGTGGTGGCACACACATTGAGGAAAGCCCACTCTGCATTACCATCTTTATCAGGATCAGCTATGGATAGTTTTAGATAGTTTAAATAGATGACCTTGCTTTCATTTTTATGCTGTGATTTCAGAGTGTATTCTAGTTTGTTACTGGTATCCATTACAAATTATTAAGTAAATAAAATTTTAAAAATCCAAAGCAATCCTTATCCTCAGGTCTACTCAATGGAAAGCAGCTTTAAGGTGGGGCAAACAAGAAGGAGTCCTGCCAGTAGGATGACATTCTATACCTTATGGCCTTGAGATCCACCTGCAGAAAGCCTTGCAAGCGGAAAAGCTCCCACTAGCAGCAGAAAATGGTAGAACCTCAAACATGGGAGTCTGGAGGTGGGCCAGGACCAATTTGCAATTTGTTGGATCCAAAGATGTCCCAAATCAGCTATAATTTTCTGAAGCTGCTGTGGGTAGCTTCCCATCACCACAATTGCTTTCATCATCATTTAGTCATTTAGTCGTGTCTGACTCTTCGTGACCCCATGGACCAGAGCACGCCAGGCCCTCCTGCCTTCCACTGCCTCCCAGAGTTGGGTCAAATTCATGTTGGTACCTTCGATGACACTGTCCAACCATCTCATCCTCTGTCATCTTCTTCTCCTCTTGCCCTCACACTTTCCCAACATCAGGGTCTTTTCCAGGAAGTCTTCTCTTCTCATTGGATGGCCAAAGTATTAGAGCCTCAGCTTCAGGATCTGTCCTTCCAGTGAGCACTCAGGGTTGATTTCCTTTAGAATGGATAGGTTTGTTCTCCTTGCAGTCCAGGGGACTGCAAGGTGCAGGGCAATTTCAACTGTTTCCAATGCAGGGCAATTTCAACTATAAAAACCCATGGGGATGAAAATCTCATGAAGCTATAACCCTCATCTTCTGCAAAATTGCTAAAATAAGACTGAAAGCACTTCAGATGTTTTGGTTCTCCTTGACCCTTTTTAGAATTGCACTTGGAATGTTCTTATATCTCTGGCTGAAACTATGACTGATAACTAACTTATGGTAAGATTTTTTTTCCTTCTCTGCTTCTGTGCATCCAACTGGGATTTTATGTTGTAGAGTTCTAACTCTAGAGAGCCTCTTTTCAAGCTAGTCAAATGGGATGTAAAGTAAATGAAGGAATAAACAAAACAGCAGTAAAAATGTAGAAGCTACTGGGAATTCCCATCTCTTGCCCCTTTGAAATGAATAGGCAATACATGGCCAATGCAGAGGTGAATTTTAATCCATTTGCTGGATAATCATTGCCATTTGGCATTGTTTAATGATGCTCATGTGGGAAAAATTGTGCAGTGATCTGAGAATTTTGTAATGTGAGTCTGCCTTATCAAGATTTTTTTTTTAAATTGTCTATCTCATTCATTGCCTGGAGCTTGCACAAAGGAACTTCCCAGTAGGTTTATGCACCTTAATAGAAAAATGAGAATGGAAAGTGGTCAACATAGCTTTAATTGTCGCTGAGAACACAGAGATGCAGAATGCGATTAATGTCACTTACAGTGCAATTCTATATCTATCTACTCAACAGTAAGCCTTATTAATCTCAATGGAATTGAAGCCTTGGCACCTAGCATATAAATAATACCTTCCTGCACATTTCTGCACAAAAGTAACGCCTTCCAATTTTGTTAGGGCTGAGCATCAGGTAAAGTAGGAGTGGAGTCTTTTTTTTTAAAAAAAGAGAGGTAATGTGTCCTGTTAGCACAGGTTGAAGAAAAGGGAATACACAACATGATCAGTAACATTGTACTGTTGGAATAGTTAAACATCTATTGCTTTAGTATTTTGTGGCCTTAAGTCTTGTTTGTATTAGTAATATTGAACAATGCCTCTGAGGGCCAATGATGGCTGGTTAGAAGATGGTTGGTGAAGTCGGCATTGATGGATTTGGATGGCTGATTGCATAGTGCACAAAAATATTTTACCAGTTGAAATGCGTTGGGCAAATGACACATGACTCAGTAAAGGAAACCACAGCCTTGAATTTGTAAAACCTGAGTAGAGCTGTTAGTGACAGGACCTTTCAGAAATCAATCATTCACAGGGTTGTTATAAGTGGGAAATGGCTTGATACATAACAAGAAAATGAGGTACAGGAGTCTTATGCAACTGGCAAAACAAGATAATAGAGGAAGGGCAGTTTCAAGGGCATGCTTCGTGGAAGAACTGATCCACCTCTTCTTAGAATCAAAAACAAAGGTGCCAGCTAGGGAAATGTGAATTTATCAATCTAATTTTGAAAACCCATGGACTTCCCACATAGCTTGGATCATTCTCGGTTCCCAGAAAGACCAAGATGTGGATGTAACGAAGTAGTTTTGCAAAAGTATAAATGCTTTGACAGTGAGTTTGTTAGGGCATGCAACATGAATGCTATCTTATTCATGCTCCATGGGCACAGACCAGAAGAGTCAATGGTCCACATTCAAATGGGATGGCATGCGTACAGAGCATCTGGAGCATACAGGTGGCATGGGAACATTTATTACCCAACTGTCACAGTTTCTGGGCTTTCATATTTGGGCAGGGTTGTCTTGAGGGCTTTTTGGCTCATGTGGATGATACAGTTCACTGATGAAATTAATTAATTAATTTAAGAATATTTAATTCCCGTATTTTATTTCTCGGGACTCTAGAAGCTGATGTGGCATAGCGAAACATAGTTATAGATTTTGCAGTTAGATGCTCCACAGAATGTTGTAAAGACAACAACAAAAGGTGAGTGTCACAATAAAAAGTATCTCCTTTCAGCAATTTTTCAGTGAGTGCTTGAAACAGAAGCCATTGGTATCCCCCCCCCCCATTCGGGAAACACTGTCCTGACTTTGAATTGGCTTTGTCTCACATGACCAATTTTGACTGGCTGTGCAATGTTGCCACATCATTAAATGGACTTTATACATCTCTGTTGGTTGGGACCATCCATGTGTCCAAGTAAACAAGTAAAATGTTGTGTACTGAATTAAATAATTTGCTGCTGCAGCAGCAGTGCAGAAAAACAATAGCAGCAGACAGGATTTTTTAAAAGATCGATGTTTCCTCACTTTGTTTCTTAGTAAATATTTATGACTCTCATAAGCACTATTTTTTTTTTTTACTTGAAACCCGGTGTCAGGAAACATTCATATAGTCCCAGTAACAACTGAACAGTGGAAAGTTGTGGAAGGGAAGCAGTCCAGAATATCATCTTCAATGGGCAACCACTTTTCACAATTGACTTATGGGCACTTAAAGCCAATTGAGTGGAACAGGCTGCTTGTTTTCTTCCCAGAAAACAGGATATAAAACACATGCTTCTTCTAAGCAACTTTATCTAACATTTTGTATTGTCCTGGTCCTTGTGTAGGTTTTATATGCAGTATTACTTACCACAAGACACTTCAATTGTTTGATTTCAATACATCACTGAATATTTTTGTTGTTGTTTTGTTTCTTATTTTATTAGTTGTTTAAATAAAACCACTACAGGAAAAAACAGAATAACTATGACCAAAGTGAGGTGGAGTGGATAGGGGAAATCCACTTGATATAAATTATTTTTACACAAGGAAGAAGGCCTGCAGCACCTTGTCTGCCTATGCTTTTAAAAAAAAAGAGAAGCAAAGAGACAGGTTTAATTTCTTTGATTCCCACTGAATTGTATTTCCCTGCTGACTGCATTTAATTGTGTTAAGTACTGAAATAGCCACAACTTGAAACCATCAGGGCTGGCTTTAACAGAACAACAGTGTGCTGACCTTTTTGAAAGCAGGTTTGAAGCACTTAGTCTTTTTCTTCCCTAGAGTGGGACGTACTAAACCCTGTTCAGCACCCTGAGAATTCTTGTTTTTACATTCTGTTCCTCTTGCTATAAAGCCTTATTATTACGCTACATAAAACAGCCAAGCGACAAACCCTTTCAAAGAAAACCCATAAGGAATGTAAAGGGCTTCCCTAGATACCCAGAGAGCCAGCATGCTATTCATTACAATGGGCAAGAATTAATCTGCCCCAGCCCAGGGTATTTTGAATGTATTGCTTTTGATTTTCTCTTCCCCACCCTATTCCAAGATTTCAGAAAGGCTAACAGTATAGACTTGGATAATTGCATTTTTGGTGCTGGGGAAAGTTAAAGGCAGCAGGAAAAGGGGAAGATGAAATAAGGGATGGGTTGGCTCAAGGAAGGAAGCCACAGCCTTGGGTTTGCAAGAGGTGGGCTGGGTTGATGATTACAGGACTTTGTGGAGGTCACTAATTCATAGGTCTGCTGTAAGTCAAAAGTGACTTGATAGCAAGTACCAACAATCTTACTTTTGCGCCAAACCTGTGATTGGCTTTAGCCTAAGAAGGATCAATTTGCCCCTCAACATGCTTCATGTGTTTCTCAGGGAGATTTTATAGTACGTCAGCAATGGTTTCCTAACTCCCAATTAATTTAAGAATACCTGCAACAAAATGATTTACCCCACCTCCACCTCATGTTAAATTATACTTCTGAAAATGAAAAAAAGGTTCAGTTAACTAATAATTGCATTCAGTTCTGACATTCCCAATGGAATCCTGGAACTACTAACGTTTTAATTAAAGGTGTTTGGGCTCTTTCAATCTACGTCCAGTTTGTAGATCCCACGTTCTAGTAAAAACAATATAACTCTAACATTTCTGAAGTCTACTGTTGACTTATGAGACATTTTAACTCCTTTTCCTCCAGCCTTTCATTGTATTTAGACCACATAACAATTTGCTAAATGGCCACATGTTTTATTGCACCGAGCTTGGATAACTTCTTTTATTATTATTATTATTATTATTATTATTATTATTATTATTATTATTATTATTATTATTATTATTATTATTATTATTATTATTATTATTATTATTATTATTATTATTATTATTATTATTATTATTATTATTATGGCTGTCAGAATCCAACTGCTCCTAGCTATACTTGCTGGGGATTTTGGATGTGGTAGTCTAAAACAGCGACTTCTCTGAGCTCAGACATCTAGTCTTTTCTGAATAGTACCACTTCAGGGACGTGGTGGCGCTGTGGGCTAAACCGCAGAAGCCTGTGCTGCAGGGTCAGAAGACCAAGCAGTCGTAAAATCGAATCCACGTGACAGAGTGAGTTCCCGTCACTTGTCCCAGCTCCCACCAACCTAGCGGTTCGAAAGCATGTAAGTGCAAGTAAATAAATAGGGATCACCTCGGTGGGAAGGTAACAGCGTTCCGTGTCTAAGTCGCACTGGCCATGTGACCATGGAAGATTGTCTTCGGAAGATTGTCTTCTTGGAAATGGGGATGAGCACCGCCCCCTAGAGTCGAACACAACTGGACAAAAATTGTCAAGGGGAACCTTTACCTTTTTATCTTCACCACTTCAAATTGCAGGTGAAAGACTACATGTTTGAAGAACATTCTACCCATCAGAAGCAGTATATTGGGGAGCTTTGTTAGACATTGGTGTCAAAATCAAGCGAAAGAAAGGCAAGCAACCATTTTAAAATGAAACTGTGAATTTAACCTCTTTTACTTAAAAACCTCTGTTATTCCACTTGACCTTCCGGTCCTTGTCATGTTTGATATCAGCGAGAACCAGAAACGTTTTGCTTGTTCTGTTCTCTTTCACTGCTTCAAAACCACAGCCTCCAAGGTTATCCCCGTCCTCTCAAGACAGCTGGCCAAGGAAATGCATAAAGGGAGCCCTTCTCTACCACCTCCAATAACAAACCTACACAGGGCAACCACAAAACCATGCGTTATCAGTGCTGTAAACAAGCCCATAAAGTTCTTCTAAATTTGTAAACTCATAGGTAGTCTTTGCACATGCATTATTTAGTTGATGGCAAGGGAAACTATAGCAGAGCACCTGGAGCTTTGCCCCAGGGCATCAGAAATTAGAGGACATCAAAATCTAGAGATGAATCTATTAATGAATCTTTGGCAAATAAACGGTAATGGCTTGGTCCCATTTTCTTTCTTTCTAAGCATAAACTTACTTTTCACAAGCACCATATTTTCCCCTCTTTCTTCCTGGGCCTCACACTCTTTACATGAGCAGCATGGACAGGCATAGCATTGACTGCAGTGAGTATTGAACTTGCTAGTTAGAGCTCTAGGAAAAACCTTACGAATCTGAGCATACAGACACTGCAATATTTTCATACAATCAGTGTTTCTGGTTTCAGAACTCAAAGGAGGAAACCAGCAAAAATCAAAACCCAGCCCTGACAGCATCACCGGTAGCCCGCTGTCTTTTTAAACCTTTAATAGGCCTGTACCACCATACAAAAGACTCACTTGCTGGTTAGAATCACTGACACTTTCTCAGGGAGAGTAGTGGAAAGAAACGCAGGATAGTTATTCTTCTGCTGCCACGGAGCTTTTTCTTTAGGATATAGGAGATCACATCAGAAACTCTTTTAGATAAGTAGCAGGTTGAAGAAGCATTGGAGTAAGTGTGCTTTTGAATTGAATTGAATTGGATTGGATTGAATTTACTTTATTGTCATTGTACTTCCGTACAATGAAATTAAATGCCATCTCCAGTACACATAATAATTTTCTCATGCTCTTATCCATCCTTCTCCTTTCTGGGTGCTTGCCGAAAGTGGCTGCTTTATTTTGTCCAATGCTAGGACTCCCTGTATTCTACAATTGACAAGGTGGGTAGATAAGAAGGGTCTCCAGAGGCATGGCAAGAAGAAGGCCCACTGATGTCCTGATGCCAAATTCTCACAAAAACCTAGAGCTACTGCTACAGCAAATTATCTGATTTATACAGGTTGGGAGAGAAGGCAACTGCCGAACTTTGCCCAGGATTGTCCCACATTCTGTGATTAGGTTCATCTGCTCATTCTCACTTCATAGCATGGTAACTAATATTCAGAAATAAAATGACCAGGATCCTATGAGCACTCATGGAGTGTAACTCTTCCATGATGGAGCACTTGCAGTTAGGGAAGCAGGAGATCACTTGGTTAAAAACAATGGGGCTCCTACGTGAATGACCCCTTTGGCAGCTGAAGTAAAACAGCAACAGCTGGTTGTGCAATGAACTATTGAGCACACAGAAAAAAACCGACCAGATTTTTTCCAATAAGTGCTTTATGCTGCAGTTGAATGCCTAATATTTTGTCTCTAGCACCACTAGCAGGGGAGTTGTTTCAAACTGAGGCAGGTAAAAAGGAAAGGTGTTGAATGGATATCATAAATTAACTCTGACAAAATTAATTTCACACAGTATTGTTCTCTTCCCACCACCCTCTGCAAGAACAGACTTTTCATAATTATAGGCTGAAGTCTGCTAGTGAAAATAGCTTTAATTATTTTTAAATAAGGCAGACAATGCTGTATCTAATTAACGGAAAGGCTTCCTGCTTTGAAAGCCCTTTAATTCCATGCTAACATCAGCACACTGCTGCAGCTAAATATTTGTGTTTTTTTGGAACTGGCCTTGTTTTCAACAGAAACTTCCAAACGAGTGAAACAATGGACGTGCTATGAGCAGATTGGACCTAGCTGTGCCGTAACTACTTGTGGGCTTGCTTTGAAAGGCAAGTAACAACATGAAGTGAAATCGCTTGGAACAACAGTCGTCCACACTGAACTAATAAGGTATGTGTTCAACAAGAGTCCAGGTTTTCAAAACTGATGGAAGTTTCTATGCATTTTATTAAAGCTGGGGTTTATATATATATCAAGTGAGAGAGTTTTCAAAAACATGAATGCAAATAAAGGCTTGGACACAAAGAGCCACAGTAATCTATGACCAATAAGATGGAGGAAATGGGAAACTAAATTGAACGCAAGGTTTGGGGGACTAAAATATTCAAAACACCCAAATTGAGCAACTTATACAAAATGGCCTCAAATGAAATATCCCTCCTTCCCTACAAGAAAACTCTCTTATTCTGTCTAAATGAGGACTTGGGGAGGAGGGTGTCAACGGCATACTCCATAGTGGAACTACGTATCCAGTTCCCTTCCCCTTGCTGTTTCAGTGCTTTTCCCTTCCCAAAAAGCCACCCTAAAAAGAGGAGCTCCACTCTCGGGATGTACAAACAGATGAAGGAATCTAGGGGAAATGGAGAGCATCGCTACTATTCCAGGCACGCCTGCACGTTTTAAATCTAATTGTATATGGAGAATGGGTCTTGGTTTTGTGTATGTTTTTGGAGGAGCACACAATTTTCTTTTCTGACTTTCAAACTGAAGGTTCTTTTCTCCTCCATAATTTGAGCTGACAAGGCCCAAAGGAACAGCTCATTAACATCTCAAAAACATGTTCTCCAAAACCCTTCACTTGATATGTGCTACTTCCTTAGAAAGAAGGCTTTTGTACCTGGCCTGACAAATTTTTGGCATCTTTCAAGTTGGGATACAAGTTTCAAGAAAACTTTTAACAGATTGGTGTACATGAGGGGAGAGCATCTACCTCAGAAAAGGAAATGTGCTGCTGCAAGCAGAGCTGAGGACCCTGCTGTCCCGTAGTTTTTCTTCTTGTAGGACTTGGACCACTGAAGGTTTGGTATAGGTCCTGGTGATGTGTGCTCGAGATCACGTTAGACTGGATATTGTGCATCTTTCATTCATTTTGTTATAAAGAAAGGGCTAATTTCCATTTTTAAAAAAATCAATTCCAGAGAGGAAAGCTGAGGGTGTGAATAGGGCTCCTTAGGTATATTGTTCCTTGATTTCAGCAGAATGAAAGTGAGGCTCATTCTGCCATAAATACTATGGGGAAAAAAGAGGTGAAGTAAAATGTGATACCTTTTCATAAACCAGATTCTGGAAGAAGGAACATTCTGTGGAACATGGAGAACTCTAATGGGCTCCCAGGTATGGCTTTATATAAGTTGTGGGTATTCAGGGGGTTCAACACACACACACACACATGATTGGTTGAGCTAAAGTTGTAAAAAAAATTATGCTTTTTTAAAATTGGTGTTACAATGAAAGAGACAAATTATACATTGCTTCTGTGTTTCCAGGCTGAAATGGTTGTGCTATTTCAATGTTTCCCAAACTTTTTCGGGTTGCGGCCTCCTTTTATAACAGCCACATTACCTCAGGCCCCCATAATATGGAGGGAGTTTTAATGGGGTAAAGAAAACACCTTTAAAATAGATTTTTCAGAATATACTTCTAACCTAATATTTAATGAGATGGCTGTACTTACATCTGGGCAACCAGTGTCAACATTCACAGCAGAGTGTTTGTTAAAGCCACTCCTCTCCTCCCCCCCACCAGTCCCTTACTGGTTTCTGGGAAGTGGAAATAACAAGGCTTAATTAAAATTTAATTTTATTGGGGGATGGTTTGTTTTCTCACAGGAAAGGGAACCATCAGCCTTTTTGTCCTCCCTTCAAGCAGTGGCTGTTCCACCCTGTCTCCTCAGCCATCCTCCCTAAGATGGCAGCAGCACACACAGATGAGATGGCGGCAGCAGAAGCCTTTTCTTTCTCCCCCACCATTTTTCCACTTCCAGCCTACCACTGCTTCTTCACCTCTCAACCCCCAATGTGTATGGCCTGGCTCACAGGAGTCCCATAGTAAGAAGCAAAAGAAGCTTGGCTTGGGAGGTATAAGGGAGGGAGCTAGCAAGGTTCATGCAGAACCATGGGGGGCTGAGAGTCAAGGGCAATGTATCCCCCTCTGAAAACTGCAGCACCCCCCACAAAATATTTTGCAACTCCCTTGGGGCTCACGACCCACAGGTTGGGAAGCCATGTGCTATTTGGTTATCTGAGAATGTTTGTTTGAATAGCTCACTGATGTTACAAAAGTTAAATGGCATTTTGCAGGTTGCGAAACCCACAGGCATTCTGCTGTCCTAACATTGGCCCTAGATTACCTAGGGAGCCATACTGGTTTGTGTGGCAGGTTGTTCTTTGCAATTTTCATCACTCTGGTCACATTTTTCAGTTTTTGCAGGGACAATCTCTTCATCCACTCTGAACTTGTACTAGGCTTTGAACTTAAACTTATTGCAGTAGACTGTTTACTGGATTTAATTCTCAGGTTCGTCTGGTGTAATTGTCCTTGTGTATGGGGCTCCTCAGTTCTCATTCCCATATGACTTCATCCAAAAGTTTTGTAGCACAGTTTGAAATAATCTTTGCATTGGTCTCCAGCAACTGGTGACAGGCATGTAATAAACTCGGCATGAAATTTGATATCTTACCCATTGCATGCCAAAAGTTCTTTTAAAATGTCATTTTCAAAATGTGGTTCCAGACACAGCCTTGCACAGAAACAACTACCTGACACCAAAATATAGTTGATGTATTTATCTGGTAAGCAGGAATTTTCCAAAGCTAGTGTTCTGGGATCCAGAAAGAGTAATGATCAGATCAGCAGCAGGGAAGGAGGTAGTGTTTAATTGCTTGCAGATTATTTCTGCTCTTCTACAAGCTTTATGCACTGGGCAGGTCATGGAAGAGGGTTAGAGAGCTGGTTCTCTGTAAACGCAAGCAGAAATAAACAATCCCATTTGCAAACTTCACATGATACACAACAAGTTCAAGTTGTCAGCAAAGTCCAACAGCAACAAAACTCATTTGCAACTCAGTTCGGGGTTTAGGAGGAAACAAAATCTCAATTCCATACACAAGCATGACCTCAACACATACTTATATCTGTAGATAACAGAAATTTAGTACTTGCAGGTAGGGATGCAAGTGAAATATTTGGAGAGTATATGCTGCTCAAAACATTTGAGCTGGCTTTTCAAATCTTGCAAGGACAGAACTCAGCAAAAATATTTGGCTTGTTGCTGGGGCAACAGTGGTAATATTGGGAAAGAAGTGGAGCCTGGAAAGGCCAAAGAACGGGGAAAGCTTCATTAGATTGTACTTGCATTACTTTTCTATTCCACTTGCCAGGAAATTATCATCTTGTTGCATCAATGTATAAAGAATCCAGCACTCAAGTATCTCTTAATAAAAATCTCCTTGGTCAATTTCCATTTCCCTGGCATTCCACAAAGTGCTAACCCTGTAAGCTTTTCACTTTATTATTTTTTGTGTTTCTGAAAATCAGAAATAAAGAGGTCAAATCAGCCTTAATTTCTATTAAGCTGAAAGAGGCAGAAAATACTTGGAAGAGAATACTGAAGTAGGAAATCCTGAAGGTAGCCATAAAAATGTTTCAGCTGTATCCACTGTAGAAACCATAATCCTTTGTAGACATCAGAAAATAGCCTTAAGAGGCACTGACAACTTTGTTGCTATTAGACTGGAATACCCAGAGGATAATGATGGCCATTACTGCACTCTTTTGTATCTTCAAACTAGAAGCAGAGACAAAGTTCTGAAGAAACAATTAGCAGAAATTGCAGATACCAGAATTATGTTCACCTCTCCAATCATACAGAATGAGAGCACTGGGCTACGTGGGAAAAAATTTTCCAACAAGTATTGTTTCAAAAATAAGTGCAGCAGGATGTTTTTTTCTGAACAAGTTGATGAAACGCAAGACAGATCAAGGAAAAAGTAGTTGGTGGTTTGTGCTTTTAATGTAGAAATAAGTGTCAACAAGTAAACACTACAAGATTCCCTGAGATTTGTACCAGCTGAAAATGCTCCTGCTCATGTGCTAACATTATTACCTCAGGTCTATCAGTTGAGTTGGCTACAGATTTTTGTATAGCGTTTTAGAAGATGATCAGCCAGGGATATGACAGTGGTGCCATAACAAGCAGGAGATGTTAAGGAGTTTGATCAATAATTTCTGAGAAATAGCCTAAAACACATTATATACATTGAGTGGCTCATAATTTAAATATGGCGGGATACAAATAAAATAAAATAAAATAAAATAAAATAAAATAAATAAATAAATAAATAAATAAATAAATAAATAAATAAATAAATAAATAAATAAATAAATAAATAAATAAATAAATAAAATAAAATATAGCCATTGTTCATTTTGGTGAAATCTCCATGATATAAAATTGCCTTTGCTCTGTCAAATAATGTCAGCTTTTTTCAACATTCTTCACAAAGAGATTCAGCTTTTTAAAAAAGTAATAAAAGAAAGTCAGGATATGAACCACCACAATATTCACAGATTGTTTGGAACAAGCTGGGTTCATTAAAAGTTGGAAGCAGTTCCTCTTTTTTGGCAGGAAATAATGACTGAGTCTCTTTTTGAACATTAACATATTTATTCAGTTTAACATTTTGTGAACCTACAATAACTTCTAACAACTGAGATCTGGAAACTGTTTGATTTGGGAGGACAATAACTCTGTCAGTAAATTGACAAGATTCATTGAGGGGCTGGTCCAAAATGTTCCCGATCTGTGGGCTTCCTCAATGGAGTACTCTGGACTGCAATATTGTCCCATGACAAGGGTGCCTGGCCCAATCTCCCTCTGGAGGTGGATGGTTGAAGGAAGGGTCTGGTCGAATCACCTTCCTCAAGTGACCCTCTCCTTGCGGGAAAACCACGATCATCCATTCTAGGGCTTCGACTGAGGTCCTCTTTTCTTTAGATTTTTTCAAATCCGGTAGCAACCCTCCTACCTTCAAATTCAGGAAGTCCTCTAACAACCTGCGCGCTCTATCATATTTTTCTTCCTCCTTCCTCTTTTCCTCTCTCTCTCTTATGTTAAACTGTCTCCTCCCACTTTTTTCCCCTATCTCCTCCTCCCACACAGGTGAAATTAACTCCTTTCCCTCTTCTCCCTCTCTCTCCTCCACCAGACATATCTCAATCTTCTCCTCTTTCTCCTTTGATCCCTCTTACTTTCCTTCCACTACTTTCAACTCCTTATTTTCTTTTGTCTTCCCTACTTCTATAACTTTCTCCGGTTCCAACATCTCTAGCTGAGGGGACGGCTCACTCTTTCTCCTTTGGATCTACTGCTCCTTCACAGTACTATAAAATAAATATCTCCCATTTTTGGACCATTTCATAATAGAATTTATCTCCTTATCACAAAATACCAACTTCTTCGCAGTGTTTTATTTATTTATTTATTTATTTATTTGATTTTTACCCCGCCCCTCTAGACCATGTCTACTCTATACTACTCTATACTACAGGTTGGTTGAAAATTTTCCAATTTTTGAAGCAAAATTACAAATATAGAAAAACAAATAGTGAGTGGTTTCTAAAGACAAGAGGCCAGAGTCTGAATTAGAAGCAACAGAAAGTTGCAACCAACTTTTTACTCTGAATATCTGCGACGTGCTGGTGATCCTTCTTACTCTGCCAGTTTCAGCTGTGATGCCTAAGAGAATGCTTTCCACATTGAAGAGGCTGAAGTCACGGCTCTGTAATTCCAAGGGGGAAACATGACTGACAGGGCTCATTCTCCTAAGTGTTCATCAGACTGTTAAAATCAAAAATAATGATGTGATTTTGTGCTTTGCAGCAAGAAGAAAAAGACTCAGCCTAATTTTGGAATGGTTAAAAAAAGGAAAGACTGGAATTATTTTACATTTTTAAGTAATAGTGTAAAAATCTCAATTAAAAATAGAGTTGTAGACAATGGAAATGATTTCATCAAACCATATTTCCATACAATTGCATACTTTTTGGTAATCTCAGTTTACTCAAAATTCAAACCCTCCCAGTTCTTGATCTGTGTCTATGGACATCCTATCAGGCATTATATTCAGTTAGTGCACCAACCAGGTAGAACTCCATATGTGAAAACCAAATGAAATATGTCACAGAATAATCTTCATGGGCTTGCATGCTGAGTGAGCCACATTGTTCACATTTTTCTGGACACAGACTTTGGATTCACTGTGAGGAACTGTACTGACTATGATGGCTATGCATGTGTTTGTGTGCCTCTGCACAATTTTTGTGTGTGCCCCATTTGGTAGGCATAGGCTTATAAGGCTGTCGGGATAGCTTAGTAGAAGATGAGAGTGGTAAAAGAGTTCTGAATTCTATATACTTAGAAAACCCCTGCAAGGATCCCCATAGGTCAGAATCAAGTTGATGGCACATAATTAATTCTAATGGTATCACCTCAGTGTGGAACTTGAAATAGGTAAATGCAAAGGAATGCACTAGGACCACCATATCCATGGGGGATACATTCCAAGACCTACCACAGATGCAGGAAGCCATGGATAATAGATAGTGAACCCTATGTATACAGCATAGTCTCTGGTTCCCTCTAGTGGCCAGTTGTGCTAATTCATCTTGGAAACATCTATCTCTGAGAGATTTTATTTAATATGTACTGTATTATCAGGTATCATATAAGTGAAACTGCAGATATCGATCCCACAAATATGATGGTCGTACTTCTCACCACCATATTTACAGAACAAAGTAGAATAGACACCTGTGCCTCAGCTCCCACTTTGGCAAAGGGTTTCTGACAAGCTAAGGCAGAGAGGAGAAGGGAAGCTAAATGCAAGGGAGATAGGGAAAGTTACAGAAAATTGAATGCAGACTTCCAAAGAATAGCAAGGAGAGACAAGAGGGCCTTCTTAAATGAACAGTGCAAAGAAATAGAGGAAAATAACAGAAAAGGAAAAACCAGAGATCTGTTCAGGAAAATTGGAGATATTAGAGGAACATTTTGCGCAAAGATGAATATGATAAAGGACAAAAATGGGAGGGACCTAACAGAAGCAGAAGACATCAAGAAGAGGTGGCAAGAATACACAGAGGAATTGTATCACAAAGATTTGGATATCCCGTACAACCCAGACAATGTAGTTGCTGACCTTGAGCCAGACATCCTGGAGAGTGAAGTCAAGTGGGCCTTAGAAAGCCTGGCTAACAACAAGGCCAGTGGAGGTGATGGCATTCCAGTTGAACAATTTAAAATCTTGAAAGATGATGCTGTTAAGGTGCTACATTCAATATGCCAGCAAGTTTGGAAAACCCAACAGTGACCAGAGGATTGGAAAAGATCAGTCTACATCCCAATCCCAAAGAAAGGCAATGCCAAAGAATGCTCCAACTACCGTACAATTGCACTCATTTCACACGCTAGCAAGGTTATGCTCAAAATCCTGTAAGGTAGGCTTCAGCAGTATGTGGACCGAGAACTCCCAGAAGTACAAGCTGGATTCCGAAGAGGCAGAGGAACTAGAGACCAAATTGCTAACTTGCGCTGGATTATGGAGAAAGCCAGAGTTCCAGAAAAATATCTACTTCTGCTTCATTGACTATGCAAAAGCTTTTGACTGTGTGGACCAGTGGTTCTTAACCTTTTTGAAAGAAACGCCCCCTTGAGCCATTGAGGAAGTTATCATCGCCCCCCTCCCCGCGATGATTTATTTATTTATTTATTTATTTATTTATTTATTTATTTATTTATTTATTTATTTATTTATTTATTTATTTATTTATTTATTTATTACACTTAAATCCAATGACCCCTGAAAACAAAATTAAATTCCAAGAAAATGAAATGCCCCCCAAAAAGTAACATTTAATGATTTAATTGCAAGTGAATTTTAAGACGCAAAAAGAAATATAAAAAGGGCATAAAAACAAATGCAGGAACTAAAAATTTCAAGACAAAAAGTCTGAAACTAAATTAAAATTGGAGGAAAATATATATTCATGCACATTGTAAAAAGGCTGCAGCCATCTTCACAGGTTTGGCTTGCTCCAGTGCCCCCAACTGCCCCCTTTCTGCTCCAGTGCCCCCCTGCCGCCCCTTTTCTTCTACCGCCCCCCTGAAAAATGAAATCGCCCCCTGGGGAGCATTATCGCCCACGTTAAGAACCACTGGTGTGGACCACAGCAAACTATGGCAAGTCCTAAAAGAAATGGGCGTGCCTGACCACCTTATCTATGTACTGAGAAACCTATATGTGGGACAGGAAGCAACAGTTAGAACTGGATATGGAACAACTGATTGGTTCAAAATTGGGAAAGGAGTACAACAAGGCTGTATATTGTCCCCCTGCTTATTCAACTTATATGCAGAATACATCACATGAAAGGCTGGACTGGATGAA
Organism: Pogona vitticeps; assembly: GCF_051106095.1. NCBI lineage: Eukaryota > Metazoa > Chordata > Lepidosauria > Squamata > Agamidae > Pogona > Pogona vitticeps. The sequence continues at coordinate 202,340,652 of NC_135784.1, forward strand.
TCCCAAACCGGAATTAAGATTGCCGGAAGAAATATCAACAACCTCAGATATGCAGATGATACCACTCTGATGGCAGAAAGTGAGGAGGAATTAAAAAACCTTGTAATGAGAGTGAAAGAGGAGAGTGCAAAAAACGGTCTGAAACTCAACATCAAAAAAACTAAGATCATGGCCACTGGTCCCATAACCTCCTGGGAAATAGAAGGGGAAGACATGGAGGCAGTGACAGATTTTATTTTCCTGGGCTCCATGATCACTGCAGAGGGAGACAGCAGCCCCAAAATTAAAAGACGCCTGCTTCTTGGGAGGAAAGCGATGACAAATCTTGACAGCATCTTAAAAAGCAGAGACATCACATTGCCAACAAAAGTCCGAATAGTCAAAGCTATGGTTTTCCTGTCGTGATGTATGGAAGTGAGAGCTGGATCATAAAGAAAGCAGACCGCCGAAGAATTGATGCTTTTGAATTGTGGTGCTGGAGGAGACTCTTGAGAATCCCCTGGACTGCAAGGAGAACAAACCTATCAGTTCTAAAAGAAATCAAGCCTGAGTGCTCTCTGAAAGGACAGATCCTGAAGCTGAGGCTCCAGTACTTTGGCCATCTCATGAGAAGAAAAGAGTCCTTGGAAAAAACCTTGATGTTAGGAAAGTGTGAGGGCAAGAGGAGAAGGGGACGACCGAGGATGAGATGGCTGGACAGTGTCTGCGAAGCAGCCAACATGAATTTGACCCAACTCCTGGAGGCAGTGGAAGATAGGAGGGCCTGGCGTGCTCTGGGCCATGGGGTCACGAAGAGTCAGACATGACTAAACGACTAAACGAACGAAGGCAAATATTGGTGATGATGAGAATAATTTGTAAGCTGTTATTAACAAATTGATAAGAAGAAATTAGCAAATGGGCAACAATGCATGGAACCCATCCAAGAGTTCCCAAATAGCACAAAGCTGAAATTGCTGATCTTCTAATAAATAGAAGTTAACATCTCCCTAAGACTGACTCAACTGGAAGGCGGTGAAAGCAGAGTTTTAAGAAAGCGATGGAGAGGAGAAGTTGCCAGGAAACAATACATGAATTAGCTTAACATCTGTTCCAGGTAAATTAGTGGAAAGCAGAAGCATGTTATTAAAGAGAAAGTTATCAGGCATCATAGAAGAAAAAGTTCTTTAGGGGTGTCAAAAAGCACATGAATGGGTGACTCAATAGGTATTGTTTACTTGGACTCTCGTAAGGCGATGGGGGGGATATAATCAATAGCCACCCCAGGGATTTGTAATGGGATCCCCGCTTATTATTTTCTGTTGTTTTAAACTGATTTATGAAGATTGAAAGCTGCTTTGAGTGCTGCTTTGTAATGGAAAGGCAAGGGTACAAATGTAATAAATAAGAATAATAAGTTATTGATAAAAGACCCGGGATTGGGAGGAGCAGTGAGGTGGAAAGGTTTTGCCAGAGGATGCTGTTGCATTCACATCCTGGTTTCCCAGAGTCATCGGGACCGGTAACAGCGGTAACAGAATGCTTTTTGCCTGATTCAGCACCACTCCATTTATGTACTTAGTGCTGACTCTATGAGCCTCTTAAATCACTATTTATCCCCTTGAGATGCAATGTAGAAGCAGTGGGCTTTGGCTGAGTGCTGGAGTGTGTACATGATGTGCTCCATCAATCTGCATAGTGCTCAATACAAATATTACGAAATGCCAATGAGCCTCCAATGGCCTCCTTTGTAAGGAAGACAAAGACTGGGGAAGCACTGCATCTCTAGATCATCCATCAGCTGCACAGGAAGAAGTAGGCTGAACATTCACCATAGAGTGCACCCCGAATAGTCAGGGTGCAACACTTTTGGACATCCACCACTGATCTGACCTTGGAATCTGCTCTGAGATGCACATGCTTTAGAGTTAAGCTCTCTTCCATCCTTGCCTGGTTGCCAGTCTGGTCTCAGATCTGTTTTCTGTAACCCTTTAAGAAGGAACAGATTAATCGAAAATCCATGTTCTTTGCTGGGCTCTCAGTAAGCTCTGCTAATGATGGCTCCCCCCTCCCCATCATAGCTTTGAAGTCAGCCACACATGTGATTCTTTGCCAAGGGAATTACACAAAGAACTTTAAATGCCTTTGTTTTAAGGTTTTTTTCCCCCACCCCTTCTCTCTGATGATTGTTCTGTCATGTTCAGATAAACAACTGTAAGAGGGAGAAAGGAGATGTGAATGCTTAACAGAATAAAAGTCTGCATTTTTATCGACTCCAGATGTCACCTGTCATAGCCCATCTCAGTCTCTGCTGGGACTAGACTCAGAGCTGTTAATTCCTTTCTGAATCATGAAACAAAGCTGCAGTTCCGTAGTACAAGGAAGAGAAACAGCACGATTCAACAGGTGTGCATGCGAGAGAGAGGAGCCAAGTGGAGTGAGATTCCACAACTCTGTCGATACATGAGGAAGGATCGCTAACTGGAGGGCAAGTTATGAACCACCTTTGGTGATTTCATTTAGCCTCAAAGAGTTTGGCAACTGCTGGCTTTTGTAGTCCTTCAGGCAGAGATCTAATTTCTCCTTTCGTGCCAGTCTACAAAGGGCCATGAACCCTGTATGTTTTAATAATTTGAACTCAAGTATTCAATGCAGCACATTGAAGGAACTTCAAATTTGTGCAATATATCGACGCACCAGTCTCCGGGCGCTGGGACAATGCCAAAGGCTCCTTCTAGCATTGTGCAAATTTGGGAAGTATCTCGGAGAAAGGAATCCAGAATTCCTTTCAAAAATGACCATTAGTTTCATTTGAATTGCCTCATGGGGGGGCGATGTAAGGGTTCTAAAGTTATATATTGTAAAGTGTGTTCCTAAATCGTTAATAATATGTGGGGAAATGAAAGCCTTTGAGTCTGTCCCTGACAGTCTCAAAAGCCCTAATTCTCAGCAATAATTTAAAAAAAAAGCTTTTTGTAGCACTGCACATTTTTAAGGCCCTACGCATTTCTAGTTGTGTTGAAGTATTTTCAAGCCTTGTGCCACTCAGGCCTCCAGGATTTTACACAGTACAGATGCTATTTATTATATAGTCCTTGACACAGCTGGAATTCTAAGAGCGGCAACTTTCTAAAGCAAGAGTTCAGTCATATATTTTTAAAAAATCAACCAGCTGACAGCTATTACAAATTGAACCATCTAATCTAGGTGGCACCTTATAACTAGCCATTTCAATAACCACAGGTTTCAGAGAGTTACTTCATGTTCGAAGGGTCTGTCATGTCAAACATACCACAGTGTTCTTTGCAAAAAAAGGAAAAAATTGAAAAAGGGTTTCTGCATTTCTCTCTTTTCTTTTTCACCTTTAATTATGCTTTTGTAAAAACCATCCAGACAAATAGGAACATTATAGTTTTCCACAGAACATCTAATACTATACTTTATGCCCTATTACCCTTAAAAACTATTACCACAAAGGTCTTTTAGTACAGGAAGGGCTTCCATTATTATTTTTATCCATCCCATTTCTAATGTTCCTGTCACCAATAATGAGATAAAGCAGGTAAGCAAATTCAAATAAAAATAGCCTAGTAAAATGAAGAAGTAGCTTCTAGTGTAAGGATCTGTCCCCGGAGACCACACCATCCACACTCACTACAACAGAAGAACCAACATAAACTTGTTTTAAAATAAAAAATGGCCATATTGGTCCATGAGGAGGGTGGGGAACCAAACCCAGTTTGGGAGCATCTTTATTATAAACAACAAGTGTATACGCTTTCAGGTTGTGACAAAAGTTTGCAAATTTCTGGTTGTTCAAAACTGTTCATCAAGCTAGGTTTTTAGATCTGTCTGTTTGTCTATAGTGTGTGTGTGGGGGGGGGGAGGTGGACTCCTCAAATAAGGAAGATCTCATAGCCATGAGACCAGCAATTCAACTCACTCCCAGGATGGACAGTGTGGCCTGAATGAGCCAGTGATGATATCTAACAAGGCCTACTTAGGCATGACCATTCATTATCAATCACTGTCAAATACAGATTGCTACTGCATGCCAGATGTCAAATACTATAAAATGTTGAATCCTACTGAAAAACTTTTGCAGGAAAAATGACAACACAGAATACCAAATATTGAGGGAACTCAACACTGCCTAACAACCAGCTATTTCCAGTGGGATAATGAATTCCATGAACAGACAGATGGAGTGGCCATGGCAGCCCCCTCAGCCCGGTTATAGCAAACTTTTACATGGAGCATTTTGAAAAACTTGCCCTGGCTTCGGCACCCCTCGCACCCACAGTCTGGTTCCGATATGTGGATGACACCTTTGCAATTTGGAGTCACGGTGAAGAAAAATTGGAAGAATTTCTCAACCATCTCAACAGCATCCACTCAAATATACAATTCACCATGGAAAAAGAAATAGAGGGCCAGCTCCCGTTCTTAGATGTCATGGTCCTACTCAAAACTGACCTCCGACTGGGACACAAGGTCTACAGAAAACCCACCCACACAGACCGGTACCTACACAAAAACTCCAACCACCACCCACAGCAAAAAAGAGGCATAATCAAAACACTGGTAGACCGTGCAAATCAGAACTGTGAAGCTCAGTTTCTCAACACTGAACTCAACCATCTGAACTGGGCCCTGCAGGCAAATGGCTACTCCAAAAATGAAATCACAAGAGCCATCAAACAAAGAAAACAACACCGAACTGAAGAAAAAAATCAGCCACCCACAAATAAAGTATTTCTGCCATACATCAAAGGGGTCACGGACCACATGGGGAAACTTTTGAAAAAACACAACCTTCAAACAGTATTCATGCCCACCACAAAAATACAACAAATGTTACAATCAGCAAAGGACAGAAGGGACCCCCTCAGCACCGCAGGAGTATACCGGATACCTTGCAGTTGTGGCCAGGTATATATTGGAACCACAAAACAAAGCATCCACACCAGAATCAAAGAACATGAGAGACACTGCAGACTAAAACAACCAGAAAAATCTGCAGTAGCTGAACATGCCCTGAAACAAACTGGACATGAAATTCTATTTCAAAATACTGAAATACTGGACAACACCAGCAATCATTACGTCAAACTGCACAGGGAAGCCATTGAAATCCACAAGCACCAGCACAGTTTCAACAAAAAAGAAGAAAGTATGAAGCTCAACAAAACTTGGCTCCCAGCTCTCAAAAATACAGCCTGAAAAAGGTCAATGAACTCTACCCAGCCACAAGGACAGGGGATCACTACACACAAAAGACCAGGTAATGACACCCTGTGAGACCCAAGGCGATGCTATAGAAGTCCTCGCCAGAGTGTCATCCTCAGTTAAGAGAGAAAAAGAGACACAGACAACGCTTACGACTTCCCACGTCGTGTTCAGACACCAGGGGATAGACACGGGGGATTTGGAACAGGGTATAAAGAAGATGTCTGTAGCTACCCAGACCAGGATAGAAAAGGCGGGAACCCGGGTGGATGAGCGACCGTTAGTAGAGGCGGGGCATGGAGAGTTGGGGGAGGAGAAAGATAAGATACCCAGGGGTTAGGAATTAATCTGGGTAGAGGATCCCTGGACAGGGAGATGTGAAAAGGTTAGGGTGCCTCGGGAGGAGGCAGACTATTGAAGAAGGTTTGCCCCACAGACCATCATACTGGGGTGAATCAGAGGCTAGAGAGTGGAGGAGGCGCTTGAGGGAGGAAAAAGAGAAGGTAGAGAGAGAAGAGAGGGAAAGGAGAGCATGGTATCTGGAGGAGGCTTCCCGGAGGAGGTGTTCTCCGGACCCTGGGACCCCTATTCGGAGGGAGCCGACCCCTTCGACCTGGAGAGGGAAGATGAAGAGACCTTACACTTGATTGAGGTGGACATTGAAGAGAAGGGACCGGGTGATGTTAACCCGTTTGCCAAGGGACCTTGGTACAATCCAAGTTTCAACCCTTTTTTGCAAGAAGCATGGACACCCTCGTTTGACCCGCTGGCGATGAGAGAAAAGAACACTGGCAAGTTTAATGTTGATACCTCATTGTTTGATGTTCCAATAAACCCAAGTTCTGTTTTTCAAGAGCAAGCGCCTCCGGTGTTTGTGTCTGGTAAGCCTGAGGTAACCACTGAACCCTCACACACCCATCAACTACAGGAACAGATAATCTCTTCTCCTTAGCACAACAATACACCCACAACAATACACACTAATCACCCATCTACAGAAAAAGACAAAAGCCTATCTCACAGCCATAAATACTGCACTCCCAAGCCAACTACACCAGAGCACAGGTTGCTGTCCTCTGAAGATGCTGGCCACAGAGACTGGTGAAATGTTAGGAAGAACAACCTTCAGAACATGGCCAAAGAGCCTGAAAAACCCAGAACAACCATTGAGGGAAGGGTTGCATTTGTGGACAAACAGTTGGAGAACTCTCTTTTTTTTGAGCATTTTCATCAAGTTTGAGAGAAACGTGCTCCTGATTTCTGCCATCACAGGGAAATCCAGGAGGAATCTTGAATTGTTACAGCCACATATTTAAGCAACAGTGTGGTTACCATAGGCAACTAGAAACTGCATGCAGGTGAGTGAATATGCTGATGGGGGAAGCCTGGCTCAGTCCACCCTCCTCTGTGCCTAATGCAGAAATTAAGAAGGTCATTAAGGGGTGAAAGGCTCCTCTTCTAATGAGCTCAGTATGGAAATACAGTTTGGCCGTCCCTATTTGGCTAGCCCCCAGCAATTTCCGGAGGTTATTTATAGGCCGATAATTGTCATTGTACTGTATTTTAAAAATTTAATCTTTCCTACAAGAAACTCAAATAATCATATGTGGTCCCCTCCTTTTCTCCTCACAACACAATTGTGAGGTAGATGATACTGAGGATGAGCGGCCCAAGCTCACTCAGCAAGCATCATGACCGATGAAAATTTGAATCCAGCTCTTCTTTGTCCAGCACCCAAACTGTGCCGTTCAGGGCATATAGATTCTCAAACTGCAGACTCCCGCTTTATTTGGAAGATTGAGCCTATGCAGGGCAGGGATTCAGTGTCAATTGTAATTCTCAGAGTCTCTTAGAGAATGGGAAACTGTAAAAGTTTTCTCCTCACCTGTGAGATAGGTGGGATGCTTTCTGGTCATCCTGGGTCCAGATAAATTAACATAAATCAGACATCATGATGATGATGATGACGATGATGACGATGACGATGATGACGATGATGACGATGACGATGACGACGACGACGACGATGACGATGCTGACGATGAAGAGAGGGCCTTCTCTATTACTGCTCTCAGACTTTGGAACTCCTTCCTGCAGGATGTCAGACTGGCCCCATCTTTGCTGTCCTTCTGCAAGCAGGCAAAGACGTTTCTCTTCAGGCAACCTTAATGATTGGCTGCCTGGGTAGGTCGCTTTGGTTTACAGTCTTTTACTGTGGTATTGATCCTTTTTAATATTTGTATGCTTACTGTTTTCTATTATCTTTCTTTCTTTCTTTCTTTCTTTCTTTCTTTCTTTCTTTCTTTATTTATTTATTTATTTATTTATTTATTTATTTTTATCCCACCCATTTATACCCTTGGGCCCATTTTAAGGAGAAAGGCAGGGTAAAAAATATTTTAAATCATTTAACAAAATACATTGTATTACAAAAAAGATTTTAAAATAGGTATTTAGGCATATATATTTACATAAAAACATTCAAAAACCTATTAATATTTAGGTACCAGTGTTCCAATGGATTTAGAAAGCTTGAAAGAGGAAAATTCAGAAAAAAGAAAAAAGAAGACGCAAGAATTTTTTAAAAGTTAGATGATTTTAGAGAAATCTAACTATCTGGAGTTAGCCCCCCACTAGAGTAGGCTCATTCAAACAATGGAGTTTACCCAGATACACTTACCAATCAACTGGTGATTCAATCAGTCATTTCTAGTTCAGACTAACTGTTGGATTTAGGCCTGCAACATCAACCAGCTACCTGTGGGGCTGGAACGATGACTAACTTGTGACTCTTTTAACACGTAATTTTCCAAGTTCTGGGCAGAGCGTAGTTTACGTAAAAGCCAGGAGAGCAGAACTCCTAACAATTCAAAGCTACAGAGAGCAACAAGGATTAGTGGTAATGGCGCTGGCAGCAAGTCTCCGAGGTCAAATAAAATCTGCAGCTCCAGCAAATGCCAATGGTAGTAGCAGCTGGTGAGGAACAGGCAGAAGCCCTCATTATGGGAATGTCTTACTCTCCAGCTCATCCTGCTAGCATAAAACACCTGACCTTTATGCCACCTCTCAGGTGCCAATATGTTTAATTAGCAGGCTACCCCACCCAAGGAACATTGATAACTCATGATGGAGCAGACTTCACGGTTGCTTACCGGAGCAAATTGGCTGAACAGATGCAATCTATGCATGAGTGACATTGAACAGAATGTTCTGAGCTTATTCCCAGGGAATCGGCTGCAGCAGATTGATGTGTTAACACCAGTGATTTTTGCCTCACTGATTGCTCAGGTGAATGTGACGAGGTGCCATTTCTGTGGGTGGGTTTTGAATACTGGTGTGTGTGTGTGTAAGCAAATTGTTTCAGCCCACAGCAGCTGCCTGGGAGGACTTCTATTCTGATTGCCAAAATGACTTCACAGCTAGTTGAATTCCCTCCCAAGGAACAAAGATCCAGGCCTGTTCAAAGACAAAAGAAGCCTTTGGTTTCCATGGAAACATAGAGCCATCGCTGCAAGGTGCATGAGGTACATTAATGTTGCCTTCTCAGCACCATCAGAGAAATGAGAAGCCTGGCTAGCACCCGTCTCTGGCACCCTGTGGTTTCCATAGATATGAATGGGGTGCCTGTTCAATGCGAGCCTTGTACAGTCATCCTCATTAAAGGGGACTGGGAATTACACCAGCAGTTACCTAGAACTTTGCAGTTTCCATGGCAGCAGGTATGTGCCAAGACACCAAAGTTATAGGCTCCCTTATAGGCGTTTCTGTTTTATAAAGAAGTTTGCCAAAACAGGCACAAGCTCCATACTGGATAGAGTCACAAGAGCTAGAGGGAAATCAATAATTCAGCCTTTGGCTACTCCCATACTACACAGTGCAATCTGTCTCTTCCACAAATGTCCAAAATCTGGTGGGTTCACCAAGCAGAAATAAGAATAGCCACACTCCAGATGTTGTTGAACTGCAACTCCCCTCAACACTTGCCCACAGAAATGAGTGACAAACCAGTACCATCTGGAAGGCTGCACTTTATCTGTGGTGCAGATGTTCATGTCAACATATCTGTCAATGTGTGTATTGAAAGACTGAGAAATACACAGGTGAATGGCAATATTTATTTTGCTAGGATTATTGACACTCATTTGTACATGTCCAAAAGATAGGGGAATGTTTCCTAAATGTTTTGACTAGTAGTAATCCTCCAATAATTTGGGCTGTGATATTCTGGCATAAATAACCTAGAATGAATATATAAAATAGGCGTATTTTTCCCAATTTACAAGGCAATACTCAGTTATTCTAATTGCTAGTGCTATTGGTTCAAATGTAAGATCTTTACTATTTCTAAATGTACAAATGTCTTTCCCAATATTTGCTACACCAAAATGTTATAACATACATATCCAATGGGGCAGTTTCCATTTTGGCCACTAGCATCCAGTGCCTATCCATACCTCTTATTCGGTAGTATAGCCTAGCAACACAGTTCTTAGGCTATACTACTTCCAAAATTCAAATGTACTACTTACAAAATTCAAATTTGGAATTCAGATTCAAAATACAGAATTATAGCCCTTTGAATCTGGAATGTTAAAAAATCAGAAATCTGGAACACTGAACCTATAGAAAAATTCAGAATTCCCAGAAATCTGGATCTGTAATATTTTATATTGATTGTAACAATCAATATAAAATACAATATTGTCATTCTTTTCCCCAGACAGCCATAACATTTTAAAGGATTTCCCAGTGTTCTCTGACACCTTCCCAGTGATTGCACCACATTTCTGACCCACTCAATTATCTTAGGTATGCCTGTGTCTTTCACACCTTGCAAAGCACCCCAAGCTACTGTACTAGATTCAGAGTGTGGGCCATGCGCTGCGCCCCTTTCATCTTCCCAGCCTGCAGTGCTGCCACCATGTTTGCCCCATTGTTTGTGACAGTCAGGGAGAGATAGGATGCTCCAGATGTCACTTGCAAAACAGGTTCCTCCAGATGTCACCTGTATCCTGGCCAACTGCTGCTGTACCACTTGCCCAACACCCCAATACAAATCTGGCATCACCCTGCAGCTAAGGGTCATTTCAGATGGCAGATGGTCATGGGGTGCCAATTCTGCCACAAACCTACAGAAACCAGTGTTCTTCTTCAGCAATCATCCAGTGTTCTTCTTCAGCAATGATCATCCAGGGCTATAATCTCCCCTAGGCGACAAGTAATCTTAAGATTTTTACATTTGCAAAAGGCCTTTTCCTGCATCTCTCCAAGCTTCTCCAGCATAACTTGGAATTTATTCTTGAGATGTGGGTCTGGCATTTGTTGCCTCCCACCTCTTGCAATTTCCCATTGACTTCCCTGCTTCCCTGGGCTAGTGGCTCAACCTCTCCCTATGATAATTTTTACCTTTCACAATAAGGAAGCCACTTGCCCCCAGAGCATCCACTTCACTCACGAGCAGCAATGTGCCGAGTCTTTAGGTGGCTGAGTATACTACTGTTGGAAAGGTGGCCAAAGTATTGTCCACACTTTAGTGTTTTCTTGCAATGCATGCAGTCAGCCGTGTGAGCATCTGTTGCACATTGTTGTAAATGCTTCCAAATTAGCGACTTCTTAGGAGCTACAGTTTTTGACTGCATGTTCCTAACAGGGATTACTAACTTGTCTTCTCTACTAGTTCTGGAAGCTTGAAGGGGCAGGGGTCATTTCAGTGCCACAGGCTTCTGAAATAGTGCCCACCTGGGACGCCTCCATCTCTTTCTCCATATCAGATGTGTATTTACTTGAAGGGGAGTTCCAATTTCCCACCAACCACAATGTTGCTTTGCATGGGAGAGATTTCCTAAGAATGTGGGCTGGGAGTAATCTTTCCTTGAAAATGGGCCTCATTTACAGGTTTTCCTCTCACCCAAGCCCCCTCCCTTGGGAAACCCGTGGCAACCCAAATCAGGAGATACTGCTTTCTTTGCCCCCACTACCCTTGATGTCAGAGTGTCCAAGTGCCAAAATTTCATTTCTGACTTTCACCTCTTCTTCTAGGAAGCAGAAACCTAGCCTTTTGTTTTCTAAACTTTGGGAGTAAATAAGACTCCGAATATTCAGAATTATTATTAAAGATATTCAGAACTATCAAATTCGGATCCAGATATATTGGGAACTTTCTGAATATGGCATTATTCAGTGAATTCTGGATATTTCTGAATCCAAATGCATATCCCTAGTGAAATTGCAGTCTCCTCAATCAATAAACATCTGGAACTGAACTTCATCTATGCAGACATAATAACTATGCAAATACCCAAATTATTCTGAGTTACACCACAGAATAATAAAGTATCTCTCTCTCTGTGTTTGCTGCTTTCCTTTGAACTACCTTTTTTTTTTAAAAAAGCCTAAGTCTTAGAGGGATGGTGGGCAGCATTGATAGCCTGCTACAGCAAAAAGAATGTGAAGTCTTGTGACCCGTGAAAGGCTAATAACTTTTATTTGGCTTATACCTAAAAAAGTATACCAAAATGAACAATTATGACATGTTGCCCTTCCCATAAGACTGGAGCCTGTGTGGCTGAAAGCCCATAAAGCTCAGTTGTAGTTATTCTATTGGCATGGCCAAAAAGAGAGAGATAGAGAGATAAAGGAGGGACCTCTAAAACACTGGTACTTAACCTTGGGTTACTCAGGAGTTTTGGACTGCAACTCCCAGAAGCCTTCACCACCAACTGTGCTGGCTGGGGTTTCTGGGAGTTGCAGTTCAAAAGCATCCAAGTAACAAAGGTTAAGAACCACTGCTCTAAAAGACCAGGTAGATGAGTTCCTACCTAGCCCAGCCTACTAGAACTATGGATGATTATCCAAATAGAGTCTGTTCATAAATATTAAATGTTTTTCAAAATGTAGAACTGACCTCTCTGACCGTAGTCGCCGCAACGATGGCAGCGTTCACAACAATACCTGTGTCGGTGTCACTCAAGTTATGGTCAGATGGGAAACATGCCAATTAGAGCTGAGCCAGAGGAGCCCAGCCTGAATTAATGATGTGCCTAAAGAATTTCCGAATCTTTTCCTTCTGCAAGTTATCCATGACCAATTGTATACTCCAGAGTCTTGAACTATATGCTGCAATGGATGAAGAATGCTTTATTCTGTTGCTCTTCTTCCAGCCCATATGTTTCCTCCCCCAAACAAATCAGACTCCCTTTTTGTTCACCCTGAAATATTGCAGGGGTGCAACATTTTGTTCACCCTGAAATGTTGTAGGGGTGCAACATTTGTTGCAGGGGTGCAACACTTGCAGCAAAAAAATAATGAAACAAATACTGTAGCACCAAATCTATTTTATAAAATTGCTCTGTGGTTTCAGCATCTGACCATGGAGCCAGACGTTGAGAGTTTGATTCCCCTCTGCACCTCCTTGACATGGACTTAATGATCCATTGGGTCCCTTCTAGCTCTGCTGTTCTAAGATGATGATGATGAAATTGTTGTACAACAACTTAGGGTGAAACACAGCAATTACAATAGCATCCGATAAAGACTGTACTTCCCTATCTGTATACTGCTACAAATACACCACTATTGTAATTGTCTGTTTATGCAGTAAGAGAGAAGATTCCCTTACACGATATGATTCTATTTACCGTTCTTCAAATGTAACACGATACTGTAGATGTTTCCAAAAATCACACCGAGATGGTAAACTTCTATGGAGGTACTAGAACGAGTTGTGCCATTTCAGGCACAAAGTGGGTGCATCATTTTTAAAATACTTCCCTCCTTTTAGAAACCAACACAAAGCCCAACTCCCTACAAGTAGGAAATTCACAGAACAGATGGAAGGTTAGCTAAAACCATTTCCTTTGCTGTAAACTTTTTTTTCCTGGCAGGGAGGCTATCATTGGAAATACTTAAAAATACTTTTAAAAAACATGGTGGAGTGGACTTGTGTAGTACATCGTGTCAATTTATTTTACACCATTAGAAGACCAGGCCTTAGAATGGAGCAGGCGCAGAACCTGCCCCTAATAGGCCTCCAAGGGCAGTGGCTGCTTTAATACCCATGGAAAATATTAAGCAAAATCAGAAACATGGGACCTTAGTGTTTATTGTTTAAATACCTCTGTTCGGGCTACGTAGCCTTGCTGAAGGCAGTTCCTATACTTTCTTTTATAGTGATCATAAAACAAATTCACAAAAAGAATACACATTTTACAGTAAGAACAAACATCAAATAATTCAGTCAAAAAGCCAGCAGGTAAACTAGCATCAATAATTTAAATGTATAGTTTAAAAAGTTGTGAACAGTCTCCGTTGAATGCATCAAAAGCAGCTGTAAACAGCTGGAGTCTTCAGAGCTCGTTCGCAAGCAAACTGTGGGGAAACCAGGCCCAATTCTCTTTGGGGAGAGTTTTGTATTTCCTGATATAAGTGATAGCACATATTTCTAACAACAGGAATATATTTGTTGCTGATAAAATTAACTTTTTTTTTTGTATGGGCTCCCATCCTCATGCATAACAGTTACCTCACGTAACACTATGAAGTCTGCGTTGGTGTTTTCGATTCATCGAAGGTGATTTGCATTTTAAATCAATAGTAGCCTGTCTTCACCTACTTTATCTTACCATCTGACACCTGGCCAGCTTGGGCAGCAGCCCCTGTCTGCTGTGATAATTAATAAACTTTAAGGTCAGGGAGGTCTCCTGAGATCAACTTCTTCGCCTCAAGCTCACTAAATTAAAATTAACTAAAGCATATTTCTCACAGGAGATCTGTTCCTGATCTATTGCTAGGCAGGTAAGTAAAACCCACTCTCTCTCCTTTAACAGTCATTTCCAGTAGTTAATCTTCTTTTTGAATAAAGGGGGAGAAAGAAGAACTAAGTATGCCACATATCTAATCTGAATTCCCTCCAATTTAAATTCTAGTCGTTTATTCCAATTACGCTTTTCAGTGCTAGAATAAAGAGCACTTTAGTGCCTGACGCTTCCTCCCCATGGAGGTACTACTTTACAAACCTCAATCAAGCCACTTCTTAATCTTCTTTTCAATAAGTTAATTAAGGCCCGCTTTTCAACCTTGCAATTCATTCTCCATGTGGCCCCAACCCTTTATGCATTCGGCCAAAATTTTGAGCAGCTTCTTTTCAGGATCTATTCAGAGCACCCAATTTCATTGAGGATTGCAGGTAAGTTTGTACAATAAAGACGAGAGAAGTGGTGGACAGGAGAGGCATCGTGCAGAAGCAGAGGGGAGAGCATCAAGATGGCAGGCTTTGCTGGGACAGTTACTTTTGAACCACATAAGACCTCTACAGGAAACTTTACTCTAGCTTCCTCCTTCATGGGGAGTCCATTTGGTGGGTCTTTAAACCTAGGCCTTTTCCACACCAGTCCCCGTGCTGTAGATGGAATTTACATCCCTTGCTGGTTTGCCAGAGTAATATCTGTCTGTCTACCATCTTTTTGTGGTGTAATGCCTCTTGTCCTCCCTACTTTATCTTCACAACAGTCCTATGAGGTAGTTTAGGCCAAAAGAGGATGATAAAGTTGCCCAGTGAGTTTTCATGGTTCAGTGGAAACTTGAACCTTGATCTCCTAGCTGCCACTGTACCACAAACCTTGTTTGCATATTTTTTTAGGAAATAGACTTTTCATTAGTGTTCTTGGGGAGTCTCATCTGATTGTGTCAATTCTGCTCTTGTTGAGAACAAACTATTCTCTTTCAGTCTTAGAATTATTTTTAAGCAATTGTAAATATTTTGGCTCTTTTATTTTGATTCCTGTTCTGTTTTTTTAAGAATATGGACAGAATAATATGCTAGCAGACAAACTAGCAAACTGATGTAGGGATACATTCTCTGTTACTCCTATTCTGCTCTGTCCTTCTTAACCTGAAGGAAGTGTCCTGTCCCTCATCCTTTTGAGTCCTGTGTCAAAATGTTATTCATTTTTTATGAGTCAAGGTGTATAAATAGGAAAATGCTGAGATATTAATAATAAGCAGTTTGCTAATGTCTACTGTGTGTGTTTTAATAAGTACAGTGGGGTCTCTACTTAAGAACGTCCCTACTTAAGAACAATCCAACTTAAGAACAGCTCCATTTGCTAAATTTTACTTCTACCTGAGAACAGAAATCCAAGATAAGAACAGGAAAAAAAACCTTTCCTACTCTTTTTTTAACGTTAGGTCATCTTAGGTTAAAAAAAATTCTCCCCCTAGTGGTAGAGTACATATTAACCAGCTTTGCATTAGTTCCTATGGGAACTAATGCTTCAATGTACGAACGCACCTCTACATAACAAAAAAACAGCCAGAACGGATTAATTGGTTTTCAGTCCATTCCTATGAGAAATTTTGCTTCAACTTAAGAACGTTTCAACTTAAGAACACCATTCCAAAACGGATTAAGTTCTTAAGTAGAGGTTCCACTGTACATGGAATTGATAATTAATGGAGAAGTGAAACTCTAGAGAGAGCCATGATGTTCATTTTCTTAAATCTGCAAGTTTCTAGCCTTCGTTGTTTCATGACAGCCTTGAAAGGGTGATGTCTGGGGAAAATGTTATAAGTCACAAGCATTGCTGAAGTGCTATACTTCCTTGCACAGTTGGACAAGACTTTGCAACCAAGATCTAATAAGCTTCATAAGTGGGTATCCTAGTGTCCTTATAATGTTTATCAGGAACTAATCACCTGACCTTTAAACTTTCAGTATAAGGTGGTTTCTCTCACAAAGATGGTTTATCTTCCTTAAGGTCCTTTCTTTGATCAAGGGTAGACAGTGGGGCATAAAATGCAAGACTGTGCCTGCTGTTCAGCTGAGGATACAAACAAACACTCTAAGTGGAAGGTGCAGGAGAAGAACTGTGGTAGCCTCCAGCCTCAGATGTTCACTGCTTGGAAGACAGATACTAAGTAGCTTGCTAATTATCATCTGCAGAAGCAGTGGAGGACACTTTCCCATTGTCAGTGATGAATAAGATTCAACTGCTAGTTCCGTTTGTTTTTTATACATTGACAGGAACACCTTTCATTTTGCCTCAAGTCAAAGAGTGGCTTGGCCCCACCTTGATACACGGTGTCTTCCCATGCCATTCATGAGGTTTGGCTTAAGCACATCGAATTCTGCGAAATAATATGACTATAACTGTGGAATGCTAGTATCTTTTTTAAAAAAAATTATTAAAAACAACAACAACAAAACCCACTGCAAATCCATGCGGAAGGAGCCCTGTGGATGAGACACATGTCAAATTAATTACTAGGGGGTGGCTGTGACACCGCCAAAGGGACAACCTCATTCATATTTGTATAACAGCAGGAATGCCAAGGAAAACAGACCGTTGAATAGTTCTGAAGATCTCACACCAGCAACAGGGAGCACTGGCTTTCCTGCAGAGCCGCAGTTTGTTTGAAACCTGTTTCCAAATGACCTGACCAATTTATTTCTAAAGCAACAGCAGATGGCATCAGACAGATGGCTTAGTTCTCTCAAAGCCTCCCCAGAGAAAGAAAGCAACACTTCACTAGAAGTTTACATTTTCTCAACAGAAGTCCTGGACTTCAGGAGTGAATAGGGGATGAGCACATGTGGCATTTTTGTAAGACACCTTTAGAGAAGTGTGACTAAGGCCCCCCTTTCTCCTGCTTTAATTTTTACTGACCGTGGCTACAGGGCTATGGCTTTATTGACACACTGACAGTCTACCGATGCTGTAACATAAGGATAGGAGGCCGTCTTTTTAATAAAACTCTATCTAGCTTCCTCCTAGCAAGCATTGTGCTCCAAGCACAAGGCAGCAGCAGGGGAATGAAAATGGAACAATACCAAAGTAACAGTAAATGACTATATGGTTCAGCGATGGGACATTCCCAAATTCACAGTTGCCCCCCTCTACAAAAAGTTTTTAACATATAATATTTGGCCTATTTTATTTGTTTACAAGAACAAGGAAGGAAGATGTGATGATGTTCTATCTGTATACACAGCGGCATTTAGGTAAAGGAAAGAAGTTAATTGGCTTTTAAAAAGACCGTTGGGGTGGAGGGCAATGGCTAAGTGCTCTAAACCTCTAATTAACCATTTTGAGCTGGAAATAACAGGAAGGTTTGGGGCTATGAAGATCCTGGGAAGTATATATGGAGTAGATTAGGTGCAACAAAGCTCAATAAGGTTCAAGATAAAGTAGGATGTTTTGAAGCATTTTGTATACCATATAGTTATGGTATACGAAACCCTGATGGCACTCTTTGGCATGAAAAAAAAAAGACCTCGTCCACTTGTGTTTCTACTTAGAATGCTCCATCCTTCCCCTTTAAGATCTGTCCTGCACCAAACTGGCACAGAGCTAAGACATGCAGTCTTTTTGGCATGATTCATTGAGATGCAGCTCTCTCTCTTTTTAGCCTTTGCAGATGGATACTTTCACCAAAATGACACTGGAGGCAGCATCAACTGAGGAGACAACTCTGTGATGTATTAGGTGGGTTGTGGCATTAAAAAGGAGGATGGAGAAAACCCCTCCTCTATTTTCATCTTCTTTTATTTTTAATATCTCCCTAACCAACGCAGTGAAATTCTAAAACCATTCCAAGTTGAGGTATTGCCATTTCGGTATGTCAATTACTCTTTTAACAAACAAACAAAAGGCAAAGTCACCCAAGCCTCCTGAATGAGGTCTGAGAGAAAAGGCTGGGAAGGGGACTGTATTGACTCCTTGGCTTCTGCCCCACAAAGCATCGCAGCCCCTGTAGAGCCCTGTCTGAGAATGAAGGCTGGAAAGGGGGGGCTCCATTCTGTTTCCCAAACTTTATCCCAATGTTCTCGCCTCAGACTACACCTGTCCTCAGCTGCCCTTGTGGCTGCCTCCTTACTCGCAAGGAAACTGAGCAAACCTTGAGAAAGATTTGCTCAAGTGAGAATTAAAACAGATCACACTTAAGATAAGTACCTTAAGCGGGACTGCACCAAATTTCCCAGTGTGGAGAGGCCCATGAGAGAGATAACTAGAAGCCCATCGGCCAGCAGCTCCTGCCTTCCTCTCCATATGCCTTCAAAAGGGAAGCGCCTCCAGTCCAGCTTTACTGCCAGCAGCCTGGATGGCACCTTCAGAAATCCCCACCGCACGAGCCTGATTGCCTTGCATGTAGTCAATGCAACATAGATCAGCTTTCAGGAACAACACCATATATAAAACAGCCTCAGAACGGTAAAAATCTGGGGAACTTTAATAAAATAGTAGATGGCACACCAAGTATATTTGATGTAAATCCTTAGGGACATAAGAACTTCAGCTGTGTTATTCTAGTGAGGCAAAATATTGCTGTTTACTATTTGATTACAGTTTGCTGGATCTTCCAGTATTGTTTTTAAACTCTCTTCATAGCAGCTTTCTGATGTCAGGATGGGTTTCGTGGTCTGTGTTTTCTGCATTCCTCCTTTCTGGTAGAAGAGAAAGGATGTCAGATCGTGTACTCCAATAATTAATTAATTGTGATAGTGAAATGTTATGTGTTTTTGTTTTTATTGGGATAACTTAATTTTGCTTCTATGTAGCATCTACAGATCACTTTTCACCTTCCATGATTTCTGTTGTCACAGTTAGGAGGACCTGCTGCCCAGTGCTTTAGTCAAGGAGCAGGATTTGCCCTCATAGCCTTTCATGGCGCAGGTCCTCTCTTCTCCATTCAGACATACAAAGAAATGATGCTGTGACATGGTGGGAAGACCGTTGCTCACTGATTCTGGCTTAAAATCCATTTAAAATCAAGAACACTTTATATCGGAGAGCCCATCCTCCTTCCACCATCCTGAGTGCTGTTTCGTGGTCACACTACAGCATTATGAATAGTTTGGGAAATGGAAAAACACAATGGATGCTGATCTGCTGATGTCACAGCTCTTAGACTTGGTCTCTAACACAGACTATCCCTTTAAGGGCATTCGTAATTGCAGTGATGAACTGCAGCACATATCTAGTATTGGAGTTATTTACAGTTCAATTCTAACGAAGTTTGCTCCAAGGCACATCCCATTGATTTCAAGTAAGTATGCGTAGAACTGCAACATTAGATGCCTTTCATCAGTTTCCCTAATAGCCTGAGTTTTATCTCTGTCCAATAATATACATTAGCCTCTTGTACCCACCCAACCTGCTCTCAAATTCTATTGTGATAATATCACTGTGCTGGAATGCAGGTCTGTCTTACTTGCCAGGCTAATCTGATCTCCTGTTTAAAAATAAAATACGCATTTCCCCCTCTAGGCAGGGGCAATGTGGTATATAACTACTGGAATGGCAGCAAAGCAATTTGATATAGCTTGTGCCACATTGGAAATTGCTTCTGAAATGAAAAAGGTGAGCATAAATACAAATATTTTAAGATTGGTAGGGAACTCATTACAGGCACATGAAAGTAAACATTTCAGGCTAAATAAATAAATAAATAAATAAATAAACAAACAAACAAATAAAAAAATAAATAAATAAATAAGCAAGCAAGCAAGCAAGCAAGCAAGCAAGCAAGCAAGCAAGCAAGCAAGCAAGCAAGCAGCTTGTGCAGAAATGCCGCATTACATTTATTTAATACAGTATTTCCTTTAACTGCTGTGGAAAAAATATGATCAGATTTATGCATCACAACATTTTGCAGTGTGCCACTGGTACAAGAAAGGATTAAAGTTTATTCAAAATTAATATAATATTTCATGTTCTAGAACAGAACCAGTAAGCAATATAGTTATTAAGGTCTCTCACACATGCGCAGTATAGGAACCAGCAAAAAAAATACTCAAGACACAGTTAAGGCCACTGCAGGTCTGCCAATCTAAACCATTTTAAGAACCTACCAAGTGCAAAACATCAGGCAGGCCTACGCTGGAATCAGCTGTTTTGCTCCTTCCTGGTAACCCTATGGCAGTTTAACTCAGCCATTTCCTCAGACATAAGAGATGCTGGTGCCTTTTAAAAGCTAAAAAATCTCCATGCCCTTTAGACGTATAAATGGCAGCAGTTCTACTGTCTCCAAGTGCAAAGATGACTGGCAGAGGAAGAGGTCCGAAGAGCAGCTGGTTCTTCAGCTAGAAGCAACATCAGGAACTACAGTGGAGAAGGGAAAGAGAAAAGCATAGACTGTGGGCCAGAGTAGCATCATTTGAGTGAACACAGGAAGATCTTTTCTACAGGGCAAAATCCTGTGCAACTAGCTCACAGTTGCTGGCATTGACTTTTAGCAGATTGTTGAATTGTTGGCAGAGTTTTTATTTTTTTTTCTTAAGTGTCAGCTATTAAATGCCACATTCAGTCACGTTTTGAACAGCATACATTAGAGATTCAGCAGTAGTTGGCAAGTTCTAAATATCTCTGGGTGTTACCTATCAAAAGAAGTCAAATATTGTGTACCGTTATATGTCACCGATCCAATGCTGTCAAATTCTCAAGTATAAAACCCCCAGTAACAACAGATAGCAAATGCCAATGTCTTGCACTAAAATGTTCTGCGTAGCTTCCAAAACCATTCACAGAAGGTTCTTGGATCTGGTGCTGATTTCTGTGAGTGAGAAGGGGAAGGGGTTTTGATGGTTCTTTCTACAACCTAAAAACCTTATCCAAATTGGGTGTCTGGTTCCTGGACATCGGGTTTGGCCAAGAAATCTTAAGGAGAGAAGGGGCAAATGCTTCCTTCTACTCTTGCATTCACAAGATCAAATGGGATCAGTACTGGATATAATCATCTCTGGACATCTGGATTTTGAGGAGAACATTGAGAGCATATGATGATGACTGGGAGAATCATCAGTTCGTTATCAATGTACAAGGTGCTTCATGTAGCAACAGGAGACTAAAGGGAGGCTCCTGCCCTGAGGATATTACAGTCTAAATTTTCATAGTAGGGGTTGGAAGCAAAGCAATGTTTGATAAACAGTCATTTAAAAAAATTGTAGTAGAAGATTGGAGGAAATAGAAGAGGTAATGCAGGATTGAGCAGATTCCGGTGCAAATACTTTGTGAACTTCAGTCCTGATATGGACAACAGTTGCTGTGTCAAAGGAAAATATGGCCTTAAAGGCAGTCATCCATACTTCAGTAGCACTGCATGTGGGCTCCATGGATGCTAGCCTCACCTTATCTTGATTCTTGCTATCAGGAGGACTGAACTAGATGATTCTGTTAGCACATCATTAGAAAGAGAACTTCTTTAAGAGGTAAAAGACCATTTGTTTATTCTCACATGAGCTTTCCTCAGTTGGTGTTTTTCAAACTGATTTGTTTTTTGTTTTGCAATTGGTCTTTGGGGGAGAAACATAGGATTCATTTGCATATCAAATTTCTCAGGCACATAGCTTTGAAAAATTAGTGTGTGTAATGTTAAAATGAGATGGCTGGAGAGTGTCTGCGAAGCAACCAACATGAATTTGACACAACTACTGGAGGCAGTGGAAGACAGGAAGGACTGGCATGCTCTGGTCCATGGGGTCACGAAGAGTCGGACACGACTAAACGACAAGGAGGAATGTTAAAAGGCCCCAGCAGGAAATATATAATCTCCTTATCATGTGGCCTGACCTTCAGCTGGCCACCACAGTGGCAGCTGCAAACTCTCCCTCCTCAGGCATGTGGTCCTATCAGGGTGATGTCCAGGGAAATTAGCCCTCTTACCAGGACAGGGAGGAATGGATAGAGGCTTTCCAGGATTGTTCTTTGGACTTGTTTCTGAATTCCTCACCTATTTTCCTCAGAAAGTAAACTCATTCATGCTGCCATCTCCATGAAGCTATTCTTGCTGACCCCTCCTGCCTGATAATGCTTTGTCCTCCAAGTCCTTGCCATTTCCATTTGTGGCTTACCTAAGAATGGAGGGGTTAATCAAAGCTTTGCTGCCAGCACTCTCCATAAGCTCATACCTTCCAGCCTGACTCCACTGAGCTGATGGAGAGCCACCCATAGCCCAACTTAGGTAACTGTAGATCTGCATATCAGAAGGTGGCAATGGTAGACCTCCAGTGGCTTTTGGAGTACAACTCCTATTATACCTCGTAATTGGCTATGCTGACAGGAGTTGTATTCTCCTGTGCCACAGTTGTCCACCCTAATCTAGAGCAACCGCTCCAAAGGAGGTTCTGCAGCTCATGATTATCTTCCTGTTTCCCTAGCATCATCAAGTTCTGCTTACGGTTTATCGTATTTGTGTAGGTTTTCAAAAATTGTATTTGTACATGTTTTTAGTGCTTGGTATTGTTGCCACAAAATCAAGCCTGTTCTGCTGATCTATGTCGAAAACAAATGATATAAAAATATAAATAGAAAAGGAACACACTTTACAGCTAATTTTGCAGGGAGTTCATTTCTGTAGTTAACACCCAAACATCCTTCCATTGTAGTACTTTTTAGAGATGTAGGCATGTTAGTCCATTTCAAAAAGAGCAAAAGCAAAAAAATTTTAAAAAAACACATTGTGGTACCTTTAAGACTGAAAGATTTCTTTCAGCTTCAGGTTTTCATGGATTACAGTCTACATCTTTAGACACATCATTACTAAGCACTAAAAAAAGCACTCACCAATATGATAAACAAAGAAGGCGATATGTCCGAAAAAGTGGATTGTATTTCAGAGGAACTCACACTGAAGTAAACCTGACAGTCTTAAAAGCCCACAGTATGTTTATCTTTTTTACTTTCAGTTTGGTTTGCTCAATTTATACTACTTTGAAAAAAGTTTAAAGAACACTGATGAAAAAAGGTTAAAAGATACTTTGGAGGAAGATTAAAGTTTCCTTCCTTCCTTTCAAGTCAGTGCAATGAAGGCTATGCAATTAACAAACACTGAGTCATGAAACTTACCTTGGTGTCCCTTTCACCTAATCCAACCACACCTAAGGCCAGTCCTGCTTTCAAGTAAGTGTGGACCTGGCTCCCCATGTGGGTGGGTATGGAGGTTATTTCTTTCCTCTCCAACCTTCCCCGTCTCCTCCCCCCATTTCATTTAACAATCAAGTTGTAGGGACTTTATTATCAGGAGGCTGTGTGGTGGGAACTTTACATCATCTTTATGATGCATAGTGGGTACAATCCAGAGTAGAGTCCTAAGAATGCACATTTTAAAAAAAATACACAGGTGCTTCCTCACATATTGCATGTTTAACAATAGTATCCCCTCGATTTTTAGAAAGAATACATGGCAAAAAAAGGAGGATTGATAACACCCCATCTTCCTTTGGTCCTGATGTAATTTTGTATCTTTTAGAATCTTCAGCAATATTAAAAAATGTCAGCAAACATTTCCTAGAATAGCAAATTAGATTCCCCCACAACACACACACTCACTGTTCATAAAGCCGCCTGACTAAAAGAAATGGCACCATCTACTGGAGAAATGGAAATGGTTACACTCGTCCCTTCAGAGCTGGTGATTGAGTGTGCCGTCAACGTAGAGTAATAACTTCTAAGTGTAAATGTGGAAAAGTAAACATCAAATTTGCCATTATGGCCCAATCTTTTCATTGCAACAAAACTGTACAAAGTCGAAGGTGAGGAGTGCAGTCACACAATCTTCTGTCAACTTCTACAGAACATTGGCTAGTACCCTGCCCTTCTATCTCCTATCTGATTAGTAAAGCAGTAGCCAACATGGTATTATCACACACCCTCCAATATACTGAAAATGTCAATAGGAGACGAATGGTATTTGTGGAACACATCTGTTGTCTCATAATATACCATAACCAGACCGGAGGTTTCTGTGCTGCTCTTGCATGTTGATAACAGTTCCTCCCCTCTTGCTTTCAATCCACCTGCCACGCAGCAGCTTAGCTTCCGTAAGCATCTCAAATAGGACTTATTAGAAGACAGACTGTGACCGTTTCATTTCATTTGATGAAATCAAGACAAATTTTATGTCCTTATAAAATTTGCCAAATAGTAGCTCAAAGCACATTTGACAGCATGAACTGTCCTCATAGACAGGAGAAAATAATACATACATTAACATATTATACCTGTGTATGTATATCTGCTTTCATATGTGCTTGGGACGCTTGAGATTTAACTTCTAGAGAGTCACAGAATAGTACATGCTACTAAAAAAATATTGATAGTAGGATAGTAGTAGTATGTACTACTACAAAAAAGAGAGAAAAAGACAGACTGGCAAGGATGGTGGGCAGGTACCAGGAAATAGGGAAGGATAATTGCAGAGCTTGGAAATGTACGTTTCTGGTGGGGTGGGGAGATTACTTCCTGGGGATCCTGGGAGTTGCAGCACAGCCGACCACTACAAGAGACAGATTTGTTGATGTTTCTTTCCCTGTGAATGATGCTATATATTCACCAGCTCGTTCTCACATTCTATGGTGGAGAACTTCCATGGTGACGTGTGGCATTCCGCAGAACATACACAAGACAATAGTTTCATAGGTTTATCTTCTTTTTAAATTTTTGTTATTGTTGTTGTTTTCTTGTTGTTGAGTTTTAAGTTGTGTCCGAATCTTCATGACCCCATAGACCAGAGCACACCAGGCCCTCCTGTCTTCCGCTGCCTCCCGGAGGTGGGTCAAATTTATGTTGCTAGCTTCAGTGACATTGTCCATCCATCTCGTCCTCTGTCGTCCCCTTCTCCTCTTGCCTTCACACTTTCCTAACATCAGGGTCTTTTCCAGGGAGTCTTCTCTTCCATGAGATGGCCAAAGTATTGCAGCCTCAGCTTCAAGATCAGGTTTTTTTTAATGATAACTTAAAAGTAAGGGGGGGAAACAAATAACAGGGGGGAAAATGAGATACGGTAGACCTAAAAACAAAACAAACTGTGCATTTATATGTAAATAGTATTGCAAGGTCTTCTGTTCACTGGATTGCTAGTGGTGGGTATCCATCTTTCCAGTGTTTCAAAATCAGTCTTTTTGCAGTTGGAAGGGTACAGAGGGCCCATCTACATTGGCCAGTGGTTAATCTCAAATTGGTCCAGTACAAAAGTCATGCAACTAATGACTCCTCTCCCAAATGATCTTATGACTAGGCATGACCACAGCATATAAGAAGTTGCATCAAGAGAATCCCAGCACTAAGATTTAGATGATTTGTTTAGATCCTTCCTAAAAAGGCACTGCAGTGTCCCATACTGTATATTCTAAACATCTTTTGTTGGATGAGTTGTAGTTTAAGATGTGTAGATATCTCAGTTATACTGGGGAGCTTATCAGAAAGCCCCTTCTCTGTGTGTTACAGCTTTCTGAGAGGGCTGTGCAGCCTTCCAGTGGAAAGACATTTTGCAGAAACCTCGTGGATAATTGACAAGGCATTATTGGAGGCCCTTTTAAGCAGCCAGAACGGATGTGTGCAGCCCTCTGTGATCCTCACCCTCAAGCAATGGCAGCAGTAATGATTCCCTCTGCTAGGCTTTGCCTTGCAGTCAGGGTTTACTGTGCTCCCCCCCCCCCAGTGTTTGCTTAGAAATTTCCCACTTGCCCAGCAGTCAAAGAGATTCTGTCCATTGATTCTCTCTCTTTCTCTCTCTCTCTCTCTCTCTCTCTCTCTCTCTCTCTGGCAGGATTTTGGCTGCAAGCTCATTTCCACCTCTTGGGCTTATTTCTTTCTCCAATCCCAGCTCAGATGGAGCTCTTTAAGGCTTGTGTCGGCAAGTGTGCTCTGAATCTTTAGATCCTTGTTTTGATCAGGAGAAATCCTTGGAGAGAAATGCTTGGGCTTCTGTGAACTGGAGAAAGCTATTCTTGACTCAGCTTTCCTTTCTTCCGTGCATCTGGCGATGGTGTCTTTTCATTGCAGCCCTAAATCAAGCCTGTGCCCCCAGGACACAAGCCTTAAGATCCCATCCACAGACAACTTGCAATCAGGATAGCCCTTCTTGTCTCTCTCACACACCCTTTTGCAGAATACAGCATTCTGTATCTGTCTCTATATCTACACTATGTGTGTGCTCATAGTATATACTGATTGTTAAGAAATTTTCCAAGATAATGTGATAATTTATGCCAAGAGCCAGATGTTCTGAATTTCAGCACCCAGAAGCCCGACCCAGCATGACCATAGTAAAAGAGCAAAGTATGCTGCTTATACACCACCTCATGGTGCTTAAAGCAGTCTCTGGGTGATTTACAATTTAATTACGCAGGCTGCACATGCCCCCCCCTCCCCAGCGAGCTGGGTGCTCAATTTACCAACCTTGGAAGGATGAGAGACTAAGTAAACTTTGAGCCGGCTACCCGGGATTGAACCCAGGTTGTGAGCAGAGTTTGGGCTGCAGTACTGCAGTTTAACCACTGCACCACACGGCTCCTTACCTAGTAAGGTATTGCGGGAGTTGTGATTCACAACATCTGGAGCAGGGCTGGCGCAAGCTGTCCCCATGGTGTGGGACATGAAGGAAAGCACCAGGCACACACCTTGCCATCAAGGTCAGCAATCCAGGACCCCCCGGCAGTGATGATGAAGGGAAGGAGAGGATCCCGCCATCAGCAACCCTCTTGTGGCTCCGCCTTGAGCAGTCAGGTTGTTTCTAAAAGCCAGCTCAGCTGGCTCCTTCAGTATCGGCTCCCGTCAGAGGCGGCCAGGCAGCACAGAGCACAAAGCAAGGGTTCGTCTGTTGGTGTTACACGCACCATGGCAGCACCAGGACAGCAACAGCAAGTATTGCCAGCACACTACCTGACAATGAGAGGTAGGTATTCAGCAATACCTGGCTGCTTCTGCTGTTCATTTCAGCGATGCTGGTTTTTAGAAGGGACCAGATGGTGTGGACGAGAATAGCACAGGCTCTTCTTGTAGCAGCAGTGATGCATAGCAGCAGGGCAATGAGCACGGTTACCACACACCTCACAAGCCACCAGAGGATAAGGACAAGAACCTGTGACTGCCAGACAGGCCCTTGCTGGTCCTTTCAACAGAGTGGCTGTTTTTAAACTTGCTGACTTGTTAGCTGCTCACTGCCAGCTTTTAAAGGCAGTCAGAAGGTGCAGCACACAGTATTGATGCATCAGCCCAACTAGTGGTGGCTGTGGATTTCTTCACCTTGTATGCCAGGTTGCCTGAGGCAACCACTTCATTGGGGATAATGTAGAGGGGCAGAAGTTCTCTACACTTGGTCTTGTTGGAGTTTTTATTTACAGTACAACCTTGCATGTTGTCTGTAGTTTGAATGACTTGGAAGGACTTTCCTAGACAAGGATGATTATCCATCCAGCACTAACCAATCATTCATTCTACTTTTTGGAATTCAAAAATAACCTTGCCTCTCTGCTGAGTGTTCTATCCCTCTCTTTCATCAGTTGTGGCAGTTGTTTTGTTGCTGTCGATCTGTTTGGTTGGTTGCTAATACGCGTGCAGTAAAGAAACCAGTATGCACAAGTCTGTAATTCCAAGCAACTGTAAGTTAAGAAATCTTATTTATTCTTTCTCCTACAAATGTCACAGAGTGAGTTATTGAGACTTTAAGTGCCAGTTAATGAGAAAGGGGCAGACTCTGGATCTCTGTAGCTATTTTCCTTTGTGGATCTCTGTACTTCTACTGTATAGCAAAAGATATTTTTTACCAGAAATGCAAAACTCTGCAACAGGTTTATGGGATAGCCTCATGTACATCCATCGCCTTCCTTACAATAATGGTAAATAAATAATTATCTCCAGCTGTGTATATGGTAGTTTGTTCAGTTATATCTGGTGTGTGGCAGAACTCAGTAAATGTACTTTGGTGGTTTGTGGCCCCAGAAATCCATAACTGGCAGGGCTCCTGCCAGTAGCTGAGAAGGTCTGGAAATCCCAGCTCAAAAAAGTAACTCTGCCGGCCTCTCTTCTTGTTAAATATTCCCAGGCACACCATTAAGAACAGGTTTCTTGAGACACCATATATCAACTCTAACTACATTGCTTTGAATGTGTTTTGAATCAGAAAACTGATTAATGAAACATTCTCTACCACTGGATAGTACCATTTACTGGCAGGTTTGTGTTAAACAAATGATTCAAAACTCAAATGAATGAAGTGAAGTGCCTTGTAAGGTAAGATGCAATGTCACTTTTTTGTTCTCGTCTGAGACACATCTAAGGTCTCGGTTTTGAATGGTGTTTCTTTATAATGCATGAGATTGTCTTTAGCAGATGAAATCAAAACACCTCCTGTAGTCTCTGATCTTAAGTCCTCTTCCAGCGGCAGCAACTGGTGTAAAGGCTTCTGCTAAACTCCGGCTGAGGTTGTAACTGCAAGTGGGATTTCCTTCTTGTCTTAGTTAAGTGCAGCTCAAGAAAAGCTTAGAAGTATCTACTGTATTCGGTACAATTTTGGCTCCCACAACGGATTTCTCTCCTCATCTTGATTAAGTCTAAAAATAATACTTGGCATTTATGAAGCAGTCTTTACCATATATTAGCTTCCTAATTAAAGCAATCTTGAGGAGCATTGCAGAAAAAATCTTTCTCAGAGTAAATTCTGAGGCATAGGGGTCCCTCCCAAGAAATAAAGCAGAGATGTTAAACCTTAATGCCTCAGCTCTATGAATTCCTGTGATTGTTCTCCCAATCATTAACAACTAGTGAAAGTTCTTGAGTTAGAAACCCATTAGTCTGACCCTGAACCCGGTGCTTTCTCTCTGTCTCCTACACCCACTCCTCTTTTTCACTTTTTTTCTCTCTCTCTGTTTTCTATACACTAACGAACAAATTATTTTTTAACTGGGTATTCCATCTCCTTTCCTAATCAAGGGATTCTAACATTAGTCCTATTGCTACATGGGCTTAGAGAAGGGTCACCTGTTTCACAGCTCATAACAACATGTTCACACGTATCTGTTTATATTTGTCTCTTGCCTTTCTTTCAAAACTGGGAGTCAAAGTGGTTCCCAATGATACTTTTAAAAAATCATGGTTTCAACACATAAGACTGAAATGGAAATAAACAGACCACCATCTTAAAAATACAGCTGAATAAAAACTTTAAAGGTACATTAGGTTTTTTAAAAGCGCTGGCACCCCAATTAAACAACTTTTCTTCATCTGCTAGTGAATTGCTTAAAACCCTCTTGAAGACAAATATTTCCATCTGCCAGTCAGAAAGGTGGCCAGATTAACTTTCCTAGGCAGGGAATTCCAAAACCTGGATGCAGGCACTGAGAAAGCCCTCTCTTAGAGCCTTCTCCCCAATTAATTACCAGTAAGTATTTGGTGGCTGAAAGTCAGTAGTAAGTTACAGCTAGTGTAGACCCATTGAATTAGTAAGGGGATGGTGAATCAAAGGCACTCTTCCTGTAGTAAAGTTTTGTGAACATCAAACCGATTGTATAATTGTCAGGAGTGCTTATGAATAACACAGAGTCTTAAATCATCATAGGAATGATTTCTCTCTGCATTGTAGGCCGCCAAAGGAGCCTCCATTACCTGATTCTTGATATGTGAACAGTATTCCAAGATTCAGTATTCCAAGCATTCAGCCTGAAGGCAGGCGATGCAGCACGGCCTCTCCCAATTTGAAGAGACCCTTGTCCAGCAGACTGAGGCAAAGAGGCAGTCACGAAACCAGAAAAATCAGGGAGCTGGACAGGGGACAGATTGTATTTGTCTTCTGTATAGAAGAGATTGTCACTCCCAAATTGGCCTTCTCAGCCACACTAGACATTGTTCCAAAACCTCTATTCAGAGCACATTACATATACCCCTAGGGTGTATGAACGCTTTCGTTTTTATGGCTAGGGCACAATTGCAACTGTGTCCACACCTATAATGATCCCTGAGGTTCAATGTAATTGGTCTATTGCAAAATCAAATCGAATGAGGATATCCTTGATGTTCCTAGGTCTAATGAACCCTATGGGTGGATGGACTTGGCAGCCAGGTAGTCCTGTACTAAATCCCAATATTTATGTATAATATGTTTGATCTTATACACCAAGGGGGGATATTAGGTTGCACTATTAATATTTTTATTGGATTGCTTCTCGTACTGGACAACTGAGAATGCTCTAGTCATTCTGCCCTGCATTTAGCAGATCTAACAATCCTTTCTGGATAGCCATGTGCCAAAAACTGGTGACTACGTTCCTTGCTGTCCCTCTGCCAGCCCTGCATTGCTGTAGAATTATTTACAGAAGTGTTCCGTCATTAATCTGTTCAAATGCACAACAAATACACAATCAATGAACCAAAGATATAACAGCATGTTCTCATAGGATGGATGATTGAGTGGATCAAATATTAATTTCTTCTCCCAGGATCTCATGCATAGATTTGCTACAGAGGGAACAAAAGCTCTCCCCATAGCTACTTCACAGGCCTGGAGATAAAAGGAACTGCCAAATCTGAAGTCATTCTTCTCCATAATGATGTCTACTAGGTCTAACAGGGAGCATGTGGTAGGTTATGCCCTGTTTAGTGAATCCAAAGTGTCCTGAATTACTGTATGTACCTTATCATGTGGTATGTTTGTGTATAAGGCAGACATATCCAATTTTAACAAAATCGCATGTCCAGAAATCTCTCTGTCTTCTACCTTTTGAATAAATTCTGAACTATATTTAATATAAGATGGAATTTGCTGCACAAATGGCTGTAAAAAGCTGTCCACAAACTGTGGTAAGGATTCTAATATTGAGGTTGTGAAGGACACAACAGGATGTCCTGGTGGGGGAAACCCCAGTTTGTGTATCTAAGCTAATATATAAAATACTGGAACTATCATATATGGATTGATCAAAAAAAATTTCCGGCGGATTCTCGGATATATCCATTCATTACCTCTTCCTGCACCATGATCTTAATAATCCTCATGAAATGTTCAGTAGGGTCTCTGTCAGGTTTTCTGTAATGGGCTGGTGCAAGTTAATAATGATTGTATTATGTTTTTTTTAAAAAAATAATTTTAAATTTTATTAACATCCATAGTATGACAATGCAAGTTAGAATTGTAGTACAATACTATCACGTTACTTAAATATTCGTTCAGTAGATTGTCTTTCTTTATACATCCACTAGTTCATATTGTGACATAATTAGTTAATTCTTTTAAAAATATTACATGCCAGCAATCCAAATTACTTCCCATATCACATTCTTCTTTTCTTGAGTTAATTCCATATGTTAATAATGGTTGTCAGGTTTTCATAAATTTATCCTGTTTTATTTCACATCTATATATTTTAATTTGATTGGTCAGCTTTTCCATCAGGATCATTTGCCAGATTCTGTTCTCAATTTTTTTTACTGAAAAATCTTGAACATTTCTACAGTTTTGTGTAATTTCAACTCTTACTGCACCAATAAGATGTGTAATAAGGTCTTTATTGAATAATTTTTCATTTCCATCCTTAAATATTGAAAATAATAAAAAAGCTTCATTTTTAATTACTGTTTGATTCAACAATGTTTCTATCCATTTAATTATTTCCCGCCAAAATGCTTCCACTTTGGGGCAAGAGATCCACATGTGTTCTAGTGTGCCTTTACTTCCACTGTTTCTCCAGCACCTATCTGAGATGTCGCTGTTAATTTTATGTGATTTTGTGGGGTACCAATACCATCTGTGGACTACCTTCAAAACCATTTTTTTCGCTTTGACTGATATTGACTTATATAGATATGCAGTCCATATTTCCATCCATTCGTTCTCTGATATACTGATATTCAAATTATTTTCCCATGTTATATTAAATCCCATACCCCTGGGAAATGCTTTCTCAACCAAATGTTTATATATTATATATTTTTTATATATTATGTTTATGTTTATATGTTTATATATTATATATATATTTTTAAATGCTGTAAGCCGCCCAGAGACCTTTGGGTAGTGTGGGCGGCATATTAATTAATTAATTAATTAATTAATTAATTAATTAATTAATTAATTAATTAATTAATTAATTAATTAATTAATTAAATAAATAAATAAATAAATAAATAAATAAATAAATAAATAAATAAATAAATAAATATTATTGAAGTTATTCCCTTCCTTTTATTTCTATCTTTTTCTATACTATATTGTTCTAGTTCCGTGACCATTCTCATAGATCCATAACTTTGGTATAAATGAGTTGCCAAATTTCATACCTGTATTAATTGTAGGCAATTAGTTTTTATTTCCTTTGTTTTGTCCTCTGTCTAATTGTTATTGGCTTCCCTGCATCAAATAGGTCTCTTATTCTATGAATTCCAATTCTTTTTCAATTTTTGAATTGTACATATTTCTCTCTTGATTTAAATTTTGGATAATCCAGCATAGGGCATAGAGGGGATATTGGTGGAGCAAAAAAATCTCATGTATTTACACCATATTTTCAATGTCTTACAAGTATAAGGATTTTGTACTTGCTCCTTCTTTCTAATTGGTTCCACTGCATAGATATAAGTGTTAACTACACCAATATCCTCATCTCTTTCTATTTCAACCCAATCTGGGATTTCTTCCATCCATATAAACTTTATTACTTGAGTAATTTGAAAGGTTTCATACTACTTTATTAATTGTGGTATCCCTAGCCCTCCCTTTATGCTTTGACCATATTTAACACTGTTTATGAACCTTAATTTTTTCCCTTTTCCACCAATAAACCTTCCTAGGTTTTTTGGCCATAATTTTATTTTATTTTTTTTAATTTCAGGTTGTAGTGGTATACAGTATTTTAAAATAATATAATACTCTGGTTTCTCTTCAGATCGTATAAATCGTTCACCTTTTATAATGGTTGTATTATGTGTGTGTAATCAGAGGCATTCATGATTACCAGAGTTCCACCTTTACCAGCTGGTGTAATGGTAATGGATCTATCTTTGCTTAAATCTTCTAATGCTCTCCTTTCATCTCTTTTCAGATTGGAATAGGTGGCCTTATGTGTTCCCTCTAACCTCTCCAAATCTGGGAGGGGGTTTTTATAAGGAAGAGTAAGGTTTTCTGGAGGTTGCACAGGAGCCCCCAAAATATCATGGGAGGCTTTGTCTTATCCAGCCACTAGCAAAACCATTGTGCCATTGAGGGTGGTGAATTCAGTACTCTGCCCTTCTTAGCAGGTAGAAAAGAGGCAATTTTGTCATCACTGTGACAGTATCAGCAGTGATGGGGATGCTTTTTGAAGCTGTAGATATGATTGGAAGGTGTAGCAGGTAGCCCAAAGGCTATGTACTGGCCATTCCAGGCTTAGGTCTTTGAAAGCTCATTCACACATGTAATCTATTTTTTAAGAAAGGTTCCTTTCCCAGGGCAACAAATCATCGAGCTGTTATTTGCTAATAAAAATACAGGGTTTAAATGAGAAGTTGCTCTTTTTGCAATACAGAACAGTGAAAGCACTTCAGAAGTATGAGGCAAAACATGTAATTTATTGTGTTCATGAATTGCATTTGTTGAAACGGGGTTTTCCAAATATATTATGAATTGGCTCCAGATTGGCACTTCTGCCAACAAAAGGGACTGAGATTCAGATGAGGATCCCACTGTGGGAAAGAAGGGTTTTGCCAGTTCTTTCTTCTCCCACAGCTCCTGTGTCACCTCTCATACTATTCCAGAGGACTTCCCAATGCTTCAGAGCAGCCCTTCAGGAATGCAGATATGGGATGCAGAAGGGGGAAGGCAGGCTTGGCCATTTTCTCTTTCCCATAGCTGGAACGTCCCTTGAGTTTGAAGGTACGTGAGTTTTGTTCGCTGGCACTCTGGAGCTAATCCTTTGTGTCTAAACAGCAAAGTGGAATATGGGAGGTTGCTTTGTAAGGTCTTTTGCTCATAGGTCTTGAAGCAGGAGAGTACATGGCAGGGAGAGATTACAAATGGATCTGAATGGATAGTTCAGCGAATTAGGTATCTGTTTATACAACCAAAGGACAGGAACTTTGATTCCTTCATATGTCTCCCAGGAGACGAGCCAGCCTGTGTGGCCTTGGGCAAGCTGCACTGTCCCATAGCACCCCCAGAAGAAAGGATTGGTATTCTACACCTAGGAAATTCTGAAAAAGGCTGCTGTACATTAGAATCAACTTGACAGTATATTAAAATAAATACCAGTGTTTTATGCTTCTGCAACTGTAAAGTGCACTTTATGCATGGCACATGCACACCGGCTATGGAGTAAAAGCAATTTATCATTGCATTTACTATAAATTGAGACCAAAATCCTTTAGAATCCAATGAAGTATTTTTAGATTTATCAGCATTTACTCCAAGAGTGGAAGAAAATAATTTTTGTCTTTTCAAGAACTGTGAACTAAAATATTCTATTGTATAATCCATAGAGAGATAAGTTGATCACAGGACTGTCCCCAAACATGGCAGAATCAAGTAGTGGAATTAAATGCACAGCTACAGAGTGTGGGGAAATCTATTTTTCAGAGACTGGAAAACTGGGCATCATGCTGTACGGCTCTGGGAGTTGTAGATCAATATATAACATATCCCACCTCTGCTAAGTTTTCACTACATTAAAATTTTCCAGTGGAAAACAAGACAGCACAAAACCAAAACAGGAAAATGGCAATCTTAAATCCTTTTCCCTTGATGCGGTAGCTTTCTGTTTGAAATGTGTTTTTAATGTAAGGAAACATTAGAGACAGGTCTCGTGTATCTGTAGTCCAAAGTGGTACCACCAATTTTGTCACCTTAACAGTGGACCTTCTGATTTCCATCTCTTCGTTCTGCATATGTTTGTCATCATGGTTTTCTTTTGGGTCAAGTCTCTTCATGCCAAAAATAGCCATACTTTGATTGCCATAACATGCTACCAGTAATTCAATGTATCTCTGGGTAACAGGGCATACCCTCCTCTCATCTAGCAAGTTAAAATCAATAGTTTATTTTTTGAGACTCCCAGTGGCCATGTGGCTGGGGAAGTGTGGAAGCTTTAGTCCCAAAAAGTAACTTTTCTAAGCTCTGTTTACAACAGGAACAGAATTGCCATCCCATCCTAATGTACTGATATTTCTTCACTTCAAAAGCTGGACTGCGATTCCTGCTTATTCCATGGGTTTTAAACAGGACCTTGGGTATTCAGGTGCCTAGGAGGCAAAGTGAAGTGTATGGGATAAAATTCATTGATACCCCCCCGCCTTTTGTATCTCAGATGGTTGTTCAATAATTCAGTCTGATGTTCCACTGCAGCTGATGTACTGAGCATGGGTCCCTAGGCAATCTTGTAAACCCTTCAGAGGAACATATTTCAGCTGTGCAAATGGGTAATGCCATCTGTAAAGATGGGCCCGAGCATCCTTTTTGCTTTTCTGGGAAATGAACCGAACTGTTTGAACAGAACACTGAAGTAAGGGTTTTTTTTTTCTTTTTCCTCCTTCCTGCTAACATTTAACTTGAACTGCTAATCAACTCAGCTCCCAAGGCTCCCTGCCTTCTCTCCTTTTTTTTTTCTGTACTTTCTGCTACTCTTTGGGAAAAGACAGGGGATAAAAGGTGGTAGGAGGAAGCAGAGCAAAGCACTCGGTGACAAACAACAAATCATATCCACCAGAATCATGGAACTTCTTAACTGTTAGAGCAGTACAACAATGGAATCAATTACCTCAGGTGGTAGTGAGTGCTCCAACGCTGGAGGCATTCAAGAGAAAATTGAGCAGCCATCTATCAGATCTGCTTTGATTTGGATTCCTGCAATGACCAGGGGGTTGGATTCGGTAGCCCTTCCAACTCCATCATTCCATGATCCTATGACTTATACACTAAGCACAGGGGTAGGCTTGTTTTTCTTTAGAGCTATGTTCGGTTGTGCAAAGCATCCCAGTATTGCCCGTGCCCTACTTTGTCCCTCAGGCTTTCCCTCCCACACCTCTCGTTCAAAGGCTTTGCTCTCAGAACAGGCAGTTGATCTAGATCCCCCCCCAAAGAGGTTTGCAAAGCTCCTCTGAAACCTGAAATAAAATCCAGAGTAGATCCACTGCCTGACTGACATGGGAGCTGCTAGCTTTCATTGGCACCACTAGAGAATAATTTGGATAGGGGTGCATTCGTCCCACATTGGTACAATTCAGGATCAAGTCCGTGTTCTACTCGCAATGCCCATTGCTGAACCAGGTTTCATCCAGAGAACAATGAATTAAATTTGATGAGGATGTGGTTGCTCAGGTCCTTATCTGAGCCTTCTTTTTAACATGGATGTCTTTCCTCTTTTTTAAAAGTGCTATATCCTTATAGGAGTTACTGGACAATATTTTACATATGTGTCCACATTAAGTACATATCTGTAGCCTATGACTGAGTTCTAAAGACAGCTGACCATAATATTGATGCTGGGCATCCTCCACGGATACCGTCTATAACAGAAAATAATTTCTGAGTTCACATGAAGTGAATGAAGCATTTTATTCTTCTGAGAAATTATAGGATTGTTAAAAAATGAATTAGAAAAAATATCCAGTCTTGACAAAAGTATGGAAAGAGCTTACTTGGTGACTGACAAGTATTTGTCAGGGACTGTGGTCTCCAGGCTAAATTTAGAAGACTAAGGATGACTTCAAATTAAAAATTCAGACCTGGGTGCTTAAGATTAGGCTCCTTAAATCTGGATCCAGAAACCTGCAGTTAATATTTCATTTGAGTGTTGAAAGATTAATAGACTGATCCCCAGACTTGCTGCCAGAGCTAATACGTGAGCCGGCTGGGCTGTGTCATGTGGCCCATCAATGCTCTGAAACAGAGCACTAGCCAGGCCAGTACAGAGATCAGGGAGGTAAACTATGCTGTAACCACCACAGGACTAGGAGGATGTCCAGGGTGAAAAAAGTATCATCAGATCATAATACTAACATTACTGTTTAATTCCACTGTTGTTGTTGTTGTTTGCCATCAAGTCATCTCCAACTTATGGCAACCCTATCTATGATCTCCAAAATGTCCTCTCTTCAGCTGTCCTGCTCAGCTCTTGCAAGTTTAAGCCTGTCAGTCCATCTTGTATGTGGTCGTCTTCTTTTCCTGTTGCCCTCCATCTTTCCCAGTATTGTTGTCTTTTCCAGGCAATCCTGCTTTCTCATGATGTGCCCAAAGTAGGATAGCCTCTGCTTCAACATTTCTGCCTCCAGAGGTAGTTCAGGATTGATTTAATCTAGGATCCACTTGTTTGTTTTTCTGACAGTCCAAGTTATCTGCAGAGCTCTCCTCCAGCACCACATTTCAAACAAATCATTTTTTCCGTCAGCTTTCTTCACTGCCCAACCTTCACACACATACCCACAACCATGACTGGGAATAGAAGTGTGGATTATTTTGGTCTTCGTCTCCAGTAAAATATCTTTACACTTAATGTTCTTTTCTAATTTCTTCATTTTGTCCTCCCAAATCTCAATCTTCTTCTGATTTTCTTGGTTGCAGCCTTTGGATGAATGACTGAACCAAGGTATACTATTTCAACTTCTTCATTGTCAGTGCTGAAGTTGGGTAGTTCATCTGTAGTCATTATTTTTGTCTTTAATGTTCAACTGCAAACCTGCTTTGGCACTTTCTTCATTCACTTTCACTAAGATTATTTCCAGGACATTTCTGCTTTTTGCCAGTAAGATTGTATTATCTACATATCTTATATTACCAGTGTTCCACTGTTGGAAGTATATTTTCTGTGAGACATTTCCTGTGGCGCTTTCTTTTTAGCACATTTACATTCTGCTTGGGATGGCATCAGATGCAGTCCTTTCTCCCTGGATGTCCTTCTCTTTTCTGCTTCAGGCATTAACTGCTGTTAAAAATGAGTGGCTCAAATTTTCAATTTTGTGTGAAAATAACACCAGCTCTGTGTGTAGACAGTTTTCGCCCTGCAGGAGATACTAACATTAGATATGCTGTGGATCAAATCTCTCTGCACGATGGCCTTAACAGAAGGGAAGAAGTTGTTGGACAACTTTTTAGAGAGCTGAGAAAATGGATTTTTGTATTGCAGCTTGCTAGAGATGTTTGTCATTTAAAATGTAGTGAAAAGCTCTGATGACTATGAGAACAACCACGGGTCTTGTAACACCTTAAAGAGGAGCACATTCTTGCAACAATGTGTATAATCAAGCAATGAGAAATCAAGTGATGTATATGCAGATGTAAATCAGCCCAGATGTGAAGCAAATTGATAGCGGAAAGCTCTCAATCCATGAATACAACATCCCCCAAGCCCTGCGTGCAATTTCTGTGTTGCTGTGTTCAAAGAAATGGGAAGCATGTGTCATATCACAGGCTCTCTAAGCTTCTGACCTTCTAACCTCCTGTTTATGCATCTTCACCCTTCATTAGCTAAAAGGAAAGGGAAGAGGGATGGCCATGCTCCATTAATATGAAGGCTGTGCCTGCACATAACTCTGGGGAGATATTAAAATGCTGAGCTTTCTTTAGAAAACAACCCTTGAAATAGGCCTCATGGGGAGTATTCTCTTCCCCTCCCCCCACTTTTGGCAAAAGCGAACACTATCCTCCATCATTGTTCAGAGAGAGCAATCTGGGGAGATGCTAAAATATGGTGAAAACTGTTTTGGGGATGTACCACTGCGGACTTCAAGGGGACTTGCCTGCTGAAATACTTCCCTCAAGGAGGGAAAACGGTCTGACAAAAGGAAATGAAATTGTCAGGGAGATGATAACATAAGAGCCATTTTCCCTGAAACATTGCAGAGGCTGGGGGAGGGGCGCTTCATTTATGCATGGAATTTGTAAATATAAATAACAACAACAGCTTTAGTTTGAAATGCTTCAGCTTAAGAACAATTTGTTCACATGTTAACTAGCTCTTTTTTTGCACTGTTTATTATTTTCCATTATATCTTGCCTGTCCTCCAGTTAGCTTAAATGGAAATAAAGTCATGCCCCACTTTACGATTGCCCCACATTACAATGAAACTGCATTACAATGACATTTTTGCGATCGCAAAATGATGGTCTGAATAGGTTTTTTTCGCTTTGCGACAATCAGTTCCCTGCTTCGGGAACTGATTCTTCGCAAAACGACGATTTTCCTACAGCTGATTGGCAGTTTCAAAATGGCCACCGGGTAAATAAAATGGCTCTCCGCTGTTTTTTGGGACAGATTCCTTGCAAGACAGCCACTGAAAATGGCCACCCTATGGAGGATCTTCGCTGGACGGTGAGTTTTTAGCCCATTGGAACACATTAAATGGGTTTACGATGTTTTCGTTCTACAGTGATTTCGCTGGAACGAATTAACGTCGTAATGCGAGGCACCACTATACATGACTCTTTACCCACCTAACAATGACCCCGTGAGCTAGGCCAGGCTGAGAAAGGGTGTTTGACCCAAGTTCAGCCAATGAAATTGATAGTTTAGTGGGGAGTTGAGCTTGGATCTCCAAGTCTCAGCTTGTCCCTATAATCATAACAACTATGATAGCTCTCTCTCAAAATAAAAATTTGTACCCTCTTCTCTGTTCTATCCTGGCAATGGTGGTGGGGTTTGAAGTGTAGATTTCTTTTCTCCACTGTCACTCAGCCTTTTAGGAAATCTAAATTTTGTTTAATTTAGGATTTAAATTAAGACTTTTTGCACACAATGCGTTCATTGCATTTGTTTTCCTTTCATTGTGCTCCACCAACAAGTGTTTGTTTTAAGCAGATCTTTTAACAAAAAATCAGTATATGCACTGTTTCATGTAGATAAGAAATTAATTGCTCTCTTGAATGTGTTTTCAGGAGTGTTAGTGGTTACCTATTGATAAAGTCTGTGCTCTAATTAAGAACAAGCAATATGACATAAACACCTTTGTTACATTCGACTACCCAGAAAGAAGTGGTTTTTAGGGAGCTCACTTTTAAGAAGTTATTTGCTCTAATGGTTTGGAAACTGAAGGCCTCCTTCTTCCAGTTCCTTTGTCTCCAGTTTGATGACATTTTCCTGAAGTAGGTTAAATAGATTCACTGTCATGTCATCGTCTTTGTTGTAATTCCTATGTACAAGGCTGGCTCGTGACAGCCTTTGTTAGAGGAAGAAAAACTGAATGGTGCCCTTATCCCCAAGATGAAATACAATAAATTTAATAATTTATTAGTTGCCTATTTGTTGTCAATTAATGGCATTCAGAACTGCCACCTCGGGCAGCCACCTCAGTCTTCCGAACGATTGATTGATTGGTTGGTTGGTTGGTTGGTTGGTTGGTTGGTTGGTTGGTTGGTTGGTCGGTCGGTCGGTCGGTCGGTCGGTTGATTTATATCCCGCCTATCTGGTAACATGACCACTCTAGGCGGCTCACAACATCATAATACAATAATAGAATAATAACAGCAGCAATAAAAATAATTATTACAATCAATATTAAAAAACATCAAGATGGGAAAAATGAAAAATGAACTACAAGGAGGAGAGAAGAGAAAAGCAAATATTAACTGGAGGGGAAGGCCTGCCTGAACATCCAGGTATTTAGTTGACTTTTAAAAATGCCCAGCGAGGGGGCAGCGCGAATCTCTGGAGGGAGATTGTTCCAGAGGCGATGAGCCACCACCGAGAAGGCCCGGTTTCTTGTTTTTTCCTTCTGGGCCTCCCTCGGTGTCAGGCTCCTCAACCTCACCTCCTGGCTTGCACGGGTAACACGGGTAGAACTTTGTGGGAGTAGACGTTCCACCAAATATCGAGGTCCTAAACCATTTAGGGCCTTATACATGAGCATCAAAACTTTGAAGTCGACGTGGAACAGAATGGGCAGCAAATGCAATGCGGCCAGAATAGGATATGTTGGAATTTTCACGCTCCCGTCAGGAGTCTGGCCGCCGCATTCTGCATCACCTGGAGTTTCTGCATCAACCTCAAAGGCAGCCCCACATAGAGTGCATTGCAGTGGTCTAATCTTGAGATTACAAGCACATGTACCAAGGTAGTGAGCGCCCCCACATCAAGATAGGGTCACAGCCAGGCTATCCGCCAGAGATGAAAAAAGGCGGTGCGGACCACGGACGCCACCTAAATCTCCATGATGAGTGCCGGGTCCAGATGGATCCCCAGACTGCGTACCCCACTCTTTGCGGCAAGGGTCACCCCCCCAAATGAGAGGGAGTCACCCAGCCCACCAATGGTGGGAGCACCCACCCTCAGCACCTCCGTCTTGTCCAGGTTCAGCCTCAGCCCATTCTCCTGCATCCATTGCAGTACGGTCCCCAGGCAGCGCTGGAGGGACAGGACGGCATCACCTGCAGTTGGTGAAAAGGAGATGTAGAGCTGGGTGTCATCAGTATACTGGTGACACGATGCCCCACATCCCCTGATGACCCCACCCAGCGGCCTCATATAGATATTAAACAGCATTGGGGA
The DNA here is from genome assembly GCF_051106095.1 of Pogona vitticeps. Classification (NCBI taxonomy): domain Eukaryota; kingdom Metazoa; phylum Chordata; class Lepidosauria; order Squamata; family Agamidae; genus Pogona; species Pogona vitticeps. The sequence goes on from NC_135784.1 coordinate 202,382,071, forward strand.
GATAATCGACCCCTGTGGAACCCCACAATTGAGACTCCACGGGGCTGAGACATTCTCCCCAAGCTGTACTCTCTGGGCGTGGTCCTCCAAGAAGGAACGGAGCCAGGCAAGCGGCAGGCCACCAATTCCCAACTTGGAGAGCCTCCCCAGGAGGATACCGTGGTCGACGGTATCAAAGGCCGCTGAGATGTCGAGGAGAACCAACAGAGACATTTTACCCCTGTCAGCCTCCCTCAACAGGTCATCGTATAGGGCGACCAATGCCGTCTCTGTACCATGGCGCAGCCTGAACCCCGACTGAAATGGATCCAGGGCATCTGTTTCATCCAAGAGAGCCTGAAGCTGATCAGCCACCACCCTCTCCACCACTTCGCAAATGAAAGAAACATTGGCGACGGGCCTATAATTGCCAATTTTGTCCGCCGCCAAATTAGGTTTCTTTCTAATGGGCCTAATGAGTGTTTCCTTGAGGGCAGGAGGAACCCTGCCCTCAAGGAAAGATCCATTAATTATTGCCGTGTCCCATTCTGTTGTTATAGGCCTGGCTGCTTTGATTAGCCAGGCCGGGCAAGGGTCAAGGAAGGAGGTGGTGGCTCGACAGCGATCATGCGCCTTGTCCACACATCTGATTGTGGCAGTAGTAGGGAGAGGAGACACCTACACCCCTTTCACACATTCCCGTAATGACATGGGAGCTGTTTTCCAGCTATCTGGTCCCATGCCATACATGTGCATGTCCAAATCCGCATGGACAAGATTGATCAGGTGCTTCTTTGTCCTCCATCACTGGCTCACTGGAAAAGATGGCAATGTTTTCATTGCGCTCTTCACACACTAAATAGTTATGAACTTACTCTTAAACACAGGATGTTGCCCTATGAAAAAATCACACTTTTGGCCCATACAGCTGAGCATTGTCTTTACTGGTTGGCAGAGCCTCTCCATGACACCAAGACTTTCCAGGCATTAGGTGAAGATGCCAGGGACTGGTCTTTGGGCAATTATTTGTTTATTTAACATGTCTATGCTGTACTAATCATTTGGAACAGTCCTCAGAAATGCTTCCAAACAAGGCAAGGCCACCCCTGTCCTCTGGCTCAGAATCTTTAAAAAGACAATTCAAATGGAAAAGGAATATGAAAGGAAAGAGAAATCTGAGGTAAATGTTTCGAGGTGCATATTCTGACAAAACAGAATAAGAAAACAGACGTTAGTCTTCTCACTATGACCTTCTAGGATAGAAACAGTTCAAGGACAGAAGGAGCTGAAAAATCACTAGTCTGGCACTAAACTGTGGACCTTCCTAGAAGAAGTGGCTCCCAAGGATTTGTGAGAAGGGGCTTTTCTTTTTAATAAGGTGATGAAAAGAAAGGCTGTTCCTTCTTCCCTTTCTGTGTTATTCATGCACAGAAAGCTACTACTCTGAAGGAAGTCAAAACGTAGCCAAGACATGATGGAGAGTGTGAAAACAATTGAGCCTGACAGGGAAACCGGATCAGAATCCAAAGGCTGGTGGAACAGAAACCCAGTGGTTCCCTTTAATATCTGACCGCTACTGAGCAGACCACTGGACATCCATCTCTCTTCATCTGCAGCAGTGGCACCAAAGCACAGCAAAAGCAGCCCAGCAACTCCTTCCTCTGGATTGGTCTCTAGTGCCAGCTGTGTAAGCATCCTTAACAGCAAAAGCTGCAGCTGCTAATCACTGCTCAAGACTTTCCCATAAGGATGATAAGGAAAACAGAATCTGCACCACCGGAGACTGGGTCAGATATAACAAGAAGTCATATTAATCAATAAAAATAAATTAGTTCTGCCTGTCACTGGTTCCCCCATAATCACGTCAAAGACAGCTCTACCAGATGCATTCAAGTCACCCTTGGCAGCCGGTCAGAATAGAGATTTGTGTTATTGATACTGATGTGGGTTAGTTCACACAATCATGTCTCTCACTTGAGAAGCACACTACCAAATAATGACTCACATGTGTGAATTGACTCTTCCAACTCAAGCACTAGTAATAGGACTTTGCTAGCAGTTTAGATCGTCATGGTTCTTTCATAGTACAATCATTTAGCACATTCAGCCATAAAATATTCACTGATCAAGTAATGCGAAATTAACTGATACTCATTTCTATCAGAATAAATCCTGCTTCTCTTCTTCCCTGCTTAAATCTCTATAGCCCTTTCCAGTCAGAAAATCTGAATTCAAAGCTTGATCTCACATATGTGTAAGGGTTCATTCTGGCTATTCAGAGTAGCCACAGGATGGCTAGACTCCTCGTTGTCATTGATCAGGTTGTCTCAATGTGATAAGACACCTTGGTAGGGAAGTATTTCTTGCCTCCAGCTGATAGAACGACTAACTCCTTGGTGAGAAAGATGAAAACAAACCATCAAGACCAGCCATGCTCCACCTCTTTTTGGCCACGGCCCTTTTAGAAGCTGTTCTCAGGTTCCAGGGCTCTCTCTCAAAAAAGGGAAGCCTCGGGCTGTCTGCTGACAAGGATACAACAAGAACAGATGAATCTGTCAGGGAGGGGGGGGGAAAGGAAAAAAAAATAAAGCAACCAAAAATGTGGCACCTTAAAGACTAACTGCTCTATTTTAATTAGAGCTTTCCTGGACAAGTCCACTTCTTCAGACATGAGAGTGGGACTGCAGGGCAAATATTTATGCATGGCCCCAAAACAAAGAGACTGATTGTTTCCTGGACGCAAGTAGTCGATGATGTGGCATATCTGTGTCAGGGGGCCTCTGTTGAGAATGGCTGATCTAGACCTTCAAATTCTTAAACAAAGGAGCAGTCATGCCAGCTTTGGATAATCATGCACAGCTTTGTATGAAACTAGGCATGTTTTTCCTGCAATGGGGTGGGCAATATTTTGTACAAAATCTCATTCTCAACAATGCAAGAACAAGGGCATTAAGCAATTAACTCACCACACTTCCTAGCAAAGCAGATGATGCTTTGCCCAGGAGGCCAAGAAAAGGGAGGATTTATATCCCTAATTCAAAACATAAAGAAATACACTCTGCATGTTCTTGGAAACACTCTGCTCCAGGACTTAAAGAGCTTTCTTCTGGTAATTAATAATTAAGGCCTGGCTGTTAGCAGTATTCTATTCTCCTTCCTGCTATCAGCACATAACAACTACCACCAACACCACCACAACAAAAGCTAGATCATTCTCATTAAAGCTGTGATTCTCCTACTCAATTATAAATCTGTATTTCAAATGTCCTATTCATCTCTGAATACTTGCAATAATGGAAGATGCAAAAGGAATCAAAAGCTCCTCCCACCACTACCACCAAACCCCTATTCTTCACTCCCACCGGTCCTTAATAAATCCACATTCAACATCAAAACACCAGCCTTAGTGCAGGCAGCCGCTAAATCCTGCTCCCAGGACTTTTCATATAAGACCATCGCTGAGGCTTACCAAAGAAGGAATAAATTTAGTCGAAAGCGGACAGACGGCTTTCTTTCTTTCTTTGAAAAACATCTGCAAATGATCAGCCCCGAAATTTTGTCTGATTGCTGGACAGCTCAGAAATGCAAGTTGAAACATCTGTGCCTCAGCTATGCACCACTGCGGATCCATCTGCAAAACGCATCTTGTGTTAGTTGATTGACTTCTGCTGGGCTGGGTAGGATATCAAGGAGAAGCAGCAAAATTCCACAGCACAGGGAGGATTTACTCCTCTCCATCCAACTGCTTTCTTTTCAGCCCCTCGTTCCATCTTTCTGCTTTTCTTTCTATCCCCCACCCCACCCCAGCCCAACATGTCACGGTTATGCTTTGGAACAGGGATAAGAAAATATGGAGGGAATTTTTCAAAAGGCAGACATTAAAAAAATGATGTGGGTGTATAATCCATCCTCAAACAGGGTTACAATTGGGAGAGGGGGACATCACCCCTTCCAACATATTTCAAACTACATGTGCTTATTCTTCGGCAACAATTTCAGGACAGCTGCAGAGTGACAAATATACTTTCTTCAAAAATTGGCCTTCTTGAATGGATCTGATTGATCACAGCACCTCCTGCCCACTGTGAAAATGAAATTTGAGGTGATGGGGCACCCACGATTCAGCACTTTTTTAGATACAAGCGTTTTTATGTCTACTGATTTCAGTGTGAGAGGTTTAAGCACATGTTAATTTTGAACACAAAAAGTCAATTGGACAAACAAAGTTATCTTCAGTGGAATTATGATTCATTTTGAGGCACATCTCATGTTTTTGTGTACATTCCAGTCCTTCTAGGCTTTCATGTTTCTTTCAGTAATAAGCAGTTATTACTTCTGCATTAGTGATTACCAGAAAATCCCAGTCATTGCTGAGTTCATGTCCACTTTCATGCCCCCCACCTGAGCAAAATTACGCCGTTGCCCACTACTAATGCGTTTGTTTGAGGGGGCCTAGTTTTGCCTTGCTAGAAACCATGTGACTTGTTCAGGAGAACATAAGAAGGGCTAAGAAATGTATGAAATACTGCCTGAAATCTTGTTGTTTATCAAATTCCCCATTGATTTGCTGGGCCTACTCTAGCTGTGACTTACTACACTAAGCAACAGGATTTCAGCCATTGAAAGCCATTAAGATACATGATTAACTAAAAATTTTGAGAAGAGAGATATGGATCAGGCAACTCCGTGGTAACTATTACATTGCATATAACAATGAGGTAGGACAAAAGCAGCTATGTTGCCTGAGTAATATGATGGGGAGGGGGGGAAACACTCTTTCTTGGAAGAAGCATTTGCTTTACTGTTGAAATCCATCTGGAAGATAGCTTGGAAGTGTTACTTTTTGGATACCTGAGGATGCCTGGGGATTCTGGGAAGTATAGGTAAAAATGGAGCTTTCCCAAGCTTTGGTTCAGAATCTTTATTCTAGAGCCTACCACACACACACACACACACACACACCTCTACCTTACTGGAGGACAAAGCAATATGTGGATATATTGTTGTTGTTGTTGTTTAGTCGTTTAGTCGTGTCCAACTCTTCCTGACCCCATGGACCAGAGCACGCCAGGCCCTGCTGTCTTCCAATGCCTCCCGGAGTTGGGTCAAATTCATGTTGGTGGCTTCGATGACACTGTCCAACCATCTTGTCCCCTGTCGTCCCCTTCTCCTCTTGCCTTCACACTTTCCCAACGTCAGGGTCTTTTCCAGGGAGTCTTTTCTTCTCATGAGATGGCCAAAGTATTGGAGCCTCAGCTTCAGGATCTGTCCTTCCAGTGAGCACTCAGGGTTGATTTCCTTTAGAATGGATAGGTTTGTTCTCCTTGCAGTCCAAGGGATATATAGTTGGTATTAATTTTTAGCATGCGCAAGCACTCACCCATCCCACCAGACAATTGATCCTCCCTATTTTTTTGCTTGTAATAATGGAGTCTGCAGTCTCAGACAGAACCCTCTGGACATTTGAGTCCTGTTCTGGTTGGGAGCATGCTAATAGTGAGGCTTTTGATCTTCATTATGGCAGTTCTCCTGTCTTCAGCAAAGATGAGTTCAAGGCATTCAGGAGAGGTGTGATAAGACTCCATTTCCCATTCCCTCCCCCCCAAAAAAAAATCCCTCCTGTCATCTTCTCTTCCCTGCCAGGGCAAGGTGCAGAATTATTATTTTTTAAATAATATGAACTGTGACATCATTTGCCACATAGCTCAGGTTTTCATGCTCCCTTTGAGCTTAGCAGCAGTCCTTTCAGCAGGTCAGAGAGAAAAAAAGATTTCCCCAAAAATGCTATGTAATTTAAAGCTATCCCTGTTGCAATTAAAAATATTTGAGGGCAGTTTGGTTTTAAATAGTCAATTTAGAGCCATTACTTTTATGAAAAACGTGCCCCTTAAAAGTTGATGTGCTCTTATCCAGTGCCTGTACGTTTAGACACTCCTTATGGGGTGAGTAGAGTTATGGAGAATGGCAGAACAAGCAGTTTCAAATTCACCACCACACCAAGGCCTGACAGGCTCATAGTTCTGTAATGCACTTTAAGATTACATCTCTCCTGAAAGTTCTGGCTCCACCAGACCCCTGTTTGCTAGGTGACTCTTAGAAAAAGACTGCAAATAAGCTTCAAGGAGTTTAGCTGTACCTACTCAATGCCAAAGCGAACTCCTGAAACTGCAGGGTTGCCACCCTGTATTCTCCATCACAGAAATTGGATGCAAAGAAATGAAGGGGGGGGCAGAACTTCATGGTAAAGGTAAAGGTAAAGGTTCCCCTTGACAATTTTTGTCCAGTCGTGTTCGACTCTAGGGGGCGGTGCTCATCCCCGTTTCCAAGCCATAGAGCCAGCGTTTTGTCCAAAGACAATCGTTCGTGGTCACATGGCCAGTGCGACTTAGACACGGAACGCTGTTACCTTCCCACCAAGGTGGTCCCTATTAATCTACTCGCATTTGCATGCTTTCGAACTGCTAGGTTGGCGAGAGCTGGGACAAAAAAAGCAAAAGCAAAGCGTGCTGCTTATATACCACCCCACAGCGCTTCAAGCACTCTCTGGGCAGTTTACAATTTAATTATGCAGGCTACACATTGCCCCCCCCCAGCAAGCTGGGTACTCATTTTACTGACCTCAGAAGGATAGAAGGCTGAGTCAACCTTGAGCCAGCTACCTGGGATTTGAACCCCAGGTCGTGAGCACAGTTTTTTAGCTGCAGTACAGCGGTTTAACCACTGCGCCACGAGGCTCACTCCATCACGTGGATTCGATCTTACGACTGCTGGTCTTCTGACCCTGCAGCACAGGCTTCTGCGGTTTAGCCCACAGCACCACCACATCCCCCACAGCGCCACCACGTCCCTAGAACTTCATGAAATAGAGATAAATAGTGGGGAAAGCTTAGTCTGGTGGCTTAATTGTGGTGTGTCGGAAGAGAGATGTAATATATTGAGAAAGAAGCAGGGGCAACTTGTAAACAGCCTTATTGTTCAAAGATATTTTACCCTCCAGAAGGCGAATGTGTTTACGTGGAAGAGAGTTTTGCGGCTTTGCAGCAGAATCAAAGTATGATTGATGCTGGCTGGCTTGTGTCGAGAACTGGACCAAGCCATTCAACCTCATTCCACTCCATTCTATGCACATAACTAAACAGGAATGGCTGATTTGCAATTTTCCTTTAACCCTGGGGACAAGACACTTTTCCTGGGAGCTGCAGGGCTGGGCTTGGGGACACAAGATAAACTGTTTTAGGGATCTTAGAAGAATTTATGGGGGCTACCCTTGGCCCCACCCCCTCACTCTGTCCAGTGGTATGATCAATTATCCTGGTGCCCAGAATTTACAAACCTGACTTTTCGGTCCATTTCAATCTTTTAAGAAAAGCTACCTACTTTTGCTAAAATGAGGAAAGGACAGATATGTCTGCATGTAGCCCTGCTTGCTTGAAGGGCAAGAGTGTTAACCAAAATGGCACCGATTCTGAAGCTGGCCAATTTAAACGTTGAAAGGAAACCTGCCTTGTGCACCATCTGATACATAAGACGCATGCCTTCCTGTGCTTTCTTTCTACCTTGCAGCTATGTTCATTTATTTTATTGACTGCATTTAATTTTTATAGAGACCATCTGACTGATGGTCACTCTGGGCTCTTCGGTCGATAAACGTTGAAAAGCTTGCTGAAAGAAACATGTTTTGAGAAGCTTCTTGAAAGACACCAGGGAGGGGAGGCAGAGAAATTTCAGGTGGGTAATTCCTTCCAAAAGTGAGTCGTGACTCTCGAGAAGGCCTGGGTCCTTTTTCTCTCCCTCTGGGCCTCCCTCAGGGTGAGTGCCCTCAGCCCACCCAATCTGAGAAGTGCCAGTTGAATGTTGAATGAATACTTTATTACAGTCAAAGACCAGTAAAACCAAATCAATATAAAATACATACATATATTGTAGTTTCGTAGAAGTGCCAGTAAGTTGGGCAGCCCCTGTTGGGTGTGTGCATTCTGCCATGTACTGCGCCCCCCAGATGTTCACTTCCCTTGCATATTTGAAAAGAATACATTGCCCAGAAAGTTTTGAACATTCTGAGGGGGCAGTTCTGTATGTATTTGGCTTGAGATGGGGGTACCCAGCTATCTGAGCAGACACTTGGCATCTGAAAAGGTACCACTTGGCAGTAGGCACAGAGCATGGGGCTTCAACTCCTCTGTTATGAGTTCTGACGTATTGGTTCCTTTTTTGAATTCAGTAAATGGGGCCTTGATATTCTCTGTATGGCAGCAGAATGAAACTGCTCACAGGCACATATTTTGGGTGTAACCAGCAATACTGGAAGTTTCAACTGATATGGAAACCAGATGTCAGCGACAGGCAGCCGACCACTGATAGAAAGTAACAGGATCAGGGAACGTGCTTCAAATAGAATCCCAAAGCCTAACTGTGCCCTCTGGATCTCTCAGTAAAGTCATTCATGATGGAAGGAGGAGCATTCTCTTCTTGTGCCGTGGTTATGATGAATCAGATTGTGCATGTGCTGTTTAAAGCACATTATATAAGAATCAGCCTTGCAGCGCTCTCACGTAAAGCCTTGAGGGGTATTCAGATTGCAAAGGCCCAAAGTAGATTTGTATTTTTAAAAAGTAATTTAAAGAAAATCTAAATCCCAACTTATTTGTTGCTGTTATTTTAATAGAGTCATCCAGTTTAAGAAAGCCGAATGGCTGGTAATTTTTTAAAAAAATCATAAATGTGTATACAAATAAAACCACACCTGAAAGAAAAAGTATAGTTAGTTTGGTTTTTAGATGATGCCCAGGAAATTGGAGGAGAACAGATGAAGTCAGCCAAAATTCCCTTTCCTCCCTGAGAACTAGGGAAATGAATCTTCTTAAGATTGGAATTGCTGCCTGTTTTTTGTAAATATTTCTATTATGAGCAATACCATTTTTAAAACCATATCCCTGATTATTTGCAGCCATCTTTTTGTGTTTGATAAAATACTGAACCAGTTAATCCACCTGGTTTCTAATCTCAGTTCCTGTGCCTGATTTAACCCACCCACTGGGACAGACCTGCTCCCACTGCCTCATTCTGTTTCCTCAACCCATGATAAAATATTGGCAGAGTGATATAAGATTGTAGTTCCCCACAACTTGTCATGATTCGCACGTGTGAAAATGTGCTAGAACCGTCTGTCTAATGTCTCAACTGATCTAGTACATTGGACAGAGTGGTCTGCAGTTGGACACGGAGCCACTAGAGGACACTGTTGTGTCAGCCATATTGGTAGTCATGATTGAAGACAGGTGGCCAGCTCTTTTCCCTTCTCCCCTTGTCATACTTGGTTTTATTATTCAAATATATGTGTGAACAATCCAGTGAGTGAGAAGCATAACTCTACTGAGTTTGATTGATTAGAATAATATATTTTCAGACGAAGCCATGACACGCTGGCAAAATATTGGGAGTTGGTCTCATCACCTTTGGGGGAAAATGGTTTTTGTGGTGTTGAGGCTAGAATCTCCTGACCTTGGAAAAAGACAAGAAAGCGAGCATCTCCTTGGAACAGGTAACTTCTTCCTAGCATAAACCCTGTAGCACAGTTAGGCGTTACGAATTATGAAGTGTCTCTCCAAGACAGATGAAGCAGAGAAAACCCAGATAGATCCACAGGTCCTTTCCAGTAGGTTTAATAGTCCATCCTTAAAGCAAACTTACCTGGTTTTGCCCACCTCAGAAACCCATCAGGTCTACACCACTTCCCCACTACTGTGGTCTGTCTCTCCTCTCCCTGCCCCAACATTGCTTTCATGCTGGTCTTTTTTTGCTCCCACTGTATCCTAGGGCTGACTCAGCTCATTACTGATTCCATGTTGAAAACTAGTGAGTCCTAGAGGGTGCTTTCCCTTTGTCTCCCTGTCCAGATTTCACACACACACACACACACACACACACACGCACGCACGCACACGCACACGCACACGCACACGCACACGCACACGCACACACACACAGAGAAGGCCCTCTCTCCCTTACTTGACAAACTGATACCCATTCAGCTTAACAGAAGAACACACACACACCCCCGATGCCTATGATATTTATTAATGGGACCACATGATTTGGAGATGTGTGTGTCTGTAGGTGCATGTGTTTGTGTGTCATCAGGACTTAATGGTGACCCTTTCTAGGGCTTTCTGGGGAAAGTACTCAGAAGTGGTTTACCATTCCCTTCTTTCGGGGGGGGGGGTGCCTTGCGACTGTGCAGCTTGCCTAAGGCCATACATGGTGGCTCTTCTTTTTGGAGACACGGTGGGGAATCGAACTGGCTCTGCAGCCAGATATCTAAACCACTGAGCTACCCAATTTAATTATTGCTATTAGGATTTCTATAGTACCCATTCAAACTGCTGCCTTTCTAGCTCTTACTGCTTCAGAGATCTTTTGGAATAAGCAAACAGACACATGAGGTTCTGGGGAAACTAATTTTAATATGTAATGAGTCGAGTTATTTATTTATTTATTTGATATCTATACTGCCCATCTGGCAACCCAGGCCACTCTGGGCGGTTTATATTTCATACGTAATGAGTCAAGTTATTTAAGTTAGGAAATCAGTATCTGTGGTAAATTTCATGATTCTAGCTCTTACTGTTTTGTAAATGACTATCTCAGAACCAGTTTCAAAATATAGCCTGTCCAGTTAGCGCAGCTGGGAAATCAGTATTAACTGTTCAAAATATTGTGTGTCATCTCTTTATCATTTTAAAGGGTTTTTTGGGGACAAACAAAAGAGGTTCTAGGGGAACATATTTTGAGGTATAGCCTCTTTAATTTAAGTTGAGAAGCCAGTAGCATTGGTGCCAGATTTTGCGTTTCCAGTGTTTACCAGTTCAGAGATCTTACGTGACAAAATTCCAGAAGTATGAATGAGATTGTTATTAATGTAATCATAACAGCTGCATCCCATGCTTTATTTATCCACAATTTCATGGGAGTTTCAGTTTCCCATTTTACATGTTATGAATTCAACACTATAAATCTGGCAGCCAGCATTAGATTTTTGAAGTTTTAACATCTGTCCTTCATTACCACCACCCCTGCTGCTGTTCCTATTCTTTTCCAATCGTATTTAATTTTTTTCTTAAACTTACCAAGAAATCAAAACAGATTAAATTATGAGTATTACTATTTCCCATCACCAAATATAATTTCCATTTATATTTTTTAAAAAGAAAATAAAAGAAATTCCCATTAGCATGCCTCCTAAAGAATGTGCTTTAGTGTGCCAAAACTAAGTGTGTTTTCTACTTCTGAACAAAACTATTATGTTTCTGTCTGCCTATTTCTACTCTCATATAGGAGTACATTTTGCCATGAGGGCATGTTCTTGTACCTTTGACTTCCATTCACTAATCAACAGGATTTGAGTCTGTTTCCAATTCCGTTCTGTAAGCACAGTATGGCATCAGGAATTCCATCAGAAAAGCTGCTCTCTTACATTAAGAGGTGCAGCCCTTGTATAAGGTAACAAGGATGATCAGGGGACTGGAAACCAAGCCCTGTGAGGAAAAACTAAAAGAATTGGGCATATACAGCCCTGAGAAAAGAAGACTGAGGGGAGATATAATGTTAGTTTTCAAATATTTGAAAGACTGGCATACAGAGAAGGGGCAGGATCTGTTCTCGATCATTCTATCGTGCAGGGCACGTAATAATGGACTCAACTTATAGGAAGCTAGAATCCACCTGAATATGAGGGAAACTTCCTAACTGTTAGAGCAGTATGACAATGGAACCGATTACCTCAGGAAGTGGTGAGTGTTCCAACATTGAAGGCATTCAAGAGAAAATTAGGCAATTATCTGTCAGATACTTTGATTTGGATTCCTGCATCGAGCTGAGGTTTGGACTTGATGGTCTTACAGATCCCTTCCAACTCCATTATACTGTTATTCTATGTCAATAAAAATATGATTGGGCTGAGTACTAGTTTACAAATAACCTGTCCTAGTTGGGATTAACTATTGGATTCACTCCTCTGTCTCCTGAACAAGTGCTATTGGAAAGATAACAAAATGCTAAACACCATGCACAGATGTTTCAGAAATATGATTGTCCCCATGGAGGTTTTCTTCCAAAATAACTTTTCAAAGGATTGGGGGGGGGGGCGATATTATTTTATTTCTAATAATAATGATAAGTGTAGACTGGGGGGGGCAGAAGGAGCCTCCCTGAATAATGTAAGAACAGTGAGCACATTTGGTCATCCCCTAGGCAACAGCAGCACCCTTTCAACTGATTCTTCCACTCCAGAAACACTATTAGATTTATTCTGACATGAACAAAGAAGAAAAAAATTATGGCAGACCGATTTATTGGCTGAAATCCTGTAGTAAGCTGCAATTAGAGGAGGCCCATTGAATCAGTTGAATTTGACAGGGGCTGGACTTGATGATCCACAGAGTCCCTTTCAGCCCTGTCCTTCTAAGATAAAGATTTCTCTCCACCTGGCTGTTGGCATTGGGGAAATTAGCAAAGAGACAGATACATGACAACTGTGGGAACAAGGCCTTTGCCAAGCTGAAAAACAATGGAACAATATGAAAAAGCTACACAGTTGGATGTTTTCAAGGTCTCTGTGCTCAGAATGTACCATGATACAAGAAAATGAGGGCCGTCAGTGGAACAAAATGCAATTGTTAGATGCAAGGACATTTGGAAAAGAATATTAGATGTCAGTTGGGAAAAGGGTACTCTACACAGCACCCTAACCATAGTTTTGCTTTTATTTTTTATTTTAATTTTTACATAGATCTTTTTGTCCTTACTTTCTTCTTACTTTTGTTTTTATTTCCATGACAAATACAGACACACCTGCACCACAGGAGGCTCAAACTTCACCATTTTCTTCTAATTCTCCCATCTGAATTTTCCTGGACCAATTTTCCTCCACATTCCTCCAAGTCTTCCGAAGCCTGCTCCCTGGGGAGGGTAACCCTCTGTGTCTCTTTCTCCACTTTTAGGCCAAATACTGTTCAATGGGTGGGACCACAGAAAGCTTTTACTAGCCAGCCAGTGGGAGATTAGGGGGCGTGGTTCTTGTTCCTTGCTTATCTCCTTTATTTGAATAAATGTTCAGGTTAATTGCACCTGTAAAACAGCCTGAGGTCATCTCCAGTTACCCAGTCTTACCCACTGGGGTGAATACTGAATCTGATTGTCAAACTTTTACATGCATCCCTTGGATTCAGTAGTTCTTCAACAGTTGAGACTAACAACTAAGGTGGATTGTGCTCCCAGATGTATAATAAAGTTTGTTTCAAATTCTCCAGCACACATTAATCCCAGAACTTGATAACGGTCCTTTTCAGATGGCAACTTTCAGAATTCCCCAGCCAGCAAAAACAGAAGCAAAGATCTAACAGGTACAGAACCACAGTGGAGGTCCTGGATGTAATCAGCAGCTTGTAGTGTGTTCACAGATAATACTGAACAGCCGTGCTGCACAACTGAATTCTTCTTCGATCAAAGAGATTTCTGAAGATCCTTGGGAAGTGTGTAGATGAAACTTCAAGATGCACCCGCAATATTGAATAGGACAACCAAATAATAATACCAGCAGTCTCTTCAAACGAGAACATATAAATCACAATTCATCCATGCTAACTTTCTCAAACATGTTAATACCCTTATGAGCATGAAGCGGACATCCCTCAGTGCAGTCAGGGAGACATCAGAATGCCTGTCTTTGGCTGAATCAGGTCAAAGGACTGACTCATAAAGGCTATTGCCATTTCCATCTCTATTTAAAAAATAAAAATAAAACCTATCTCCTACTCTTTCCTCCTCCAATCCTCACCTCTGCATTCTGGATCTATTGTAGCCTCTGAAAAAGTCTTAAGAGGCTGCTGTCTAGGGGATGCATCGGCACAATCTATACTGGAGGCAATTTGCTATCCCTTCAAAGAACCATTAAAAAAACCTCCCATGTTTACACAATCAACTTGCAAATGAATTCTGTACTTTTCTCCCCATGACCAGTTACCAAACAAAAGCGAACTAATTTACAACTTGAAAAGCTGCTGAAATCCACTCTTTAGGAAAAACAAACTTCCTTTAACTCTTAAGGTACTTCTTTGTCTCATGGCTTTTGCTCCTGCTTATGCTCTAAGGCTCTGGTCTCCAACCTTGGGCCTCCAGATGTTCTTGGACTGCAACTCCCAGAAGCCTTCACCACCATCTCTGGTAGCCAGGATTCCTGGGAGTTGAAGTCTTAAAACATCTGGAGGCTCAAGGTTGGGGACCATTGCTCCAAGGCGGTGGTCCCCAACCTTGGGCCTCCAGATGTTTTTGGACTTCAGCTCCCAGAAATCCTGGCCATCAAAGGTGGTGGTGAAGGCTTCTGGGTGTTGTAGTCCAAGAACATCTAGAGACCCAAGGTTGGGGACCACTGCTCTGAAGCATGAAGGACTCCCACCAGACCTAACTTCCAGAGAATCTGGGCAAACCCACTCCAGCCTAGTGTTATCAGCTGGTCACCCACATACAAACTGAATCCAGGTGCATCTCCAAATTGCCAACCCAAGCGTGTACAATCTTAACAAAAATAGGGAGAATCCCCATGCCAGAAGCCACCTCCCTCCTGATCAAGAGGATGGTAACCTTTCCCAGATATAGCCCTCTCCTCTTCTTCTGGAACATCTACCTTGCTTCTTTCATCCTCTGAATTATAATCTTATACTGAAGGTAGATTTTTAAAATCCCACATCACTTCACAGCTAATCCACCCCTCCAGAATGCTTAACAGATTTTGTCAGGGTTGGTGGAATTGATCCCCTCTTTACCCCTTCTATTTTCCCTTTTCTGTTTTTTCTCCCTTTGACTGAGAAACCAGCCTTCCATCTCTCAGCTTCTCTCAGTAGTCTGGTGTTTTGGGAGACCTTCAGTCTCTTTACCCCCTCTATGAGCTCAGTTTCAACTAGCTTCTTCCATGAGTTGAGAAAGGATAAGTCCTTGCAGGGCTGGACTTAGGGGAGGGCAGCTTGTTGAACAGCTGAAAAGGCTGCCATCCTGACTGAAGGGTTGCCCTGACCTCAGTGGTTTTTTCAATGCAATATCTATAGCAAACTATAGAAAGGAAGAGAGAAAGCTATGGGCGTTTTGCTGCTCTGCATAGTGCACAGCCACTGCACAGCTTTTTAAAGCTTTGGCTTGTGTGCAGTGTAGCACAGTGCTTGAGAAATCAAGATTCTGAGCAGTGTTGTTGTTGTTGTTGTTGTTGTTGTTATGTGTCATCAAGTCACCTCCAATTTATGGTGGCCCTATGAATGTGAGATCTCCAACATGCCATGTCCTCAACTGTCCTGCTCAGCCCCTGTAGACTCATGTCTATTTAGGAAGTCAGTCCATCTTATATTTTGTCTTCCTCTTTTCCTGCTGCCTTCCAATTTCCCAACATTATTGTCTTATTCAAAGACTCCTGCCTTCTCACTTGTTTGTCTTTCTGGCAGTCCTGGGTTTCCACAAAGTTCTCCTCCAGCACAACTTTTCATTTTTGTTTGTGTGTCATCTTTCTTCACTGTCCATCTTTCACACCCATACATGATGATTGAAAATACAAGAGTGTGGATGATCTTGATCTTGGTCTCCAGTGGCACATCAATATACTTCATGATTGTTTCTAATTCCTTCATTGATGGCCTTCTGAGACTCAGATTTCTGATTTCTTGGCTCCACTCTCCATTTGGACTGATGTTTGAACCAAGGTATACAAAATCTCTATTTCAGCTTCTTCATTGTCAACATTAAAGTCATGTCGTTCTTCTGTGGTCTGAGGACTAATAGCCTCCATTTGAAAGCTACTTACATGATCACAAAAGTGGAGTAGGAGTATGCTGTTTAAATACCACTCTGTAGTGCTTTCTCTGGGCCATTTATAATTTTCTTGTGCAGGCTACACATTGTCCTCCCCTTCATGGATTCCTGCCTTGTTGTGGCAAAGGAGGCTGAGTGATTCAGAGAAGTTCTGGGCTATGCCGTGCAGGGACACCCAAGACGGACAGGACATAGTGGAGAGTTCTGACTAAACGCAATCCACCTGGAATAGGAAATGGCAATGCCACTCCAGTATCTTTGCCAAGAATGCCCCATGATCAGAAACAAAAGGCTAAAAGATATGACGCTGGAAGATGGGCCCCTCAGGTCAGAAGGCATCCAACATGCTACTGAGGAAGAGCGGAGGATGAGTACAAGTAGCTCCAGAGCTAATGAAGTGGTTGGGCCAAAGCTGAAAGGACACTCATCTCAAAAATGATAGAATGATGTCAATATGAATCCAAGGCAGACCTTTCAACATCACAGTAATCCAAGTTTAGACACCAACCACCAATGCTGAAGAGGCTGAAATTTATCAATTATATGAAGACTTACAACACCTTCTAGGGACGTGGTGGTGCTGTGGGCTAAACCGCAGAAGTCTGTGCTGCAGGATCAGAAGACCAAGCAGTCGTAAGATCGAATCCACGCGACGGAGTGAGCGCCCGTTGCTTGTCCCAGCTCCCACCAACCTAGCGGTTCGAAAGCATGCAAATGCGAGTAAATAAATAGGTACCATCTCGGTGGGAAGGTAAACAGCGTTCCGTGGCTAAATCACACTGGCCATGTGACCACAGAAAGATTGTCTTCGGACAAACGCTGGCTCTATGGCTTGAAGAGCGGGATGAGCGCCGCCCCCTAGAGTCGGACACGACTGGACAAAAATTGTCAAGGGGAACCTTTACGTTTACCTTTACAACACCTTCTAGAACTGACACCAAAGAATTGTCATTATAGGGGACTGGAATGCTAAAGTAGGGAGTCAAGAGATAAAAGGAACAACAGGTAAGTTTGGCCTTGGAGTTCAAAACGAAGCAGGGAAAAGGCTAATAGAGTTTTGTCAAGAGAACAAGTGGTCATCACAAACACTCTTTTCCAACAACACAAGAGGCGACTCTACACATGGACATCACCAGATAAGCAATGCTGAAATCAGATTGATTATATTCTCTGCAGCCAAAGTTTGAGAAGCTCTATACAGTCAGCAAAAACAAGACCTGGAGCTGATTGTGGCTCTGATCATCAGCTTCTTATAGCAAAACTCAAGCTTAAATTGAAGAAAGTAGGAAATACCACTGATCTAGTCAAGTATATTCTAAACCAAACCCATTATGAATACACAGTGCAAGTGAAGAACAGATCTAAGGAACTAGAGTGCCTGAAGAACTATGGATGGAGGCTCATAATATTGTACAGGAGGCAGCAACAAAAACCATCCCAAAGAAAAGGAAATCCAAGAAAGCAAAGTGGCTATCCAATGAGGTGTTACAAATAGGAGAGAAGAATGAGGAAACAAAATGCAAGGGAGATAAGGAAAGTTACAGAAAATTGAAAGCAGACTTTCAAAGAATAGCAAGGAGAGAAAAGAGGGCCTTCTTAAATCAGTAGTGCAAAGAAGTAGAGGAAAATAATAGAAAGGAAAAACCAGAGATCTGTTCAAGAACATTGGAGATATTAAAGGAACATTTTGTGCGAAGATGGACATGATATAGGACAAAAATGGGAGGAACCTAACAGAAGCAGAAGACATCAAGAAGAGATGGCAAGAGAACACAGAGGAATTAAATCAGAAAGACCTGGATGTCCCAGACAACCCAGATACTGTGGTTGGTGACCTTGACCCAGACATTCTGGAGAGCGAAGTCAAGTGGGCCTTAGAAAGCATGGCTAACAACAAGGCCAGGGGAGGTGATGGCATTCCAGTTGAACTATTTAAAATGATGAAAGATGATTCTTTAAAGGTGCTACACTTAATATGCCAGCAAGTTTGGAAAACACAGCAGTGGCCAGAGGAGTGGAAAAGATCAGTCTACAATCCCAAAGAAGGGCAATGCCAAAGAATGCTCCAATTACCATACAGTTGCACTCATTTCACACTCTAGCAAGGATATGCTCAAAATCCTCCAAGGTAGGCTTCAGCAGTATGTGGACCGAGAACTCCCAGAAGTAGAAGCTGGATTTTGAAGGGGCAGAGAAACTAGAGACCAAATTGCTAACTTACGCTGGATTAAGGAGAAACCTAGAGACTTCCAGAAAAACATCTGCTTCATTGACTACGCAGAAGCCTTTAACTATGTGGACCACAGCAAACTATGGCAAGTGTTTAAAGAAATGGGAGTGCCTGACCACCTTTATCTATATCTTGAGAAATCTATATGTGGGACAGGAAGCAACAGTTAGAACTGGATATGGAACAACTGATGGTTCAAAATTGGGAAAGGAGTATGACAAGGCTGTATATTGTCTCCCTGCTTATTTAACTTATATGCAGAATACTTCATGCGAAAGGCTGGACTGGAGGAATCCCAAACTGGAATTAAGATTGCCGGAAGAAATATCAACTGCCTCAGATATGCAGATGATACCACTCTGATGGCAGAAAGTGAGGAGGAATTAAAGAACCTCTTAATAAGGGTGAAAGAGGAGAGTGCAAAAATGGTCTGAAGCTCAACATAAAAAAAACCAAGATCATGGCCACTGGTCCCATCATCTCCTGGGAAATAGAAGGGGAAGATATGGAGGCACTGACAGAGTTTACTTTCTTGGGCTCCGTGATCACTGCAGATGATGACAGCAGCCATGAAATTAAAAGACACCTGCTTCTTGGGAGGAAAGCAATGACAAACCTCGACAGCATCTTAAAAAGCAGAGACCTCACCTTGCCAACAAAAGTCTGAATAGTCAAAGCTATGGTTTTTCCTGTAGTGATGTATGGAAGTGAGAGGTGGACCATAAAGAAAGCTGACCACCAAAGAATTGGTGCTTTTGAATTGTGGTGCTGGAGGAGGCTCTTGAGAGTCTGCTGGACTGCAAGGAGAACAAACTTAGCCATTCGGAAGGAAATCAACCCTGAGTGTTCACTGGAAGGACAGATCCAGGCAGCTGCCCCCAGACTATGGAATGCCCTCCCGACTGAGATTCGTCTGGTGCCGACGCTGATGATATTTCGGCGCCAGGTCAAAACCTTCCTGTTCCAGAAGGCTTTTAATTGAAATAATATTAGCTGTGGGTCTGATGGCAATTTTAATTGTATCTTAATTGTATTTTAATAATTTTATCTTTTACTGTATTGAATTTTAATTATTGTAAGCCGCCCAGAGACCTCTGGGTAGTGTGGGCGGCATATAAATTGAATAAATAAATAAATAAATAAATAAATAAATAAATAAATAAATAAATAAATAAATAAATAAATAAATAAATAAATAAATAAATAAATACTTTGGCCATCTCATGAGAAGACTCTTAGGAAAACTTGGACTATCGGCCTCAGATTTGTAATATATATATTACAAAAGACAAAAAATGTATTAGAGTATAAAAGGACACCAAATCTCAGCACATGGTTGTGACATAATGACTTTGAAACACAGCTCTGTATGAAACAGAATTTGAGACTTTAGAGATTATTTCAAGCAATGTTTTGCCTTGAATCTAGTAAACATTACTAAATGGATTATTATTATTTTTTACTAGCAAATTTAAGGTGGCTGTAAAAGAACTCCTTGCAAGTCGAGGAGGAAGGGAGTAGTCTGTACTTTTAGCTAGGTGTGCAGCTCACCAGTAAGGGAGTATATAGACCAATCAAGATGAGGTGAAATCTTCCTTTTTATCTGGGCAGCAACACAGAGAAGGCTGGTCAGATCAGCTAGGATCAGCCCAACACAAATAGCGCCCCTTGCAGTTGGTTGTAAAGAAAGAAGGAACAGGAAAAGCTGTAATTAAGGGTTCTTTGGCAGGGCAAAGCAACCTGTTACAAAAAGGACTCCAGAGTCCAGACTTATTGTGGAAGGAGTTCAAGGAGTGAGTAACTAACTAATATTACCCAGGTAACGGAATACCTTTTCAAGGTGCCACCGAAGACTAATTTTGCATGGCAGTTGCTGCAGGGCATGGTGCAGGAGCTGTGTTGATGATTTATTTTTCCCTGAGTGAGTGGTGGCAGAAGCATTTCATTTACTATGTAAGTGGAGCTCCTGCCTCTGGCCATACCACTGATTCCTGCTTCCCCACATGAAGCATGTATGTACTGTATATTTTTATTAGTGACTGTCTGCCTCAGATTGTGCGAGGAAAAAAAATACTGTGTGTCCATGAATACTCCCTTTCCCCATGGCTCTGTCTGCCCCTGGTTGCCCTGCCTTCTGCCCCACCAAACACAATAGGGACCACCGAGCAGTAAGAAAAGCCAGCGGTGGGTTACCACTACGGTAACCTGTGAGACTGAGCCCCAGGAATCAGAAAAAAAAAAGATGTGCTGGAAGGATTTTGGGTTTTGAAGGATGTCCTCAGGAGATGCAGACTCTTATCCCTATTTCTTTATCTCGATGAAAGGGGGGAAAATGAAGACCATCTGTCATTCTACTTGAGCTCAGGACAAGGAAGAGTTGCAGGCATGAATTCCCACACGCAATCAGTGTGCCCAGTGCTTCTTGCATGCTCTTATGCATGCTCAGGATTGCCCTTACAGAGAACAGCAGCCAGGCATCCAACATCTGCTCCAGACCCCCCATAAATCCAAGGTCTGACCTCGACTCGCTCTCAGGGCTTTTGAAGTCCCCCCTCCCCTAAAAATGTTTTTCCTCTAAAAGTCAGTGTATGCAAGCATTCCTTGGAAGTACATTTTGAGATGTTTGGACCCC